>NC_044565.1:26068507-26668507 GCF_007565055.1 Rhinopithecus roxellana
TGCCACCCACACCCTGGCTAATTTTTTGTAATTTTTTTGGTAGATATGAGATTTTGCCTTGTTGCCCAGGCAGGTCTCAAACTCTTGAGCTCAAGTGATCCACCCACCTTGACCTCCCAAAGTGTTGGCATTTCAGGTGTGAGCCACTGTGCCCAGCCTTATGGTTACTTTTTTTATGGCATATCTTCTTTCCCTTTTACTTTCAACCTATTTGTATCTTTGAATCTAAGTGTGTTTCTTGTAGACAATATGTAGTTGGATCATGCTTTTTAAGTCCTGACGATGTTGGCCTTCCAATTGGATTGCTTAGTTCATTCTCATTTAATGTAATTATTGATATGGTTGGATTTTGTTCTTTGTTTTCTATATTTTAATGTCTTTTTTTGTTTGTTTTTGTTGCTTCTTTACTGCTTTCTTTTGTGTTAAATATTTTTAGTGTACTGTTTGAATTCTTTTGTTGATTTTCAAATGATATATATTTTTGATTTTTTTAGAGGTTGCTCTGTGGATTATAATATGCATCTTATCACAGTCTACTGGAGGTCATTGCTGATATAAATTTGGTATAATATATAGTAGTAGTTTTACTTCAATTAGCTCCATTTCTTTCCTACTCTTTTGTGCTGTTATTATTAGATATATTACACGTATATATTTTATAAACCCATTGATACAGTATTATGATCATTGCTTTAAAATATTTTATCTTTTAAAGACGTTAAGAAAAGAGAAAAAATATTTTTATTCATCTTTCATATTTAGCATGTATTTACTATTTCCCATGTTCTTCATTTCTTTCTGTGAATTCAAGTTACCATCTGCTGTCATTTCCTTTCAGGCTTCCTTTAGTATTTCTTGTAAGGCAGGTCTGCTAGCAAGGAATTTTCTGTCTTTCTTTATCTGGAAAGGTATCATATTTCACGTTGATTTTTAAATAGTCATCAGCTAATGATTGGTTAGAGGTTATGCTCAAAAAACGAGTAAGGTTTCCAGTCTTTGCTAATGAGTTTGTATGTGGGTTAGAGACTGCATTAAAAGCAGTTTTAAAGTCAGCTTAAACTTTTACCTACCTTCTTAGTTTTCCCATGTGCCTGTCTACAGCCTCCTAGTCAGCCAGGGATGTGTGGATTGCTTAGACCCTTTTAGATGTTGCCTGAAGGTATGCATAGCCTCTCAGCCAGCTAGCAACTTGCAGAGAGTTTATCAAGCCCTTCTGTGGGTCTTTTATTTCTATGGTTTACCTGTTAAATTTCTGGTTAGTCCTTTGGTCTGTTGCTTGCCCCAACCCAAATTGTAACTTTTGACCAGTAGAGCTGGAGACTTTTCTTATTTATTTATTTATTTGTTTGTTTGTTTGTTTATTTATTTATTATTTGTTTTTACTGAGTTCTCTACTTTCACTAACAGCATCTCTCAATATGGGTTTTTTGCCCTCTGCTCCAAATTATGTCAGCCCCTCATCTCAGGAAAGCTGCTGATTTTCATGACTAGCCATGGCCAATGAACAGGGGTGGAGGAATTAGAAGGGGAGAGTGATGGAAGTAGCTCCAGGCAAGAAAGCTACAGAGTCCCACTGTTGAGCAGTTATTATGAATAAACACTTCTTGACTTGTTGTTCTCTTTTGTTTAGTTTCCAGAACCCTGAAATAGTTGTTTTGGATAGTTTACGTTTGTTTTCTTTGGATAGAAGATTTGCCAAGCTTTTCTGTGTGCCATAGTTGGAAGTCTAGCCTTGGATACTTCATTTTATAGGATGAATTTTTTTTGGCATTGAGATGATCATTCTTTATTTCCTTTTATTTCTCTTTTTCTAAGACTGAGTCTCACTTCGTCGTCTAGGCTGGAGTGCAGTAGCGTGATCTCGGCTCACTGAAACCTCCGCCTCCGGGGTTCAAGTGATTCTCTGCCTCAGCTTCCTGAGTAGCTGAGATTACAGGCTTGCACCACCACGCCCAGCTAATTTTTGTATTTGTAGTAGAGATGGGGTTTCACCATGTTGACCTGGCTAATCTCAAATTCCCGGCCTCAAGTGATCCACCTGTCTTGGCCTCCCAAAGTGCTGGGATTACAGGCCTGATCCACCATGCCTGGCCCCTTTTATTTCTCTTATGTCATTAATTTTATTGGTAGCTATTTTAAGTCTTATGCATTCTTTGGATAAAATCTTTTTTTGATTATAATTTCCCAGTCTTTTAAAGTATGTATTAATTTTTAATAATTTGAGATTCTTTTCACCGATGTTCTCATTAAAACTTAATGCTGGATTTGTCTTAATGCACAGTGAAAACCAATTCAGGCTAGACATTTTGCCTAACTGTAAAGAAAACTGAGTGAGCTAAAGGTGATCAATTCCTTTTGTAGGCATTATCCTGCACTGAAAACTCTGGAACATCTAGAGCATACCTACCTGCCTCAAGTAAGCCACTATCGATTCTGCAAGGTGATGGTGGACAACATCCCCAAGCTTCGAGAAGAAATAAAAGATGTTTCTATGTCTGATCTCAAAGACTTTCTGGAGAGCATCCGTAAACATTCAGACAAAATTGGAGAGACTGCCATGAAGCAAGTAGGTCTTGGGTTTATGATAGGTTGGCCAGTGGCTTATGAGTATTGAGTTAAACACAGGTTTCTCTTTGCCAAGTATCTAGTTGTTTCTTATCATTTTAGGGAAGTCCTTCATATTTATGGGAACACATGATTAAAAATGTTTTCATTTTTTTTTTTTTAACAGAGCAATGGACAATTATATTGTTTTGCTCTGTAGATGTTGAGTAAATATTGGTCAGTTGTAATGGTTTACATTGAGGTTACGAAGAAATTTTTCTGTTGTTTGTATACTTCCCTTGACTTTGTGTGTAATTTGAAGCTCTAGATATTTTAAAATTCTCCTTCTAGTTAATGACCTAAATTGTACCACATGTGTCTTTGGTTGATTATTTACTACATAAGCAAGATAGCATGTTATATATGCATAATTCTGATATTAATAGGTGTCAGTGAAAAAAGGCCTATTGGGAAATGCTTTGAATTATGATCAAAGAAAAGGATTTATTAACAGCTTGTATATTAATAAATATGTTACCAGTATTTACATTTGTTAAAACATTTTCATCTCTAAGTCACCAAAGTCACAAGGAACATCTAAATTTCTTTTTTTAAATTATGAATGAAAGGTCAGTAATGTTTTACAATGGTATTTCCTCACTTGAAATTTGTCACATTGATTTTATGAAAAATTTTTAGTATACCTGATGATGTAGCATACAGCAACAAATACAAGAGTCAGTTGTTTATGGAAAGTACTTTTTGTTTCTGTAAACAATAGTGTTCTTGAATAGATCATTTGTAGTTTTTATCATTCTGTGAGGAATGAAGGAATAGGTTATATTTCAAATCATATTTTAGGTCTCGACTAGCCTTGATAATCTATTCAGATGTCTATTTGATCTATAATATCTATTTGATCCTCCAAAAGAGATTCTCCAGTTACCGTTTCCTCAGGGAATACAGATATTTCCCCTTTCTTCCTTTAAATTTTGTCAGTGTTCTACTTCACAAAGTGCAGAGTTTAAAAGTAGATGATAAATCTGACAGAGATAATTGTGTGGTTTCATTGTTTATAGTGGTGAAGAAACAAAATTAATCAGTGACAATATACCTTTGCATTGCTGGGTACATATTTTGAATACAGGAATGAAGCTATCTTCTAAGATAAGTCTTTATTGTGGTTTGCTCAGTTTTTCCTAAGCTTTTAAAATATAGGAGAGTATAGTACAAAGCCTCTATGGAAGCTGCCTTTTTAAAAATTGCTTTTTCTGAGCCTCTGCTTGAGAAATTAATTTGCTTCCCTTTTGATGAAAGAGGAAGCCATGAAGAATGTTGCTTTATTTAACGTGAGGCTAGCTGGGCTCATTCCTCAATTATCTGAAGAAATTAAGACCAAGAAGAGGGAAGTAACTTGCTCAAGTTCAAACAACTTGTAAAGGTCAGATCCTGCATTAGAATTCAGGTTGGGTTGAAATGAATTTGTCTACTATGATACTCAATCTGTGTGAACTATTAGCTGTTTTCTCTATTTTTGTCATATAAAGAAATGATGAAGATAACTTTTGTAAATCCAGGACTTTTAATTAACTGAGAAATCTTTATTTCTCCTGTAACATTTTTCATCTCAGGATCCTTGAGTAAAGATATGTTAACACATTAAAAAATATTTTGTAGTACCTAGAACGTAAGGAAGATAGGAGAGAGAAAATACCATGTACTTTGTACATACTAGGTGTTCAATAAATGTTTGAATTCCCAGATAAGAGAGAGAGGAAGTGGTTTATTTCTCACTGCCTCAAGCCCAAAACAGTGTTTCTGGTTTGTGATGGTTTTCTTTGCAGTGGTGATTTAAGGACTTAGAATCCTCCCATTGTATGGCTCTTCCATCTTTAAGATGGCTTTGAAGATTGCTTCAGAAGGAGAAAGACCAAAGAGTGTTGCATGTGGGAGGGTCTTTAAGGGCCAGGCATGGATGCCACATGTTACTTCTACCCATATTCTGTTGGTCTGAACTTAATTATATAGCCATACCTACCTGCAAGAGAGGCTGGAAAATGTAATCTCACTCATTCTCTAACAGGAGGAGGATATAGGTTTGATGAATAATAGTATCTGGCACAGTCTACCTTCTGGTGATCAAATATCTTTTCATTCTTTCTCTCATACATAGAACACACTCCTTCCCTAGGGGACAACAGTCCAATGGCCCATGTAGTCGTTACATCCATCTCAAAATCTAGTATCTTCCAGGGATGCTCAACCCTCTCCATAAGATTCAGCCATGGCTCTTCATGAGCTGGTAACTACTCAACTAAAGTTGCAAGTTATCTGCACTGGTGTCTCCTCGCACCCCCAATATACAATGAATAAGCTAGAATAAAATAATTATAACAAAACCTTTTATTTAGAAAAGGGAAGAATGGGAGACAAACAATATTCTCTGCTTCATAACAAATCGTATAAATCTACCTAGGCAGGCCCTAGGAAGTTCCTCTGCTCTGGTAGTAGGGGAATTTCCTTGCTTAGACCTTGATTCCCTGGAAGGAACTCCTTTGCTCATTGTTCTCTTGAGCTCCTAGCTGCACACTGGCTTTTACTTGTTTATATGTGTGTGTGTATATCTATACTTTATATGTGTGTATATATATATACTTTATATGTGTATATATATACTTTATATATATTTTATTTTTAATATATTATATATATTTTAAATATATACTTCTGAAGTAGATGCTGGGAAATATACATTCCTTAGAAGGCATACTTCTCTTTCTCTCTCTATATCTATATATCTGTATCTGCAATTGTGTCTACATTTACATTTATATATGTCTTTTACTGCCTGCTTTTTGCTTTTTGCCTGAGGGTTGGTTTAAGGTTCTGAACAAACATTTATTAATATTTAGTCCAGATTTGTGTTTTTTTGACATTATCGTTCCCTCAAAATGTAGGCATCTCATCTTTTTCTTTCCAATAGGTTCTGTGAGGACACCATACTCACTGTTCTTCCCTAAATATAATTTTCAAGAATGATTTTGTTTTTCTTCTCCTCTCTTTGGGGAAGTAGTGGAGGTTGGGGAGCATAGCCCTTGCTTCATGCTTCTTTCTCAGTTTGATGGCCTTACATTGAGGTGATGTGAAACAGTGGGTGGTAAGATCATGCTTGAATCTGACATCTCTGCCTCAGAGTTGAGTCACTTTGTTGAACTAAAAGCCCTTCCTGGGACTTTATTGCATAAGCCTTTACTATTTGTTTTTTCTCATACTGTTTAAGATCTGTATATGTTCCCCTTTTAACCCTGTGAGGCCTATGTTTCTGGGACTACTTCTGTTCCCTATAATTTCAGTCTGCAAATGAGCTAATACTTTTCTGAACTTACTATTTTTATGCAGTACCTTGCCAAAAGCAGAAAGTAAATACCAGTGTACACTATAACTCTCACTCTTTATTTACTTACAGTGCAACAGGCCCAATAGGGAAGTGATATGCCTATTCACCTATTATAGGTTCCAATTTTACTAGTTATTTTGCCACAGTATTATAGGGCTTTTCAGCCTTTTAACTTGTTAAATATATGTTCTTACTGCCCACTGCCTGACCACTAAACCCATGTCTTTTATTTTAGATTTTTTTTGGGGGGTAATACCATATTCCAACACCTGTTTCTGTATTCCTTAAATAATGTTCCCTGCTGTAACAAACCCTAAAATCTCATAATAGAAATTTTATGTTTTGCTTATGTAAAGACCAAAATGCATGTCCCTGGTGGGTGACTTTCAAGAGATCTAGGACTCTTCCACCTTGTGGCTTTCAAGGGTACCACAGAAGGGGAGAGAGAGTAAGTAATGCCTGGAGGTTTTTTAGGGATGAAGCTTATAAGTGGCACGTCTCACTTCTGCCAATATTACATTGGCCAGAGGCCAATCACTGCAAAGGAGGGTCGGAAATATACTCTAGCCGTGTGATCAGGAGAAAGAAGAAATAGGCTTGATGAATAGCTAAGCTAGTCTCTGCCATAACCTGCTATCATATAGCCTAGAAAGATAAGTATCTTCCACGTCTCTTGCTTTTGCACCTGTAGTCCCAAATACTTGGGAAGCTGAGGTGGGAGGATCACTTAAGCCTGAATGGGCAGAGATTGCAGTGAGCTGAGATCAGGCAACTGCATTCTAGCCTGGGTAACAGAGTGAGACCCGTCAAAAAAAAAAAAAAAATTTAAAAAAAAGGAACCACAAAAGAGCTGAAATGGCTGTATTAATACAAGATACAAAAGACTTTAAGCCAACAAATATTGCTAGTAACACAGAAGGACATTCCATAATAATAAAAGGGATGATATTTGTCTAATAGGAAGGCTTCTATATGCATAAGAGGACAAATAAAATTAAGATTAATAAAGCTGAATAGGCAAAAACGAAATAAGTTGTGCAAAAAAACATAAGAATAAAGGGAAAAACTGGTAAACTTTATTTGTAATGTGTACCTAAAAGATTAACAGGCCGGGCATGGTGGCTCATGCCTGTAATTCCAGCACTTTGGGAGGCTGAGGCAGGCAGATCACTTGTGGTCAGTTCAAGACAAGCCTAGGCAACAAGATTAAACCTCTTCTCTACTAAAAATACAAAAATTAGTCGGGCATGTTGGTGGGAGCCTGTAATTCCAGCTACTCAAGAGGCTGAGGCAGGAGAATCGCTTGAACCTAGGAGACGGAGGGTGCAGTGAGCTGAGATCACGTCATTGCACTCCAGCCTGGGTGACAGAGTAAGACTCCATCTCAAAAAAAAAAAAAAAAAAGATTAATAAACTTGAGTTGTTTTTGTAAAAAAAAATGAACAAAGAAAGTTCACAAAAGAACCAAAAAGGGTCAACACATGAAAAAAAAAATATTTAACTGATATGTGAAAAAATGCAAATCAAACTGCCAAAGATTTCTTAAAAGACAATGTGTTTCATCAGGGGTTTCAATAAATGGAATTTACAGCTGGCTGACAAACAAGTTTTTATTAATGACACAAGTTTTCAATGAAGAATTTTGGCAAAACAATTATTTTAAGCAATTGCATTTCCAAACAAAAAAAAAGATGCACAGCAGTATGTATAAGCCTCTTGAATTATAGAATTATTTATGTTAGCAAATAAAAAAACTAACCTAGATGTCTAATAAGAAGTAGTAAAAGGCTAATAGAAGAGCAAAATGTTTACAATATTGTTGAATGAAAATAATTTCAAAAAATAGATCTCATTGCCTCTTGGCCTTTTGGCTAAGATCAAATTTAATATCTGATATATCTTATCAGTTTAATATCTGATACATTCTCTTATCAGAGGACAATATTTATTAAATGGATTTTTGCAGCAGGGAGATAAAATGGGAACTTATTTAGTCCCCTCCATGCATCAACCTGGCATTGCAGTACCTCCAGGAATGGTGCTCCAATTGAAAAAAAAAAAAATAGATCTTACAAGTATAATCATAATATTCTTCAAAATTATAAATATTTACACATATAAATTATGAACATGTATGCATATATGAGATATATATCACTGGAAACACACACACACACAAAAGTAGAGAGCAAAACATTAAATACAAAAATGTTAGCCATGATATTTTTCCTTTGGATGGCAATATTACGAGTGATAATTTTCTCCTTCATACTTTTAAATTTCCTAATTTCCATGTTTCCCATGATATATTTGGTATAGGAAAAATTCAATTCCATCCTTATAAAGAAAAAAGACTTATAGCTCTATTTTGGACTTTAAGAATGATTTTCACAGCAAATACTTAAACTCTTCTTGCTCCAATGAATTTATTATCACAAATGCTAAAGACTAGAGACTGGTTTTACTTGGGTTTTTTGTTTTTTTGTTTTTTTGTTTTTAATGTTTTCCCTCATGTGTTCCAAAAAATCAAAGTCTTTGTTCAAGTAAATGGAGGGAAGAAAGTTTTATTCTCCCTAAATATAGAAATAAAAGTACAAATATAGTTAAATCTGAAATCATTGCTCTTATTAAAATTTTACAGGCTCAAAAACAATACAATTCACATGGTTTAGTGTAAACAGAATGGTGTTTATACTACAATTAGGTATGAAGAGCTATGTGCAATAAAATGCAATTCCTCTAGAGAGAAACTTTAGAATGGATACAAAGCCAGAAATTAAGCCAAAAAGATAAACACACTTTGGGGTTTAGTTATATTTTGGAACATTGTTTATAGAATGAGGAGAATTCAACAATGTTGCCTGCAGATGCAAGGCACATTCACTGATGAGACGCATGGCTCATGCTGAAAACATCTGGTCTGTCAAATAGCTCCACATTTTTCAAGGCTAATTAGTACAAAACCCAGTGATTCCTGGAAACAAAGGATGTCACCCAATTTCCCCATTGTCCCTTCCCAGCATAGTCACATTTTAACTATAACAAATCAGTAATATTCAAATGTCTAGTCTATTTCAATATCCATGACAGGTTAAAGAATGACAGCCAACTAACACCTGTATAGCAGGCACCAAAAGAAAAAAATTGTGTCCAGTGACCACAGAAATCCAAAATTAGATTTTGATGTACTTTTGACAATCTCCAAACATTATTAAAACTGAATCAAAAGACAAATTCCTAAGTTTCACTTGCATGTGTGGTCACTCTCTCCCCTCTTCTCATGCAGGCTCCTTAACAGAGATACAATCAGAACTAAAGTAAGGGAAATAAAAGCAGAGAATAAAAGGGAAGAAGGCAGGGAAAGAGTTTCTAAATAATCCTACAAACTGAATAACCATGATCAGAAAACAGACATGGTTGAATGCTAAAGCAAGAAGAAATATATTGGTTCCAAGCAAAATAAATTTTGGTACTTTCTTGCCATAGCATGGAATTCTTTCACAGCGATGGTTTCTAAAATTCTAGGAAGTGATGCTTGAAAGCAAATTGCAACTATCTATAAGAAATTTTTTAAAATTCAGAGTATGATAAAATATGAAATAAAAGCTTTCATCACAGAAAAATATTAGTGTCACTCCTAATCAAAGAGCATCATTAACAAATATTTAATCTCTTCTGTGCACTAGAGATAGAAAGATGTTCAGATGTCTTTCCCCAGGGAGCATAAAATGCAGTAGAAAAATCAGTATTTATAGCTTAAAAAAAAAAAAAAAACTAGACTTCCAGCTACAAAAGCCTAACAAGGAACAGACATGATCTCTCACTTTATAAACAAGTAGAATATTGGCAAAAATATATGAAACAGTCATTTGCAGACATTGGACATCAGGCAACATAGAACTGCTATCTCTGTAAAAAGGGAAACAAACAAGGTGAGTTTAATAATCACCAGGATTATCTACCTAAAGTTGACTTCCAGGTCATGGGCACAGCCAGAAAAAAAATCAAAACAGAACTCAGCAGCCTTGCTGACTTAAAGAATCAGTGATAGTAGCTCAGGAAAGTTGATGCAGCTTGAAGTTGTGTGGCAGAGTTCCCCAAAAAAAGCAATGCAGGAAAAGAACTGCAGAAATTTACACAGGGGTTCCCTTGAGTCTGCTAAGTACTAGGACAGGCATAGGGAAAGTGAAATTCCACATGCATAGGTAAAAAGAAGGAAGCAAGGGAGAGAGTGGGAGACCAGCCAGGGGAAGGTAAGATGAACACTTCAAGGATCTCAGACAAGGCAGATAAACATTCAAACTCTGAACAGTCAAAGTGAAGAGTCGTTGGGGACTCCTGAGCTATTCAGAGTAGATTATAGAGGGATCAAGTCTTACTTAGCAAAGCTGAACTCCCCTGGAATAAAGGTGGGCCTTTAAGCAGAGTTTAAAAATTGGGTCCGAAGGTAACAAACTGATATGCAATCACCTGACCATTTGCTAAAACAAAGACCAACACTCTCTAAAGGAAAAAAAAAAAAGCACCCAAAAATCCAGAGACTCATCAACATAATGTTCCTTATTCAATCAAAAATTTCTAGACATGAAAAGAAGCAAAGAACTGACATACAACCAGGAAAAACAAAATCAGTCTGCAGACAGATCTAAAAAAATGCCAGAAGTGGCAGAAGTAGCAAAGGAGTACATAAAAACAGCAATTAGGACAAGGTACATGTATGTAAAGAAACAAATAATAAAAGAAATAAAACATAAAAAGCTAAATGTAACTTCTATACATGAAAAATATATTATCTGAAATGAAAATGTCACTGAAAGGGACTAAAACATTACACAATGCAAATAAGAGAGATCAATGTGCTTGAACACAGCCATAAAATCTATCTCAAATAAAGCACAGAGAGGACTGAGGGGGCGGGGAGAAAAGATCTTCAAGTCACCTGCGGGGTTAATCAAGCTGTCCAACATAAATATTAATATAACTGAAGTCCCAAAATGGTGATGGGAAAAGGACAAAAAAAGAGTTTGGAAAAATAACGTCAACATTTTCCAGATTTTATGAATATTGTAAACCCACAGATCCAAGAAGCTAAACAAACCACAAGCAGGATAAATATACACATGTGTGCACATATTTATACCAAAGTACACAAAATCAAATTGCCTGAAAACAAATGATAAAGACGAAAGCTTTAAAATGGCTAGAGAAAAGACACATTACTAACAGGGAGACAAAGGTAAGGCTACTTATACATCTCTCCTAGGAAACTGCAGAAGCCAGAAGACAATGAAATCATGTCTTATGAATTAACGAAACTATAAACCTCAAATTCTATATCCATCAAGGTTTTTTTAAAATGAAGGTAAACAATGAGATACCATTTCACACCCACCAGGATGGCTACATTAAAGTCAAATAATAAGGTTTTTTTGTTTTGTTTTGTTTTTTGAAACACAGTCTCATTCTGTCGCCCCAGGCTGGAATGCAGTGCGCGATCTCGGCTCACTGCAACCTCAGCCTCCCCAGTTCAAGCAATCCTTATGCCTCAGCCCCTCCGAGGAGCTGGGATTACAGATACACACCACCACACCCGCCTCATTTTTGTGTCTTTAGTAGGGATGGGGTTTCGCCATGTTAGCCAGGCTGCTCTCAAACTCCTGGGCTCAAGCAATCCGCCCACCTCAGCCTCCCAAAGTGCTGGGATTACAGGCGTAAGCCACCATGCCTGGCCTGGGTAGACAATAACAAGTATTGACTAGGCTATGCAATAATTGTAAACATCTATGCTGCTGTTGGGAAGATAAAAAGGTGCAGGTGCTTTGGAAAAGAATCTAAGTTCCTCAAAATGATGAAACATACAGAGAGACAAAGTGCACCAAATGTTTACCACGTGACCCAGAAATTCTACTCCTAAGTATATTCTCAAGAAACCTGAAAGCATATACTCACACAAAAGCTTGTAAATGAACATTTGTAGCAGCATTATTCTTAATAGTTGAAAAGTGATAATAGCCCAAATGTCCATCAAATGATGAAAAGGTAACTAAAAGCAGTATATCTATACAATGAGAGAGTATTCAGCCATAAAAAGGAATGAAACAGTGATACATTCTATAACATGAATGAACCTTGAAAACCTTCCATTATGCTATGTGGAAAAAGTCAGACACAAAAGGTTGTATATTGTATGATTCCATTTATATGAGATGTTCAGAATAGGCAAATCTATGGAGACAGAAAGCAGATTAGTGGTTGCCAGGGCAGAGAGGAAAGAGGAATGGGTACAAGATTCCTTTTTGGGGTAATGAAAATGTCGTGGAATCAGCTAGTGATGATGATGTTACAACCACATGAATGTATTAAAATCTATTCAACTGTACACTTAAAAATGATGAATGTTATAGGAATTGTAATTCAATTTAAAAACTGAAGGTGAAATAAACATTTTTTTCAGAAATACTGTATTTCTGAGAGAATTCATAGCCAGCAGACTGATCCAACAAGAAATATTAAAGGATGTCATTCCCAAAGGGGAAAAATAATACCAGATACAAACTTGGATCTACATTTAAAATAATGTGAGTAAATATATGAGAGTTTTTCTCTTTAATTTTTAAATTTCTTTAAAAGTTACAGCAAAAATGAGCATGTGTGCCACTGTGCTGTCACAGGTCTTACAACATAACATAACAATAACATGACAACAATGACATAAGGAAGGGTAAAATGGAAGAATATAACATGACAACAATGACATAAGGAAGGGTAAAATGGAAGAATATCATTATAAGAATCTTGCATTGTGTGTGATTTGGTGTAATATTTAAAGACTCATTGTAAGTTACACATTGTAAAGATAGAAGGAACCACGAAAAAAATAAAATACAGCTGGCCCTTCATGTTTGCAGATCTGTGAATTCAATCAACTATGTTGATCAAAAATATTTTTTTAAAAACACAAATAAAACAAAACAGTGTAACAACTACTTACATAGCATTTACATTGTGTTAGGTATTCTAAGTAATCTTGAGATGACTGAAAGTTTTAGGAGGATGTGTGTAGGTTATATGAAAATACCATGCCATTTTATATAAGGGACTTAAGCGTCTATACCTAGTCCCCTATCCCAAGGCACCTGTAACCAATACACTGAGGATACTAAGGAAAAATTGTAAAACTAAGAGGTATAAATAATAGGGCATTACTAAATATAAAACAACAACATGAAAGATGGAAATTGATTTTTAAAAATACAAGAATACAGAGAAGGAACAAAGAACAGGTAGGATAAATGGAAAATACATAAGAAGACAGTAGATTTAAACGCATATGTTGATAATTGTATGATATGTAAAAGATCTAAACAGTCTTATTTAAAAACAGAGATGGTCAGATGAGAAATTTTTAAAGAAAGCAAGATCATTCTACAGAATAACTGACCTGTAATCTTCAATAGTAATAAAGTAATAAAGTCATGAAAGGCAAGGAAAGGCTGAGGACAGTTCCAGACTGAAAAAGACTAAAGAGACATGACAACTAAAAGCAACATGTGATTTGAACTGGATTCTTTTGCTAGAAAGAACATGATTGAGACAATTGGCAAAACTTGAACTGGGTATGCCAGTTAAGTGCTAGAAATATATCAAAGCTAATGTCCATTCTCTATTGCACTGTGGTTGCACAGAAAAATGTCTTTATCTGTAGGAAACCACACTAAAGTAATTGGGGATGACAGTGTGTCATGTTAGCAACTTACTTTCAACTGGTTCAAGAAAAAGACACCGTTATTTATACTGAACTTAAGAATGTCTAAAAACAAAATTTTTTGAAACCCACAAAATAAATTTGATTATACCAAAACTTAAAACTTCTATGCAACAAAAACTACTAATTATATAATGTTAATAGGTAAGCCATGCACTGGAAGACAATATATAACAAGAAAAGGCATCCAAAGTATATAATTCCTATAAATGAAAAAGAAAACAATAAACAACCTAAAAGTGGGCAGCAAGTAGATGAGAGAAACCCCAAATGCCTAAAACCTAAATTCACTAATAATCTAATAAAAATAAAATAAAAATCACAATAGTGATCTATCATTTCACAATCATCAGACTGGCAAAAACCAAAAAGTTTGACAATATAGATGTTATCAAGAGGTAGAGTAATAGGACCTCCCACAAAATACCAATGGTAGGATAAATGGGGAAATCACCATAGAGAACAACAGTAAGATCCAAGACATGTAAACCCTTTCTCTGATCCAGCTGATCTCTTTCTAGGTATAGACCCTGGACCAACAGAACTGACATCACCTGGGAACGTGGCAGAAAATGCAGAATCTCAGGAATGACCCCAGCCAGACCTATTCTATCAGAATCTATATTTAACTAATCCCCCATGATACCATTTCCATGCATAGCAGCATCTAAAGAACAACACTCTCAAGACATTTTGAATGTGAGTCCAAGGAGACAAGAACAAGGATATTTATTGTACCACTGTCTGTCATAACTACTGGAAACATACCAAATGTCCCTAACAGTATCAGTAAGGATAGTTATCTTGTAGTAATAACCACCCCCAAAATCTCAGTGACTTAAAACAAACATTTAAAACTTACCCATGTTATACATTCATAATGGGTTGGCAGGTAGGCTACGCTCCCTGAAGTCACTCAGGGAATCAACCAGCATCTTGGAGTTGCCATTTTTCAAGAACAAGGGAAAATAAGAGGACTCTGGAGGGAAATTAAATGCTAAGCCCAAAAGTGATACATATCACTTCTGCTCACATCTTATCAGCCAGAAAAAGTCACATGGAACTGGGAACCCAGTAAATATACACAGGGAACCCAGGAAATATAATACTACCTTGCACCAAAAGAAGCAGCTAGAAATATTGGCTAACAGCACTTATGATAATCACTGGAACTGGCAGGGGAAATGTGAATTATTCATATAATAGACTACCATGGAGTGATTAAAATGAGCAAACTGTGTCTATACACATAAAGAAAATAAGCTGCCTACTAGTATGCATGCCCCAAAGGGTGGATATTTTTATCCATTTTATTCACAGATGTATCCCCAGCACCAAGAGTAATGTCTAGCACATAGTAGGTATTTGATTCATCTTTGCTGAGTGAATACACAGATCTCAAAATGAGGACTGAGAATCATCTACATAAACTTTTCAAAACACAAAACAAAACAATATATGATTTACAAATATTACAAGCACAGACTAGAAGAACATTCAATAAATTTATGATACTGGTTTCCTCAGGGGAAAATAATAGGACTGAAAGGAATAGGACCGAAGAAGGGAACATAAATTTTATCTGTAATTTTTTTACAGTATATATATACCTGTTTCTGTCCATATATATGTTTTATATATATACTACATATTTTTTTCTTTACACATATATGAATCAAAACTGGAAAATTGTTAATATCTATTAATTCCGAGAAGTTGGTACAGAGGTGAATTTTTTTTTTTTTTCTTTTTTTGAGATAGCCTCACTCTGTCACCCGAGCTGGAGCTCAGTGGTGCAATCTCAGCTCATCGCAACCTCTGCCTCCTGAATTCAAGCTATTATGTGAGACAATTCTCATGCCTTGGCCTCCAAAGTACCTGGGATTACAGGTGTGCATCACCTCCTGTAATCAGCTCCTTTTTTTGTTTTTCAGTAGAGATGGAGTTTCTCCATGTTGACCAGGCAGGTCTCAAACTTCTGGCCTCGAGTGATCCACCCACCTCAGCCTCCTAAAGTGCTGGGATTATAGGTGTGAGCCACTGCACCTGGCTCACAGGTTATTTTAAATTCTCTATAATTTTAGAACTTTACTAAAAGGATATTAGGGAACTAATACTACTTTCATATCTCAGGCAGAACTTCTCATAGTGTTCTATCCATGTTCTCTTATGAGAGCATGTCCTCCTATTTTAATGTCTAATGATTCAGCTTCAAAATTCTTGAGAATTTTGAATTTTTATCCATAATATTTCTATTCTTATCTCAATATTAAATATATTTTAAATGTATACTTTTTCCCTCAAAACCTAGGTAAAATTAACATTCCAAGAAGACATGCTCTGTTTATCCTATAGCTTCATATATCCCCATCATACTACAGGGCATCTCAGGGTAGAGAGATGGGAGATGCTTACTCTAGTTTGGGGAGCAAAACTATAGAGTCGCTGGAGATTTTCCTTCAGAAGAAAACAACATACAGAAGAGAAATCCTCTGAATTTAACCTCACCCTTCCCCTTTACAAGAGTTAATTTTATGCGGCAACTTGGCTGACCACTGCACCTAGATATTTGGTCAAACATTATTCCAGATGTTTCTGTAATGGTATTTTTTAGATGAGATTAACATTTAAGTCAGTAGACTATGAGTAAAGATGATTACCATCCATAATGTAAGTAGGCCTCATTCCACCACAGGTGAAAACCTTAATAGGAAAAAGGCTGACTGTGCCCAAGGAAGAGGGAATGCTACAGAAGAGTCCCTTGGGACTCAAGCTATTATCTTAACTCTTCACTGGACCCTAGCTTGCCAGACTACACTGCAGTTTTTGCTATACTTGCTATACTCCACAATCATGTGAGCCAATTCCTTAAAATAAATACTTCCCTCTCCAGTAGGTAGAGATACACGCGCATGCGCGCGCACACACACACACACACACACACACACACACACACGCTATTGGTTCTGTTTTTCTGAAGAACCCCAGCTAATGTACTCTTGCACCAAAACCTAAGTACTATTTTTTTCTACGACACTATTAAATAAATCAAAACATATCTCAAACCAACTATCACTAAAATAGGTATATGCTTTTCCTTAGAAGACTGGGTCTTGGCCTGGCGCAGTGGCTCACGCCTGCAATCCCAGCACTTTGAGAGGCCGAGACGGGCGGATCATGAGGTCAGGAGATCGAGACCATCCTGGCTAACACTGTGAAACCCTGTCTCTACTAAAAACACAAAAAATTAGCCGGGCGCGGTGGCGGGCGCCTGTAGTCCCAGCTACACGGGAGGTTGAGGCAGGAGAATGGCGTGAACCCGGGGGATGGAGCTTGCAGTTAGTGGAGATCGCGCCACTGCACTCCAGCCTGGGCGACAGAGCGAGACCCTGTCTCCAAAAAAAAAAAAAAAAAAAAAAAAAAGACTGGGTCTTTTAAAAATCTAACTGTAAGTATTATTTGTTAAACCTAATACATGACAGAACACATTAGCATACCACATATATATATAAATAAATCTAAAATGAATCAATAAATATACAAAAGGTTAAGAAGATGTTAGAAACTTAATTATTTTTTGAAAAGTTATGCTAAATATGGACCTAAAAGTATTCTAAATAACAGATATTTTAGGTAGTAAAAACTGTTCAACTAAAAAAAAAATCTTACCTCTTAGTTTTCATCTGGTCCCTCAGTTTGCTGTACATCTCTAGGACTTAAAAGAAAGAAAAGAAAACACAAACATGATTTAGAGAAAGCCTAATTAAAGCAAAAAAAAATTACACCAAGAATCCTTCTCCATTTCCAGTTCCTCACCTGGAAGACACAGCATTAATTTATCAACAGTGGCAGAAATATTTCTCTGTTGTAGTCGACACTGCTTCAGCTCTTCCATTGCTATTACCAGCTTGGCAAGAGGGAAAAAGACTGAATTATTATGCCAATGGCTGTAAATAAAAAGCTTTCAGTCACATTTTTCCACACCGTGTTCAATTCATCAGAAAATCCCAGACAGTTTCTTAGTAAGACCTGCCAAGTGAACTAAAGAACTGCCTTTCTTAACCAGTAAAACATTCCTGCACAGTTGCCCGCTTTCTCCCCAAGATACATACAATATTAGGAAGGGCTAGGTAAAACGAAGTCCTAAAATACAAGGGTTATCCAGGAGAAAAAAAAAAAACTATCTTCAACTAAATCTCTATTTCAACAAATAAACCACACACTTAAAAGATGTGGCTTTTCTAAAAGTTACAGTTTGGTGAAAAGTAACTCACTTTTATTCCCCTAGCTCCAGTTTTAAAGGCTTCTATCAGAAGTCATACTATAATATAACTAGAAGAAATTGTACTCCACAGAATTTAGAATGTGAGACAAACTTCTTTAAAAAGTAATAATCTACACATCTACTTGCAGCATTCATCCTATACCCATACCTAAAAATGTTATCTGCTTAGATACCATGCAGAAAAGAACCAGAGAATGGTCCTAAGTCACTGATAAAACAATCAAAAGCTAATCTTAAAGGTTATTAAAATTAAACATTTAAAAATTATTAGGTGATAAGAAAGAAGCATGATAACAGAGAACAGTCATGTACTACAAGTCAGAAAACCTGGGTTTTAGTCCCAGCCTTGCCAATAACTATGTAAAATACAGCAAATCATTTGTTTTAGTTTCCTCATCAATCAAACAGTGGTAATACCTGTCCTGATTTTGTCGGCCATGAGGATCAAATGAGCAAATAGATATAAAATAATATTGTAAACTGTGATGGTTTAAATGATAAATATGTCAATTAATAGAATCAACGATTTTTTTTTAATGGTGGGGGGATAGAGATGGGGTCTCCCTCCATCACCCAGGCTGAGAGTGCAGTGGCGCAATCATGCCTCAATGCAACCTTAAACTCCTGGGCTTAAGAGATCCTCCCACCTCACTCTCCCAAATAGCTGGGACTACAGGCATGCACCACCATGCCTGGTTATGGTTGTTTTTCTTTTTTTTTTTTTTTTTTTTTTTTTTTTTTTTTTTTTTTTTTTTTTTTTTGGTTTTTTTTAGGGGGGGTGGGGGTAGAGATGGGGTCTCACTATGTTGCCCAAGCTGATCTCAAACTCCTGGCCTCAAGTGATCCTCCCACCTCAGCCTCCCAAAGCACTGGGATTACAGCATATAATCTCAGCCTCTGTGGCTGGTTGATTAATTTGTTAAATAAATATTTGTTGAGCATCCACATTGTGCCAGTCACTATTTAGGTACATGGAGGGGAGACAGCAATGAATAAAGCAAACAAAAATTTCTAATCTCATGGGGTTTAATTTCCAATGAAGGTTGACAGGCAAAAAAATATATATAAGTAAAAATATATTAAATATAATCTCAGAGCATGACAGGCACAATGAAGAAAAAGTGGGAAAGGATCAAAAGAATGCATGGGTAAGAGTGAGACCACAATTTCAAATAAGGTGGTTAGGAAAGGCCTCATTAAGAAGGCAACATTTGGGCAAAGATTTGAAGAAGGTGAATAATGAGGAAATAACATTCCAGGCAGAGGAAGAGCATTACTGTATTATGACAAGTCAAGGATCTAAAAGCACAACTAAGAAGGCTGTAATCCTCTCTCCTTAGACTTCCCAATGACTACGTTCATTTAATTCAGATAAACATTAGGAAAAGCAACAATAATGTCCACGTACTTCCAACATACTACTTACAGTCTTAACCACTAAATGAATAACATAGTCATTAAAAGAGAGTGGCATGAAACAGAAAAGATTTCTTCAAAAGGTAAACTGGTCTTACTTCCTTTCCCTCATGTTGTAGTTTTCTATTAGTATCCGTCACTTGATTCTGTGGAGAGAAGACAATTTATACTCATAAAAAACAAACATTTAGACAATAGTTGAAAAAGATCTAAATTTAATATGAAAAGAATGGGAATAGGTAGTTAGATTTTTTCAGTATTCCACTACATATTGGTCCAGTGGCATTCTCTTGGGTTTAAATTATGTCAACTTTTCTACTGGATGTTTGCACGAGCTTTTGAAAAGAAAAATTTACTAAAAACTATGGTGAGTTTAGAACAGTCCTAAACTAAGATACTATAATAACTGAAGATCACACTTTAACTTTGGGGAGACAAGAGAAAAAAGGGGAGAGAAAAATAAAATAGAAAGAACAAATTTTATCATAGATATTCTTCATTTCACCAATGTATTCCTAGAAAAGTTGGGTATACACTGAACTTTTTAACTCAAGTCAAAGTTTCCCTGTTTGCTAATTATTTTATTTTTAGAAAATGCTTTTCCTAAATTATTTTTGGATCATTAATTCTTAACAGCTCCTAACAGTTCCATACTTCCATTTTTCCAACATAATCTCTCCATCAGATAGTCAAAAATTTGTGAATACGCCCTTAAATGATCCAGAGTTCATTATTAAAGGAAATGGCATCTAATTTTTTTGATATCCACTTTT
Organism: Rhinopithecus roxellana; assembly: GCF_007565055.1. NCBI lineage: Eukaryota > Metazoa > Chordata > Mammalia > Primates > Cercopithecidae > Rhinopithecus > Rhinopithecus roxellana. Next base: position 26,088,688 of record NC_044565.1, read on the forward strand.
GACATTTCAATGATGGAAAAAATTAATTATATAGAATAGTAATTTCCTCATCACCTGTGATATCAAAACATAAGCAATACTAACTTCTAAAATGTTGTTTAATAAAGGCTTTCTAGCCTTCCACCAGTAATTGCTACTCCTTATACTTTTAATGCATCCCATAACCTAGCATTTCCTATTATGTCCCTTAGGACATCAAGAAGTGTTAGTTAGCAGGAACTCTGCACATACACACAGCCATGCACACGTCAGCACACAAACACAGACACACAGACACACACACATACACACAAACACACACAATATGACATGCACTGTAAATGCCCAAGAAAGGGACATCGTATAGGATGTTTTCCAAATTTATCTGACATAATACCCTTTAACTGAAGATCTTCTCAAGGAGCTAGCTTTTTAAAAGAACACACTTTTGAAATCACTGCTCTGAACTATACACTATACCTGGACTATCATTCAAAGCGGATTACCATCTGCACCTCCATCCAAAGACAAAATGAACTGTGAACTCCTCCAGGAAGCCTCTTTAAAGTACCAGAAAGGGAGGCAAAAAACCAGCAAATTCCCTCTTTATTATTTACTTAATGGCACCACATGTGAAACACTTTGTGGTTTTATTGCACTGAGCTCAATACAAATTAAGAGTGATAAAGTTATCCAAAATGCACATCCAAGACAATGTTAACAGAAGCATTGTCTAAATGGGGGTCAGCAATCTGTTTCCATAAAGGGTTAGATAGTAAATATTTTAGGCTTTGCAAGCCATACAATCTCTGTTGTAACTATTCAACTCTACCTCTGTAGCAGGAATGCAGCCATAAAGAAAATACATGTAAATGAAAGGTCATGCTGTGTTCCGATAAAATTTTATTTACACAAACAGGGCAAGCTGGATTTGGCCTAAGAGACAGAGTTTGCTAATCCCTGGTCTAGAATAAGCGTGATGGTAAGGTAGTAATACCACACTATGAAATTTACAATTGGATGCCACATTTTAAGAAGGGTTTTACAAGCTGAAGCATGGTTAGAGGTGAACAGATTTGGAGAGGGAGTCAAAGCTATACCACATGAAAAACAGACGAAGCAATTTTTAGCCAAAAGAGGGGAAAAATATTCACTTGGAGGCACTATACACTGTACCTGGATCCTACGTACTATAAACCATATTGAAACAATGACTGCCCTTCAAATATCTGAAGAGCTATCAGAAGTAAAGCGGTTCCCTAAAAATGGAGCTTATTACGCAAACCAATGCTTGTTACTAGAAAACAGTATTCAGCTCAATATAAGAAAAAGCATTCAAGCAATGTGAATAAAAATCATAACGGCTTCCTTGGGTGATAATGCTATCCCCATTATAGTAGTTATTCAATAATAAATTAGATATTTTTTATCCTAAACCGGAGATCTCCCAAAATTCAACCCTCCATAATACTCGTAAATTCAGCAACACTGTCTACTGGAGTAGCCTTATTTGCCTTATGAAGGGACCATTTCTCACTTTTTTTCACCTTAAACTCACTGTAAAAAATACATTTTCCATTGCAACTCAGTACACAAGTATAGGGAACACATACACAATTTTCAAGAAACAATGTTTATCCTTAGTACATGTAATACACTCTCTTGTTTTCTATTCAATTCGATTATATTTAATTTCAGTTTTTGCCAAAAATACTGATCAAGGAACACTAAATTAATTTCATGCAAACCATGGTTCTGAAACATATTCCTAGGAACCTAACGAATGCTTCCAGTAAGAAAGATAATAACTGTGGGCAGGGTGCGATGGCTCACACCTGTAATCCTATCACTTTGGGAGGCCGAGTCAGGTGGATCAACCTGAGCTCAGGAGTTTGAGACCAGACCGGCCAACATGGTGAAACCCAGTCTCTACTAAAAATACAAAAATTAGCCGGGCGTGGTGGTGCATGCCTGTAGTTCCAGCTACTCGGGAGGCTGAGGTGGGAGAATCGCTTGAACCGGGTGGGAGGCACAGGTTGTAGTGAGCCAAGATCATGCCACTTCACTCCAGCCTGGGTAAAAGAGTGAAACTCCATCTCAAAAAAATAAATAAAGATAATAACTGTGTCAATACCATTCAATAACTATTTCAATGCATAACAATAAAAAGAAGCCAGGCTCAGTGGCTCACGCCTGTAATCCCAGCACTATGGGAGGCTGAGGCAGCGGATCATTTGAGGTCAGGAGTTCGAGACCAGCCTGGCCAACATGGTGAAACCCCATCTCTACAAAAATACAAAAATTAGCTGGGCGTGGTGGCATGCACCTGTAGTCCCAGCTTCTTGGGAGGCTGAGGCAGGAGAATCACTTGAACTCAGGAGGTAAAGGTTGCAGTGGGCCGAGATCATGCCACTACACTCCAGACTGGGTGACAGAGTGACACTCTGTCTCCAAAAAATTTTAAAAAAAGAAAAAGAAAAAGAAACTATACCAGCTGTCTAGGATGCTACTTCATTTATTTCAAAGAAGATAAGTGTGTATATGTATACACTGAGAATCAAAAGAAATAATGGGCATCTTAGAGTACAATTTATTTTCATTGGTATGTTAAAATAGCATTGACAGTTGTTAATACTTTTTACATTGTCTAAACTATTTTCTAGAGTTCAGGAAACTTTTTATTTCATAGATTCTGAACCTAGGTCAAATGGATCCCCCTAGACCAGAGTCTCCTACGTGTCCTGCTAGACATTAATCCCCTCTGCCCTCAAAGTAACTGGGTGGAGCCTGAAACAGACTAAAACCCTAAATCAGCAGCCTCCAGTTCGGGTATTCCCGCTGGGGCATCCTCAGCAAGTTGAAGGAATTTGCAACTTGAAGAAATTTGATGGAAGGCAAGGGAAGCAAGAGGAATAGAAGATGAGTACCAACCAGCAAGTGATATCAGCAATTCGGGAGCATTATGAGCTATATTCAGTACTACTACCCTGCCAAGGAGGTATCCCACCACATGACTACTTCAATAACCAGAGACCAAACATTGTGCTGACTATCATGGACCAGGGCACCAAGGAGCTATGGGAGAAGTGTGGGATAGAGGTGTCAAAGGAGCATAAAAAAGAACAGCCCGAGATGAGTATAGGAAGATGCAATGGCTGGGTGAGCATAAATAGCATACACAGGACCTGGCAGGAAACCCCATATCTTTGTTTACACGCATTTCAGAACTTTTGTCCAGCTGAGGCTCATCAGCTCACAAAATTTAAGGATTACAAATGTATGGACCAATAAATAGAAAGATGCACTATTAAGATTCTTTAATGTGGTCAGACATGGTGGTTCATGCCTATAATACCAACACTTTGGGAGGCTGAGACGGTCAGATCACTTGAGGACAGGAGTTCAAGACCAACCAGGCCAACATGGTGAAACCTCATCTCTACTAAAAATACAAAAATTGGTCAGGCATACTGGTACATGCCTGTAGTCCTAGCTACTTGGGAGGCTGAGGCATGAGGCACAAGAATTGCTTGAACCCAGGAGGCAGACGTTGCAGTGAGCCAAGATTGTGCCACTGCACTCTAGCCTAGGTGACAGAGTAAGACTCTGTCTCAAATTTTTTTTTTAAAACAGGTTCTTTAATATCATTTCAGATGGTTCACTTTTTTAACAGATGTAGAAATAATTCCATGTTTTGTATCACCGACTTATAAGAAAAGGTTCTCTTGAATAGTGTCTATGAGAAATTCAAGAAGGTTATCATTTTTAAAGTCTTGATTACATTTGCACGGCATATAGTCATTTTAAGCAGAAAACTAAATATTTAAAAAGTTATTTCAGGCTGGGTACAGTGGCTCACACCTGTAATCCCAGCACTTTGAAAGGCTGAGGTGGGGAGAACCCCCAGGATGAGGAGTTCCAGACCAACCTGGTCAACATGGTGAAACCCCGTCTCTACCAAAAATACAAAAATTAGCCAGCGGTGGTGGTATGCCTGTAATTCCAGCTATTTGGGAGGCTGAGGCAGGATAATTGCTTGAACCTGGGAGGCAGAGATTGCAGTGAACCAAGATCAGCCGCTGCACTCTAGCCTAGGCAACAGAGCAAGACTCTGCCTCAACAAAAAAAAGTTATTTTACGGTAGCAAGTTCAAGTTTCTCATTTTAAAATGATAAAACATTTTAGAATGTTTACAACAGTTCTAAACATATAGAAATGTTTAAAACATTAGAAATTGTTCTCAATTTACACTATGCTCTCATGCATGTATACATTTTTTAGAGACAAGATTCAAACTATTCACGAGATTCTGGCCCCATTTTATTCCCCATATGAGTGACTTGAACCACCAACTACTGGGTCACCCAAACCAGAAACCTGAGAGTCATGGACTCTATTCCAGATATATGAGATACTAAATCTCATAAGCATCTCCGCAGTCTGCCCCTTCTTCATCATCTCCTTAGTTTTAGTCTTCCTCATTTTTTAACATGGATTTCAACTTATCATTTTCCCATATGTAATGAAAATTTTGTTTTAATGTGTACACTTTAACACTGAATTTTCTAATGAACATTCAAAACTGTCAGTTGAAACTGCAGGAAACTTAAAATACAAAGAGAAGCATTTCAGGTACTTTTGTCCAGCTGAGGCTAATCAGCCCACAAAATTTAAGTATTACAAATGTATGGACCGATAAATAGAAAGACGCACTATTAAGATTCTTTAATATGTTCAGGCATGGTGGTTCACGCCTGTAATACCAACACTTTGGGAGGCTGAGATGGGCAGATCACTTGAGGACAGGAGTTCAAGACCAGCCTGGCCAACATAGCAAAACCCCATCTCTACTAAAAATACAAAAATTGGCCAGGCATGACGGTACACACCTGTATTCCTAGCTACCTGGGAGGCTGAGGCATAAGGTACAAGAATAAAAACATTAAAAATATTTATTATCAGGGGATTACTGATAACATTTTGGTATATAGTCTTCTAATCTTCTTTAATGCTTATTTATTTACATGTAAAGTATGTGTATTTAGCTTATAAAAATAGAGTCATACTGTTCATACATTTTAATCATCTTTATACAGTAAGCAAACATCTCTAATACTTTCCAATGTGAAATATCCTCTATACTGTAGTTTGTTATTATTTCAAATAGATGTACCATAATTTCTTTTAGTAATCCTCTATTAAATGATGTTAGGAACACTTTTAAGTTTTATCTATTAAAAGAAAACATTATATGAACATCCTTGTACATGCACTTACAGCCTTAGAATAAATCCTAAAACTATGTGGGGTTTTAAGTATTGGCACCTTATTGTTCAAATCTGCATTCCTTTAATTTTTTTCTAAATTGTAGAGCTCCTTTGTATTTCTTCTTATGTAAACTGTATGTTATTGTGTATTTCTCAGTTTTCTATTAGAATGTTCACATTTTTCCTATTAATTTATCAAGAATCTTCATATATAAGGATATCAACAATTTGCCATAATGTGTTTGTAAATATTTTTTATTATCTGCCTTTTAAGTTTTAATTTGTAGGTACAATAGGTTCTTTCCTTTTAATGTTATTACATCTATCAATTTTTTCTTTCTGGTTTAGAAATTTTGTTTACAAATGTCTCAAAATAATATAAATATTCACCTATATTTTCTACTAGTTATTTTATGGTTTTATTTTTTACATTTAACTCTTTAGTTCCTTTAATAACATTTTACATTTAACTCTTTAGGTCCTTTAATTTTAGTATGTTGAATAAGGAAAAGACCTAACTTACTTTAAATGAAAATAGTTAAGCATTAAAGAACATTAACAATAAATCAAAAGACTGTTACCTCTTGAGTAGAGAAAGCAACTGAGAGGGGTACTAATGAGAGATTTAATTGTGATGGCAATATAATATTTCTTAAGATGGCTGGATACTGTTGTACAGGTCCATAAATTCTTTTTTAAAACCTTAGGACCTAATGTGTTTAAACTTAAGAATTTTTGAAATTTTTTAAAGATATTAAGGTAAATATTGATATTACATAATACCCCTACCCAATGGGGACTAGGATAGCACCACATAATCAAACACACTAATATTTCTGCAGCAAAACACAAAAATTCATGCTAAATAAAATAAGAAATTTGATAGTTTCACATGATTTAGGTCATGTTCTACAATCAAGTTTCAAAATTATTATAGCTTTAGAATACAATATAATGTCTGACAGCCCACTTTGCCCCTCAGTAAAACTGTGTCTTTGCTTTCCTTACCAATAATTTTTAAAATGAATTTTATACTCACTGTCAAGTTAACCCCATGCCCAGGAAAATCTTTTTAGGATTCTAATTCAAATTTCAATAGGAAAAAAATAATTAAAAGCATACTTGAAAGAAGAAAATAAAACTGTTATTACTTACAGATCATATGAGGAGTATTTACAAAGAAAACTCAAACTACATATAAATTATTAGAAATAACAGAAGAGCTTACTGAAGTAGTTAGATTTAAGATCAATAAGCAAAGTGAGTTATCTAAGATAAGTGACTTTGCTATGCCAGGGACCAGACAAATATGCCTAGCCTCCTTCCTGGACCTTAAACTGTCACATCAAGAAATAACCTTCATTCTTTGGTAGAAGACCCTCCATAACAACCACTGGTTTTTTTCTTTGGCCTAGGTGGCATGCTACAAAGACTTTTATAGCAATGCCTTGAAATTCTGTCATTCTACAATGATAGCTTTTATCCAGCAAGGATAGAGAAACATGAAGAGTCAAACTGAGTTGCTGTTTAAAAGAACCAGCTACTGATCACTGGTTCTGGTCCACATATAGTTATCCCAATGAAAATATAACCTTAAAAGGGTATTCTTGGCCGGGCGTGATGGCTCACGCCTGTAATCCCAGCACCTCGTGAGGCTGAGGCGGGCGGATCACGAGGTCAGGAGATCAAGACCATCCTGGCTAACATGGTGAAACCCCATCTCTATGAAACATCCAAAAAAAATTAGCCAGGTGTGGTGGCGGGCACCGGTAGTCCCAGCTACTCGGGAGGCTGAGGCAGGAGAATGGTGTGAACCCGGGAGGTGAAGCTTGCAGTGAGCCGAGTTCGCACCACCGCACTCCAGCCTGGATGACAGAGCGAGACTCCGTCTCAAAAAAAAAAAAAGAGGGGGGTATCATTTTTAGCTAAAAAGCCATACTCTCAAGAATGTACGTTTTAGTATAAATTCCTTTCTAATTATACAAAAATCTTCAATGTGTTCTGTGTTATAATCCTTAATCCTTTAATCCTAATGAAAACCCCAAACACAGGACGGAGAAACAGTGTCTGTTAGAGCCGTCTTACTTTGAGTTTCTGAGCTTCTCCTCTCACTTTCAGCAGTTCAGTTATAGAGTCCACAAAGCCCTGGTAATGAAAGTTGCACATTTTCTCAATTTCTCGGTCGTGATTACGGATACGAGTTTCAAGCTTCTCCATGAAACGTCCATGTTCTTCACCATCATAAACAGACCTTTAAAAGAAAAAGGCACGAAGGTTATATCACGGTTACTTCTAAGAAGGAAAAACAGAATTACAAATCCAGAAGCAAATTTGGTTTTTAGATATTTAGGGCACTTAAGCCACAAAATAATCTAATTGTACATTAACATTGCCTCACTGTTAAATGAGTATTTTCAAGGAAAACACAAATTTTGCTTTCTTATTCATTCCAGAATATTTGAATGCCTGACAGTATTCGTCACAAAATTCTCATCATAAAATTAAAGGACTGAACTACAACTCCCTTGTACCTTTCTTTCTCAATTTAAGTAGTCTAGAAAAGCTCATTTTAGTTAAATCCAACTATCCAATTGCTCCATGACTATATTCAAGAAGTTGAACACAGCTAGAGAAAAAACACACAGCTGTGCTGGCTAGACTTAGGGTAGCCATGTAACTGCAAATCTAAATTAGGCAGTCAATATCGCTAGATAATCCTACTACAACTATTCCCCCACCTCACATCACAGAAAAATCACTTTGTATTCTAAAGTATTTATGTGTGGGAACCTTACCTTGTCCTCTCCTCAAATGTTCTTACCTTCACTCTCAGCTGCTGATCTGACTATATACTTTACAGAAAAAAAACAGACACAAAGAACTACCTCCTCTTCCCTCACTAAAATCAATCAGTCTACTTTACATCTGTAGCTCCTACTTTCTACCTTCCAGTAATGATAAAATAAGTGTTTCAAGCTCTTATCTGCAATTCAGTCCCTCCTGTTGTCTCAAGAATTTTATCCCTGCAAGTTTTCCCTTTTATCCCTCCTCGGTAACATATATTTCTCCCTCTTTACTAGATGATTATCATGGCTATATAAACATGACTTTTATTTAAATATAATTGTTTTTATTTTTTTAACAAAAGATGAAGTCTCAATATGTTGGCCAGGTTGATCTTGAACTCCTGGCCTTGGACAGTCCTCACACCTTTGCCTCCCAAAGTGCTGAATTTACAGGCATGAGCCACCACGCACAGCCTATACATGTCTTTTTAAATCCTGCCCTTAACTACACATCCCTCTCCCCTTCCCAGCAAAACGCCCTTCCACTTCCTCACTTCTTTACCTGAATAAAGTATTCATTGTACTCCACCTAATAGCAGCATTTGATATGGTTTTATATTCTCTCCTTCTTTAAACACTTTCTCCTGTAGACTTCAATGATACCACACTAACATGTTTCTTAACCTCTCACTGATGTGCCTTCTCAATCTCCATTCTCAGCTCCTCCTCCTCTATTACATTCCAAAGTATTCCTAAAACCTCTTCTCTTCTCCACCTATGCTCTCTCATTAAGTGAAGCTATCTAATTCCATGGCTTTCAAATATCATCTCTGTAGTGCTGATTTCCTAATCTACACCTATAATTCAGAGCATTTCCCTGAGCACTAGATTCAAATATCCAGCTACTATTTAACTCCAATTGGGTTTTTAAAAGCCATTTCATTATTTAATATAGAAAAAAATCTTTATTACTAACATATCCCCACTCTCATACCAGTTCCTCCTCAAATTTCCCAACAACCTACCCACCCCATCACAGCTAAAGGCACTATACAGTTGCCCAAGCCAAAAATCTAGGAATGACTCCTAATCTATCTCTTTCCGTCATATACTCTATCCAATACATTAATAAGTCCTGACAACTCAACCTCCGAAACATGTCTTAAAATTTACCATATTCCACCATTTCCACTGCAACAGAATCTAAATCTATATTACCACCACAATGGACCAATGCAATAGCCTCCTAACAGTCTCCATTCTGCACTTTGCATGTACTCCATCCCCTGGCCCAAAACAGACACTCCACACAGTAACGAAAATGATCATTTTCAACCAATAATTTAGATGTTATCCCCCTGCTTAAATCTCTCCAACAGCTTACCTTTATAAAAGAATTAAAATCTTGAATCTTTATTGCTGCCTATAAGGCCCTACATAATGTAACCTCACATTACCTCTCTAACCTCATTTCTCTCCTCTCTCTAGTTCTCACCCAAATTCCCTTCCATCCTCTATGTTCCAGCTACCCTGGCTTTTTTTAAAGCCTCTTCCTGCCTCAAGAATTTTGTTTTTCCAGTTCTTATACTAGTAATGCTCATCCCCTATACCTTTGAACAATCTCTTCCTCCTCATCGTCCATGATATGTTGTCTATCTCTGCCTCCCCACAACCCACCTCAACTAGATTATAAGCTCAAGGGCGAGAATTTTGTCTGTCATACTGTACCTCTATAACAGTGCCAGACAGGTAGTAGACAATAAGTAAACATTCATTGACTAAAGAATGACTAACACTATCTCTAAGGACTCTTTGATTTCTGACATTTGTCCAAGAAATACTCATTTGCTCATTGCCAACATTTTCTGGTTCTATAATCCTTCCTGAGTACTGGATCACTATCCTGATCTGGTGGATCAGAAACCACACCCCCCTCAGGAGGTCAGTTCTACCATCCAAAACTCAGCAGTAACCGTAGATGAACCAAATAGTCATGTGCTGCATAATAATGTTTTAGTTAATGATGGACCACATATACAATGGTGGTACCATTGTATTATCTAGTGAAGTCATAGCCTTTGTAACATTGCAGTGCAACACATTACCTTTTCTATATTTAGATATATAAATACTTACCAGTATGTTTTAACTGCCTACAGTATTAAGTGCAGCAATGTACTGTACAGGTATGCAGCCTAGTAGCAATAGGCTATACCATATAAACTAGGTGTGTAGTAGACTATATACCATCTAGGCTTGTGTAAGTACACTCTATGATGTTCACATAACACAATCACCTAATGATACATTTTTCGGAACATATCCTCTCTGCTAAGCAACATATGACTGTACATGTTTGGCTTCCAGTCAAGAGTCTGAACACTTACTTCAGAAAAGGCAAAGCAATCTGGGAGATTGTCAAATAAATTACAAACAATCCCTGCTTTGACAAGTAGGAAAACTGTAGAATAACCACTTCCCTGAAAAAACTGTTTGGAATACATAACAGAATCTACCACTGACATTTCAAGTAATCTCAAATAAGCTTAACTTTTCCCCTTTTGAAAGGAAAGGAAAAGAAAGGTTTCCATGTAAAGATACCATTTACCTTGACACTTGGAGAACACGAAGAATCACCAAAAACTCCTCAATATAAACTGCATAAGCTGATATATTATTCAATATTAGACAATCTCTTGGTTTCAAATTCAGTACACCCTGACTTGATTCAGTATACCTCTAAGTTAGATGGCAAGTATACTTCATTCTACTGGGTAAAACTTCTGTTCATTTCTTCCCTCCAGAGATCTACATTAACATCATAAAAGACATCCTCACAGAAAAGCAAATTCCAAAGTTAAGAAATTCAGAACTTATATTAATAATGCCTCCCTAGGCTCTCTGATCTTCCCATTAAAAAAAAAAAATCAAAAACCTAAGAAAGGAAAGTGGATTTTAGCTGCCTATGTGGCCTTCATCTTAGCACTGTAATTAGCTTGCTCTATATAAGTCTTTGGCCAATCCAGTTAATCCCTGTGACCCTCAAGTTTCTTATTTAGAAAATAGGAAGCAATCAATTACAATTCTCTTAAAAGTACTAGCTTAGCTTTAAGTATCCACAATTCACCTCCATTTTCAAGTTTAGTCAATAACGCTAAGATCATATATTTGTAGAAGTCTAAATAGGCAGTAGTTCAAAACAAGTAAATGGACCGGTGGTAGTGGCCCATGCCTCTAATCCCAGCACTTTGGGAGGCCAAGATAGAGGGATTGCTTGAGGCCAGGAGCTTGAAACCAGCCTGGTCAACATAGTGATATCCCATTTCTTTAAAAAACAAAATAAAACACAAGTTAATAAAGTTTCTACCTGCTTATCACTACTCTCCATCTGTTACTCCTATCTTAGGACCATTATGATTGTAATATTCTATTTAATTATTATGCAGAATAACATGAAAGGTTTGCAGTGGATCCCCAGAGTATTTTGAGAATTAAAAAAAAAAGAAAGAATAAAATGTAAAACACCAATATTTAAAACAGGGGATAATGACTATATTTAAGAGACTTTGTGTTCCACAGGTATGTTTCAGGAAATCCATGATTCCCAGATCCTATGTGGATTTTGTATATATAGGTAGATGTACATATATGCATTTTTAAGAAAAAAAAGGTTCCCCATAGTTTCCATCTGGTTATCAAATACATTAAAAACCACAAATTGAAAGATTTTATTTCAAATTGTCTACCAAAGGAAAAGGCAATTATGAACTGACCACTATCTACCAGTTCACCGTGAATCAGCATTTCAAGTATATTTAACTATAACACCTTGCTAACCAACATATCCTTCAGATATAAAAGGCTAAAAACAAAAATAAACAAGACTTAAACACTGAAAAGGTCAGAAATTTACTACTGAAGCCAATCTAATATCAGTAGTCAACATTGCAGTTGAACAAAATGTGGCTTTTCTCTTTTAACAAATACCTTAAGGTAGAGAAAGACTGCCATCTAGTGATGGCCCTTTTCTAACATTCCTTGAAATGATGTGGCCTTACAAGTAAACATGACTGCTTAAAAATCTAAAAACTGTATTCCATAATACCTATTGGTCAGAGACTTATAGCTGATTACTAAATGATATGTAAGGTACATACCTCTAATGTTTAAATTTCCATTACTATTAGAAAGCAGGATCTTGAGAACAAAGGCATAGGTTTTTGACATGTCCAGGTTATATTGCAGTTAAACAAGACAATCTATGGAATAAACTGCACCACTAGTTTAATTATTTGTGATTATCTCAATATTAGTCTAGTACTTGGTAAAATGCAAACAAGAAGAAATATATGGAAATTAACTAAACTTTTTATAGCCTAAATTTGACTCAACTAAATAAATGCTGCCATGTGGAGTATGGTTTCCAAAAACCACCAAATAAACCACCGGTTTTTGCAAAAAGTAAATTATTTATCCTAGTATAACTATCTGGTGCATAGTTCTAGATTTGATAATAATACTATATCCATATCCCACCTAAATTTCATGTGCATATTAAGAGATCTTAATTCATAAAATGGCACTTGAGTAATTCTATTGAACAATTATTTACCATTCCCCTGTACTGAACCACTGCAGGATTGTATCACTTGCTTAGAGCCTATATTAACTCAAATTTGCTTGTCAAAGAAGGAGGAAAAATAATGTTATGAGCATTATTTCATTTAAATCCAATGCATCTTATAAATTGGACATTATTCCCATTTTATAAATGAGAAACCTGTAACCCAAGAAGATGAAGCAACTTGCCAACTTACATAGCTACAAAGTGTCCTCTCTACTGCATTAGTCTATCTCTTAGAACAAGGAAAGCAAGCAGGTGGCATGGGCCCCCAAAATGTTAGTTGAAAGAGGTCTTAGAGATGGAATACAAAACTCTCATTGTACACTCAAGGAAACTGAAGTCAAGGCAAGTTAAATGCCTTAATCAAAATTACATTGCTTGTTACGACACAATTAGGCCTGACCCCCAAAGAAAACAGAAAAAGCTAATGCAATATGAAGCCCAACACAAAGCTAAGTGGTTTAAAAAGAGAGAGAGAGAGAGAGAGACAAACTTCTACTTCAGGATGAGTAAGTTGCCTATTAGTTGTGCCTATGCAACTATTCTCTTCTTCCTCCTATTGGAGGAGTCCCAATTCATTCTGATATTTCTGTCCTACCACAAAGGATCAATATTAATTATTCTGTAAACCAATCATGGTAATTGCATTCTCTTTGTCAGTGACCAGTTAATATATGGTGGTGTGACACACTCATCTCACCAATGAGAAGGAAAATCTGTCAGTGAGGGTCCAAGAAAAGGTTTTCTTTCTTGAAGCATTCAGGAAAAGAAACTGCTTTTCCAGCCTTAGACATTGTCCTGTGAAAGCATAATGTTTGAGGATGCAGTAACCACTCTGAAAAGGAAGAAGATATTGCCCAAAAAATCTTAGAATGGCAAAGGGGAAAATGGAAAAGCACTTGGCTCTTCAATAGTGATGCAATCCTGAAACAGCCCTATCTCCAAACATCATGTTATATGACTTAATAAATTTCCCATTGTTTAAGCCACTTTCCCTTGATATCCTGCTACTTGCAAAGGAAAGTATCCTAAATGACGCAACATTGTTCAGTCTTCAAAGGTAACAAGCAAATCAAAGAAACAACCAAGAGCAAGTCAGAGTCTACACACTGCAAAGCAATCTTGTTCCCTGGACCTACGCCATTCTTCTCCTTTTGCTTCTAGTTTACTTAGGAGTAACTCCCATTTGCCCCTCAATTTTCAGCTTGCACCTTTTCTGGGAAACCTTCCCTAATCACATAGACTTTATTACGTGTTCCTCCTCGGTGATTATCATCTTTACAGAATTTATTAAACTATATCTGATTGTCCATTCACTTGCCAATCTCCCCATACTAGAATGCTAATCTCCTTGTGGGGAGAGATTATGTCTTACCCATTTTAACTCCACCTCCTGGCACACAGCCTGGCACAGAGGAGGTCCTCCATATATGATGAAGATGGAGAAAGAAAAGGAAAGGTAGGAGACTAACTGATGAGGATTTCTAGTTGTTTCAGAGGTGGATGCAAAAGTGCATCTCATGATACAAAGCTGTTGAGATGTTTTCAGAACCACGGAGAACTTCAAGACACAATGAACTGAACATTTCGGTTTTTGTTTTTGATTAATTCAAGGAAAAATTCCAGAGTTTATTCTGGTCTTTTCTTTTTCATATATATGTTTTTAAACTTCTGTCATGGTTTTATTCCTCAAACATTTTCTTCTCATTAAGCTCCATAAAAGCATCATTAGTATTTTTGTTTATTCCAAATGTTAAAAATAAAGTGGAAAAACAGATTTGTGCATGATATTGAAAGAGAAACTGCAGGAGGTCAAAGGGAGTTTAACGTCCCTTCTCCTTACTTCAGTTTGTCTATCAGTTTAATTCCAACCTTAGTATTGTAATCTGGATATTCTGAGTGCATAAAGATGAAGCAGATCAATCAGATCATTATCAATGGCAGGAGAAGCATATGCTAGTTAATGAATTCTAACTGAACACTATACCCAAATATTTTTGTACTGCCACAGGAGATCAAACACATTCAAATCCTTTTTCCAGCTCTAAAGATACCAAGGTATCCAACTGGCTTCACATGAAGATAGCCCATATAACCAAAAGAATGCTGTGATGCAGATCTCTCTCAAGGCAGGAAGGGAATCCCAATGATAGCTATCTTTAGAGGAATAAAAACAGGGTGGAGCAGTTTCAACTGACACCTAGCCAAAGGGCCTACTAAAACCTGGTTTTGGTTAAATACCGCAGGAAAGTAGAGAAGGGGAAACTGTCACAAAACATCGGTCAAATCAACAACAGACTATTAGGAAATAAACTCATGAAAACAAGGAAACTCCAAATTAAGAACATAGAGACTGCCATAACTGCTACTATGATAATGTCACACTATTAGCACAAGTAATCACCATTAGTAACTGAAGACATAAAGGCAAAACAGGATTGTTAGTGGCTTCACTTTGTCCTTTGTATCTATTTGTGTTAAGTGCAAAAAGATTTTATTTCATTGCATCTTTCAGTGGTGGTCATGAAATCTGGCAGATAAAAGTTAGATCATGAATGTGGCTGCTAATTATAAGATAAGATATAAAAAAGTAACTCTACAGCCTGGTGATAGTCATGAATCTAACCTGGAAAACTGCTGAAAGCAGAGTACTAATACAATTGTTTAGGAGTTATAATACACTTGGTAGGTTAGCTCTGGTTTCACTGCATCTAATTCAGTGTGTTAAGTTTAACACTTAAACATGCAATGTTGGAGCTAAATGAAACGACCAGTTAACTTAGTATCTATCATCAACATAATTAGTCTGAATCTAGGACATGTTGATAAAACGCTTTCAGATTCTTTACAAAAGATATTAATTAGTAGGGTGGTGCAAAAGTAATAGCGGTTTTGCCATTACTTTTAATTTTTGCCATTAAAAAAATGGCAAAACTGCAACTACTTTTGCACCACCCTACATATTTAATTAAATAATTACTCCGAAGAGATGTGTAAATATTAAGAGACTATGTATTAATTATTGAAACATGATTCTACTGAGAGAAACAAGAAAAATGAATAATTGTTGGAACACTTCGGTCTCCCCACTTAAAATTATCATTATGGTTCCAGTGATAGGTATCACTAAGCTATTAACAAAGAAAGACAAACCACTAATGGTTAACACTAGTATGGTAGAAACACTGCAGTGAATAGTCATAATCCACTTAACGCATGTAGATTTAATGTGGACTTAACAAAATAGACCATGCAAGTTTCCTAGAATCTCTGAATCAAACCCTAATAAATGTAAGTAACCTCATGTGTAGATGTATATGTTGTATATATTATGTATATAAATGCATGTATTATATATAGTATATATGCTATATATGTGGGAGACACATATATACATATACATACCTCAAACACACACAGGCATACATACATACATACATACATACATACACACACACACACACACACTTTTTCTAATTCTTCTGAGAAAGAACCAGACCTAACAATACCATATTCAACTCCTGGTCCAATTTCACCCATAAGCGGTTGTCTGCTGATAACCCATGGCCAAAAGTGACCACAATTTAAAACTCTTTAACTCTATAAAAGCAATTAAGTACATGAAAGAGGATGGATGAAAGGCATCAGAATAGTTTCCATCCTAAAACATAATAAAGAACAAAGCAGGCAAAATAGGATGAAGCTCCATGACCAGTATGGAAGATTGGATACACTGTGAAAAACATTTCTACTATCAAATTCCTAATCATCTCTAACCACCTCTAACCTAATCTCTCTAATCACCTCTGACCTAATGCTTCTATTTTATAGCCATATAGAGAAAAAGAGACATGGCCTATTGCCCACACAAGGTGCAGAGTCAAATCAGAGGCCTTCAAATGAATGAAGCCAAGATACCCCAAGATACATCCTTAGTAAAAGATAAAATAGAAAAACATTTCCCCATAAAGGGAGACTACAAGTAAACTTGCCTATCTGGTGTTGGCTCTGGGTGAGGGAAGGAGAAAACTCCCATGACAATTTGAACTCACATCCCAGCCTTCTCACAGAAGGGGGGTCTACACTAATACTATCAGTATTAGTGCCTCTACTCTGTGAGGTATTAGTGCCTCTACTCAGACTCTGTGGTCTGAGAAATCTCAACTGACAACCTATTTTTAAAGTAGTCCCAGCATGGTTGTTAATACCCTCAAATAACTGACTGAAGCAAAGGCAAATCTTCTCCAGAGAAATATACCTTTACCCATACTTCTAGGAATTCTCACAAATAATACTCCTTAGAACTGAAACTTAAGTATCAATAATCATAAAACATACAAGGAAACAAAGTATAAAAACAAGAATCAGAAGAAACACAAATAGCAAAATCAGGCTTGCAATGGCTTAAACATTAATATGTACACATTAAAAATAAATGTGTAAGATGTTTAAAGAAATATAAAAGTGAATTACCAAGAAAAAAAAAAAAACTATCAGAAATGAATATACGAACCCAAAATATCTGAGACAGGTCTCAGTCAACTTACAAAGTTTATTTTGTCAAGGTTAAGAACATGCCTGTGACATAGCCTCGGGAGGTCCTGATGACATGTGCCCAAGGTGGCTGAGGTACAGCTTGCTATTATACATTTTAGAAAGACATAATACATCAATCAACACATATAAGATTTAGATTGGTATGATCTGGAAGGGCAGGACAATTTGAAGCAGGGAAGGGCTTCCAGGTCATAAGTAGATTTAAAATTTTTCTGATTGGCAACTGGCTGAAAGAGTTATTATCAGTAGAAAGGAATGTCTGGGTTACAATAAAGGGTTGTAGAGACCAAGGTTTTATCATGCAGATGAAGCCTCCAAGTAGCAGGCTGCAGGGAGAATAGACTGTAAATATTTCTCATCAGACTTAGATTTTCAGGTTAACTCTGGAATGCCCTTGACCGAGAGGAAGGGTCCATTGAGATGGGTGGGGGCACCTTAAAATTTTATTTTTAGTTTACAAATAGATAAACTGGAAATGAAATATAGAACTTTTAGAATAAAAACTATAATAACTGTTATTTGAAACAAGAAATGGAAAGGAAAATACTTAACTGAGAGGTGTATATATAAAAAGTACAAAATGCAGAAACACGAAAGATGGAAAACACTAAAGAAAATGGAGAATACAATGAGTTTAATGGGAGCTCTAGTAAGAAATAAGAGACAGGTAAATTTTTTTTTAAATAGTTGAGAAGTTCTCAGAATTGATAAAAGATGTAATGAAGTTGTGACCCTCAAAATAAAAAGACTGACCCATAAGCCTTACCAAAAGTAGCCCCATCTCTGCTCAGTGACATCTAGCAAACATTTAGAACTGGCTGTCTATTTATCCCTTCTCTTCATAGCTAAACTTTGGTAGCGTGCAGAACCTTGCTATGACAGAGCTAATTATATAAATATATGGACCCCTAGACCCGTGAAAACTTTTGGTATGTCTTTTATCAGCTCATTCTTCTATTACTACAGCATCATTTCCAAACTGTCACCATTCTCTTTAAGATGCTAATCTCAGTCCTACAACTTTTACAACAAATGGCATTGCCATGTATTACATTTAAAAACTTCAGGCTTACTAGGCACAAAATATTATTAACTTCTTGCATTCGAATACACGTCTGTCTATATCTCTGTCTACCCTGATATTTGTTCCTTCTTATCTCTATGAAATAGATAGGGCATCTCAATGCAAGACTAATCCTGTGTTCTCAAAATCTCGTATCTCTTCCACTCCAGGAAGGTTATTCCATCAATATTTTCTTCGGTGGGGGAAAGCTGATTTCTTTCAAAGCATGCCCCCATCTTAACAAAACAACACAGCCCATTATTTTAAAGAAAAAAAATGCACTAAATGAAAGTCTCTCTTCTGATAAATTTCCTTCTCGCATCCTTTCCCTTCCCTTTCTCTCTCTTTCTCTCCCCCCCCCACCCCCCTCTCTCTTTCCCCTCTCTCTCTCCCCCTCTCTCCCTCCCTCTCCCCTGCCTTTTCTCAGTTAAGATCTTAAAAGAGCACACTACACTTACTGCCTCCATTTCCTCAAATTACACTTGCTCTTCAAACCAGTGTAATCTGTTTCTTACCTATACCACTCACAATGAATCTATTCTTGCTAAAGTCAATTAAAGACTATGAATTGTCAAATCAAACATTCACTTTTAAGTTCATCATTTACTTGACTTCACTTTTGTATGTGCCACCACAAACTATCCCCTCTTTTTAAAATCTCTATTCCTGGGGCTTCTATTACACTCCTTCTTGGTTCTCCCCATTCTCGGTCTCCTTCAATAATTCTTCTTTTTCCCTCTACCCCTGAATATCTCCTTGACCATTTCTTCTCACTCTTCATATATATATATATACACCCTCAGAGATCTCATCAATACCTCAGTTGTTAGTATTAAACAAGTCTGGTTACCAAACCAGTAATACCACCAATAATACCAGGATATATCTCTGTCAAGTCCTATAAACCTGAATACCTAACCACCATTCATCCTCAAAGACATCACAAACCGTGCATGTCAAAAACTACTCAGCTGGGCGTGGTGGCATGTACCTATAGTCCCAGTCACTCGGGAGGCCAAAATGGGAGGATCTCTTGAACCCAGGAGTTCAAACCCAGCCCAGATAATATGGCAAGGGGTATGTCTCTTGAATTTAAAAGAAAAAAATAATTATTTAACTTTCTACCCAAACACACATTTCGCTCCTAGTATTCACCATCTCAATTGAAGATAACACCAGCCACTGAGTTACCTAAACTAGAAATATGTACGTTAACCTTGACACCTTACTTCACCTCACACCTCCTCATAGTCACCAAGACCTATCGTTTCTAATTCCATAATGGCTCTTCTATGCTCTTTCCCCTCCCTATTCCCCCCAGCTACTGCCTTGACTCATGTCCTTATCATCTCTCTTCTGAACATTGTTTTTATCACTTTCCCCTTATATTGGTAACAATCCATCTTCAATACTTCTTTGACAGTAATTTTTTAAAATGAGACCTTGTACTTGGAAATTGAAAGACAGAAATACACACACATACACACAACTTTAGGATCTTGTTTCAGGATCAAGTCCAAAGTCCCTAGCATAGTATGTAAGACCCCCTCCATGTCCAGTATAATCTCTGAATACTCCCCACATTCACTCTACAACTCTACTTGAAGTTCCTTGAGTGTAGCATGTATTCCCTCTGCCTGCAATCTCCTTACCATCACTTCTCTGGCAAATTCCTACTCATCTCTCAAGGTTCAGCTCAAAAGTCAACTCTTTCCTAAAACGTCTCTCCTTAATACAACTACTATAACCTGATACAGAAGCTCCTCATCTTTTTAGTTTTTAGGATTTGTTTTTGTTTTTGTTTTGAGACAGGGTCTCACTCTGTGTCCCAGGCTCAATCGATCCTCCTGCCTCAGCCTCCTGAGTAGCTGGGACTACAGGCAGGCACCAACATGCCTAGCTCATTTTTTTGTAGAGACAAGGTCTCACTATGTTGCCTGGGATGGTCTCAAACTCCTGGGCTCAAGCAATCCTCCCGCCTTTGCCTCCCAAAGTACTGGGATTACAGGTGTGAGCCACCATGCCCAGCTCAGAAGCTGCTCTTCTTACCAACAAGGTAGAACATATGAAACTATTCATAAAACAAAGCAACCATGAAGAGCTTAAGCTTGCATACTCTGGAGGAGTTTACACTAAACAAGACCATGAGTTCATTCTTTAAAGATTCGAATTCAATACTATTTTTCTCCTACTTGCTGATATTAGGCATCTTTTCCCAAATGAGACCAATTTCTTTTTTTTTTTTTTTTTTCGTTTTGGTAGAGATGAGATCTTGCTACATTGCCCAGGGTGCTGTCAAACTCCTAGCCTCAAGCAATCCTACCACCTCCGCCTACCAAAGTGCTGGCATACAGGGTGTGAGCCACCACACCCAGCCAAATTTAATCTACAATAACAGTCTGTTGCAGTATGTATTAGTCTAGTTCTATTTATTTCATTTTTTAATAGTTTTTTTTTTTTTTTTTAGAGACAGTATCTCACTCTGTTGCCAGGCTGGAGCACAGTGGCACAATCATGACTCACTTACAGCCTCAAATTTCTGGGCCTAAGGGATCTTCTAGCCTCCACCTCCTAAGTAGCTGGGACTACAGGCATGCACCACCACACGCAGCTAATTTTTTAAATTTTTTTTAGCAGAGATGGGGTCTCACTACGCTGCCCAGCTGGTCTCAAAATTCTGGGCTCAACCGATCCTCCCACCTCAGCCCCCCAAACTGCTGAGATTATGAGCATGAGCCACTGTGCCTGCCCACAGTCTAGTTTTATAAGGAATATATTTAAAAATCTGTATTTTTAAGGATGAGACAAACTCTATTGAAGCACCTAGCCCTATCCTTGATAAGGAGTGTGTGATAAGGATATAGGATAAGAGTTACTCCTTAACAGTTATGGTATAATCATTCACCAACTGGCTCTCACTTTGACACTGTATAAATTTGAACTGGTCTTGAACCTATGAAGCCATATGTGGTTTGAGGTAAATTTCACCAGGAGTACTGTCATCTTGTTTTGCCTCAAAGTTCTTGAACAAATGCCTAGTATTATCCAGAAGTTACATTAGGATAATGGGCCTAGAAATGAATGGGCACCACTACTAAAGATATTCACTGGTGGAAAGCATAGTTAATGTCCTTTTACTTTGGAATGTTTATTTGTTCATATTTTTGAAAGGGTACTACGGTGAACACTCTATACAGTAATGACTTATTTACATGTCTATCTGCCCTATAAGACCATGAGTTCCTTGAGAGTTTGCACCTGGAACAATGGCTGTATCCCACAGAGAAAGCATTATAAAGTGACGAAGAGCCAAAGCAGTGCCCAAAAATGTTTCAACATTTCAACTTTCCCCAAAGAGAAGCACTAGAGTTCAATAATAAATATTTTTACCAAAAAGTCAATTCAAGTTCTAGCAGTGCAAATAATTTGCACTTCAGCTAAAATGTTAAATAGAAAAAGAAAGAAACAGAGGAAGAAAAGGAGAAATTTAGAAGGCTAAAGGAAATCTATTATAGAAGGAGAGTAGTGTCTGGCAATAATTTGTTATTTCCCTAGCTCTCCTCTAACCTTCTCTGGAAGCTAGGAGAAGGAATATGATTAAACTGCAACAAGACCTGGTTCTGAAGAGAACTGATGTTTCTGGTCCTTGTTGCCAACAGAAGGGGGAGGGTGACAGCAGTCCCTACGGGCTTTTAGAAAAAATTGCTTCCAGGTGGAAATTTTTTATGGTACTGAGCAGCCTGGAGTTTTTGCTTTACTTCTTAACTACTGATGATTAAACCATGGACAATCAGGCTGCAACAATGGAAACAGTTAGACAGACAGCTCTGAAACATCATGGTTACATGCTCCAAATTACAAAGTTAACTCTCAAAGGGGAGAAACATTTTATTGGCAAAATCTTTTTCTAAGGGGGACGTTTTTAACTGGGGGCGGGGGGGGGGGGTGTCGGGTGGAGTCTGTTAAAGATTTATATTTGGTAGAATATAAAAGTAGCCAAGCACTCTGTATCATAATGATAAACATCAGTCCCATGCCAAACCTAGACACTGTAATGTAGAGTCATAGGGAGCTGAACAAAGGACAATGCTAAATGTCCCGGTATTTCACAATTTTTCATTACTTTGTTTTGGCCTGGATTAAGCATTCTATTAAATGATTATCATAGATGTCTGTAGGGAAATCCAGCCACACAACATGTGGGACAGCTAAGTCGATTTATACCTAATCATGGTTCTGAAAAAAGTTGTGACATATATTTCTGAATTTAGAGCAATGGCTCAAGAACATTAGCAAAAAAAAGTTACTTACAATAACAACTCATGAAAAGCACACAAAAACAAAGACCAATTATTTGACCACCCAGTAATTTAATCTCGGCTATTTTATTACCGCAATATCATAAAGACCATTAAAGGTTAAATTCAGCCCAAAATTATAAAATAGTAGTAAAAGTAAGCATTTTTAAAATATGTGCCAAATCCTGTTAAACATTTTATATTCATTAACTCACTTATTCCCCAAAAATAATCCTAGCAGAAGTTATTATCATCATTTTGCACATGAAGCAACCTTTCTCACATTGCCAGTACATAGAAGCACTTATCTTTCCCAGGTTGCCATAGTTATACAAAGGATAATAAAATGAAGGAAACAGAATGAGGGAGAGGAAAAGGAAGATGAGTAAATGGAAGAGGAAGAGGAGAGCAAGAAGGAAGGTGACGTGAAAAACACAGATGTAAAACTATATACACATTCAATATAAAGTTAAATGTCCAAATATTTTAATTCAATTCTATAGAAAACAATCAAGGACAGAAAGAAAACCAGCAAACTAATACAATGTTTAGATGATGCAATTCTGAATTTTTTCTATTTCTGTATTACTTTATCTATTACTTAAATAAACATGTATTGCTTTTCCAACTGAAAAAATAAAATGCATTTAAGACTCTAGAATAGTACCTGGTTCATAGTAGATGCTCAATAAAATATTATTTAAAATGAAAACCAAACAACAACAAAAGTTCAGTGTAACTAGAAGTCTAATTTTCAATAATTATCTAAAATGAAAAAAATGCTTAAAACAATAATGTAGTGGTTAACTATAACAAAACGGAGTCACTTATGTCAAAATTTAACCAATTGAAGTAAGGGAAGGCCATAAAGAAACTCTCTTCCTTGCATTCCTGAAATACCTGGACATCTTGTTAGTACTTGTAAACAGAGCAAACAGAGATTATCACAGGAATTTCCTCTGGCCTACAGTATTTCAGATAAGATATTCAAACCTGGACAGTTGCCCAGCAACAGCTATCTCCCCAAATGAATTAGTGCCAACTCCTACAATGTGTCCCTGAGATCAATGAGCTTTGTTTCAAAGCAGTTTGTGTAAATTTCTATTTGTCTTTAAAAATTCCCAGTTTGTCCTAGTTTTCCTTATGTGGGCCTATGATTTTCATAGCATGTACACCCTAGGTTGCAAACCTTTGCTATTACCAAATAAACTCTTTTGTTCTAAACAGCCTATCTCTCTGAGTTCCTTTTTTAGGTTGACAAATGAAATGAAAACTCCTCAGGATCAATCCCTCACAAACCCAAGAAGCAATGACCACTGGTGAGAATTTTTAAAATTTAGTATCTTTTCCATATTCTAACTTCCTCTTGTAATTAATCATGATATCAAAATGGTTTTAAAACATATATATGGGCCAGGCACAGCAGCTCATGCTTGTAATCCCAGCACTTTGGGAGGCCGAGGCAGGAAGATTGCTTGAGCCAAGGAGTTTGTGACCAGCCCAGGCAACATGGCAAGATCCCAATCTCTACAAAAATTGTAAGAATGAGCTGAGCATCATGGTGTGTGCCTGTAGTACAGCTGTTCAGGAGGCTGAGGAGGGAGGATCACTTGAACCTTGCAGGTCAAGGCTGCTGTGAGCCATGTTTGCACCACTGCACTCCAGCTTGGGTGACAGAGTAAGTGAGACTCTGTCTCAAAAAAAAAAAAAAAAAAAAGTGTACATACATTTGATATCCTGAAATTCTTAATTTAAGAATTGATGCAGCAGATTTCTAGATCCCTTCTACTGCAACTACAGAACCCATCAGTTAATGTTATTTTATTATCCCTCAAATGGGAAGGGGAAAGAAGAGAGTAGCTTCAATGGTTATTATGATGGAACATCTGATCTATTAGTAAATAACTTGATTTGTCAACCGAAAAAGTAAGCCACTTTCTTTTGCTTCCTAGTCCACTAACAAGATATGCAAAAAAAAAAAACAAACAAACAAAACTCCCTACAAACATCATAAAGCTATTTACAAAAAAAAATTTTAGACAAAAATAAACTTGGTCCCCCTCTTCTCACATCATAGGTGCCATGTTTCCATTAGGAAACAATTTCGTGTGTTTTTTCTAGAAGCATTTGTTTGAGGACAGTATAGACTAGCCCATTTTAATAAACTCTCTTTAACACTGAAGTGTATGGGGAAAAAAGGAACCTCAGAGATGATCCAGTCCAATTTCACAGACATAACAGATTTTCCAGCTATGTCCATAAATGCTAGTCCAGGTTCTGCTGGAACATCTCTAGTAAAAAGAAGTTCACTGCAAGGCAACCAATCCCGTTTCAACAGCTGTTGCAAAGTTCTTATACAAAACTAAAACTTACCTTTCTATAATTTTCACCATTTAAATTATTTTTGCCCTAAAAAGACCAGAGAGAACAAGTCTTTGATCCCTTTTTTTCCTTCTCCAGACTAAACAATCTCAAATTATTCAACTATTCTACATATAAACAGCCTTTCAATTCTAGTTTTACCCTCTGGACATGTTCCAGCAGTCACTTTTCTTTAAGTGTAACAACAAAGGCAGTATAGCACAGTGGGCAAGAACACAGGCTTCACAGACAGACTTTCAGGATTTGAGCCTTAGTTCTGCCACTTAATAGTTGTGTGATCTTGGGCAAGTTTATTAAACCTCTGTATACTTCAGTTTCCACATCAGCAAAATGCAGACAATGGTAGGAACCATTTCATACAGTTGCTGTGTGAAGATTAAATGAGATAATGTTAGAATTCTAAACAGTGCCTGGCATACAGAAAACATTCTATAAATATTAACAATTTTTAAATCAAGCATGGTCAAAGTAGAAAAATAAGGCCCATCTCCTTTAACCTTGTTACTTAGCTCCCATTAACAGCCTAATACTAATGCGTATGCAGTTTTGACAGTCATATGGTGCTGTATATTGAACTCAGAGTAATAAAATTTTTCCATGTGCTTTTCTATATTGCTATATGCAGGTAGTTGATACTCTGAATCTACAATTTACTACTATTAACTATGATCCATGTTTCCAGTCTTGTGGGACCTTTTGGGACAATGACTTTGCCATTTCAACTTTTCATTTCAATATTTCTCTTTGTTAAGTAGGTACAGAAAGATTTTCACAAAAGAAAAAATCCACTGTGGGTAAGGGCAGAAACCCAAAAAACTCTAGAATCTAAGAAAGAAGAACCGAAGAACCCTGGCATGCACCAACATTTAAACGGAGATTTGCTGGTTTCCAATTTTAACAGCGAAGACTGTTAATCACATAACGTCAAGTAGAGACTTGAAAAAGTTAATATTGATTCTTTAGAAAAAGTCCAGGAAATAGAAAAAGCCACCAACCTCACTTCCTTAAGCCAATATTCGGCCCCCTAACTGTGTCCAACTTGGAGAGAATTTGCCACAAGCCAAAGCTTTTCATGTCCCTACCTTTTGAAGGCACAATGGAAACAATTCCCAGAACAAGGGAGTTACGTCAGTGAACTCTCTGCTCTTTCAAGTTGGAAGGACAGTTGATTCACACCATGTGTCAGAGAGAAACACCAGTGAAAACCAACTGAGATAAATTTTAGGTCTCCAGAGCTGTTTAATATTAAACTGTATTAAATCATTGTTATAGCAAATTATAAACAAAATATTTTATTTACCCTTCCTCTCAAATGCTTCTTCTCTTGAAAAGAAATTTTAAGATAATTCATAGTTCCAAGGTCATAGATGCTCCACCAAAAAAATCATTTCTAAATGTTAGCATCCAGAACCAATGATCTGGATCATACTCCCATCAGACTGCCCTGGCATATCATAGAGTAAGCTTTGATACATAACCTTCTAGGTTTCAAGACAGTGTTAGTTTAGTGACAGTCATAGACTTAGAGTAAGACCTCACTTTTTCAACTGTCTCTACATGAAGTCATCTTAGTGTTCACTCTATTCAATAATTTTACTTTCTACTTAGATCAAGAAATCAACTATATGTTAAACTACATAAATAATACTAAGTTGATTTTATTTTTAATACTATGAATGGTAAGACTAAAACCTGAAACACATAATAATGTTCATCAAATGTCTGACCTGAAATGAGCATGTAGACAAAGTTAACATTGAAAAAGAAAAAAAAAAAAAAAGACCTGAAACAACCTTGATCTACATGAATTTATTTGAAAAAATGGTCCTAGAGCAATCAAAATAAAATTTAACACAAGTGATAACAAAATTAAAATCATTAAAGTTGAGGAAAAACTAAACCAACAATACAAATATTTTAAGATAAAGCTTAACATGTTAAGAGACATCTTTCTGAAAACAGAGACCACTAAAACTGCATTAGTTCAATACAAGGAATTAAGAAATTACAGTGGGTAATGGTGGAAAGCAAATTTCACTTCTCTCAAAAATGACATATGATGCCAGGCAGAGGGGCTCACGCCTGTAATCCCAACCCTTTCGGAGGCTGAGACGAGTGAATCCCCTGAGGTCAGGAGTTCAGGAACAGCCTGGCCAACACGGCGAAATCCCGTCTCTACTAAAAATACAAAAATTAGCTGGGCATGGTGGTGTGCACCTATTATCCCAGCTACTCAAGAGGCTGAGGCAGGAGAATCACTTGAACCCAGGAGGAGGAGGTTGCAGTAAGCCAAGATTGTGCCACTGCACTGCAACCTGGGTGAAGAGCAAGACTCTGTCTCAAAAAAAAAAAAAAAAAAAAAAGACTTATGATTAAAATTTATTAGATATCTACCTGAGGCCTCCTATACATTTTCATTACTCTTCCATTATCAATAGATCAATCTTGTTTGGGCTATGTAACTTCTTTAGAGAATCTGATATTCTACACAGGTGAACTCTAAACTCAACAAAGTGATGATCTACTATGACCCCAATCATCATTGAAGAAACAAAGTTGCTTACCAATAAATTACTTCTCCGAAGTGTTATATTTAGGGCACTCTCCCAAAGTTATGAAATATCACCACCACATTCTAGCTCTCCAATCTATAGTGTAACTTGATTATTTATTTAAAGAGGGAAAGTAGCAGCATCTTTTTTTTCTAATGCTCAAAATGAACCAAACTAAAGTAGACTTTTAAAGGGCAAGAGAGATTTGACTATTAAATAATAAAATAAATGGCCTCAGCAAATTAAATGGACACTGTTTTCTCAGAAATTTAACAACATTGGCTATGTTATATGGTTTGGGCATTTTCCTGCCATAGGCTCATTTAGTATCTATTTACTGAGAACTTACTAAAAACAAAAAGAAAAGAGTATCTTCCTTTGAGGGTGCCCATACTACAATTGTAAGCAAATAAGAAACCACAATGAAAAGTAATTATAAAACTGTTCAGTGGCTAAGGATGGTAGCACATGCCTGTAATCCCAGCTACTCAGAAGGCTGAGGTCAGAGGTTCTCTTGAGCCCAGGAGTTCAAGATCACCCTGCGCAACATACTGCTCATCTCAAATTTGAAAAAAAGAGAAAAGGCCAGGCATGGTGGCTCATGCCTGTAATCCCAGCACTTTGGGAGGCTGAGGCAGGCAGATCACAAGGTCAAGAGATCAACACCATCCTAGCCAACACGGTAAAACCCTATCTTTACAAAAAATACAAAAATTAGCTGGGCGTGGTGGCATGTGCCTGTAGTCCCAGCCACTTGGGAGGCTGAGGCAGCAGAATTGCTTGAACTGGGGAGGCAGAGGTGCAGTGAGCCGAGATGGTGCCACTGCACTCCAGCCTAGAAACAGAGTGAGACTCTGTCTCAAAAAAAAGAAAGAAAAGAAGAAAAAACCTGTGTATAAAGTAATACAACATTTAAATCTGTTACACTTAGGTGATATAGCAATGAAAAATAAAGGAATGTTCAGTACAGAAATGGATTAGTCAGAAAAGGCTTCTTGGAATTGCTAACAAACACTAATAGAGAAAAATAAACCTTAACAGCAAAAGCAGAGGGAAGAAAATAACACAAAAAACACAAAGAAAGAATGATTGCAGACTTCTCATCCAAATTATATTAACAAAGAAGACAATGGAAAAATATCTGTAAAGTGCTAAAGGAAAAAAAAAATTGTAAATCAAGAATTTTATACCCAGCAAACATATCTATCAACAAAGCAAAATCTTAGAAAATTTGTTGTCAGCAGACCTGTACTATAAAAACTGTTAAAGTAAGTTCCTCAGGCAAATATAATATAAAATCTGTTCCAAATCTGGATCTTCACAAAAGCATAAGGGGCAAATAAACTGGTAAATATATAGGAACATATAAAATATTTTTATTATTTTAAAATTTCTTTTAAAAAATAAAAAAGATTGCTTATTGTTCAAAGCAAAAATAATGATAATGAACTATGGAATTCAAAACATGTGTATAAGTAAAATGTAATTAACGATAATTCAAAGATCAATGGGTGAAATGAAAATATACTGTTTTAAGGATTGTATGTTATACATAAAGACGTATAATAGCATTTGAAAACACATTGCGATAACTTAAAGATGCATACTGTAAACCCTAAAGTAACCACTAAAAACAAACAAAACAAAAAACATTAAGAAGGTATACCTAACAATGGAATCTTTAAAAATATTTAGTTGTTCTAATTCAGTTAAGGAGAATATGAAATGAGAAATAAAGGGAAAAAAAAAAGATGAGACAAACAAAAAACAAACAGCAAGGTAACCGAGTTAAACCTAGTCATATAGGTAATTGTCTTAACATAAATTATTTCCTCTTTTCCTGTTTTCTTTATAATTAATTGAGTATACTTCCATTTCCCCCTTCCTGTATTTAGAGCAATTGTTGTCATTCCTTTGTATAGTAGCTTGGTGTTGTTTTGTTGTTTATGTTTATCCTGCTCAAGGAGTTGTTTGAGCTTCTTGAATTTCCATTCCTGTTTTCCAGAGACAGTCAATTGGAACGTGTTCTTTTTTTTTTTTTTTTTTTTTTTTTGACAGGGTCTTACTCTGGCACCCAGGCTAGAGTGCAGTGGTACAATCTTGGCTCACTGCACACCTCCCAGACTCAAGTGATCCTCCTATCTCAGCCTCCCAAGTAGCTGGGACTACAGGCGCATGCCACCATGCCCAGGTAATTTTTGTATTTTTTGGTGGAGATACGGTTTCACCATGTTGGCCAGGTTGGTCTCAAACTCCTACCTCAAACAATCTGCCCTGCCTCAGCCTCCCAAAGTGCTGGGATTACAGCCATAAGCCACCACACCTGGCCCAATTTGAACTTTTATAAATGTTTCTATTTTTAATTTTTGAGAAGTAAGCCCATATCTTCAAATAATATAATATTGACTGGGCACAGTGGCTCACACCTGTAAACCCAGCAGCTTGAGAAGCCAAGGCAGGCAGATTGCTTGAGCCCAGGACTTTGAGACCAAACTGGGCAACATGGTGAAACCTTTTCTCTACAAAAAATACAAAAATTAGCCAGGTGTGGTGGCATGCCTATAGTCCCAGCTACTTGGGAGGCTGAGGTAGGAGGATCGCTTGAGCCCAGGAGGTCAAGGCTCCAGCAAGCTGTGACTGTACCACTGCACTCCAGCATGGGCAACAGAGTGAGCCCTTGTCTTAAAATGATAATACTGCCATTTTCCCTTTATCCATTTAGATATTGTCTATTTCCTATTATAATTGATCAAAAATTACCTCATCATACCATATCATTCCTTTTCCTCTCCTCTTAATACTTATATACCCCTTTTCGTTTTTCTAAAGATTGCTTTTGTAATATAAATAATATAGTTATGCTTTTGGTTCTTGTATTACTAATAACAGATTATCTTGATTCCCAACTATGCAAAATGAAGCATTACCTCCCCGTTATTTTCTCTTTTTTTTTTTTTTTTTTTTTTTTTTTGAGACAGAGTCTCACTCTGTTGCCCAGGCTGGAGTGCAGTGGCGTGATCATAGCTAACTGTAGCCCTGACCTCCCAGGCTCAAGCAATCCTCCCACCTCAGCCTGCAGAGCAGCTGAGACTATAGGCATGTGCCACCACACCCAGCTAATTTTTTCATTTTTTGTAGAGATGGGGTCTCACTATGTTACACAGGTTGGTCTCAAACTCCTGGGCTCAACCAATCCTCCTCGGCCTCCCAAAGTGCTGGGATGACATGCGTGAGCCACAGTGCCTGGCCCCCTTACTTTCTATTTACATCTTTTCCTTACTTTCCCCAACTGTGGAAATGAATTTTACACTGATAAAGTTGATAAACATATATATTCTGTTCTATAATCCTTATTGTTTTTCATAGATGGCCCATACTTTATGTTTGCAAACCAATAACGTTTGCAAACAAATAACATTTGCATTATTTTAACTATACAAATATTCTTCACTTTTAAGCCAGATTGTCTACTAATATTGCCATTCCTTCCTGGCTGGAATCCCTTTGTAAATCTCTTTCTTGAAATTCTCCTTTCTTCTGCTCCAATCTAAAGTGATACTCCCAGCCAGGTATGGTGGCTCACACCTATAATCCAAGTGCTTTGGGAAGCCAAGGTGGGAGGATTACTTGAGCCCAAGAGTTCATTACCAGCCTGAGCAACATGGTGAGACCTCATCACTACAAATATATATATATATATATATAAATTTTTTGTTTACTTGATAAGGTCCCTTCCATTTAGGAAGAAAACTTTTTAAAAAATTAGCTGGGCATGGTGGCACATACCTGTAGTCCCAGCTACTTGGAAGGCTGAGGCAGGAGGATAGCTTTAGACTAAGAGTTTAAGACTATAGTAAGCTCCAGTACACTCCAGCCAGGGCAACAGAGCAACACCCTCTCTCTCAAAAAAATTTAAAATAAAAATAAACGAATGCCTCTCCAGGTCTTCTGCATACCTGTTTATGATATTCTTTCCTGACTGACTAACAGAACTGCTCAGGTAGTCAGGCGCGGTGGCTAACGCCTATAATCCCAGCACTTTGGGAGG
The DNA here is from genome assembly GCF_007565055.1 of Rhinopithecus roxellana. Lineage (NCBI taxonomy): Eukaryota > Metazoa > Chordata > Mammalia > Primates > Cercopithecidae > Rhinopithecus > Rhinopithecus roxellana. Next base: position 26,120,244 of record NC_044565.1, read on the forward strand.
CTGAGGTGGGCGGATCAGCTGAGGTCAGGAGTTCAAGACCAGCCTGGCTAACATGGTGAAACCCCCCTCTCTACTAAAATACAAAACTTAGCCAGGCATGACGGCGGGTGCCCGTAATCGCAGCTACTGGGGAGGCTGAGGTGGGAGAATCGCTTGATCCCGGGAGGTGGAAGTTGCAGTGAGCCGAGACTGTGCCATTGCACTCAAGCCTGGGTGACAGAGCAAGATTCTATCTCAAAAAAATGAAAACAAAAACAAAAAACAGAACTGCTCCGGCAACCAGAAATTAAGGGAACAAAACACTGGAGAAGAGGGGAATAGTAAGAATGGGTCAGCTAATATTCTTCAGTCACTTTTTCTCCCTCAAGGTAAATACCAAATCTGCATTCAAGAGGCTGAAGTTCCCAGTAAAGGGAACAAGCAGAAAGCCAAGACCAAAAGGCAGGAAAATCAGCTTTTGACAGTTTTAGAGAACCCTGGTACCTTAAATTAGAGGCATACAAGGTTAGAATCCTGAAGAGGAAAAATGGGAAGAGAACGTAATACTCTTATTTTCTCAACACATTTGCTGAATTCTTACGCTACACAAGGAGAGAGGTTAAGATAAGCAAAAAGACTCAGAGAAGCCAACAGAATGTTAGCTAGTCTTGAGGTATAAAGGAAAGAAAAGAATTAAGAATCTACCAAGGGAAGGGCTCCTAATCATCACTCCAGGCTCTTTGGAATGTCTGGAGGACTACAGCATAAGGCAGTAAAGAGCCAGAGACAGTCACACCCTAATTAAAGGTGAACCCTAGATTTAGCCCGCTCAGTCGTTGACTGGATTAAATATTGCCATACCATCTGCCTTACCAGAAACTGGGGGTAGAGGGGAGGGACCTTCACTTAAGGAAGAAAACACCATCCAAAACCTCCACAATTTTTTTAATGTCTATTCAGTCCAAAATTACCAGGCATGCCGAGAGAAGAGATTCACAGATGATCTAAATATTGAACTTATCAAATGACTTTAAAAATGGCTATGATTAATATGACAAGAAAAAAAGAACAAAACAGATGAAAAGATGGAGAATTTCACTACAGCCTTACAATCTGTTTTTTTATTATAAAACTGGAGAAAACTCAGAACTGGGTTTTTAAAATTCAGAACTCCATAGATGGTTTACCAGCAAATAAGTCAATTGAAAAAATCCACACTGAGGTTGGGCATGGTGGCTCACGCCTGTAATCCCAGCACTTTGGAAGGACGAGGCAGGTGAATCATTGTGAGGTTAGGAGTTGGAGACCTGGCCAACATGGTGAAACCCCGTCTCTATCAAAAATGTAAAAATTAGCCAGGCGCAGTGGTGAGCGTCTGTAATCCCAGCTACTCGGGAGGCTGAGGCACAAAAATCGCTTGACACCGGGAGGCGGAGGTTGCAATGAGCCGAGATAACCACTGCCCTCCAGCTTGGGTGACAGAGTGAGACCCTGTCTCGGAAAAAAGAAAAAGAAAAAATATCCACACTGAAGCACAAAGAGAACAAGGAAAGGAAAGGATGCAAAATACAGAAGAATGTAAGAAAAATGAAACATGGACACCGTCAAAAGCCTTCAGCCAGCAGTTCTCAAAACTTTTTGCCTGGCACTATTTTTATGTTCTCAAAAAGTATTGGGTTTCCTGGTCGAGTGCAGGGGCTCACACCTGTAATGCCGGCACTTTGGGAGGCTGAGGCGGATGGATCCCCTGAGGTCAGGGGTTCGAGACAAGCCTGGGCAACATGATGAAACCCCGTCTCTACTAAAAATACAAAAAATTAGCGGGGTGTAGTGGCGGGCGCCTGTAATTCTAGCAACTGGGGAGGCTAAGGCAGGAGAATCGCTTGAAACCGCGAGGCGGAGGTTGCCGCGAACCAAGATCACGCCATTTCACTCCAACAAGAGCAAAACTTCGTCTCAAATATATATATATATCCCTTGGGTTTCCCAAGAACTTTTGTATATGTGTTATGTTTGTTGACATTAGCCACATTAAAAATTGGTACTGAGCCAAGGACAGTAGCTCACGCTTGCAATCCCAACACTTTGGGAGGCCTAGGCTGGCGGATTGCTTGAGACTAGGAGTTTGAGACCAACCCGGGAAACATGGCAAAACCCCATCTCTACAGAAAAATTAGCCAGGCATGGTGGCATGCACCCATGGTCCCAGCTACTCAGGAGGCTGAGGTTGCAGTGAGCAGAGATCAGACCACTGCACTCCAGCCTGGGAGACAGAGAGGCCTTGTTTTTAAAAAAAAAAAAAAAAAAAAAAAGGCCAAGTGCAGTCTCTCACGCTTATAATTCCAGAACTTTGGGAGGCCAAGGCAGGCAGATCGCCTGAGGTCAGGAGTCCAAGACCAGCCTGGACAACAATGGCGAGACCTCATCTCTACTAAAAATATAAGAGTTAGCTGGGCACAGTGTCGCAGGCCTGTAATCCCAGCTACTTGGGAGGCTGAGGCAGGAGAATCACTTGAACGCGGGAGGCAGAGGTTACAGTGAGCTGAGATCATGCCTCTGTACTCCAGACTCCAGCCTGGGGGACAGAGTGAGAAAGAAAGAAAGAAAAGAAAGAGAGAGAGAGAGAGAGAAATTGAAACTGAAGAATGAATTAAAGAACATACAAGTATAAATAATATTCACCACTGGAACAATGGTATTTTCATATCATGCAGCCTCTAATAAAGTCAATTCTATTCCCCTAGGAGAACGCAAGCTTTTTTTTTTTTTCTTTTTTTTTTTTTTTTTTTTTTTTTTTTTGAGACAGAATTTCGTTCTTGTTGCCCAGGCTGGAGTGCAATGGTGCGATCTCAGCTCACTGCAATCTCTGCCTCCCGGGTTCAAGCGATTCTCCTGCCTCAGCATCCGGAGTATCTGGGATTACAGGCATGCGCTATCACGCTCGGCTAATTTTGTATTTTCAGTAGAGACAGGGTTTCTCCATGTTGGTCAGGCTAGTCTCAAACTCCAGACCTCAAGTGATCTGCCCGCCTCGGCCTCCCAAAGTGCTGGGATTACAAGCGTGAGACACTGTGCCCAGCCTAAGCTTTTTTTTTTTTTTTTTAAAGTAACGTCTAACTGATATTGTGAAAATATTTTTAAATCTGTAACTCCCCTGAAAGAAATTTTATCATTGTATAATTGTGCAGAAGCAATACTTAAAGACATCATAGCCAAGTATTTCTAAAAACCTATGAAAGATATTAGTCCATAGTTTCAAGCCCTATAAACCCAAAGCATGATAAATGTAAAGAAAACTATACTTGGCCAGTCATGGTAGTTCACACCTGTAATCCCAGCACCTTGGGAGGCTGAGGCAAGAATATTACTTGAAGCCAGGAGTTCAAGACCAGCCTGGGCAACAAAGCTAAACCCTGTCTCTACAAAAAAAAAAATTAGCCAGGCACAGTGGCATGTGCCTATAGTACCAGCTACTTGGGATTAGACAAGTTCTGGAGATAGGTGGCAGTATTGGTTACAGAAAAATGTGAATATACTTAATGCCACTGAACTGTACACTTAAAAATGGTTAAAATGGTGAAGTATATGTTATGTATATTTTACCACAATTTTAAAATAAGGTGAAATACAGACATTCATACAAACAAAATAAATGAGTCCTTCACTAAAAGAAATGCTAAAGGGAGTTCTGCATATAAAAGGAAAAGTGACCTTAAAATGAAGCACAGAGATGGAGGAGGAAATGAAGAATCAAACAAAAGAGTAAACATGTATGAATGATGACTCTATGAAATAATAAGGATAATGTTGTGTGGGAACAAAATTACATGTAAAATCAAAATTCATGACAACAGTATAAGACATGGGAAAGGATCAATGAAAAACTGTTACATATTCCTAGCAGTGTCAAGGAAGTGACAAAAATATTAATTTATATTATGCTTTAATGAGTCAAGGATACATGCTGAAATTCTTTGAGTAATGTCTAATGATTAAAAAAGGAAAGTCCGGGCCCAGTGGCTCACACCTGTAATCCCACACTTTGGGATGCCAAGGCGGGCAGATCACCTGAGGTCAGGAGTTCGAGACCAGCCTGGCCAATATGACAAAACCCTGTCTCTACTAAAAATACAAAAATTAGGGGAGTGTGGTGACACGTGCCTGTAATCCCAGCTACTCAAGAGGTTGAGACAGGAGAATTGCTTGAACCCGGGAGGTGGAGGTTGCAGTGAACCAAGATTGCGCCACTGCACCCCAGCCTGGGCGACAGAGCAAGACTCCATCTCAGAAATAAAATAAAATAGGAAGAAGAAGAGTCAATAGACAGCCAAACATAATAATAATAAAGAATAAGCACTTAGGGAAAAAGAAAAACCAGCAAGTATCAGACTTCTCCACAGCAACATTGAACACCAGAAGACAAGATGCTCAACGAAACAAAACATGAGCCAAGAATTTTAATTTCAACCAAGCTAGCCTTTGAATATAAAGTCTATAGAGCTAAAATTCAAATACGCAATGACTCAAAAATTGTTGCTCACATAAGTCCTTCTTAAGGCAACTACTAGAGGAAGAACTCAAACCCAACTAGATGACAGGGAAAACTTCAATAAAAAAGAATGTCAATGAAGATTGAATATATTTAACTGCAACTCTAAGACAAAAACAAAGTCAGATTAAAAGTGATCAAGTATGATACATAAAAATAGTACATAAAAATTATACACCTAAGAAAAAAAAGAGAGAAGATAGAAAGTAGAATAAGCTAGTCAACTGTCTCATTCCAGTTACTGTGAGTCAAAGCTAGGCAAATCAACTACAGGTCTACAATCCCTAATCGAAAATCCTTGTAGCAAAATGTTTCACAATACCAAATTCCGTACATTTAAAAAAAATACAGCTCATCTGTCACATATTATGTAACATCCCAGTAAGATCTTAAGAAGCATTCCATAATCAAACACATTCATATTTCAGCAGTAAAATATAGGAATATTCACAAAAGTGATAAATATAAAGATTATTAATATATTGTCAGCTCACATCAGGTTTTCTTGCCAAATGAATTAAGGCAGGTTTTGACACCAAATAGTTTTTAGAGCCTTTAGGATTTGGGGATTACAAATGAGAGATTATGGGCCAAATCAAGTATGCTTGACTACAAAGTAAAGCACTAAGATAATACTATTCCCTGATATTTAATGCTAAGAGGAAGGAATAAGAGAAGAGTACACAAGTTAAGTTTCATTGTTGCCCTTGGGTGAGAAACCAGTAAATATTACAGAGAGAGAGAGAGAGAGAGAGAGAGAAGAGAGAGAGAGAGAGAGAGAGAGAGAGAGAGAGAGAGAGAGAGGAAAGAGAGAGAGAGAGAGAGAGAGAGAGAGAGAGAGAGAGAGAGAGAGAGAGAGAGAGAGAGAGAGAGAGAGAACTGAGGATCCAATACAAAGGAACCACAAGGACAAAAATGCAGTTTTTTAAAAATTCAAAGAAAAAAAGGAGCACATTAGATATGGCTTCATGGTACTGTCTTCCCCCTCGCCCCCAGAAAAATTATTTCACCTGACACTAAGTTTTTTTTAATGATTATAGTGCTCTCAATTTCCAACTTACTACGCTTGGAAGAAACAACTGCTGATGAGCATAAAGTCACTAGGGGGCAGCAGAGCATAAAGAGTATCCCCTGAAAAGTGGTGACAACTACAAAGTTATTACATAACCAGAAGTGTCTTCAACTGCTGAAAACATTTCAGTCATCACAAGCACAATAAAACACTCGCCAATTAATTTGTAAACATTGCTTCTAAGATATTCATTATATTACTTTATGATTGTAATTTTTATTTTGAAATAATTTCACATTGCACAGAGAACTCTTGTATAGCCTTTATGCAGAGTTCACTAATTTTTGCCATATTTGTTTTATCATTTTCTTCCTACATATATATGTATATGTATGTTTATTTTTCTAAACCATTTGTAAGTAGGCTTCATATATCGTGCCTGTAAAACTATAGTATGTACCTCCTCTCTTACATAATGATAGTACCATTATCAAATTCAAGAAATTTACATTGATACAATTATAATCTAATCCACAGTCCAAATTCCAATTTTGAAGATCATCCCAATAATACTCTTTAGAGCATTTTCATTTCCTACTGGAAAGTATCCAGTCTAAGATCATGAATTACATTTTGTTGTCATGTCTCTTCAGTTTCTTTTTATCTAAACAAGCAGTTTCACCAAATTTATGGACAAAAAACCACTTTACATTACTAAAAATTACTGAGAGGCTCGATGTGGTGGCTAACATCTATAATCTCAACATTTTGTGAGGCCAAGGTGGAAGGATTGCTTAAGGCCAGGAGTTCAAGCCCAGCCTGGGCAACACAGTGAGACCATATCTCTAAAGAAGAAAGAAAAGAGGAAAAATAAAAATTACTGAGTACCCTAAAGAGTTTTTGCTTATATGAAATATATATATATATATATATATATATATATATATCTGTATGTTTTATATTATATATTAAAACTGAGGAGTGATGTCAGCAAGATGGCAGAATAGGAGTTTCCAACACGCATCCTTTCACAGAAACATCAGTTTGAACAAACATCCAAGTACAAAAATATATTCAAAAGAACTAAGGAATCCAGGTGAGAGATTATAGCATCTGGGTAGAATGCAGAAATAATATACATTAAAGAGGGTATGAAAGACAGCTTCACATTATCCATGATTTCCTTCCCCCAAGCTCACAAGAGAGAACCTTGCTGAAAGAAAACGAGAATGATATGAGTACCCTACTTCACTGGGGACCCCAGCCCCAGGCCTGCCCCAGTGAATTTTGGTGCCAGGTCAGCTGCCATGTACCCAAGCTCCAGGCCAAGTTCAACACAAGGACAGACAGCCAGTGACCTAAGCCTCCAGGCCTGCCCCTGTAGGACCAGGCTTAAGGCAAGCTCCAGTGCCAGGCTGGCCCCCAAAACCCCAGGCTTCAGGCCTGCCCGATAGAACCTGTTGCCAGGCAAGTCCCCACAGAAATAGGTTCTAGGTCCAGCCACACAGTACCAGGCACCAGGCTCATCTCCATGGAAAGAGACGCCAAGACTGCCCCATTGCCAGTTAGTCATTGTGGATCCAAGCTTCAGGCCTGCCCCTGCAGACCCCATTGCCAGGCCCAACCCATAGATCCTTTTACCAGGCTGATCCCCATGACCCCAGAATCCAGGCCCACACCCACACCCAGGCAACAGGACTGATCTTGTAAACTCAGGTGCCTGGAATGCCTACCTGCTGACCCAGGGACCAGGCCAGCCTACCCAGGGACTCCAGAAGAAAGCCAACCTGTGCACTCGACCAATCAGCCTGTTCAGAGACTCTGAGTAGGCTGACTGGTGATGGGCTTTCCCTGCCAAAGCCAGCCTGTAAAGACTGGAAGAGGTACCTACATCTTCAAATGTACAACTACCAAACCAAAGCCAGAAGGATCACAAATAAACAGGAAAACCATAATCCCCTCACCCAAGGAACAAAATAAAGCACCAGTAGCCAACCGTAAAGAAATGAAGATCTACGAACTGTCTGACAAAGCTTTCAAAATAATCGTCCAAAAGAAATGTAGAGAGCTACAAAAGAACCACAGAGAACTATAAAAGAACATGTACAACATGGAACTATAGCTAATAATATGATTATATTGTATAATTTAAATTTGCTAGGACAGTAGATCTTAGATTTTTTTTTTTTTTTTTTTTTTTTTTTTTGAGACAGAGTCTTACTCTGTTGCCCAGGCTGGAGTGCAGTGGTGCAATCACGATTCACTGCAGCCTCAATCTCCCAGGCTCAGGTGATTCTCCCACGTCAGCCTCTCAAGTAGCTGGGACAACAGGCATGAGCCACCATGCCCAGCTAATTTTTTTCATATTTGTTGTAAAGATGGGGTTTCACCACGTTGCCCAGGTTGGTCAGGAACTCCTGGGCTCAAGCAATCCACCTGCCTCAGCCTCCCAAGGTGTTGGGATTACAGGTATGAGCTACCATACCTGGCAGATCTTAAGTTTTCTCACAAAAAAAAAAAAAAAAAAAAAAAGAGGCACTTATGTGAGGTGATGAATATGTTAATTAGCACAATTTTAGTAATCATTTCACAACGTGTATATATATCAAAACATCACATTCTATACCTTAAATATATACTTTTTAAAATTATACCTCAAGAAAGTTGGGGAAAAAAACTAAAACTGAGAACCTTGAAAATAATTAATTCATTTAAAATTAACAATGAACCCACTACAAGTTAAGCAGTATATTTTATACAAATAAAAAACAGTTAAAAGAGTTTGTCTTACATTTGTGAAAGTATCTTTAATGTCTGTCTTAACAGAAGACATCTGGATTCTGTAGGTGTCTCTGCATTCAACCTATGGCAATGCATAGTTGCATAGTTTTGGTTAAAGTACATGAAGAAAACTCAGCCTCACAATACATGTAACTGGAAAAATAAAAAGTATTTTCAAAGACTTTTCAGATAATTATATATAAATATCCTTTGGTATAATTTTAGAATGTGACAAATGATACTTTCTTAAAGTTACAAGGTGAAATCTGAAAGCATATCAGTAAATGTTTTGTACCTTGTTACATTAAAACCCACTAGTCTATGTTATACTTCAAATGAATATTTTACATGATTTTGTAACATCAGGCATTGGTCATTTAAAAAATACTGATTCACTGGGTTGTATAGTTTTCCAAATGTTGACATATTTCATTAAATAGTATCAAAAAACACATTCATTAATATTATCACCCAGTCTAACAAGAAATGTTTGTAAGTACTGACAATCTTTAGAAGGGCAACAGGCTACCTTAGGGAAAATAAGAACAGGTAGCAACAGTAAATTCTGCATACATAGTCCAAATAATAAACTGGTTATTCTGTAGAACACAATAATAAAGATGAACTGAAAATCTAATCATAATAAATAATCACTATACATCAGAATGGATGAAATAAAAACTAGTGACAACACCAAATGCTTATGAGAATGCAGAGAAACTACATCACTAATACTTTACTGATGGAAATAGAAAACAGTACAGCCACCTGCAAAAATATTTTGAAGTTACTAAAAAAACCAAACATACACTTACCATACAGTCCAACCAACTGCACTCCTGAGCATTTACCCTAGAGAAATGTTAACTTGTGTTGAAATATATATATATACATCTAAATCGGTACAGGAATGTTCACAGCAGTTTTATTCATAATAGCCAATGAATGGTTCTTTTTCCTCCTGACAAAAAATATGTAGTATCTCTTCCAACACCAATTCTCTGACACCTACTGATGTCTCACAATTCTAATTAATTCTCACACTATCTCCTGGAGTTAGCATCAGACTTCAGAGGTTAAGGGCTCAGTCCCATAAAACTGACCCACTTTATGCACCAGTCACAAACTAGGTGCCCAGATGTCCCACGTTTTTGCCCAGCCAACTGCAAATTCAATTGTTGCCATGATGCCTCCCCTCCCTACCAGGTTCAATAAGTTACTAGAATAATATAGAACTCAGTTAAGCACTTTGCTTACTTACTGATTTATTATTGAAGATATAACTCAGGATCATCCAAATGGAAGAGGTGCATAGGGAGGGTTATGAGAAAGAGTGGGATGCAAGGAGCTTCCATGTCCCCTTCAGACATGCCACCTTCCCAGAAACTCAATGTGTTCACCAACCTGGAAGCTCTCTGAAACTCCTTATTGTTTAGGAGTTATTAAGGAAGTTTAATTACATGGGTATAATTGATCAAATCACTGGCCATTGGTGATTGGGGCTCTCTCCCCATCCTGGAGGTTAGGGGATGAAGTTGAATGTTTCAACCCTCTAATCAAGGCTTGGTCTTTCTGGCAACTAGTCCCTCTCCTAAAGCTATCTAGCGCCTCATCAAGAATTATCTCATTAGCATAACTCAGGTATGGTTGAAAGGAGCTTCTTATGAATAACAAAACATAAACTTATCGCCTTCTCACTTACGAAATTCCAGGTAGTTTAGGAATTATGTGCCAGAAGTCAGGGTCAAAGACCAAATGCAATTTATTATTATGCCACAGCCCAAAACAAGAAACAGCCCAGGTGTTCAACAGGTAAATGGTTAATAAACTGTGGTACAACAATATCATGGAGTACTATTCAACAAAAAAAGTAATAAACAATTTATGCTCACAACAACAAACGATCTCCAGAGAATTATGCTGAGAAAAAGAAAAAACAATACCAAAAGGTTACAACATATGACCTCATTTATACAGCAATTTTGTAATGACAGAACTTTAACAATAGAGACAGTGGTTGGCAGAATTAGTGATGGGGAAGCAGGGAAGTAGATGTGATTATAAAAAGGTACCATAGCAATCATTATAGTGATGAAACAGTTCAATATATTGACTGTGGTGGTGAATACACATACCAACATGAGATAAAATTGTACAGAACTAAATGTATACACACAAATGCCTATAGTAAAACTGTAGAAATCTGAATAATGTAGGTGAATTATATCAATGTCAATATCTTGGTTTGATATTACAGCATTGTTTTGCAAAATGTTACTGAGGGGAATTCAGTAAAGGGTACTTGGAGTCTCTCTATAATTTCTTATAAATTATATCAGTGTAGAGCAGGCAATAAAAACATATAGAGATAAATACACATACACACACACATACATATACTTACATATATAATTTCTTATAACTGTATGTGAAACTGCAATTATCTCAACAAAAATTTCAATTAAGAAATCAATACTACATATCTAAAGAGAATTCAGAATAATATTTTTATACTTTTAAGGTAATGAAGACCCTTCTAAGCAAGATATCAAATTCAGAAGCCACAAAGAAAAAGACTGGTTGATTTTACTACAATAAAATATTAACCTCCTGGCCAGGAGGGGTGGCTCACACCTATAATCCCAGCACTTTGGGAGGCCAATGTGGGCAGATTTTTTTAGCTCAGGAATTTGAGACTAGCCTGGGCGACATGGAGAAACCTCATCTCTACAAACAATACAAAAATTAGCCAGACATGGTGGTGCACACCTGTAGTCCCAGCTACTCAGGAGGCTAAGATGGGAGGATCACTTGAGCCCCTGAGGCAGAGGTTGAGTGAGCTGAGATCGTGCCATGCCACTGTACTCCAGCCTGGGTAAGAGAACCAGGTCTCAAAAAAAAAAAAAAAAGAAAAGTTAAGTTTCGTATAAGAATTTGCAACATGAATTAGGTGAAAAAATAAACACCAAAATGGGGAGATGCATTTATAAAAGTTAATACAAGATTAATATCTGGGACATAATACATATATAACATACATTATATAATAGTAGTTCCAAAAGGAAAGGAGAGAAAGAGAAAGAAGTTGGAAGAATATTTGTAAAAGTAATGACCAAAAACTTTCTAAATCTGATGAAGAATATGAATACATACTTCCAGGAAGTTCAACAAACTCCAAGTAGAATAAACTCACAAACATCCACAGCAAGGCACATTATAATCAAACTGTCAAAATACAAGACAGGCCGGGTGCAGTGGCTCATGCCTGTAATGCCAGCACTTTGGGAAGCTGAGGCGGGAGGATCACCTGAGGTCAGGAGTTCAAGATCAGTCTGGCCAACATGGTGAAACCCCATCTCTACTAAAAATACAAAAATTAGCCGGGCATGGTGGCGCATGCCTATAATCCCAGCTACTTGGGAAGCTAAGGCAGGAGAATCACTTGAACCTTGGAGGCAGAGGTTGCAGTGAGCCAAGATCCTTGTGCCACTGCACTCCAGCCTGGGCAACAGAGTGAGACTCTGTCTTAAAAAAAGAAAAGCAGACTCTTGAGACTCTTGAAACCAATGAGAGAAGCAACTCATTGTGTATTAAGGATCCTCAATAAGATGAACAGCAAATTTCTCATCAGAAACCATGGAGGCCAGAAGACAGTGAGATAACATATTTAAAATGTTATTTTAAATATTTTTTATTTAAATTTGTAAAATGTTGAAAGGAAAACCCCATTAAGCAAAAATTCATTATCTGGCAAAACTATCCTCCAAAATGAAGAAGAAATTAAGATATCCCCAGATAAACAAAAACTGAGACTCTGTCATTAGTAAACCTGCCCTATAGGAAGCACTAAAACAAGTCTCTCAGGCTGGAAAGAAAAAACACTAAATGGTAACTCAAATCCATACAAAGAAATAAAGAACACTGTTAAAGGATAACTACCTAGGTAAATATAAAAGTCAATATTATTGAATTTTTAATTCGTACCTCCTCCTTTTTCCTATATGATTTAAAAGACAGCATAAAATAATACGTATCCCTGTTGACGAGCATACATTGTATAAATAATTTATGACAACAAAAAGGACAAATGGACTTATATAGTAACAAAGATTTTGTATACTATTGAAACTAAATTGGTATCAAACCAGATATTCATAAATTAAGATGTTAATTATAACCCCCAGAAAAATCACAAAGAAAATAAGTTAAAATTTATAGTTTATAAATGAATGAATCAAACTGGTACACTAGAAAATACCTATCTAACACAAAATAAGGCAGTAACGGAAAAAACAAGGAACGAAAAATACAGAAGATACACAAAATAAATAGCAAAATGGCAAAAGTAAGCCGTTCCCTATCAGTAATTACAATGAATGAAAATGGACTAAACTCTCCAAATAAAAGGCAGAGATTGACATGATGAGCTTTTTTGCTGTCGTTTGTTTGTTTTCTTTGACATTATGGACTTTTTAAAAATAGTAACAACATGATCCAACTACATGTCATGTATAAAAGACTCACTTTAGATCCCAAGATAGAAATAGGTTGAAAGTGAAAGGATAGAAAAAGATATTCTAAGCAAACAATAACCAAAAGATTAACTGGACAAACCAAAGGAGAGCTAAAACTAAACAAAACAAGCTTCAAGACAAAAATAGCTGCAAGAAAAAAACAGACATTATTATTTCTATTTTAAAGGTTCAGAAAACTAGTACTGAAACCCTGTTCTGCATACTGCTCCCTCTAGAATAATGTACTGTTTACAACAGAAACAGAATCAACTCTTTAGTGCCTGCATAGGTAGGAACAAATGTGCTGTAGACTAGTTACCAAAAAATTACCATTTCATACACTGGTGAGGAGGCCCTGGTTGACCTTTAGCCTGTTTGTGCCAAGCAGTTATCCTTTCAGTTCAGGAAAGGGATGTACTAATCTGACAAACACATTCAAGCCAAGGACTACAAATCATGACTAAGATTTGCTATTAGTCATCTCCCATTCTTTCTAAAGACTTCACTCCTTTGGAGTAAAAGCTATCATATACGAGTAAAGCTTTTCCCAAAATGTCATGCTTCAGAGGAAAGTTAAGATCACCAAGGAGTTCCAAAATGTATTTTCTTTAGGGTTGTTAATTTTCTAAAAAACAAAATGGAGCAAACATTTTTTTTTTTAGTTTACAAAAAAAAAAGCAGGATACAACATAACATGTGCATGTACCTGTCTGTATGTTAATACAATATTAACATATACAGTGAATATGTCCATATAGTATATATAGTATAACACAAATATTATAGTATTTATAAAAACAACAGCGAATGTTTATTTCATGTTTACTACTTATAAAGGACTGTTCTGAACACTTTTCACTTATTATCTTGCTAAACCCCAAAACTACACCCATGATACAGGGTGACAGTATTACCTTCATTGCACAAAGAAACAGAATCACAGGCAAGATAAATTATTTGTCCAAGTTACAAAGCTAGTGAGTAGAGCCATGATTACAGAGAAAGTATAAAAACTCAGAATCCCACACTCATCCATTTCTCTATCTGCCACTATATTATATATATTACATAAATGTACATATTATAACTTGCTGCCCCATACAAAATATACATAACATTATGCAACATCATAAATATTTATGTTATACATACACAAATTTTTTATATATGCATATGTGTGTGCATGTGTTTCGACGACATAGAAAACGTTCAAAATGTAAAAAAATTATCAAGCAAATATGCTAAAATAGTAAGTTTATGAATAGTTTTGCTCCGTTTTAGGTTTTTCTAATATTTCCATATTTACATCAATAAGCATTATAGTGGCAACTATTTTGGTCAGACCCCAGGCCCCACGCCAATGCTATCTGGCAAAAGACCACACACTCCACACCCCACAACCATAAAATTAAACAGGGGACTAAGTTTGGGCCAAGCATAACATCCCAGGTAAGAACACGTAAGAATTAGACTATTGTCTTAGGGGTGGGAAATCAGATCATTTTCCTAAGATTATAATAACTGAAGCTGACCAAAAAAAAAAAAAAAAAAAAATCCTTTTCCTCTTTAGTCTAAAGATATTATAATAGATGCCTAAAGTTGCTGGTGTATGCCCCTTGCTTCATGAGAAAATTCAATTTTAGGACAAGATGAAGACAATGGAGGGAGAGAAGACACAGAGGTGGGAGGAAAAAGGCAAGTCTGAAAAAGAGAAGAGACCTTCTGGTCAATATAAAAATCCTTTCTTACAGTCTGACCTAACACCAACTTGACCCTATGTTTTCAGATGCTTGGTGTAACTTAAACTTTTTTGTTTAACTCACACTGAGTTTCTGTCACTTGCAACCAAACAGTCCCAACCACTACATGTTTAAGTTTCATAATCTGGAAAAAAGGCAAAGAAATATTGGTATGCTGCTTATATCTTTTTAAAAATGATCTGCATAACATTTTCTATTATTAACATATAAACTCCAAAAGAAAAGAAATAATAATAGCTTACTAAACAATAAAAACATACCTACAATACAATGAATTTTCTAAATTTCCAAATGCCCTTATGACGATAAAATCAAAACAAGAAATCATTCCTTCCAGCAGAGCAAAACAGGACTAAAAGAATAAGCTCTAACACTACAAAATAACCTGATTATACAGAGATTTTTTCAGCATTTTTTGTTGCTATTGTTCTATTTTTTCCTTCTATTTATCTTCAGAACAGTACAGGTAGAACAAAACTGCATTAAAAAACCTGAAGTATTCTGTGCCCTAAAATATTTTATCTAAATCTTGAAGAGTTGTTAAATACTCTTAGTTGCATTCATGTAACTTGGCAAGCTGACAAAGGTTTCCTTCAATACACACTACACACAGCAGATTAACCAACAGGACATGGAGTAGAACCTAATTCTAAAGTGACTGTTTTTCATTTTAAAATACTACGTTAGGCTATCTGACACCAAATTTCACTGAGTAGATGACAGTATATGATGTGCTTGCTTTATCTAAAAAAGAGGAAGTCAAAGTAAACAAAGAATTCAACAGCAGCTATAACAATTCCCTTTACAATGATATTTCCTCCCCTGTGTAACAGCTCAAATTACAGAAAATCTGAGGTTGCTATTAAGCATTAAAAAGGATAAGGAAGTCCTTGTTAGGTTGTTTTTGTAACTTGTTACACTAAGAAAAAAAAAAACTCCTTTTAAATTGGGTTTTCAGGGGGGTTTATTTTTATTTTGTGTTTACAAGTGATCAAATTCCGAACTAAATTACTACTCCCAATGTTCCCATTAATATAACCATTGGTAGATTAATCTTTTTGTCATAAAGTTCTGGCCATGCTATTCTTCTGTCCCTTGAAAAAGATACCAAGTCCTGAATCCATATTGAAGATTCTAAATAAAATCTAAATTTCTGAGCTTAACAGCCTAGTACTTTCCCAATCTTACCCTAACCTTTCTATCCATTTTTTCTTCATACTGTTCCTCTCCACAAGGTTTTCGCCTCTCTGAGCAAACTGATTTTTTTTTTTTTTTTTTTTTTTGAGACGGAGTCTCGCTCTGTCACCCAGGCTGGAGTGC
Source organism: Rhinopithecus roxellana (assembly GCF_007565055.1). Lineage (NCBI taxonomy): Eukaryota > Metazoa > Chordata > Mammalia > Primates > Cercopithecidae > Rhinopithecus > Rhinopithecus roxellana. The sequence goes on from NC_044565.1 coordinate 26,136,159, forward strand.
AGTGGCCGGATCTCAGCTCACTGCAAGCTCCGCCTCCCGGGTTTACGCCATTCTCCTGCCTCAGCCTCCCAAGTAGCTGGGACTACAGGCGCCCGCCAACTCGCCCGGCTAGTTTTTTGTATTTTTTAGTAGAGACGGGGTTTCGCCGTGTTAGCTAGGTTGGTCTCGATCTCCTGACCTCGCGATCCACCCGTCTCGGCCTCCCAAAGTGCTGGGATTACAGGCTTGAGCCACCGCGCCCGGCCGCAAACTGATTTTTTTAATCCTATAAACAGTCTAATTGCCAGGATAGACTAGATTATGCTACTATAACAACCAACCTCAAAATTTCAGTAGCTTAAAACAACAAAGATTTCTTTTTTGCTGATGATGTGAGTCCATGGTGGGTCAGCCTGAGGCTCTCCTCTACAATGTCCTCACTCCGAGAAGCAGCCAATTATCTACAGTCAGTAAACTTTTTCTGTAAATAGCCACAAAGTAACTATTTTCAGCTTTATGGGACATATGGCATCTATCACAACAATTCAATTTTGCTGTTGTAGTGTAAAAGCTGCCAAAGACAATACATAAACAAATGAGTATGGCTATGTTTCAATAAAATTGCATTGACAAAAATTGGCAACAGATCGCATGTGGCCTGCATGCCAGTTTGCCAGAGCACTGCCGGTCACTGTGACAGAGGAAAAGCACAGTAAGAAAATTAGAGACTCTTAAAACTTCTACTTGGAAGTGACTCATATGACTTCAACTCATATATGATTTGTCATAATAAATCATATGGCCACAAGTAACTTCCAAGGAGAAAGGACATGCAATTATATGTACCTGGAAGGGAAAAAGAAATACTGAGTATATAGGCTGGGCGCAGTGGTTTGCACCTGTAATCCCAGAACTTTGGGAGGCCGAGGCGGGAGGATCATTTGAGGTCAGGAGTTCGAGACAAGCCTGGCCAACATGGTGATACCCCATCTCTACTAAAAATACAAAAAATTAGCTGTGCATGGTGGTGCACACCTGTAATCCCAGCTACTCGCGATGCTGAGGCAGGAGAATCACTTGAACCCGGGAAGCAGAGGTTGCAGTAAGCCAAGATCAAACCACTGCACTCCAACCTGGGCAACAGAGCGAGATTTAGTCTCAAAAAAAAAAAAAATTGAGTATATAATCCTAACAACATCACAAAGTATATTTTCTTGACCTTTTCTTGTTTCTTCCCTACTATTATAGAATGCCTAAATCTCCTTTATCTACAAATCCAAATCCTAGCCATTCCTCAAGACTGAGTTCAAATATCACCATCTCCAAGGATTCTGCATCTCATAATTTCTTTTTGGCTTAGAGTTACCTTTTCTTTTTTATTTTTTAAAATTATTTTATTGATACAAATATTTCTACATATTTGTGGGAAATGTGTGATGTTTTGTTACATGTATAGACTGTGTAATGAGTAAGTCAGGATACTTAAGGTGCCCATCACCTCAAGTATTAATCATTCCCGTATGTTGGGAAAATTTCAAGTCCTCTGTTCTAGCTATTTTTAAACAGATAATACATCATTGTTAACTATAATCACGCTACTCTGCTATAGAACATTAAAACTTATTCCATCTAACTGTATATCAGTATCCATTAACCAGTTTATTTTTATTCCCTCCCACACACCCACCCTCCCACTCCTCTGGTATCTATCATTCTATTCTCTACCTCCAGATTAATGTTTTTAGTTCCTACATATGAGTGACAACATGTGATATTTGTCTGTCTGGGCCTGGGCTTAATTCACTCAACAAAATGACATCCAATTCCATCCACATTGCTGCAAATGACATGATTTCATTTTCTTCTGCAATTGAACAGTATTCCATTGTGTATACCTCGTTTTCTTCATCCATTCATCCATTGACAGGCACTTAGGTTGATTCTGTAGCTTTGCTATGTTTGCATGGAAGTGCAAGTATCCCTCTGATATACTGGCTTCTTTTCCTTCCAGTAAGTACACTGTAGTGGGACTGCTGGATCACATGAGAGTTCTATTTTGAGAAACCTCCATACTGTTTTCTATAGTGGCTATTCTAATTTACATTCACAAGAAAGTGTATAAAAGTTCCCTTTACTCCATACCCTTTCTAATATCTGTTTTTTGTTGTTGTTGTTGTCTTTTTAATAATAGCCATTCTAACTAGGGTAAAATATATCCACGGTTTTGATCGCATTTCCCTGATGATTAGTGGTGTTGAGCACTTTTAACATGCCTGTTGGTCATTTCTTTTTCTTTTCTTTTCTTTTCTTTTTTTTTTTTTTTTTTTTTTTTTTTGAGATGGAGTCTCGCTCTGTCACCCAGGCTGGAGTGCAGAGGCGCGATCTCGGCTCACTGCAACCTTCTCCTTCTGGGTTCAAGTGATTCTCCTGCTTCTCCTGCCTCAGCCTCCTGAGTAGCAGGGACAACAGGTGCACACCACCATGCCCAGTTAATTCTTGTATTTTTCGTAGAGACGGGGTTTCACCATGTTGGTCAGACTGGTCTCGAATTCCTGACCTCATGATCTGCCCACCTCAGCCTCCCAAAGCGCTGAGATTATAGGAGTAAGCTACCACACCCAGCCCCTGTTAGTCATTTCTATGTCTCCTTTCGAGAAATGTCTATCCATGCCCTTTGCCCACTTTTAATGAGAATAATTGTGGAGATTTTTTTCCTGTTGTTGGATTCTCTATATAGTCTAGATATTATCCCTTATCGGATGAAGAGTTGCAAATATTTTCTCCCACTCAACAGGTTGTCTCTTCACTGTTGACCATTTCCTTTGCTGTGCAGAAGCTTCTTAGTTTAGTACATTCCCATTTGTCTATTTTTTGTTTTGTTACCTGTACTTTGAGATCTTAGCCATAAAATCTTTGCTTAGACCAATGTCCTGGAGTGTTGCCTCTATGTTTTCTTCCAGTTTTATAGTTTCAGGTCTTATGTTTAATGTTTATGTTAAATCCTTCTTGAGTTGATTTTTGTAAACAGCGAGGGGGTCCAGTTTCATTCTTCTGCATCTGTATATCCAGTGTTCCCAGCACTATTGATTAAAGAGGATATCCTTTCCCCAATGTCTGCTTTGGGTGCCTTTGTCAAAAATCAGTTCGCTGTAAGTATGTGGATTTATTTCTGGGTTCTGAATTCTTCTCCATTGGTTTATGTGTCTATTTTATACAAATACTACGCTGTTTTGGTTACTATTGCCTAGTAATATATTTTAAAATCAGGCAGTGTGATGCCTCTAGCTTTGTTCTTTTTGTTCAGAATTGATTTGGCTATTCGGGTTCTTTTTTGATTCCACATGAATTTCAGAATTGTTTTTTCTATTTATATGAAAAATGACATTGATACTTTGATAAGGATTGCATTGAATCTATAGATTGTTTTGGGTAGTGTATTAGTCCATTTTCACACAGCTGATAAAGACATACCCAAGACTTGGAAGAAAAAGGTTTAATTGGACTTATAGTTCCACATGGCTGGGGAGGCCTCAGAATCATGGTGGGAGGTGAAGGGCACTTCTTATATGGTGGCGGCAACAGAAAATGAGGAAGAAGCAAAAGCAGAAAACCCTGATAAACCCATCAGATCTCGTGAGACTTATTCACTATCATGAGAATAGCACAGGAAAGACCATACACCATGATTCAATTACCTCCCCCTGGGTGCCTCCCGGGTCCCTCCCACAACACGTGGGAATTCCGGGAGATAAATTGAAGTTGAGATTTGGGTGGGGACACAGGCAAACCATGTCATTCCACCCCTGCTCCCTTTAAATCTCATGTCCTCACATTTCAAAACCAATTATGCCTTCCCAACAGTCCCCCAAAGTCTTTACTCATTTCAGCATTAACCCAAAAGTCCACAGTCCAAAGTCTCATCTGAGACAACGCAAGTCCCCCCAACCTATGAGCCTGTAAAATCAAAAGCAAGTTAGTTACTTCCTAGATATAATGGGGATACAGGTATTGGGTAAATGCAGCCATTCCAAACGGGAGAAATTGGCCAAAGCAAAGGGGTTACAAGGCCCATGCAAGTCCAAAATCCAGGGGGCAGTCAAATTTTAAAGCTCCAAAATTATCTCCTTTGACTCCAGGTCTCACATCCAAGTCATGCTGATTGAAAGGTAGGTTCCCATAGTCTTGGACAGCTCCACCCCTGTGGCTTTGCAGGGTACAGCCTCCCTCTCAGCTGCTTTCATGGGCTAGCATTGAGTGTCTGCAGCTTTTTCAGGCACACAGTGCAAGCTGTCAGTGGATCTATCATTCTGGGGTCTGGAGGACAGTGGCCTTCTTCTTGCAGCTCCACTAAGCAGTGCTCCAGTAGGGACTCTGTGTGGGGGCTCCAACCCCATATTTCCCTTCTGCACTGCCCTAGCAGAGGTTCTTGATGAGGGACCCACCCCTGCAGCAAACTTTTGCCTGGACATCCAGGCGCTTCCATACATCTTCTGAAATCTAGGCGGAGGTTCCTAAACCTCAATTCTTAACGTCTGTGAACCCACATGCTCAACGCCACATGGAAGCTGCCAAGGCTTGGGGCTTGCACCCTCTGAAGCCACAGCCCAAGCTGTACATTGGCCCCTTTCAGCCACAGCTGGAGCAGCTGGGAACCAGGGCACCAAATCCCTAGGCTGCACACAGCACAGGGACCCTGGGTTCAGCCCACAAAACCACATTTTTCTCCTGGGCCTCCGGGCCTGTGATGGGAGGGGCTGCCTGGAGACATTTTCCCCAAAGTCTTGGGGATTAACATTAGGCCCCTTGATACTTACCCAAATTTCTGCAGCTGGCTTAAATTTATCCCCAGAAAATGGGTTTTTCTTTTCTATCACATAGCCAGGCTGCAAATTTTCCAAACTTCTATGCTCTGCTTCCCTTATAAAACTGAATGCGGGGCTGGGCATGGTGGCTCACACCTGTAATCCCAGCTCTTTGGGAGGCCAAGACAGGAGAATGGCTTAAGTCCAGGAGTTTGAGATCAACCTGGGCAAGACAGCAAGACCTTGTCTTCACTAAAAATAAAATAAAATAAAAAATTGAAGACATTCTACAAAACAAGGGAGCAAGATATGCTTTTCTAAACAATGAAAGTTAATATACAGAAAATATTGAAAGAATCGTAACAATGAATAAATATTTATTTAGGGTTAAATTATGTCCTCTATACCAACATGGATGCCAGAAGAAATACAAAGAAATTATATGACAGTCTGTGACCTAGAAGTTGAAGAAACAAGACATGCACACATGAAATGATAGCAAGTACAAAAACTGTACCATAATTCAAACACTTATTGAGGATTTACATTCCAGATACTGTATCCACAGTGAGGATAAAACAATAATGAACAAAATACTATCCCTCCTTTTAAAAACTTCGAAAACTATCAGAGGTGACTAATATAAACAACTACATAATGCAATGTCACTGGTACCATGTTGATGATTTTTATAAAATGCTATGAGAACTAGGATCAAGAAAATAATTGTTTCTGCTTCTACAGAAATACCAAAACTGCCTTCATTGAAGAAGTTATTTGAACTGTTAGGGTATGCTAAAACCTGACTATAAAGAGCCTATATGGTAGGCAAAAAAGAACCAGCAAAGACCTGATCTGGATTTTTTTGTAAGTTTATGGCAATAGTATGGAAAATGGGCTGACAAGTAGTCTATATACTCCACTAGGGCAATCACCATGTCTGTCTTATTTACTGATACACTCAGTGCTGAACACAGCATTTCACACATAGTAGACCATCTTAAGTAATGCATTTGTTGAAAAAATTATAAAAAATGAAACAGACACTAGTAAGGAGGGTGTTGTCAAAGTGAAAAACAGTGAGGACTTAATTAGGGCAATCACAATAGGGAATTGTTGATGTCATCGACACTGAATTGCTTTAATTTAAATGCCAAATTGTATGGCTTATGAACTATAGGAACTAAGAAAAAACAAATACAGATACAAGAGAAGCAATCTGATCACAAAGAAATCTCACAATGAACTATAAGCCAAAACAACCACCTAACAACTTTAAATGTATTATATATTATTGGAAAGTGATTCCCTCACTTTCCAATAAGTGATTCACTCAACTGGTACCAAGTGTGAATTCATCTTAGAAAACCTTTAAAAAGTCATCTAAATTCCCAGGGTTTTATTTTATTTATTTATTTTTTATTTATTTATTTATTTATTTATTTATTTTGAGACAGAGTCTCACTCTGTCACCCAGGCTGGAGTGCGGTGGTACAATCTCAGCTCACTGCAACCTCCACCTCCCGGGTTCAAGCAATTCCTCCACCTCAGCTTTCCAAGTAGCTGAGATTACAGGCATGCGCCACTTTTCTATTCTTTTAGTAGAGACAGGGTTTCACCATGTTGGCTAGGCTGGTCTCGAACTCCTGACCTCAAATGATCTACCCTCCTCAGCCTCCCAAAGTGCTGGGATTACAGGTGTGAGCCACAGTGCCCAGCCTCAGGGTTTTATCTTTTTCTTTTTTTTTCTTCTGATTTTCCATAAAAGATAGCTTTAAGGAAAGTTTAAGATTATAACTTACTTTTAAATATGACATAAATTTCAAGAAGGTTTTAATTAAGACACAGAAAGAGATTACTGGTCTAATTTCTTTGTTTGTTTGTTGTTTGTTTGTTTGTTTCAGACAGAGTCTCACTCTGCTGCCCAGGCTGGAGTGCAGTAGTACAATCAGGACTCACTGCAGGTGATCCTCTTACCTCAGCCTCCCAAATAGCTGGGACTACAGGCACATGCCACCATGCCCAGCTAATGTTTTGTGTATATTTTTTTTTTCTTGTAGAGATGGGGTTTCACCATGTTGCCCAGGCCAGAACTGATCTAACTTCTAAGACACGACACTACAAATTAAATAGACTAAAAGGAAGACCCATTCAGCTATCAGAATTTGGTAAGAGAGACATGAATAAAATACTTTTTTTAATACTTGCTATCCACATTTTTACTATTCAAGCATGACCTTAAAGAAATAATTTACAAAAGGGATGAGATAATGCCTACCTCATAGTGTTCTCACCTGACATAGTTCAGTGATTTTCATATAGCATAATAGTTAAGAACAAAGACTCTCTAGGTTCAAATACCAGTTCCTTCATCTACCTGTTATTTCTGTATTATTCAACTTCTCTGATCTTGCTTCCTCATCTGCCTCATAGGGTTGTTGTATTAAATGACTTAATATGTAAAATTGCTTAAAATAGGGCATAGCACAAAGTAAGTAGTAAATAAGCATTAACTGTTGTTATTATTTAAAATACTCAGTACAAATGTAAGTGTGAAGTTGAATGTGAAGGCTAGTCATTTAGCCTCTGCATGAGCCTAGCAAACGACACAGCATCAGCATTTCAATTAGCAACATTCTGGAATGTGGGGTTCTTTTTTTGCCGTTGTTTTTTACCTGCAAACCATGAGGTATCAGAATTTGGGGTTCTTAACAACATACATGCTTCAGGAATATCAAGAATCTGCCGGCTGGATCTGGTGCAGTCGCATGCACCTGTAATCCCAGCACTTGGGGAGGCCAAGCCAGGAGGATCACTGGAGTCCAAGTGTTTGAGACCAGCCTGAGCAACACAGTGAGACTCCATCTCTACAAAAAATTTAAAATATTAGCCAAGTGTGGTGGTATGCACCTGTAGTCCCAGCTACTCCAGAGGCTAAGGTGGAAGGATTGTGTGAGCCCAGGAGGTCGAAGCTGCAAGTGTGTGGTAATCACACCACTGCACTCCAGCCTGGGCAATAGAGTCTGAAAAAAAGGGGGCAACCCTGTCTCAAAAAATTAGAAATGATAAAAACAGAAAGAATCTCCGATATTCCTGGTGCTACCATGGGCAGAACCTGAGCAAACTATGACCTCATTCTTTGTTTTAGTTTTCTCCTAAGATCCTCATGTCAGCTTTTTCTCTAGGATCCTGGACTGAGTCACAACTTCCCCACTGAATTCCTGATTTAGGCTCTTTCAGGGGCTGTGTCTAACTCACTCTGGGTGTGGTGCCATGTTTGGCACCATCTCTTCTGAAAACACTGATGTGGTGGAATTCAGCTGTCTTTGAGCTGGTTTCCCTTGTAATTTTCCACTGGTTTTTTTTTTTAATTAGAATGAGCAAAAGCACAAAACATAATTACAAGTTCTGTACTTAGCACTATCAAGCCTCCCAAAATCCCAAAGGAACTAAGACTTTTGTCAACTATCTTCTAAGAAGCAGTATTGACAAGTCCTACCCAGACTGCCAATCATTATGATCCAATGAGCTAACATACATGGTACATCTAGCTCCAAGCAATAAATGCTAATTTCTTTTGACTCTTCCTCTACCTACTTCATCCCCACCCTGAGAAAATGTATGATGAAAAACTTCAGGAAAGAGACTAAGGTGGTTATGTGTGGTGGTTTGTTGGGGCACAGCTTGGAGACACTGGGATTCTTGACAACAACTCTGAGTCAAATGTGAATTAATATCAGTCTTCCACTTCATTTTACCTGTGTCTCCCAAGTTCCTAAATGGTGGGTGTGATTACATGAATATGTTTGTATCATGATTAATGTTCAGATCAGAAACAAAACTGGTTCTTTTTATGACTCAGAAGGCAAAATATTCTACCTTTCAGGCAGAATGTGAAAATTAGGATAACTACTAACTGATGACACCAAACTTAATTTTCTTGCAACTATATAATAAAAAACCAATCTGACATATAGAGGAAAAATGTATATAGATAAGTAAATACAGGAAAATGTCAATAATTAATTATTGAATCTAGTGGATTGTTCTTTTGATTTTTTTGCAAGTAAGGGATTTTTCTTAATAAAAAGTTTGGGCAGCAAAGGGCAGGGGGAAACTTGACACACTCATAGACTAACACTCCCAGAGTTCAGAAAAATAAATAATTTACTGTCTATACCATCTAAGTCATAGAAAACAAAACTGCTCTGATTTTTTTGCCTGTATTCATAAATTTTACCAAGTCCTATACCAATTTACCTGGATGCTCACAGGTTGCCCTCATAAGGCTACCACACTCAGAGAAATGGCACAGGGCTGACTAGGAAAAAGAATTCCCATCTGCCAGCCATAAATCCCTATGCTAACAGTAAGTCGAAATGGATTCCTCTGATAGGGGTATTCCCAGCCTCTAACATAAAACACGCTTCCACCCAAGGTAACAGTAGAAACCTTTGGTGAGATAATTCTTCAAATGTTTAAATATAAGAGGGAAAATACTGAATACAATCACATAAACCTATGAAAATTAAAATAGTAATGCAGAAGCACTAAGTTGTGAGTTTCTACAACCCAAGTGGCAAAAGTGAGGGTTTTTCATCTAAATGGAAATGAGAAAGGAATTCTGCATTTAGTATTCCATCAACACTTCAACTGCAGGGAGAATAAATCTATAATATGCTCTTTCATAGGGAACAAAATTAAAATAAGGTAAAGATGGTGACATTTACAACCGGTTTCTAGAATCTGAAGCAGTTCCACAAAAGCTATGCTTTCAACTTACTCTGGGCTCCCAAAATTTTAAAGTTAAATATAAACAAATTATCCATTTCTCCTTTCTTAAGTAATATAGGAGGTAAGACAAAAGTAGTACATTTTAATCCAAAACTGCTAGGTAGAAAACGAAATAAGAGTCTAGAAAATTAGACTAGGACATTAGTATTAGAACTAACAAGTAGAGGGAATATAAATCTTGATATTACTATAATTCTGTAGGTGGTTTTTAACAAGCCACTTAACTATATCTTTATGCTAAAATAGAAAACAATATTAACCATACTTTCTGAACTGAAAATAGGCCTATTGAAAATAAATTTGAAACCACATGTTCTCATTCGCATGTGGGAGCTAAAAAAGTTGAACTCATAGAAGTAGGGAGTACAACTATGGTTATTAGAGGCTGGGAACAGAACGGGGAAGGGGCGGATGGGGAGCCATGGTACATGGATACAAAAGTACAGCTAGCGAGGAGGAATAAGTTCCAGTATTCTATGGCATTACAGAGTAAATACAGTTAACAATAATTTAGTGTATATTTTCAATAAATTATTCAAATTTCAATAACTGTCATCTGCTGATAGTTATCCTATTTTGAATGTTCACAACACAAAGAAATGATGAACGTTTGAGATGATGGGTATGCTAATTATCCTGATTTGATCATTACACAGTATATACATGCATCAAAATATCACTCTGTATCCTATAAATATGTATGCCTGGCCAGGTGTCGTGGCTCTGGCTCAGGCCTGCAATCCCAGCACTTTGGGAGGCTGAGGCAGGAGGACTGCTTGAGCTGTGGAGTTCAAGACCAGCCTGGGCAACATAGTGAGGCCTTGTTGTTACAAAAAAATAAACAAAACTAGCCAGGCATTGTGGCATACTCCTGTAGTCCCAGCTATTTGAGAGGTTGAACTGGGAGGATGGCTTAAGTGAAGGAGGTTGAGGCCGTGGCAAACCAAGACAGTGCCACTGCACTCCAGCCTGAGCAACAGAGTGAGACCCTGTCTCAAAAACCTAAATATATAAATAAGTACAATTATTAAATGTCAACGAAAAATTATACAAATAAATAAATTTAAAATCAAGGGCTACATAAATGCTTATTAACAAATAATAATGATGTGAAAACAAACGATGTGAGAGCTGGGAAGGAGTCAATACCCAAAGGACATGTATCTACAACACCTAACGGATAAGCAATCTTTAATGAAGTCATCTTTTTAAACCTTCAAGTAAATAGTAAATCTGATTGCAAACTATCAAATCTGGCCTCACCACAAAAAACATCAAAGGCAGTGAACATGTAATTAATCAACGTGAAATATAATTCAGCAGCCAGCCCTATAAGTTTTTGCCTGTAATCTTGAATTCACTGAAATACAGATTCCAAATAATTTCTCAAAATCCAAGCTTCAACATTTCAGTCTGGGGTCTGTTAAAGAATTTATCCTAGATGCCCGGAATAAGCTGGATTAGTTTAACCAGGTTCTGTTGCCTAGCTATGGAATGATGGAGCACCTCCCTGGAAGTGGATAGAATCCAATGTTCTTCAGTAGAACTTTCTCAAGATACATCTCAGATAATTACTTCTGAGAGCATTCTGAATACAGACTAAGAACTATTTTCTAACAACTTCCAAGTCAAATTTAATCATTAATAACAGCACAGTGAAAAAAATCTTTTTTCAAATCCCAGCTTGGCCACTTGTTAGATATAGAACCGTGAACCCTTTGTCTAGGTGTAGAACTAATCTGATGTGAAATGGTGATAATGACATCTAAGCCAAAAAGATATAAGTTAACTCTGCTTATCGTAACTGAATCTAGTCTTGGGTTTATTTTGAAGATTAAATAAAATAACATGCCCAACTAGCATGGCATATGACACAAAGTATCAGCAGCATCCAAATGTTTCCTTGTCCTTACCATTTATAGCTTTTCTTCTTACTTTGTTTTCATCCACTTTTAAATTTTATCCTTCCTAGCAAAAGCCTATAGCATCTGCTTTGAGGTATGATGAGACACACAATATAATAAGGAAAATAGTACACTTATTGTTTACTATGAGCCAGTCACTGAGCTAAGTATTTTATATAGTTTATCTCAATCTTACAACTTTCACTAGGTGATTATATTATTCCAGTTTACAGTCCAAAAGCTGAGGCTAATGAATGAGATAATTTGCCCAAAGTTGCTTGGTTACCAAAATCATTTTTACTTTTACTCTACCAGGTACTTCTCTCCAATCACTAGCTTGTTCCTTCCCCCACAGAAAACCATTACCTTAACACTTCTGGTAACCACTTTCTTGTTCTCCTTTATATTTTACTATAGGCATACATCTACAAATAATATTGATTGGTTTTGCCTATTCTTAACTATTTTACAAAGGGAATCAGAGGATTGCATTCCTTTATGTTCTGTTTATTTCAATATTATATAAATAAGGAGCTCAATCCATGTTGTTCTGCCTTACCTATGGTTCATCCATTTTCATTGTTGTATAACATTCTACTGCATGAACATACTATAATTTATTTATCAATCATAGTATTTTTGGACATCTGAACTGTTTCCATGTTTTAGCTACTGTGTACATTTGTGCTGTAAACATTTCCTTTACATGTAACCTGAATTTTGGGAAATGCACAAAAATTTCTTAGGGCAGTGGTCTTCAAACAAACACAGATCTACACAAAGGATAAACAAAGGGTACATAAAGAATATACAAAGACTTTCCAAATGTCAAGTGTGAATACTGTATTTCAAGAATCTAATTCCAGACCCACAACTTTTATACACACTCTTTCCTAAAATAAGAACAGGCTGAATTTAATGCAGAGTAGCTTTATAAAATAAAGGCTTATCCTTCACCCCAATCCCAAATCGTACTATCATGCATTGGTTCCAAATATAAAACTCATAGAAAGATAAAATGCTTAGTCTTGAGAGGAAAGAAGAACTACCAACTAAGAGTAATGTAATAAATTATATAATGGAGATATGAACAGGTATGGTCTTTAGAAGTAAATAAAATAAACTACTGAACTAGTTGGAGGAGTCAGGGAAAAAAGAGATGACATTTGAACTAGGCCTTGAAAAGTAAGCATAGCTGTAGAAAATGGTGAAAAGAACACTTCTTGCAAACAGGTTAGCGAGGTACATATGTTTAAGAGGAAGTCACTGGGTAGAGTTTCAGGAAAAACAATTAAAGGGGGATAACTCAGCTGATGAGCTCCTTTTGCCTCTGAGGAGGTACAGACTTGAAATAGAAGAGGGTATATAAGAAAAGAGGATGCCAAAATAATTTGCATCCAGAGTAGGAAGTATGACATGGGCAAAAAGCTGATAAATAGTATGTAGAGGCATATTAGTAAAAAGGAAGAGAAGAGTATGTCGAGAAAATAACTGAGCATCCACCAAAGCCATGGTATGCCAGCAGGAGCTGCTCTAAATCTCAATCCAGGAAAGAGGTGTCCACTGGGGCTCATGAGAGATAAATACTAATTTATAAACAACTAATTACCCTCTTGCTAATCACTGCCAAGTTGTTCAGTACACTCACATTAACTGTAATATACAAACATCCTGTCACATGCTAAATAGTTGCCCTTGCAGAAGCAGCTCAATTGTGATCAAACACAGATAATCTGCCAATTGGTTTGATGTGGAGCTCTTTTTCGAAACCACTGTTTCTCTAACTATGGCATCTTAAGTATGTGTCACATGAGTCTCCAACTGGCAGTCACATGGATCTCTTAACACAGTATCACCTGCTCTGAAATGATAACTGCCTAACTTTAGGGTGACCAGAGCTCATCAAAATAAATGTCACATAACCTTTATTTTCAGTCAAACAATCCCAAATGTAATCCTGAGATTTGGTGAATATTACCCAGATGTTTTGGCGAGATATAGAGAAACAAATAGAAAAATATATATATTCATATAAAATTTACTAATAATCAAAAACACTTTAATCAGTTCCTACCACTTTATAAATACCTATGTCCTCTGTTCAATTCTTGGAGAAGGTGCTGATAGATTATGATCAAACCAGAGGCAGATTAATTCAGTGACTGTTACTTGATAAATGGCCAAATAAACACTGAGCACCTACTATGACTCACTTACTGTATATAACAGGTGATAGAAACAAGGAATTTATAAACCTGCTCCGGAAACAAACGTGAACAAGTACACATAATGAGCAAATTGCTAAAACAGAAATATATAAAATAGGAAATAGAAGTAGGAAAGGAAAGAGATGAAATCCAAAGCAAGTACAAAGGTAAAGCAAAGGCAAAATCATGGAAGTACAAAACCACATGCAGTGGTCTAGAAATAACAATTAGTCCAGTGTGGCTACATCAGTGGTTCTCAAGCCTAACTGGAAAAGCAGGGATCTGGGCACATAATTTTTTGTCATTTCAGATATTTCCGAGGTACAGACAGGTATGAGAATCACTGGGCTAGAAACAGAGATTACTAGGGTTGGAAGATGGAATTAAAGAAGAAGAGAGCCAGAGGTTAGGCCAGGGCTAGACTGAAAAGGCTTTAAAAGCCAGGATGGACCTCTAATCATCCCCTTTGAAAATTAGTTCCATATAAACATAATTTTGATGAAAGGAACCAGATATTTCATCACATTTGGATTCCAGTTTCCCCTAAAATACTAAAAATATCTTTGTAAGCAATAAATCAAACAAGTTTTTAAACAAGTGAATGACAAAAAACTGTCCCCTTTCTGTGGTAGAAAGAATAATAGTCCCCCAAAGATGCCCACGTCCTAATCACTGGAACCTGTGAATATATTAGGTTACATGGCAAAGGAAAGTCAAGGTTACAGGTGAAATTAATGTTGCTTATCAGCTGTGAGATATGGTAATTATCCTGGATTAATCAGGTGGACCCATCATAATCACAAGTGTTTTTTGTTTGTTTGTTTTTTAGACCAAGTCTCGCTCTGTCACCCAGGCTGAATTGCAGTGGCACAATCTCAGCTAACTGCAACCTCTGTTGCAGGTCACCAAGTCCAGCCTCCAAGTATTTTTAAAAGTGAGAGAGGAAGACAAAGGAGATTCAGAGAAGCTGGGTGCAGTGGCTTATGCCTGTAATCCCACTTTGGGAGGCGGAGGCGGGCGGATCACCTGAGGTCAGGAGTTCAAGACCAGCCTGGCCAAAAATGGTGAAACCCCATCTCTACTAAAAATACAAAATTAGCCCAGTGTGGTGGCGAGTGCCTGTAATCCCAGCTACTCGGGAGACTGAGGCAGGAGAATCATTTGAACCCAGGAGGTGGAGGTTGCAGTGAGCTGAGATCATGCCACAGCACTCCAGCCTGGGTGACAGAGTAAGACTCCATCTCAAAAAAAAAAAAAGCCTCATAATATTTTAAGAAAGTTTATAAATTTGTGTTGGACCACATTCAAAGCTATCCTGGGCCGCATGCAACCCATGGGTTACAGGTTGGACAAGCTTGGTTTACATAATCCTTTTCCCCCATTAGACTATGTGCTCTTCAAGAACAGGAACCCTATTTTATTCATCTTTCTATTCTGAACACTTATTAGGCACCATATAATTCATTTTTTAACAAATGAATCTCTTCACCTCCACTTTCATGTCTCTATCTTCCCCTTCCGCCCCACAGCACTTGTTTAGAATCACAATTTAAAAAAAAAAAAAACTTCCTATCCCATAAATCTTGGCATACGCCAGTACACATAGGCTCTCTACCTTGGGCGACCCATATGCTACTCAACTTAGTGAAGATTGGAGGAAGAATGCTCCTAAACATCCCCACTCATTTCCATTGCCAGAGGAGACAGCTAGCTCAATCTGCAACCAGAGGCACTATCACTCCATCCTCAGGAGCGCACCCATAAAAGAGGAGGGGATACTAAATCAAGAGGGAATAAGATTATATTACAAAGTAAACTTCCCAAAAAGGCAGAGCTAACGCTATACAAATATCTTCCCAAAAAGGCAGAGCTAACGCTATACAAATATATCTCAATTTAAAGTACTTCTCAGGAGGGGAGGCACAGAGTAAATTAAGCTTCTGAGAGGACTTCAAATTGAGGAAGGGAACTTTAGATAAAAGGAATGGGAGTCATAGGAATAGCTTTCCCTGGAATAGATCCCAATACTGGGATCTATGAGCATCATGATGTTCATAGTCAGTGGGCACCACTGACCACACCATAATTTCTTTGATTCATCTCTTCCCATACTAACCAGGCAGCATTAATTTGATCCTCTTCCTCAGCAAGGATGGTTTTCTGAAGGGATAAGGAAAGAGCTGTTTTTACAAAATATTCCTCAGTTTTTGCTATATCTCTGCCTAGTCCTGACAAAATAAGTCCCTTTTCTCCGGTCCTCTCAGAAAAGGAAGGTACTCTAGCTAGCTAAAGAACTTTCTATTTTTTAGTTTAATGTGGGAAAAGAGATAATAAAAAGATAAGAGAAGGTCTTTATATAGTAGAATATAAAAGATAAAATAATCTAGAAGTTGGACATTTTATAAGAAAAGGAACAAAGTAGGGAATGGATTGGAGGGAAAAGACTAAGTAAAAAATACAAATGTGGCCGGGTGCAATGGCTCATGCCTGTAATCTCAGCATTTTGGGAGGCCAAGGTGGACAGATCACTTGAGGTTGGGTGCTTGAGACCAACCCGGCCAACATGCCAAAACCCCATCTTTACTAAAAATACAAAAATTAGCCAGCCATGGTGGCAGGCACCTGTAATCCCAGCTACTCAGGAGGCTGAGGGATGAAAATTGCTTGAATCCAGGAGGCAGAGGTTGCAATGAGCCGAGATCACGGCACTGCACTCCAGCCTGGGAGACAGAGTGAGACTCTAAAATTGAATTAAATTAAGAATGTAAGGGGTCCCTCAAGAAATCATTCTAGCATTGCAACACTAGGAAATACTATCATAAACTGAAAGCCAGAGAAGAATAGCCAAAACAGTATACTTCGCTAACAGCCAAAGTTAAGGAGAAATGGCACCAGATTTGGATTAGAGAATCTAGCTTAAATCCAAATTTCCCAACTAACTAAACTTTATGATCTCAAGCAATTCACTTTACCTCTCTGGGCCTCAGTTTACCTGGAATGCAGAATTTGAAATGAGCTTCAAGGATACTACACTGTATCCTTGCTTTTATCACCCACTTTCTGGATAGTGCTCTTAAAACTCCTCTTAACTTTTATAATCTGTAAATAAAACCATCAAGTAGATAGCCTGCATTCCCTGTCCGAACATTTGTGCAGTCTAGAAAAATTAAGCCAGACCTCATTCATCCCTCCTCTATTAGCTAAATATATAATATGATAAGAAAATGGAGGGATATTCATAATACTAGTCCCTCTACTCTTGTGGATACTTTGAAAATGTATATAATGAAAAGTTTATTATCTAGAAAATACCAGAATAAACTTTGATATATTCTGTTTATTAAAAAGGAAGAGAAAAACATGATTGAAAGTAATATATTTTGTCACGTTAATACCCACTATAAAAGTAATATGTTATTTCTATATTGGTTTTTACTGATCTCTTTTACCATCTTGGGATTCAGTTAATCTAGGACTAAACAGCAATTTTACTTAACTGCAAACTGAATCAAATGTTAAATCACAAAGAATAAATTTACCACAAGTTAAACCTATTTATTTTCTAAAAATGCTACACTGTATCAAACTATTTGCCAAAATAATATTTATTTGATCCAAGTTCTAGATTAAATGAATATCCTACTATGTACCTGTCATCCAGCTTCACCAATTATCAGGCCAGGTGCAGTGGCTCATGCCTGTAATACCAACAATTTGGGAGGCCAAGGTGGGCAGATCACCTGATGTCAAGAGTTCGACACGGTGAAACCCTATCTCTACTAAAAATACAAAAATTAGCTGGGCATGGTGGCGAGCACCTGTAATCCCAGCTACTCAGGAGTCTGAGGCAAGAGAATCACTTGAACCTGGGAGGCGGAGGTTGCAGTAAGCTGAGATTGTGCCACTGTACTCCAGCCTGGACAACAAAGTGAGACTTCATTTCAAAATAAATGAATTAATTAATAATAATAATTATCAGCATATGAAGAATTTGTTTCATCCCTACTCCCACTCTCAATGGAAAAAACTAACCACTCAAAAAAGGGATGATGCAACAAATTTCACTTCCTATATTTCTAATATTTGGTGAACTTTTGTTTTCCTTGAGAAGAAAAACATATCTGACATTCAGAAAAATTACTTAAACATGATTTTTCAAGTTAAGAATTTGAGTACACTGCCAAAGATAATCCCAATAAACTCTGCTCTCTAAATTTTGTCTTTACATCCCTTGGGACTAACACAGTAATTGACAAAGTGTATATTTAAGAAATGTTTATAAACCAAATAAATAAGAACATCTACAAAGACAAAAAGTAAATTTCACCATTTTCCATCCTGAAGATTTACCTCTTGCAAAAGACAAACATAAAAAATGAGAATTCATTCTGTGTAACTCTAGAGAGCAGAGAATAATAATTACATGTAATTTTAACAATTCTTAAGCTACATTTATCACAAACTCATTGCCACCTTATCCAAACTCTAATTAAAAAAAAAAAGTTATACAAAATTTGAATACTTTTTTTAAAAGTTAAACTCTGATCTGTAACATACTGGCCTAAAATAGCAACATGCTAGATATTTTTAATACTAATCAAAATAACTATGTGGAGACTCAAAAGTGCTGAGTAGCACATATTTGTGAGACACCTAAGTAGGTTCTAAGATTCCAGGAGAAAAGAAGTATATATACAGTGACCCACACACTTTGCCATTTTCAAATATTTGGTTTATTGCCATAAACCATAAAAATTCCATTATTTCAGCAAATAGTAATTAAAGTATTCCATATTATATAGATTTTTATTTTAAGTTTTAAAGACTGAGCCACAAAAGATAGGGAACACAGGCCAAAGCAACACCATAATTACTCATATAAACATGGAGAAGATGATATATATCCTACACATACAGTTATAAAGTTCACTAATAGCCCAGTAAAATAAAAGCCTGTGCAACTGGGTAACAACAACAACAATAAAAAGCTTGATGGTAATATGAAATAATAACAATGATGAATTTATTTCCAGGTATAATTATATGTAGTCATTTGACCTACATATAAAATGTGTTCTAAGGTTGGGTGCGGTGGCTCACCTCTGTAATCCTAGCACCTTAGGAGGCCGAGGTAGGCAAATTGCTTGAGCCCAGGAGTTCAACACCAGCCTGAGCACACATGGGAAACCTTGTCTCTGCAAAAAAATACAAAAATTACCCGGGCATGGTGTTGCGCTCCTGTAGTCCCAGCTACCTGGGAGGCTGAGGCAGGAGAATCGTCTGTGCCCAGGAGGTGAAGGCTGCAGTGAGCCAAGATCTCACCACTGCACTCCAGCCTGGGTGACAGAGTGAGACTCCGTCTCAAAAATATGTATATATATATATATATAAAATAACAAAATGAAATAAACTATGTTCTAGGCAGGGGCTCAGGCCTATAATCCTAGCATTTTAGGAGGCCAAGGTGGGCAGATCACTTGAGCCTAGGAGACTGAAACCAACCTGGGCAACATAGCAAAACCCCATCTCTATTAAAAATACAAAAATTAGCCTGGCGTGGTGGCATGTTCCTGTAGTGCCAGCTACTCAGGAGGATGAAGTGGGAGGACCAATTGAGCCCAGGAGGCCGAAGCTGCAGTGAGCTATGACGGCACGACTGCATGCCAAAGAGCAAGATCCTGTCTCAAAAAAGTGAAATAAAATGTGTTCTAAAGTTTTAAAATGTACTTTAATATAAAAACCTATGCAAAAGAAACTGTATTTTTTTAAATGTTTATAAAAAAAAAAACCTTTCCTTTTTGAAGAAATAGGAAAACCAAAACAAAACACCTGATTTCTAACATAGAGGTAAGATCATTATTGTTCAGAATTCAAAATTTCTCACTATTTTAAAATAGTGACTCAACATGGTGGCTCATGCCTATAATCCCAGTACTTAGGGAGGCCAAGGCAGGAGAATTGCTTGAGCTCAGGGGTTCAAGACCAGCCTAGGAAACATGGCAAAACCCCATCTCTACAAAAAATACAAAAATTAGCTGGACATGGTGGCATGCACCTGTAGTCCCAGTTACTCCAACGGCTTAAGTGGGAAGATGGTTTGAGCCCTGGAGGCAGACGCTGCAGGGAGCTGAGATCATGCCCTGTACTCTAGCCTGGGCAACAGAGCAAGACCCTATCTCAAAAAAAAAAAAATAGTACACAGGCATTAAAAATTGCCAATATACCAAATGTGAATATAAAAAGAATTACAAATAATTGATTTTAAAAAGCAAAATGCATAAATGTGTTTTTTCAAGTATCTGTAAAGAATAAAATATATAGTTTGTATTGATCACTTATTATTCCCAGGCATTCTTCTAAATTCTACATATGTAACTATTCATTTAATTTTTATAACAATTTTTTGAGATAAGCACTATTCTCATCACCCACTTAAATGATGAGTAATTGAAGCAAAGATAAATTGATTTGACCAAAGTGTATAAAGCCAGAGTTCAAAACTAGGCAGGAGGACTCTAGAAAGTTATGCCATTCTGCCTGTCATAAAAAAAATCAAAATACTTGTTGTTTAATTTATAGGTAAATTTTTTAACTTAAAAATGTTTCTTTTTATACAGTTTTGAAGTCAATTTAGTAATAATAACTATTAATAATAGCAAACATTTAATAAAAGCACTGACTACAAGATAGACATCATTTCTCACAACAGCCTTGTAAGACAGCTCCCCTTACTAGCTCCATTTTACAGATAAGAAAAGAGAAGCACACAGAGATAAAGTGACTCACCCAAGGTCACACAGTAAATAAGTAATAGAGCCAGAAAGGGAATTCAAGTAATCTAACCCCAGAGTCTGGACTTGGACTCTTAACTACTATACCATAATAAAATTTAGGTAATAAAAAGAAATAAAGCCAAGATTATTTTCGTGATACCTTTTATAATATCTGAATAGAACTGGATCTAAAGTCAAGATGATGTACACTCTATCAACGGTCTAAAATAATGGACTTTCTCCATCTACCTAAAGCAACAAATATTATGATACCCTCTTTCCCTCTCATTCTCTACTGTGGTGATTACAAATAACCAGTTTTTCAAAGCTTGCTAAAGAAACATTAAAAACATTAAAGAAACATTAAAGTGCATTACAGTGCTTAGGAATATCAGAATAGGTATCTGGGCTTGGTAGAACTGTGACAGATACAAAAGTTCAGTTCAGATATATGCTCCAAATTAGGAAGTCCCTTGTTATCTGTAGAAAATGGCGCTTTGAAAATAAGCCCTGCATAGAACAGCAATTTCTATTGAAGTATAGAAAGAAAACATCAGCATCCCTGCTCTATCAATAACTGTATCTTGTCCCTTTAAATTTCTATATTTCTGTGTATGTCTGATAACATACATAAATATTTTAGTACTTGCAAATAATTTATAATTAAAGACATTTAAAAGAAGGTAAGTGTGCTCTCTGTTTATCAATAGGTCAAAAATGTAGAGGCAATTAACAAAATTAAAAAATACATCACTGAAGAAAATGGTTTGACTTTATTTTAAAGAATTTCTTTTTTCTTTTTTTTTTTTTTTGAGATGGAGTCTCGCTCTATCGCCCAGGTTGGAGTGCAGTGGCGTGATCTCGGCTCACTGCAAGCTCCACCTCCCGGGTTCATGCCATTCTCCTGCCTCAGCCTCCCGAGTAGCTGGGACTACAGGCGCCCGCCACCACGCCTGGCTAATTTTTTGTATTTTTAGTAGAGACGGGGTTTCACCATGTTAGCCAGGCTGGTCTCGATCTCCTGACCTCGTGATCCACCCACCTCGGCTTCCCAAAGTGCTGGGATTACAGGTGTGAGCCACCACGCCCGGACTTATTTTAAAGATTTTCTTTTCACTCTGAAATTTTAGCATATTTTTACTTGTTTCATTGGTCTCCAGATGACTCCTAAAGCACTATGTTGACTGTCTCTATCCTGCAGTAAGGCCCTTTTCAGAAATTTTCAATAAAACTTATGAAGGATAAATAACGCGGCTGTCATCTAAGAAGGTGCTTTCTGTAACATGAAAATACAGAAATGACTGGAACAGTGTTTTGAAGCTCACCAAGATTATATAACCCCATCAAAACCATGATGGAAACTTGAAGGGGTACTGTAGAACTAAGGACCCTCTCTCCATTTCATACCTATCAGAATTCAAATTTGCTCCAAGAAGAGTCATTGTCTGTCTTAAAGAAAACCTTTCTACCATAAGAAGATTCAGGTAAAGGAAGTTATTACCATTTCCTTAAAACCATTTCATTTTATAGGCAAAGTGCAGGCACTGTTAGCAGAAGTCTCAACTCATACTACCTTTCTGGAAGGTAGTTTGGCAATATGCATTAAAATTTTACATGTACATCTCCTTTGATCCAGCAATATCATTTCTTGGAATTCATAATAAGATTATTAGACACATATACAAAGATGTAGTATCAGAACTTGTGGCTGTGCACGGTGGCTCATGCCTGTAATCCCAGCACTTTGGGAGGCCGAGGCAGGTGGATCACAAGATTGGGAGTTCAAGACCAGCCTGACCAACATGGTGAAACCCTATTTCTACTAAAAATACAAAAAAAAAAAAAATAGTCAGGTGTGGTGGCACATGCCTGTAATCCCAGCTACTCAGGAGGCTGAGGCAGGAGAAACGATTGAACCAAGGAGGTGGAGGTTGCAGTGAGCCAAGACTGTGCCACTGCACTCTAGCCTGGACAACAGGGTAAGACTCTGCCTCAAAAAAAAAAAAAAAGAAGAACTTGTATCTGCTAAAAAAACTGCAATCTAAATGCTTACCACTATCATTGGCTAAAATATTGTGCAATCTATATAATACTAGACTTAATATATATGTGTCTATTATATATTGTTGACTGTTGTAGGCTATAAAATATCAAGTACAAATGGAACCATTTTAAATAAAATTATAAATGTATATAAATGCATAGGAAAACATTTGAAATGTTTACGAAAACATTTACCGTATTGATAATGTAGCTTTAAATAATTTTTTTCTTTTATCATTAAGCTTTTCTGTATGGTTTGAATTGTGTTACTATATAGTTGTACTATTTCAAAATCAGAAAGAAAAAAGGCCGTTTTCATCTTGGGAAAAAAATTCTAAGGTTATGATAGTTTTCTCAAAGACCTAAACCTACTTCCTTTCATGCTAGATGCTATGCAATATAGATACAGAAAAGAACAATTTTATCTTACAGCAGCGGTTCTCAAAGTGTGGTACCTGCACCAGTAACATGAGCATCATTTGAAACTAGATAGAAAGGCAAATTCTCAGGCCCCACCCCAGACCTACTGAATTAGAAACTCAGAGGGTGGAGCCCAGCAATCTGTATTAACAAGCCCTCTCAGTGGTTCTGATACACTCCGGTTTGAAAACCACTTCTTAAGATGAATTCAAAACCTGGTGACCTGAAAGACCAATTTAAACTCCTCTTGGAATGGTTAGTGCCACATAAATCAAATTCAAACAAATATAGGTAATGTCTCCACCAGTAGATCCTGCTTGCTGATAAATTTTGGGGGATAAAGACCTCAAACATATTCAAAATATCGGAAATAAGACAGTAACCCCAAGTGCACTGACCTGCACCATGACTAATACTGATGCAAAAAGAAGAAATAAAATTTCCAAAACCACCTACAGAAACAACATCTCAAAACAGTGAATAATATGAAAAGCCTAGTGCTACCCAGGGCAACTCTCTGGAAATTCTGAGCAAAAAAAAAAAAAAAAACAAATGAACTTGGAATCCCAACTGACCACACAATGACAGAATCACAACTGAGTAATAACCAAATCTCTGGCAAAGATGTGAGGTTTATTCAACATACAATGAAGCTATTAACTGGATCCAAGCATTGTCATCTCAACATGGCAAGAACATCCATATTAAGGCTTCATTTACTAAATTGTGAACAAACTAAACACATCAAAAATGAAAGTCCAAAACACGTTGAGAGCAAATTAAGAGCTCCTTTCTCCAAGGGAAGAAAAAAAAAAATGCTGTCTGTATTAAAATAAGGAAAATGTGGGAGAAATAATAAACACAGGGAAAAAGGAATGAATACATAGACCATTCACTTAAAATTATTGCATCTATAAATGCAACTTTAAAGAGTTCTCATTTAGTTTTGAAAGAAACTTTTAATACTTAAAAGTAGGGTCTATATTTGCCCGCTGGTACCTTTCTGTTATTCAAGATACTTGACTGCCATCTGCTGTATAATTGTCCTAATAAATATACAAATCTACATTGTCTAAGCTATAAATGGCACAACCTTAGATATGGTACAGCTGAGTACTATACAACCAGCACAACTTAAGTACAAAGAAACCATACTTAAGAATTAACCTGGCCGGGCGCGGTGGCTCAAGCCTGGAATCCCAGCACTTTGGGAGGCCGAGGAGGGCGGATCACGAGGTCAGGAGATCGAGACCATCCTGGCTAACATGGTGAAACCCCGTCTCTACTAAAAATACAAAAAACTAGCCGGGCGAGGTGGCGGGCGCCTGTAGTCCCAGCTACTCAGGAGGCTGAGGCAGGAGAATGGCGTGAACCCGGGAGGCGGAGCTTGCAGTGAGCTGAGATCCGGCCACTGCACTCCAGCCTGGGCGGCAGAGCGAGACTCCGTCTCAAAAAAAAAAAAAAAAAAAAAAAAAAAAAAAAAAAAAAAAAAAGAATTAACCTAAGTTAGGCCACACCCAAATTTCCATAGTAAATTAGAAATCTTAAGACATCAGAGTATATAGTTCATAGAGGTTAGGCTGACAGGAGCCTCCCAGCTATGTATATCACTGAAAGCTTCATCTTTACAAGTTATTAGTGATAAAGCAATACAGCTCTGGGATTCTGGGTTCAGGCAGACAAAGAATAGGTTGTTCTCTGACCCTTGGCTTTCGATCAAACAGGGATGATACTGCTTTGACTAGTGATTCTAGGATGTAGAAAAAGCAAAACTAGTTCAAGAATTTTCCTGCAGACTCATTCTCTTCATATGCTTTTGAGTGAATTTAATTTTTATTTACTTGTTTATTTAATTGGTCTGACTGCCTATTTTGTCTATTATGCCTCAGAGAACAAGAATGCTACAATAGACAAGGTCTAATGCAGCTCTTCCTAGAGCGCATAGGAAAATGAGGGATCTGCTATATATAATATTAGTAAATCATTATTATAGTGACAACATACTGATTTGGATAAAATGTCATTTAAAAATTTTATCTGATGAACGGAACCTAATGGTGCAAAACAATAGCACCAGAAATAATTTTGCAAAAAATGCTCATATTTCTACTCAAGTATACAACAATCTGAATTTCTGGACCAGATAAAATTATCATTTATCCTTCATTTAAACTTTTTTTTTTAATTTTTTGAGATGGAGTTTCGCTCTTGTCACCCAGGCTGGGGTACAATGGCATGATTTCGGCTCACTGCAACCTCCGCCTCCTGGATTCAAGCAACTTTCCTGCCTCAATCTCCCGAGTAGCTGGGATTACAGGCGCCCACCACTGCGCCCAGCTAATTTTTTTGTATTTTTAGTAGAGATGGGGTTTCACCATGTTGGCCAGGCTGGTCTCAAATTCCTGACCTCAGGTGATCCACCCGCCTTGGCCTCCCAAAGTGCTGGGATTACAGGCGTGAGCCACCACGCCCGGCCAGCCTTTAAACTCTTAAAAAAGATATCCCAGATACCATCTCCACACATGATTGGCCTTAGAGATTAGTCAAGAAAACAAGGAGAATCAAGAGAATTTCAAAGTATTTCTAGTAACTTGTTGCAATAAAATGAAAATCTTCTAGAACTCTGCCTCAAACATCTTGAGAAATTTCTCTCCTTCTATCAACAAACTGCTATAACCTAAAGCTGATCTAAGCAATATGGGAACTGTCCTCCTGGTGCCTAGTTTGTCAGACTGCCAAGCAGCAAAAACAAAACTCCTGACAAAGTTTGTGAAATGATGTGAGAAATGAAAACACAATGATGACACCTGAGATTTTTTTTTCACTTTTAGAATTAACTTATAATAAACTTCTGGCTTATTTTAGTAAGTCTGGTAACAGGGACAAATTCTGGATCATGTTGTCCAAAGCATGAATTTGATAACTGAGGTGATGACAGTTTACATCTGGTGTACCTCTGTAGGCTTAGTTTTCCCAGCTTTATAAACAGCCAGAACTTTGTATACTAAAAGAGGCTACTTTCTTTTTCTTTTAATGGCAAAACATATAAATTTACTATTTATTTTTAATATTTGTCAAGGCATACCCGACAAATGAAAATTATATAAATTTATGCTGTACAACATGATGTTCTGATATATGTATGCATTGTGAAATGATTAAATCAACGCAATTAGCATATCTGTCACCTCACATACTTTTTTTTGTGGTGAGAACATTTAAGAGCTACTCTCTTAGCAATTTTCAAACATACAATACTTTATTATTATAGTCACCATGATGTACAGTAGGTCTCTTAAAGATATTCATCTGTCTAACAGAAACTTAATATACTTTGACCGATATTTCCCCATTCTGTCCTCCTCCAGCCTCTGGCAACCACCATTCTACCCTCTGCTTCTATGAGTTAAATTTTTTTCAATTCCACATATAAATGAGATCATGTAGTATTTCTCTTTCTGTGCCTGGCTTCTTTCACTTAGCATAATTCCTTCCAGGTTCATGCACGTTGTCACAAATGACAGGATTTCCTTCTTTTATAAGGTTCAATAGTATTCCGCTGTATATATAAATATATTTTCTATTTTTTCTTTTTTTATAATTTCAACTTTTATTTTATATTCAGGGGGTACATGTGCAGGTTTGTTAATGGGTATATAGCATGATGATAAGGTCTGAGGTACAGATCCCATCACTAGGTGGTGACATAGTACCCAATAGGTAGTTTTTCAACCCACTCCACTGCCTCTCTCCCCACGGAGTAGTCCACAGTGTCTACTGTTCCCACCTTTATGTACATGTGTACTCAACATTTAGCTTCCACTTATAAGTGAGAATATGCAGTATTTGGTTTCCTATTCCTGTGTTAATTTGCTTAGGAATAGGCCTCCAGCTGCATCCATGCTGCTGCAAAGATCATGATTTCATTCATTTTTATGGCTGTACAGTGGTCCATGGTGTACACGTACCACATTTTCTTTATCCAATCAACCACTGATGGGTAAAGACTGGGTTGATTCCATGTCTTTGCTATTGTGAATGGTGATGCGATAAATATACAAGTGCATGTGTTGTTTTGGAAGAACGATTTATTTTCCTTTAGGTATATACCCAGTAATGGGATTGCTGGATCAAATGTTAGCTCTGTTTTAATTTCTTTGAGAAATCTCCAAACTCCTTTCCACAGTGGCTGACCTAATTTACATTCCCACCAGCAGTGTATAAGCATTCCCTTTTCTCTGCAACCTCACCAGCATTTATCATTTTCTGACTTTTTAATAACAGCCAATATGAGTAGTGTGAGATGGTATGTCACTGCGGTTTTGATTCACATTTCTCCAATGATTAGTGATGTTGAGTTTTTTTTTTTTTTCATATGCTTGATGGCTGTGTGTCTTCTTTTGAAAACTGTTCATGGCCTTTGTCCACTTTTTAATGGGGTTTGAAGTCCTTATAGGTTCTGGATATTAGATCTTTGTCAGATGCATATTTTCCAAATATTTTCTCCCATTGTATAGGTTGTCTGTTTTCTCATTTTCTCATTTGATAGTTTCTTTTGACGCACAGAAACTCTTTAATTAGGTCTCACTTGTCAATTTTTGTTTTCATTGCAATTGTTTTGGTGTCTTCATCATGAAATCTTTGGCCATGCCTATGTCCAGAATGGTATTTTCTAGGTTCTCTTCCAGAGTTTCCATAGCTTTAGATTTTACAGTTAAGTCTTTAATCCATCTTGACTTGATTTTTGTATATGGTATAAGGAAGGAATCCAGTTTCAGTCTTCCACATATGGTTAGCCAGTTACCGCAGCACCGTTTATTAAATGGGGAGTCCTTTCCCCACTGCTTGTTTTTGTTGAATTTGTCAAAGATCATATGGTTGTAGGTGTGTGACTTTATTTCCTGGCTCCCTAGTCTGTTCCATTTGTCTGTGTGTCTGTTTTGGTACCAGTACCACGCTATTTTGGCTACTGAATCCCTGTAGTATAGTTTGAAGTCAGATGATGTGATGCCTCCAGCTTTGTTCTTTCTGCTTAGGACTGCTTTTGCTATTCAGGCTCCTTTTTGGTTCCATATTAGTTTATGGAACCAAACTCCCATGTTTATTGTGGCACCATTCACAATAGCCAAGATTTAAAAGCAACCTAAGTGTCCATCAACAGATGAATGGATAATGAAAATGTGGTACTTATATACAATGGAGTACTATTCAGCCATTAAAAAGAAAGAGATCCTGTCATTTGCAATAACATGGTTACAACTGGAGTTCATTTATTTGTGGGATCTAAAAGTCAAAACAATTGAACTAATTGAGATAGAGAGTAGAAAGATGGTTACCAGAGGATGGGAAGGGTAATAGGATGGTTCAGAGGGGAAGTGGGGATAGTTAAAGAGCACAAAAAAAAAATCAAATAAATAAAAACTAGGATTTAGTAGCACAACAGGATAACTATAGTCAATAATAATTTAACTGTACATTTTTAAAATTAACTAAAAGATTATAACTGGATTGTCTGTAACACAAAGGATAAAAGCTTGAGGGGATGTATACCCCATTTTCCATCATGTGATTATTACACATTGCATGCCTGTATCAAAACATCTCCTATAGCCCACAAGTATAACACCTACTATGGCTACAGTAAGCTCTCTAATTAGAAAAGAAATGATTTAACAACAACAACAGGAATCCTGGAACATCAAAAAGGAAGAAAGAACACAGTAAGAAAAACTATAGGTAAAAACAATAGGCTTTACTTCTCCTGAGTTTTCCAAACTAGGTTTGATACTAGAAGGAAAAATTATAACACAGTCTGATATGATACAAATGTTTGTGTAGGAAATATTTAACACAATTGTAAACAGTGGATGATATAAAGAGACATAAAGGAAGGCAAAGTTTCATTCAAACTGCTAAAATGACACTAGTACGCTATGATGTTACATATAAATAATGTAGCATCCAGAGAAATCACACACACACACACACACACACAAACTATACTAAAAAGTACACTCAAAAACACAACAGAGGCCAAGGGTGATGGCTTATATCTGTAATCCTAACACTTTGTGAGGCCAAGGCAAGAGGATGGCTTGAGCCCAGAAGTTCAAGACCAGCCTGGGTAACATAATGAGGCCCAGTCTCTACAACAAATTAATTAATTAATTAATCAATTAATTTTTTTAAAAATGCTAGGCATAGTGGTACACACCTGTGGTCCCAGCTACTTGGGAAGTTAACGTGGGAAGATCACTGGAACCCAGGAGATCGGGGCAGCAGTGAGCCATGATCACACCACTACAGTCCAGCTGGGCAACAGAGCAAGATTCTATCTCAAAAAACACAGCTGGCTGTAGTGGTTCCTGCCTGTAATTCCAACACTTTGGGAGGCAGAGGGAGAATTCCTCGAGCCCAGGAGTTCATGACCAGCCTGGGCAACATGGCAAAACCCTGCCTCTACAAAAGATAAAAATTAAAATATTAGCTGGGTGTGGTATAGTCACAGCTACTCAGGAGGCTGAAGTAAGATGATCACTTGAGCCTGGGAAGTCGAGGATGCAGTGAGCCATGAATATACCACTGCACTACAGCCTAGGTGATAGAGTGAGATCCTGTCTCAAAAACAACAACAGCTGCAGCAGCAGCAGCACAACACACAAATCAAAATGGAGTTCAAAATAAATGTTCAAGTATAACACAGAGGAAGGCATGAAAAAGAAAGAAACAAAAAAGGAAAGAATAAACAAGAAAATAAAACTTCAAGCTTAAGCCTTGGGATATAAATAATTACTTAAATGTAAATGGTTTAAATACACCAATTAAAAGATACAGATCGACAAAGTGTATTTTATAAAACAATACAAGTATATGCTGTTGACAGGAAATTCATTTCAAAGATAATGATACAGGCAAGTTCAAAATAAAAGGATGGAAAATGACATATCATCCAAACATTGATCAAAGCAAAGCAGGAATGCCTATATTATCATCAAATAAAGTAGACTTCAGAACAAAGAAAATTATCAAAAACAGAGAAGGTCACCATACAATGAAATGATCAACCCACCAAGAATGTAAAATAACCCAAAGTAAACAGTAGGAAGGAAATAATAAAATACAGACAGATATCAATAAAATTTAAAACACAAAAGCAACAGAGAAAATCAAATAAACAAAGTTTGGGTTTTTTGAAAAGATAAAATTGGAAAATATTTAGCAAATCAAAAAAGATGACACCAAGAAGACATAGCAATACTAAATGTGTATGTACCAAACAACAGAGCTACTAAGTATGTGAAGCAAAACTGATAAATCTGAAATAAGAAACAGATAATTCCACAATTACACATAGGGACTTGACCACCCCTCTCTCAACAATTGATAGAACTAATCAATTGTTTCTGTCTAGACAGAAAATCATAAATCAACAGATAACACCACTAACCAATGAGATTTACTCAATATTTATAAAATACAACACCCAACAGCAGCAGAACACACACTATTTTCAAGCAACCACAGAGCATATACCAAGAAAAAGCATATCCTGGGCCATAACACAAATTTTAACAAATTTTAAAGAACTGAAATCATACACAGTATGTTCTCCAAACATAAGGAAATCAAACTAGTAATCAATAACAGAAAGATAGCAAATGTCCAAACACTTCAAAACTAAACAACACTCTTTTAAATAATTCATGGATCAAATAGGAGTCTAAAGGGAAATTTTATGAAGCCTGGGCAAGATGGTGAGGCTCCCATCTCTACAAAAATATTTGAAATTAGCTGGCTGTGGTGGTGAATGCCTATATTCCCAGCTACTCAAGTGGCTAAGACACGATGATTCTTTGAGCCCAGCCTGAGTGAGAAAGTGAGACCTTGTCTCTAAAATACAGTGAAGTGTATGAAAATGAAAATACATCATATCAAAACTGATGGAATACAGGTAAAGCAATGCTAGAAGGAAATATGTTAATACCTTAAATGTATACATTAGAAAAGAGGACAAATCTCAAATCAATAATCTATGCTCCTATACCACAAGAACCTAGGAAGAAAAAAGTAAAATAACCCAAAGTAAGCAGCAGGAAGGAAATAATAAAATAAGGACAGACATCAATAAAATTTAAAACAGAAAAACAATGGAGAAAATCAAATAAACAAAGTGTGGTTTTTTGAAACCATAAAATTGACAAATATTTAGCAAATCAAAAAAGATAACACAATACCAATATAAAGAATGAAAACAGGAATATCACCATACATCGGCAAACAATAATAAAAGAAAACAACAGGCCAGGTGTACAAAAATTTGTACTTTTTGTACAGACAAAAAGTGGTGGCATAGTGGCACTCACCTGTAGTTCCAGCTACTGGGGAGGATGAGGCGAGAGGATCACTTAGGAAGTGAAGGTTCCAGAGAACCAAGATCACATCACTGCACTCCAGTCTGAGCAACCTCATATCAAAAAAAGCAACACAATAGACCGGTTGGGGTAGCTCAGGCCTGTAATCCCAGCACTTTGGGAGGCCTAAGTGGGAGGATCACTTGATGCCAGGAGTTCGAGACCAGCCCATCTCTACTAAAAATACAAAAATTTAGCCAGGTGTGGTGCACACCTGTAATCCCAGTTACTCAGGAGGCTAAGGCATGAGAATCCCTTGGGCCTGGAAGGCGGAGATTGCAGTGAGCTGAGATTGTGCCACTGCACTCCAGCTGGGTGACAGAACAAGACTCAAGACTCCGCTTAAAAAAAAAAAAAAGGCACAATAAATTTAACAACTTAGATGAAATAAACCAATTCCTCAGAAACTACAAACTACAACTCACCAATATGACATAGTAAATTTATACAGTCCTATAAGTATGAAGGAAATTGAATTTGCAATTTAAAATCTCCAAGCCTAGAAAGCTTCATTGAAGAATTCTACAAAATATTTGAAACAGAATTAACATGAATCCTAAAATCTCTTCCAGAAAATAGATGAGGAGTGAGGGGATACTTCATTTTAAGAAGCTACTATTACTCTATCAAAACCAGATATAAGACAATAAAAAATAAATAAAATTATAGACCAATATTTCTCATAAGTATAGATCAAAAATCCTTAACAAAATATCAGCAAATAGAACTCAGAGATATATAAAAAGAAGTGTATACAATGACCAAGTAAGATTTATTCCAAAAATGCAAGGCTCATTCAAAGTTCAAAACAGATTCCACCAGACTAAATATTTTAAATCACATGATCATATAAAATGATGCATTATAAGCATTTAACAAAATTCACTCTTTCACAATAAAAACTCTCAGAAAATAGGAATAGAGGAAAATTTCCTCAAACTGATAAAGAGCATCCACAAAAAAACCTAAAGCTAACATGATACTTAATGAGAAAAGACTGAATGCTTTCCCTCTAAGATCAGGAAAAAGGCAAAGATATCCACTTTTACCAGTCTTAGTCAACATAGTCCTAGATGTTCTAGCCAGTGAAATAAGGAAATAAAAGGCATAAAAATTAGAAAAGAATAACTAAAACTCTCTCCATTTGCAGATAACACTATTGTTTACATAGAAAATTCCAAATAATCTACACAAAAACTCCTAGACTAACAAATAAGTCCAGCAAGATCACAAAGATACAAGGTAAACATACAAAGATGAATTGCATTTCTGTATAATAGCAAATGAAGACACAGACACCGAAATTAAAAATACAATAACATTTAAAATCACTTAAAAAAAGAAAATGAATTACAGATAAATCTAACAAAATACGTGCCAACCTTGTATGCCAAATACAATGCTGATGAAAGAAATCAAAAGAGCTCTCATTAAATGGAAATACATACAATGTTTGTAGATTGGAACTTATTAGTAAAGATGTCAATTCTCCTCAAAATGACATATAGATTTAATGCAATTTCTATCAAAATCTCAGCAAGACTTTTTTGCTGATATAGAAAAGATTATTCTAAAACATACAAGGTGGCCAGGCACTGTGGTTTGTGTGTGTAATCCCAGCTACTAGGGAGGCTGAGGTGGGAGAATAGCTTGAGCCCAAGGGTTAGAGGCTGCAGTGAGATAAGATTGCACCACTGCACTCCAGCCTGGGTGACTAGGGGAGAACCCCATCTCTAAAAAATAAATAAATAAAAATTTATACAGAAAAGCAAAGAAACGTTAGCTAAAACTATTTTAATAAAACAAGATTAAAATATTCTGATAAAGAAGATTAAAGATAAAGAAGAATCAGTCTACCAGTATCAGGATATTATATATTGCTACACTAATAAAGACTGTGGCCTGCTCCATACAAGGAAAAATTGATAAGCTGGACTTCATCAAAATTAAAAAACTTTTGATCTGCAAAAGACCCTTTTAAGAGGGTAAAAACACAAGCTACAGAGTGGGAAAAAAAAATTTGCAAACCACATATCCAACAATAGACTAGTATAGAGAATAAAGGGGATCTCTGTACTATTTCTTACAACTGCATGTGAATTCTATAATTATCTCAAAAGTTTAATTGTACTTACTTCTCTATTTCAGAGACAGGGTGCCACTCTGTCACCCAGGCTAGAGTACAGTGGCATGACACTGGCTCACTGCAGCCTCAACCTCCTGGGCTCAGGTGATCCTCCCACCTCAGCCTCCCTAGTTAGTTGGGACTATAGTGCATGCCACAATGCCTGGCTAATTTTTGTTTTCTGTAGAGATCAGAGTCTCATTATATTGCCTAGGCTGGTCTCAAACTCCTGGGCTCAAGTGATCCTCCTGCTCAGCGTCCCAAAGTGCTGGGATTACAGGTTTGAGCTACTACACCCAGCCAAATTTTAAAAAATCAAATAACAAAGTATATCACCAAATCCACATTTACCATTTAAAATGCCTCTAATAATCTATTTTTCCTGGGGCTTCAAGAGCTCTTTTCATTTCACTTTCCTCTTATTCTTGCTACTCCAATGCCAAAAGATCATTGTATACCTCTTCCTTACAAATGTCAAGGAACACCTTTACCTGACCAAAAACAAAATACTTGGCTAGCTCCATTATTTTTTTCCTTTTTAAAGAATGTGTTCCATAAATATGTCTTTCCTTAAATCAAACTCCATACCAAAAATTTTCATAGCATAAATTTAGTCCAGCCCAATGTCTGCTGTTTTTCTTCACTCATATTGCTTGATAAGATCACATTTCATATCAATATCTTTAGAATTTCATTGTTTATTAGCACCAGAGCTTCCCCAGGAAGTAGAAATTGGTTTGCATTGTGATGATTCTTGCTCATTTAGATATTTCATGGACAATGTGTGTTTTAAAATTCTACGTTACAGGAAGTGGTAGGGAGATACAAAGTCAAGCACAAAAAGGAGGAAAGAAACAAAGGCACAATTTGCAAAGGGAAAAAACATAAAGAAGCAAGTTTTGAAAACGGAGATGTTGAGAACAATAAGAAGAAAGAGACTTGGCAGGAATGTGCAACAAGATGTCAGTATGCCACTACACAATATCATAGTACCAAAAGATATGCGTGAGTCACAGAATTTGTCATGTTCTGTGACTGTGAAAACAAGGTCAAATTGAAAGTCTGTGTTCCTCCACAGCTTTTTAATCAAAAACTAAATAATGAAAGAGAGCCTATATTTTAATCCAAATCATCACTTTTGGCAAATGGCCTTCATCATTTATCTAACATACAATAGAACATTTATTTAGAGTTCTAAACACTGGAAGCATCTAAATACTGAAATGATAGAACTGTTTTATTTTATTTTATTTTATTTTATTTATTTATTTTTTTTTTTTTGAGACGGAGTCTCGCTCTGTCGCCCAGGCTGGAGTGCAGTGGCCGGATCTCGGCTCACTGCAAGCTCCGCCTCCCGGGTTTACGCCATTCTCCTGCCTCAGCCTCCTGAGTAGCTGGGACTACAGGTGCCCGCCATCTCGCCCGGCTAGTTTTTTGTATTTTTTAGTAGAGACGGGGTTTCACCGTGTAGACCAGGATGGTCTCGATCTCCTGACCTCGTGATCCACCCGTCTCGGCCTCCCAAAGTGCTGGGATTACAGGCTTGAGCCACCGCGCCCGGCCAGAACTGTTATAAAAGAAGTTCATTATTGTTGTCGTTGCTTTTGTTTTTGCTTTTATGTAATAATCAATCAATTATCAAACCACAGTAGTAACTGAAGATAAATTCATGCAAGTTCAAAGCGCATGTCAATATGATGATCTTCAAGACTGAATGACAGGTAGGTGTTTTAACAGAGTCCCAGTCCATATGTATTATAAATCAAATTAAGGTAATCTAATTAGTTGCATTGTGATAGTTCTTGCTCCTTTAAATGTTTCACTGGGTAACGTATATTTTAAAGCTCTATGCAAGTATGCAATTTATATTACATGTTTAAATTTCTTTCATCAAATCATTGTCCTCTTGGAAGTTAACATATCTCAACTTTTAAAAAAAAATTATAATTCTAGAACAGCATAGGTTCCAAGTATGCCAGTTACTTACCGAAATTAGTAAGTAAATAATCCACTTAATAAGGCATAACTTTTCCAGCTAGTATATTTTGTAGATTATACAGTGTAAAGCAAAACATCTCTGGTCATTTTATTTGTTGGTAATGTTTCAAATGTCCAAGGTGAGTTTATCTTTTTAAACATCAAATTTAAGACATATTATAGGTTTGCAAGATGTTACCAAACAAAATTTTGGTACCAAACAAAATTATTGTGGCATTAATGGCATTAGTTTCTGTGCTAGAATGCACCCCAAATTACTTTAGGGAAGACTCTTGATCCTACCCACTTCTTTTAGAGACATAAAGTAGTTTATTCAGGTTCTTCAATTTTCATAAAAAGATATCGAACCTACCTACAGCTGGTTTACTTTTAAAGCATATATCACTCTGTACTTAACCAAGAACACAGGTAAATGACATATTCAGAAAAAATGGCAGAAAAATATCAACTTGAACTGAACAAGAGTCAATACTTATCAAAAAGTTCGACCACTAAAAGTTGTACTTACAAAGAATTAACATACATGCAGTACATACATTCTTTCAGATTAGAAATCATGGAGACTAGACTGAACACAAGAGGGAGAATGATAATGCATTTCCACCTTCTACTCTCTAGGTATTATAAAATCTATGCTTTGATTAAGTCAAGACCACTTTATTTTGGCTCCCTGCAGAACGCTTTCACTAAATTGTACTTTGGTTATGCCTTATGCTTTCACAAAAGGGCAATCTAAGAAAGAGCCTGTCACATATTGCTACATTTACTATATGGATATCAAAGTCACATTATACAGGGACTTCTCTGTCAGGACACCTGGGAAAAACAGTTCTCTGATCTTAAACTCAGAACCAAAAATAATTGTACCTCTCCTAATACCCACTTTTTAACTTTGAATCCTCTAACTGTTCTTACTCTTTACTTCATATTCTCCTTCCTACCCTTATTTTACCTTTGCCCCAATTTCTTCACCACCTTTGATGTATCTATTATGTGTATTTTTTAAATTACATAGCTTTTTGGAAACTAATTCCTTTCTAGAACAAGAGAAGGAAATAATCAGAGACAAAGAAAGGTAAAGAACAATTAATTGCCAATTAACCAGAATAAGAGGGGAAGGAGATTGAGAACAACTCAGAAACAAAGTTAAGACAAAATTAATCCCCCCAAAAAATAGTCAAAATGTGGTATAAAATATTAATGTTAAGTTACATGCAATTTAAAGGAAAACATTTATCATTCTACAGACACCTAGAAATGTAAAATATAATTTACAATACATGACACCACAAACTGCTTTTTAAAAATAGCCAGAACATTAAAATACTCCATTATTGTTGTCTATTTTTTAGATGAACTCTCCTTAATTCAAATACTGGAATAAACTCCATGCAACATCACTTTGTCTTTGTGCATACTATGTTCCTTGCTTTCTAACTATTCCAGCAGACACTACTACATCACAGAAACGGCTTTACTCTTCTTTTCCTAACCCATGGCAGACATCACTAAGAAATAATCTGTTAGTCACCTCAGATCTCAAGTATTTAAGTTTAGCTGTGTAACTCAAGTTTTTACCAACCCCTCCCCCTCACTAGTTTTGCTATTTCCCCCAAGCAAACTTAAAATGCCCAGAATCTCAACTGTGA
Organism: Rhinopithecus roxellana; assembly: GCF_007565055.1. Classification (NCBI taxonomy): domain Eukaryota; kingdom Metazoa; phylum Chordata; class Mammalia; order Primates; family Cercopithecidae; genus Rhinopithecus; species Rhinopithecus roxellana. The sequence goes on from NC_044565.1 coordinate 26,173,264, forward strand.
CACATTTCACGGACAAGTGACTCACTAACATTTCATAGACAAGTGACTCACTATTTTCATTTCTTCTAGCTGCTTACAGATAGAGGCTTGATTTCAGTATATGATTAAAATAATTACCAAATCATTAGCAAATACTACAAACTATCAACTTCAATGATGAAAAGAATCAAAATATTTTTATCTTCCTCAATGACCTAATTAATAGTCATATTACCATATTCCAGCTAAAGCTATGTGAGATATATCACCCAAAATTCTAAACTACTTCCAAAATCATACTAAATAATTGTCTTTATCAACACATTTTTATAACTAATTCACATGTTAATTGTGTTGATGCTGAACATAATATAAACATACAAATACATGCCATAAAAGTTGAAGGTAAAGAATTTATTAAAATGTTGATATTCCCTGATTTGCTAAGAATCTTATTTGTATGTGCAGCAGCATTACCTTTTTTTTTTGAGACAGTCTCGCTCAGTCACCCAGGCTAGAGTGCAGTGGCACAATCTCAGTTCACTGCAACTTCCGCCTCCTGGGTTCAAGCAATTCTCGTACCTCAACCTCCCGAGCAGCTGGAACTACAGGCTTGTGCCACCACACCCAACTAATTTTTGTATTTTTAGTAGAGCCAGGGTTTCACCATGTTGACCAGGCTGGTCTTGAACTTCTGACCTCAAGTGATCTGCCCACCTCGGCCTCCCAAAGTGCTGGGATTACAGGTGTGAGTCACCACACCTGGCCTGAAGCAGCATTATCTAATGATATAACTGCATTCACCAATAAAACCTTCTAATTTCTAATTATCACTGCATCCAAATATAATATTTTAAAAATCGTTTAAAATGCCTTTGTTTATTGATGCCTCTTTATAACTAAAATAATAAAGAGGCAGATTTGAAGCTTTCATTTCTTAAAAAACAATGGTTTACTTACCAATCACAACTAATTCCACTGTACATACTCATCATGCATTTAAGCAACATATAACTATCAAAGGTTCTTTACCCTGGGCGCCCAAATATCAAAAACAAAAAATCCTGGCCGGGTGTGGTGGCTCCCGCCTGTAATTCCAGCACTTTGGGAGGCGAGGCAGGCGGATGGCTTGAGCCCAGGAGATCAAGAGCAGCCTGTACAACACGGCGAAACTCTTGTCTCAAACGAAAAATTAGCCGGACGTGGTGTCGCACACCCGTAGTACCAGCTACTCAGGAGGCTAAGGTGAGAGGATCGCTTGAGCCCATGAGGTGGAGGCAGCAGTGAGCTGAGATTGCCCCACTTACTCTAGCCAGGGCGAGAGAGGGAGAGACCCTGTTTCAAAAAAAAAAGGAAAAAAAAAAAAATCCCCCTTATAGAAAAATAAGCAAAAGATATACACAAAAGCCCCTAAACATTGTGAGATTTTCAGCCTCATTCACAATAAGAAAAATAAAAATAAAAACTACACTGAAACACTATTTATCACTTATCATATTGACAAAAGCCCAAAAGTCTTTGGGTTGTTGAAAAACCTATGGAGAACTTTATTGAAAGAGCTATAAAGAAATGAGCAATCTCGAAGACTGCTAGAGGGAGAACAAAACGGTATAGCTTCTCAAGTGGGTAATACCTACCAAATTCCAGATACATTCATCATTTTACTTGGCAATCTTACTTCTGGGAATCTATCCTATAGACACAGTATGAAATGTACAATAGGCCAGGTGCAGTGACTTAGGCCTGTACTCCCAGCACTTTGGGAGGCCGAGGCGGTGGGATCATTTGAGGTCAGGAGCTCAAAACCAGCCTGGCCAACATGGTGAAACCCCGTCTCTACTAAAAATACAAAAATCAGCCGGGCGTGGTGGTGGGCACCTGTAATCCCAGCTACTCACCAGGGTGAGGCAGGAGAATCGCTTGATCCTGGGAGGTGGAGGTTGCAGTGAGCAGAGATCACGCCACTGCACTCCACTCTGAGAGACAGAGCAAGACTCTGTCTCAAAAACAAAACAAACAAAAAAAGAAATGTGCAATAAAAAATGACCAATATTCAAGCCTACCCCTTGCTACATTATTTTTTCTGGCAAAAGGCTGGAAATAATCCAAATATCCAGAAACGGAGGACTAGTTTAATAAACCATGGTGTATTTACATAATGGAATACTATGTAGCTATTTAAAAAAAATAAGGAAAACCTCTATATACTGATATGGACAAATTTCCAAAATATATGTATGACTAAAAACTAAGCTGCAGAAGTCTACACAATAGCACTATTTATTTTGTAAAAGGAAGGAGAAAATAAGATAATATATGTTCCTATTTGCATAAGAAAGCAATGGACAAATAAACAACAAACTAATAAAATGGGGAAATAGAAGGAATGAGACAGAAAATATTTATTAGATCTATGATTCATATCCTTTTCTTTCCACTTTTTAAATAAAATATTTCAAACCCACACAAGATAATTTACCTATATCATTTTTTATTTTCAAAATTACAGTAGATAAGATTTCCAGGAGCTCAGGTTCCTCAGAATTACATATATGATATGATGATAACTAATAAACTCTTGAAATTTAATACAGGAATACTTAGCAAATGTTACACTCCCATTTAATTTCTCTCTATGGCTACTAATTTTTCTGTGGTGTGAATCTAATCAATCAGATAACAAATCAGCATAACCTCCACTGGAAGAGCTTCAATGAAAATTTTTGTCTATTTAACTCAAACAAAATCAAACAGAGCCCACTGCTAGCTAATTGAACCAAATCAACATTGTCTTATTAGCCACAGATTCTTCACAATTTTTTCATTTTTCCAGTTTGCTTGATAACTCAATGAGGACATTTTTTTTTTTTTTTTTTTTTTTTTTTTTGAGACGGAGTCTTGCTCTGCCGCCCAGGCTGGAGTGCAGTGGCCCGATCTCAGCTCACTGCAAGCTCCGCCTCCCGGGTTCACGCCATTCTCCTGTCTCAGCCTCCGGAGTAGCTGGGACTACAGGCGCCCGCCACCTCGCCTGGCTAGTTTTTGTATTTTTAGTAGAGACGGGGTTTCACCGTGTTAGCCAGGATGGTCTCGATCTCCTGACCTCGTGATCCGCCCGTCTCGGCCTCCCAAAGTGCTGGGATTACAGGCTTGAGCCACCGCGCCCGGCCGAGGACATTTTTTAAAAACAAATTTCTGTTTATCAAACCACAAAAAAATGTATTTTCTTATTCCATATTGTATTGAAACTTATTTAATTAACATTATCCACCCTTTTTTACTGAAATGTACAATTTCAACTTTTTGCTAAATGTTAAGCTTTATTTATATAACAGGCACTCAGATTATAATGCTTTCATCAATAGAGTTACTATTCTTAAACTTGCAAACTTTTGACAATACTACAAAGAACACTGAGGAATGACAGGCTTTTTAAAAATTATTTTAGATTACACTTTTGACTTATGAAGAGAAAGAAGAACTATAAAGTTATATGTAGTTATAAAAAAATTTCTGATATGTAGAGGCTTTTGAAATTTTCATTAGTTTTATTTTCTCTCAAAAGGAAGTCATATTTTTAAGACAGTTAATCTGCAAATCAGTTAACTAATTCCCAGATAATTAACAGTTGGTGATACAATTTTTTAATTATTCTATTCATTCAACAAATATTTACTGAGTACCAACTATATGCCAGGCACCCTTTGGGTTCCTAGGATACAACAGCAAACAAAAGAAACAAAATCTCTTCCCTCCTGGAACAGACATTCTAATAGGGTGGACAATCAAAAAATAAGTATGTCAGGCTGTGATAAGTTATTCGAAGAAAAGTAAAGTTCCTCCCCTTATTGCTCCCTTTCCCAATAATTGGCATCACCATCATCTGACTGCTTAGGCCAAGAGCCTTGGAATCATCCTTGATCCTCTCTTTAACCCCCATAACTAATCCATCGTTTTGGCACTACCTTCAAAACATATTCTAAATCCAGCTACTTCTCATCACCTCCTCCCTAATACCACATTGCATGCCATAACCATATTTTGCCACTTATTACTTACTGCAAACATCCCTTAACTGGTTACCCTGTTTCCTCTCTTACTCTGTCTCCGCACAGCAGCCAGAACATTCCTTGTTTGTTTGTTGTTGTTGTCATTGTTTTTGAGAGAGTCTCACTCTGTCACCCAGGCTGGAGTGCAGTGGTGCAATCTCCACTCATTGCAACCTCTAACTCCTGGATTCAAGCGATTCTCCTACCTCAGCCTCCTGAGTAGCTGGGATTACAGGCGCCCGCCACCTCGCCTGGCTAATTTTTGTTTTGTTTTTCTTTTGAGATGGAGTCTCACACTGTCGCCCAGCCTGGAGTGCAGTGGCGCGATCTCGGTTCACTGCAAGCTCCGCCTCCCGGGTTCACATCATTCTCCTGCCTCAGTCTCCCGAATAGCTAGGACTACAGGCGCTCGCCACCAGGTCTGGCTAATTTTTTTTCTTTTTCTTTTTTTTTTTTTTTTTTTTTTTTTGTATTTTTAGTAGAGACGGGGTTTCACCATGTTAGCCAGGATGGTCTCCATCTCCTGACCTCGTGATCTGCCCGCCTCGGCCTCCCAAAGTGCTGGAATTACAGGAGTGAGCCACCGCACCCGGCCATTTTTGTATTTTTAGTAGAGACAGGGTTTCACCATGTTGGCCAGGCTGGTCTTGAATTCCTGGCCTCAAGTGATCTGCCCTCCTTTGCCTCCCAAAGTGCAGAGATTGCAGGCATGAGCCACTATATCTGGCCACATTCCTTGTTTAATCTAAGTGACCACATGTCACTTTCCTGCTCAAAACTCTCCTGTACTTTCCCATAATGCTCAGAATAAAAACTCTCCTGTACCTTCCCATAACACTTAGAATAAAATCAAAGTCTCTTCCTTAGTCTACATGATCTGGACCCTGACTACTTTCCTACCACCACTTCCCACCATTATCCTTTTCCTGAGGGCCTTGGCATTTACTGTCCCCTTTGTATGGAAGGTATTTCCCTCACAGAGAGCCATATGGCTTGTTGCTTCACTCTATTCAAACCTTTGCCAAAGCTACCTTTCCTAACCCCCTAATTGAAAGCAGTAACCCAGTCATTATGTAACATTAATTACTAAATAGCATTACATTATATATTTATTCATTTGTTCTGTAAGTGCCCACTCCAGACTCTATAACCTCTCTAAGGATAGGGACTTGTCTATATTGCTGCCTGCTGAACTCCAGAGTCTGGAAGAGTATCTGGCACATAGACATTGCTCAATATTGAATGAATATATTAATGAATCAATTCATTATTAAAGCCATTAAAGTGACATCATTATAATGTATAAACCTGTATATAACATGTTAACTGAAACAGCAAGACACATAATAATCATCTAATACTTAATATAATAAAATGTATATGAAAAAAGTTAAAAGGAAATTAAAAATATAAAAGTGGTGAAAAGGTAATAGAGTTATTTGTTGTTGTCTGTTTCTTCTTAAGTCATTCTATTACTTTTTTTTTTTTTTTTTTTTTTTTTTTTGAGACGGAGTCTGGCTCTGTCTCCCGGGCTGGAGTGCAGTGGCCGGATCTCTGCTCACTGTAAGCTCCGCCTCCCGGGTTTACGCCATTCTCCTGCCTCAGCCTCCCGAGTAGCTGGGACTACAGGCGCCCGCCACCTCGCCCGGCTAGATTTTTGTATTTTTTTAGTAGAGACGGGGTTTCACCGTGTTAGCCAGGATGGTCTTGATCTCCTGACCTCGTGATCCGCCTGTCTCGGCCTCCCAAAGTGCTGGGATTACAGGCTTGAGCCACCGCGCCCGGCCATTCTATTACATTTATAACTAAAATACAAAAATGTTATTTTTAAAAGGGCACTACTACTAAAAAATAAGCATGAGCAATGGGAATGTTCTTCCCCTCAGTGATTGCCAAGGATGGAGTATATCACAATCACCTGAAGGGCTTTTATATATTTATTTCCTATCTCCTCCTCCATTCTCTGCTCCATCCCAAAATAACCCCTCCCAGGGTTGATTATTGATAAGTATTATATCCCTTAGATACGTGGGAGCAGGAAAAGGAAACAAAAAAAATAGGCTAACCACTAAACTAACAAAACTCAAAATATAGAAATACTTAAGTCCACATAGCAAACCCAAGGGTAAAGGTGGAAAATGACTCACACTTGAGTGACTAATGCCTGGCAGGTACCACAGCACCCCATCTACATTGGAGGAAGAGTATGAAAAGAAAAGAGAGAGAGAGAGAGAGAAAGCATCCTTCATGGTACCTGCTAGGCAGTAGTCCTAGCTTGGTACCTTGCATCGTACCATGAAGGATGCTTTCTCTTCATTTTTCTCATCATATTTTAGATGAGAAAAATTTGCCCACTTGGGTGGTAAGTTGCTTATAAAAATAAATTTATTTAACTTATTAAAGAGAGCCATGGACCTATAATGCGAAAATGTCATGAACCAAGGATTATGATTAACTGATCTCTGTACAAATGAATTAATGGGAGCTGGTGCTGGATGAAAAAATAAGAGTCATGTGGCCAAAGGCACAGAAGTAGTAAGTGGGGATGTCAGATCCCTATATTATCAAATGACCTTAAATAAAACAGCCTTTTGAAAATATCGCCCTCAATTTGTTTCTTGTAAGAGCTAGCTTTATAAACAAACAACTTAAAAAAGCAAGACAGAAAATTATTCCTACACCCATAAGTACAGCTTTGTAACAATAAAATATATAAGGCAAAGTTCTAGAAGGAAAAGCACCAAAACAACAGCAGTTGTGTTATAGGATTGTAAGTAATTTTTAATCTAGTTTCCAAATTCCATATGTTGGCATACTGTTTTAACAGTGAAAAAGGTAAGACTGTATCATTAACATACTTTATGTTACGTAAGACTGGGTAGTATGACACAATAATTCCGTAAGACAAGAATCAGTCCCTAAAGTAAAGTTCTTTACCAAGAACAAATATAGCAATCAATCATTATGATACAGGAATTGAGCTAAAAAGAGAAAAACTTTAGCTGAAAACTAGAGCAAACTTCCCTGGGTGGGAATACTTAATGAAGGAAGTTAGGCTAGCTAGCAAAATCACATAAACTCAATAACAGGGTTTTCAGTGTTACATTTCTGCCAGAAATAAGGAACGTAAATCATGATAAGGAGATCAAAATAAATCAACCAGCAATCTGGGTTTTTCTTTAAAAAATGACAGCAGTCAACAAATGGTGTTGGAACAACTGGATATCCACATGCCAAAGAATGAAACTGGACACTCTTCCTTACATCGTAAACAAAAATTAACTCAAAATGAATCACAGATCTAAATGTAAAAGATAAAATTACATAACACTTAGAAAAAATATAGGAGCAAATCAGCTGGGTGCAGTGGCTCACGCCTGTAATCCCAGCACTTTGGGAAGCCGAGGTGGCGGATCACCTGAGGTCAGGAGTTCAAGACCAGCCTCAACGTGGAGAAACCCCATCTCTACTAAAAATACAAAATTAGCTGGGTATGGTGGTGCATTCCTGTAATCCCAGCTACTCAGGAGGTTGAGGCAGGAGAATTGCTTGAACCTGGGAGGCGGAGGTTGCGGTGAGCCGAGATCACGCCATTGCACTCCAGCCTGGGCAACAAGAGCGAAACTCCGTCTCAAAAAAGAAAAAATATAGGAGCAAATCTTCATGATCACGCGTTACACAAAAGTTTCCTAAATACAACATCAAAAGCTGAAACAGAATAAGAAAAAAATGATAATTGGACTTAATTTAAATTAAAAACTTTTGTGCAGCAAAAGCTAAGAACATGAAAGATATCAAAAAATGGAAAAGACAAATCACAGAATAGGATATAATATCGCAAATCATATATCTGATAACAGGACATATTCAGAATACATAAAGAACTCCTACAACTCAACCTAAAAAAAAAAAAAAAGCAAATAACCCAATTTAAAAATGGGCAAAGAATCCAAAAAGGATAAACAATGACCAATAAGCACATGAGAAAAACAGCTATTATGGGAATGCAAATCAAAACTACAATGAAATGCAACTTCACGCCCACCAGTATGGCAAAGCAAAAGAGATAACAAGTGTTGACAAAGATGTGAAAAAATTGGAACCCTGATACATTGCTATAGGAATGTAAAATGGTGCACACACTTTGGAAAAACAGTCTAGCAGTTCCTCATAATGTTAAACATAGAGTTACCTTACAGCCTAGAAATTCCACTCCTAGGTACATACTCAACAAAAATGAAAACATATGTCTATACAAAAACTAGTATACAAATGGCCATGGCAGCACTGTTCCACAGCCTCAAAATGGAAACAACCCAAATGTCCATCAACTGATGAAAAATAAAATGTGGTACATCCACACAATGGAATATTATTCATCGATAAAAAGAAATTAAGTACTAATACATGCTACCACATAGATGAACCCTGAAGACATTAAGTTACCAAAAAACACAAATTGTTTGATTCCATTTATACAAAATGCCCAAATGTCCAGAACAGCCAAACCCATAAAGAAAAGTAGTGATTGCCTAGGGAGAGAGAGGGAACAGAATGAGGAGACCGCTAATGGGTACAGGGTTTCTTTTTGAGGTAACAAAAATTTTCTAAAATTAGGTTGTGGTGATTGCTGCACAACTCTGCAAATATACATACCCAAAACCATTTAATTATTCACTTTAAATGGGTAAATTGTATGATACATGAATTATATCTCAATATAGTTGTTTTCTTAATGGCAATGTATTTCACTATTAAATTTTAAGTTTGAAAACAAAAAATCTTAAACAACAATTAGACTGAATGTTAATTGCTATTACCCAGAGTACAAAATGAAGAAACGACTTCTACTGAGTAAGTGATATAAAGGAAAAGTGAGATATAGGGATGGGATTTGAAAAATGAAAACAGGGAGCTGTTGTTTATAAATGATGTCATCGAAATTTTAGATTTATAACATAAAACAGGAATCAACATTATTTTAAAAACAGGACAGACAGGCTTTAACATCTTATAGGCCTATTTCCAAAATTAGGACTCACAGATAACAAAATAATTTTTAAGGTAAAGACAAAGAGAGAGATAGCTAGTTTCCCAAAAGAGTTTGCTAAGCAACAACCTCTTTATATGTGGGTATGCTTGGGCCTTTCACAATTACAACGAAAAAGAAGAGGTGGTATATCCTTATGAGATATGGGAATCTACCAATATTACATGTACAGCTCAAAACTAAAATAATAATAGTAATATAATGAAAAAGTCAAGTCACTGTGACTCCTCAAACAAAAAGGGATAAGACTGGAAAAACAATCCAGTATCACAGCAAAGAAAGCAAGCAAGTAATGATACACAAATAATAGCTGGGAAAGGAAAGAGTCTGGTTAGGCAATATAGCCCAGTGGATTTTTTTGAAGAGCAGGTATTTTAGGGATGGATATACTAATCTAATATCTGCTCTCAATTTACTTTCTCTGTTCGTTAGTTTCTCTTCAGCTAGAAAAACCTATCTCAGGAACAGTTAAGAATCTGGTGCCTTTACCTCAAAAGATGAAGAAAGCGGAAAGACATACGATGAAGAAGAAAAGTTCGAGATTTACAACTGAGAGTAGTTAAGGCAAGAAAGCTACTGCCTTAATCAAACCTGTTTAATGATAGTGATGAAAAACAGGAGATAATGACAATAGAGGCACATCCCAAGTAAGGCATGGGATTTGAAACATCAAGTCTGTGCATGCTGCTGCCTCTGAACCGGATAAGGAAAAAAGGTGAGATCATCCCCTATGAATATGGGTAGGGACAGCTAGACTAAAGACAAAGCCCATGGGTACTCCTTGTATTATAGGATATTCAAGTGAATGAACCCTGGGTCTGATAGTAAGATTTAGTGTAATCTGCTAAAAAAAAAAAAAAAAAAAAAAAAGTTAAGACCAAAAATGATAAGCCCGTAATCATCATATAGGAAGTCAAGAAAAGCAAGTAAAACTGGTAATGAGTCTCAAACTTTTTTTTTTTACAATGTCCCCTTAGGGCAAACGATCTCTTAATCCATCTACCTACATAAAACCCCACTTTTCAGTGGAAAAAACTCAATAATAACAATGAAACAAGTTTTAGGGAGACTGGGTAACTTATATTTAAATCGTAATGTATATACAGTTGACCCTTGGTATCTGCAGGTTCAATCAACCTCTTAAATCAAAGTTTTAAGAAAAAAAAAAAAGGGACAGTGGCCAGGTGCAGTGGCTCACGCCTGTAATCCCAACACTTTGGGAGGCTAAAGCAGGTGGATTGCTTGAACCCAGGAATTTAAGACCAGCGTGGGCAACACGGTGAAACCCCATCTCTATATAAAATATTAAAAATTAGCCAGGTATGGTGGCACACGCCTGTAGTCCCAGCTACTCAGGAGGCTGAGGGGAGAATCACCAGGAGGTCAAGGCTGCAGTGAGCAGTGATTGCAGTGATTGTGCCACTGCACTCCAGCTTGAGCAACAGAGTGAGACCCTGTCTCAAAAAAAAAAGGGATGGTTGCATCTGTACTAAACATGCTACAGACATTTGTCTTGTCATTATTACCTAAACAATACAGTATAACATATATTTACATGGTATTTACCATTATATTAGGTGTTATAAGTAATCTAGAGATGATTTGAAGTATACAGGAAAATGTAGGAAAATATAGGATCATTGACCCTTAAGAGCTAAAGAAAATGGGAATTGAGAGAAGCACAATGGTCCTGATCATAAGGCAATGGGGGTTGGTGGAGAGACAGGCAACTGTGTGGAAGAACTGGTCCAAAAAAGGGAGCTAAAAGTCACTTTAAGGGACAAAGGGGCCAGGCACGGTGGCTCATGCCTGTAATCCCAACACTTTGGGAGGCTGGGGTGGGAGGATCATTTGACCCCAAGAGTTTGAGACCAGCCCGGGCAACATGGCAAAATCCCATCTCTACAAAAAGTTTAAAACGTAGCCAGGTGTGGTGGTGGTGCACAGCTGTAGTACCAGCTACTCAGGAGGCTTAGGTGGGAGGATCTGAACTCTGGAAGTCAAGGCTGCAGTGAGCTACAATCACATCACTGCACTGCAGCCTAGGAGACAAAAGGAGACCCTGTCTCAATAAATGAATATTAGGTTGGTACAAAAGTAATTGCGGTTTTTGCTATTACTTTTAATAAATAAAGAGACAAAAGGCAAACTACCAAGGGTAGTTATGACCAGGGGTGGTACTGGCATAAATGTGCTAACAATGTGTCCTGGAGAAGGAAGCTGTGCAGGTGGAGAGGAGGAGTAGTTTCCAGCCTGTCCTCCTTCAATTAGTCTTTCCTGAGTCAACTCACGCCAGGAGAACGCAAGCAATGAGTAATAACTTTTCTGATGGGAGGGGCAGTGACCCAAGACTGTGCAAGGAGGGTAAGATAGTTATCTATGCATTGGCTGCATGAAGATCAGAATGCATAACAGTAAGGGATAAGGCTGAGTTCGTTCTAGGACACCAGTAACATGAGGGGAAGGGGGAAAGTAGTTCAAAACTAGGCTTAGTGAGTAATTATCAACAGGAAGTACGGGTAGCCGGTAATCTCCAGCTGAGGCAGAACAGTGGTTAAGTGTCTGGATCCAGGCTACCCGAGTAGCAATCTGAGTCCCCCACTTTATTTTCTCTGTGACCTTGGCCAAGTCACTTAACCTCTCTGTGCCCCATCTGTAAAAGGAGAGTAATAGAACCTACCTAATACGGTTGTTTTGTGGCTTAAATAACTTGCATTTGTAAAATCACTGTTTACAACGTCTTGCACTTTATGTAACAACTGCTACCTAAATTTGTTAAATAAGTTGAGGTAAGTCGGGATTTCTTTTGACATCTCCAAATAAAATGGAGATCTGCGTGCAAAAAAAAAAAAAAGAAATGGTAACTTGGAGGCGGCAGCAGGGTCAATTTTCCCCAGCGACGAGGAGGCTGCACCGTGGGCGAGGGTCGTCCTCGTAATAAGGAAGCAGGGATAAAGGAGCAGCGGCTCCCAGGAGAGGGGCGCGGGTTGGGGGAACTTTCATCCAGGCCTAGGATTTCCAAGGACTCGTTTCTGAGAAGTGGCTGTGATTCTGAGGCAAGACTTTGATTTCGAGCACCAGACCATGGAGTGAAATTCTGCGTTATCTGAAGAGCAGGACTCCTGTCTAGGGCAGGACGGAGTTGGAGTCGGAGGGAGAAGGGTGATGTCCCCAGGGGAAAGATCTGACGGGAGCCACCACCATCTGCCCGCTCGCTCCCCAGCGCCGGACTAGCCTCGGAGGGAGAACGAAGGCTGCTCCAGCCCCGAGAGAGGCAGCGGGAGCCTCCTGAGTCACTGGGCTATGGGGCGCCGCGAAGGGACCCCGCGTCGGGGCTGCGAAGGGAGAACCGCCTCGCCCGGGACGCAGGGTCTCTCCGAAGGGAGAGGCCAGCGCCGGCCATGGAGACAGCCAGCCGGAGCCCCGACCCAGAGGAGCCTGCCCCGTCCCGCCCGTTCCCGCCCCTCGGTGGCCCCGGCACCCGGAGTACCTGAGCGTGGGCCCGATGCAGGCCGTGTCAGTGCTCTCGATCTCTCGCAGGATCCGCTCGTGCTCTGCCGCTGTCTCCAGGCTCTCCGCCTCCGCCATCTTACCCCGCTCCATAGACTGGGGGCGCCCCGCAGCGCGTCCCCTCCGTCAGCTCGGCTCACCTTTTCGCTGCCCCACACTCCCTCTTCCACCCCAGGCTCCACAGCCGCCCCAGCCTCTGGCTACCCGCAGGCCGACCCCTCCCTCAGGCTCGGCACGCCCCCTTGCGTCACCGCGTCCGTCGGCGTTCTGCGTAATGTCCGCTGGGACTTTGTAGTTCTCTGGGAAATGCTAGGTTGGATTCCGTTCATTCATACATTGAATCCGCAAATACTTGTTGAAAGCCCACTGTAAGCTAAAAACAGTTAACAACACTGCGTAAACAGTGATGATCAAGTCAGGTAGTGGCACTAAGCCTACAAATTCTTGTTTACCACCTTTGTCACAAAGTGCAAAGACTCTGTAGATGCGAATAATAAAGTCTAACTTAATGTCTGACAGAAGCCTTACAATCTAGTGGGGGAGACACGGGGAGCTAGAGAATTCAAAACCGTGAACTGTGAGCCAGTACAGAGAATGGAGTTCAGAGATCTCTTCTGGTTGCCAAGGTTTCATAAAGAGATTGAGTTTCGGAGTTTAAAAGGCATAACTGGAAGTTGTGAGGAGAATCCAGACGGCCGAAAAGAATTTCATTTGCACTGACGTGTAAAGAAGTAGTAGTAAGGGATGGGTCTGGAAAGGCATGTTGGAGAGAAATTGCGAGGAGCCTTAAATACGGGGCTGAGAAATGTGGACTTTGTTCTAATGGTTCCACTGATCCAACAACCAACTGCAACAGAAGCACCTGGAAACATTTTTTTTTTTTTTTTAGTACAGACTGACTAACGGTCATACATCTGGAGATTCTGATCCAGGCATCTGCATTTCATGAACTCCTCTGTTACATTTTTTTTTTTTTTTTTTTTTTGAGACGGAGTCTTGCTCTGTCACCCGGGCTGGAGTGCAGTGGCCGGATCTCAGCTCACCGCAAGCTCCGCCTCCCGGATTTATGCCATTCTCCTGCCTCAGCCTCCCGAGTAGCTGCGAGTATAGGCGCCCGCCACCTCGCCCGGCTAGTTTTTTGTATTTTTTAGTAGAGACAGGGTTTCACCGTGTTAGCCAGGATGGTCTCGATCTCCTGACCTCGTGGTCCGCCCGTCTCGGCCTCCCAAAGTGCTGGGATTACAGGCTTGAGCCACCGCGCCCGGCCCTTCAGTTACAATTTAAAAATCGGATTTATTGATCATTGCTTGAGTTGTTACACAACACAACGAATGGGAAGCCACAGAAGATTTTTAAGAGGAGTGACACATCAAAATGTGGGCGTTAGGAAATTTGGTGAAGGGCAAGTGTGCAAGATGTGCAGAGATAGAGAATTTGGAGATAAGGAAACGCCATAGGAGATGATAAGGCCTAAACCAGGGAAGCAGCAATGAGAATGAAAAAGAATGAGCAAATAGGAAAAACATCAAAAAGGGAGAATTGACAGGATTTACTAGATACCAAAAAGGTTAGATATTACTCCAAGGTTTAGTACCAGAGTGACTAGTAGAAGAGGGTTTCCACTGACAAAAAAAGTCATGAGACAAAAAAACTGGAAGTTTAGGCTAAATAACTTGTGCTACAACCATACTATAGACTAGTATGCAATCATTAAAAAGAAAGACAAAAGACTCTATGGTCATACATGAAACTGTCTTCAAGTTGTAGTTGCTGAGCAGAAAGAAGCAAGGCATGAAACAGTATATAGACTCTGTCCTCATTTGTTTTTTAAAAGAATAAATACTCATATATATGCTTTGATATATACACACACATACATATATATAAAATTACATAAGTAGAATATTTCTGAAATGGTGCCCAAAAACTGTTAACAGTATGGCATCCAGGAAAAAAATTGGAAAGAAGGAGTCTGAGGTAGGAAGAAGGTAATTTTTAATTATCTATCATTTGCACTCTTGGAATTATTTTCCTTGTGCATGCATTACTTTTTTAGTAAAAATAGTAGTCATTACCTAAGAACACATTTTAAAAATAAATAAACCAGTAGTAAGGGGAATGGGTTACAAGTCCTAATTTGCCAGGAAGAGAGCAAGTTGATAAATCTGTCTGTCTCTAGATAATCTCTGCCTGTCCTCGTTTTGTTTCATTACTCGTGTTTAAACAATTCCAAACAGACATAGGAGGGGTAGGGAGAGTGTGGAGCCTTTGGTATTTCTAAAGATCTCTTGAAATACATGACCGAGGGTCCCTTCAGACACCCATTTTAGCATCTCACTCAGCAAATTTTTCACCTATCACAGGATCCAGGCTGCTGCATAGACGAGACACATTCAGTAGTGGTTAAACTAGCTTCTGCTACTGTCAGCAGTTTTTGTGAGCCTCCACAGAGGCCGGAGGCCACACATCTTAGCAACAGGGAATGAGTCTGGAGTAAGCAGTATTGGAAACCTCCATTGAAGAAGACAAGATGATCTGTCTAATGTTTATGTCCTCCAAATAGAAAGAATGTGAGTCCCATTGATTCAGTTCCAGCATTACTGGTTAAACTGTATTGAGCAGACTGGGCACAGTAGCTCATGCCTGTTATCCCAGCACTTTGGGAGGCCGAGGCAGGTGGATCACTTGAGGTCAAGAGTTTGAGACCAGTCTGGCCAACATGGTAAAATACTGTCTCTACTAAAAATATAAAAATTAGCCCAGCATGGTGGCAGGTGCCTGTAATCCCAGCTACTCAGGAGGCCGAGGCAGGAGAATCATTTGAACCTGGGAGACGCAGGTTGCAGTGAGCCAAGATCATGCCACTGCACTCCCACCTAGGTGACAGAGTGAGACTCCGTCTCAAAAACAAGCAAACAAAAAAATGCATTGAGCACTTTCTGTGCGCCAAGCACAAGATACAAAATAAATACTTCACATATATCAACCTTATTAAATCCTTACAACAATCCTTTGCAGTAAATATCACGTGTCCCCTTTTACAAATAAGAAAGCTGAAATATTAGGCAACACCCCACATCTCACATCCAGTAATGAAGCTGGTATTCGAACCAGGTCCATCTGATTCAAAGGCCTATTTCCTAACCAGTAGCCCATGCTGCCCCACCCAGGCCCTTCACAGCCATGAGTTTATTGTGTGATCATTCTGCCACTCTACCTCTGCTTCTACATTGATATAATGGATTGTATCATTTCTGAGACCCCTTCCAAATCACCCTGGAGACCTCTTCACAAAATCACATCACTCCGCTTACCTAGAATGAACTGGTTTTCTCTTCTGCATGAGTAGGTAGGCAGCATCAGCATTCTCACTGCTCTCCACTGCCACATCTAGGCTGTTGTTTCAATACCCTGATTCCCCAACTCTCCTTTGAAGTCTAGGGCATCTGGTTGTGCCACAATTATCTACTAATATCCATATTCCTCAGAAATTTTACCTCTTGGCTCACAGTTTTAGGGACAGGAGGCAGGGAAATTCTGGGCAGAAGAGGGCAGGTGCCCAGCAAGGGCCCCACCCTCAAGCCGGAACCACAGCCCAAAGTGACAATATATATCCCTGTTTTCCTGCTTGAATATTGCCTTTTCCAAAACCACCCACGGCCCATCCCACTCCCCATCCTGTGCCCATAAAAACTCCAGGCTCAACTGGCAGAGAGGAGAAGCAGCTGAACATCAGAGACTATGGTTGAACATTGGAGATACGGGGCTTGACTTCAAAGGGACAGCTTTATGGAGTAGCTCTGAGGGAAAATTACCTTCCTACTCCGTCCCACTTACAGCTCCCCTTCCCACTGAGAGCCACCTTCCTCAGCAATAACATCTCCCACATTTACCATCTTCAACTCTGTGTGACCTCATTCCTCCTGGATGCCAGGTGCAGATGCAAAAGTCTATCACACTGACCCTCCACTGAGCTGCTAACACTTAAGCTGTCCATGGATGGCAAAGCTAAAAGAGCACTGTTACACTTCCTCTGGGGCTTCAGGGGTCACGAGCACCCTCCCCTAGACACTGCCACAGGACCAATACGGAGTTGGGTCTTGCTGGCACCCAAAGGTGCTCGTCCCAGCTCCTGCACACATTCACCTGCACTCTCCCTCCCACAATGGGTAGAGCAGCAAGTGAGCGGAGTTCACCCCTGCCAGTGCCCGTGCACTTCAGTTTCCACCCACAAAGGGGTCAGGGAAATTTCCTTCTTCCACAGTTTTTCTCTCCACCCCATTCCTTATCATGACCCCAAGGAATTTCAACATCGGGACTGTGCCTGCTGACCACTCTGACTTCACTGATCGATCCCAAGTATCCCAGCCAGGTTCCTGGTGCTACATAGACAATCCATTCATGGCTTCACCTCCCACCTTAATATAGTAGGTCCTAACTTAAAATCACCAATAGGTTCTTGTAAACTGAAACTTTAAGCGAAACTGTGTATAATGAAATCAGTTTACCACAGTTCACTGATATAGACAAGAGTTAAGTTTCTACGGCCTAGTTTTTTATCTCAAAAACATTACCAAACTTCTAAATAAACACCAAAACACTTCTATTATTAAATATTGAAATAAGAGCTAGACATACATTTAAAAAAGATTAATAGAAACAAATAAGATAATGATTTACCCATTTTTTGGTGAACCAGTGAGTGACAGCAATTGTAGTGGTGGTGGGTTAAATCACGGAATAAATGTTTACAAGGCAAAAATTATAGGGAGTACCTCCTACCCAAGGCTCAAAAAAAAATCACTGAGTGCTTTAGCACAGCATCATTTATTGTTGTGCACCAAATGATTATCAGATACTTTAGGACGTCTTCTTGTACAATAAGTTGTATTCATTCATTTTCCAACTTGCTTATTCCAATTCAGGGTTGCAGGGGGCCAGAGCCTAACAGCTCAGGACCCAAGATAGGCACCAACCCTGGACAGAATGCCATTGCATGGCAGGGTGTACTCACACACATACCGACAGTCACTCAGAAACAATTTAGAGATGCCAAGAACGTAACGTGAACATCTTTGGGATGTGGGAGGAAAACTGAAGTACCGGGAGGAAAACCAAAGTACCAGGAGAAAACGCAGGCAGACATAGGGAGAATGTGCAAATTTCGCACAGACAGTGGCCCTGGCTGGGAATCTATTTTTTTCTCATCAAATGTCAACTAAAAACTCCAAAAGTTCAGAATCTAGTTTAAAAAGAGTTTATTCAAGCACAAGGGTTGAAGAGGGCCACCTGGGAGCATAGATTCAAATTGCCCTGAATAATACACACTCCAAAATTAGTGGCAGTTACAAATGGTTTCTTTGGGGTTTTTTTTTTTTTGGCAGGGGAGGAGGGTGAGAAGGAGTCTCACTCTGTCGCCCAGGATACAGGGCAGTGGCATGATCTTGGCTCCCTGCAACCTGCATCTCCCAGGTTCAAGTGATTCTCCTGCCTCAGCCTCCCAAGTAGCTGGGATTACAGACACCTGCCACCATGCACAGCTAATTTTTATGTTTTTAGTAGACATAGGGTTTTGCCATGTTGGCCAGGCTGGTCTCGAACTCCTGACCTCAGATGATCTGTCCTCCTCAGTCTCCCAAAGTGTTGAGATTACAGGCGTGAGCTACCACACCTGGCCAGTTACAAATGGGTGGAGTTTTTTTTGTTTTGTTTTGTTTTTGAGATGGAGTCTCACTCTGTTGTCCAGGCTGGAGTGCAGTGGCGTGATCTTGGCTCACTACAACCTCCTCCTCCTAGGTTCAACTGATTCTCCTGCCTTGGCCTCTCAAGTAGCTGGGATTACAGGCTACCACCACCACGCCAGGCTAATTTTTGTATTTTTAGTAGAGACGTGGATTTCACCATGTTAGCCAGGTTGGTCTTGAACTCCTGACCTCAGGTGATCCTCCCGCCTCAGCCTCCCAATGTGCTGGGATTACAGGTGTGAGCTACCTCCCTCAGCTACAAGTGAGTTTTTAAAGGAAAAAACAAGAGGCAGTTTCTAAGTTTACCAAGAATTTACATTAAAATAATATAAGCTATTGATTGGCTATAAATTGTTCTTTGTATCACAAACTCTAGGAATATGAAGATAATGGATGAGGCAGCTAGTCAGGAACAAAATATATTTTAACAATTGCCCCAAGCATGGGTGTGGGGGTAGGACTAATGCCCCATACCCAGGTCTCTCTCAGCCTGATAAATTTTGCCTAACTCACAAACTCAGACAGCTCTGAGCTATCTTTCAATTTTCCAATATTATAACAAAATGACGTTATTTGGTTATTCAAGGACCTGCCTGTATTCCACAAACATTGCTCTTCCCCCAAGACTATTAAATTCCTCTCTGACTCTTTTCCAGTCACCTCTACCTCTGCCTAATTTCTATGAGACCTGCACTTTAATCCTGATCATCCCTGATTTCTATATTATCTATTAGCATCTTTTCCCTTTTATCTAAGACAAATTTGGATGGAATTTCTTCTATCCAAAATTTCATTTCAAAGAAACCTGAGTTTGCTTCCTGGCCTTTCCATTAATCAGCAGGTGAGTTTGGGTAAGTTATATGGCTTCCTCAAGCTCCAATTTTCTCAAACATAAAATGGAGTTTATAAGGCCGGGTGAGGTGTCTCACACCTGTGATCCCAGAGCTTTGGGAGGCTGAGGTGGGAAGATTGCTTGAGGCCAGGAGTTTGAGACCAGCCTGGACAACATAAAGGGACTCAATGTGCCTGGACAACATAGAGAGAACCAATGTCTACGAAAATTTTTGAAGATTAGCCAGGAGTGTTGGTGCATGCCTGTAGTCCCAGATCCTCTGGAGGCTGAGGCAGGAGGATCACTCGAGCCCAGGAGTTTGAAGTTGCCATGAGTTATGATCACACCACTGCACTCCAGCCTGGGTGACAAACGAAGACATTGTCTCAAAAAGAATGGAGCTTATAACCTACACCTTAGGCAATTGTAAGAATTATAAATAATTAATGCAAGGGGCCTAGCACAGAGCTTGTTGGAATAAGTTAGCTGCTACCCGCGTGTATCCCCATGAACCACCAATTTGACTAAACCTTCTCTAATTTTCTAGCTTCCTTTAACACACCGATCTTCCACCATACCCACATTGTCAATCTCTCCTCTTTTGTGGAGTCCTGATAAGATAAGTAAGCAACAATGAGGAAGGGGTCCCAGATGGGGTAGAACAATTGTTCTGAGAGATGACTAATCACAGACAATCTGCTGGCACAACATCCTGTTCCCGATACCTCATTCTGCACATATCCCCCTCCAGCATGACTCTAAAAAACTTCCCTTCAACCCCTGC
The DNA here is from genome assembly GCF_007565055.1 of Rhinopithecus roxellana. NCBI lineage: Eukaryota > Metazoa > Chordata > Mammalia > Primates > Cercopithecidae > Rhinopithecus > Rhinopithecus roxellana. The sequence continues at coordinate 26,193,209 of NC_044565.1, forward strand.
CTCTTTGCAGATAACTCCTTCTCTGCTATGCTGCCCATTGCACCCTTGCAATGTATCTTCATGCTTTCTCAAATAAATCTGCCTTTCTTTACCCATGACTGTCTTTGTAAATTCCTTTACCACCTGCCACACCTTTCCCAGCCTGTCACACACAGGACACCCTTCTATTGTAATCAGGAAATAAGACTGTAACCATGGCAACTAGCACAGACACATTTATGTTACTCAACATCATTTGGGCCCTCAGGGTTCCTCACCCATCCTTTGACTTCTAATCCTGCTCAAGCATCAAGTTATTTTTTTCCTTTAAACAAAAATTTATTTTAAGTAGAGATCGCGGTGGGGGGGGAGGGGGAGCGGTCTCACTATGTTGCTCAGGTTGGTCTTGAACTCCTGACCTCAAGTAATCCTCTAGCCTCAGCATCTCCAGTAGCTGGGATTACAGGCACCAGCCACCACACCTGGCTCACAGAATCTATTTATAAGCTTTTCCTCTCTACTTAAAACCCTAGTTCTACTCCCCATCCTTCTCATTCTTAGGAGATACCTTTGTCTCTCACTTTATCAACAGGCCTACCATCCAACATTAAGTCCTCATTTTCCCTCCCCTTCACCATCTTTTCATCCAATTCCACCCATGTCCTGTGTAAAAGGAATGTAGAGCCTGTCATTCTCCAAAGTCAACTTCCCATCTCTTTGTAACACATCCTGTAATAATCTCTTTTCCCTCTTAGAGCTTCAGTCTCCCCTCTTTGCTTTATCTGGACCAGTAAACACATGTTTGAGTCTTTACAACTAAAGATAATCTCGTCAACCTTGCTTCCCTGAGCTATTCCAGTTCCTCCATTCCGTTCACTCCTTGGAAATGTAGTTTACACTCCTCCTCTTTACCTCTCCCGTGCTCTTAATGTCTTAACTCAAACCACTCCAGACAAACAACTTTCCAAGGTGATCCTAAACTTTCTGACTGCCAAATCCAAAAGCATTTTTCCAGCCTTCATCCTACCTGATCTCTACTCATTATTTGACATTATTGACCGCAAATGTTGTATAGAAGCAAGAAATAGGAAGAAAAGGGGAGTGGATCCCCTTTCATAACTTTAACTCAAGTCTTCACAAAATGTTAGAGTGCAGGCCTGGTTGACTACCTGTCTGTAGTTCATTGCATTATTATTCCCAGTTCTTCACTTGTCAGGTGATTTTGCAGTTCTTCCCACTACAGGTGGAGCATCATCCCCTGACTCTTGACTTTGGGTTCAGCCATGTGACTTGCTCTGGCCAATGGGATAGACAAGGGTTAATGAGAGGCCTGAAATGCACTTACACGGTTGGTCGTGCTCTCTTGCCTTTCTGGTCTCAAACACTATGAGAAGTCCATGCCTAGTATAGCCCACTCGTCCAGGAAGAGTGAAAGGCATGTTGAGCAGAGATACCCAGCCAACCTACAAACTGCAGCCTAAATTAGAGCCACCCCAGCTGACCACAGCCTCTTAAGTGAGAAACAATTACTTCATGTTGTATGCCACAGCCTTTTGGGTTGGTTGGTTGGTTACATAGCTTTATTGTGACAATAGCTATCTGATACACACTTCCTTCAAAAAAGTTTATCTTACCTTAGCTTCTGGAGCACTTAACTCTTCTGATTCTGCTCCTGTTGTACTTGAGCTTCTTAGTCTTCTCCATCATGTTTTTTAGTCCATATACAAGTTCAGTTCTCTTCTCAGCCTTCTTTTCTAGCCACTTCTCACTCTTTCCCTGAGTGATCTCATTTAATCCCAGAAGGTAAAAACTAATTTTACATTTGACTTCGAAAGTTTTCCTTTAAACTTCAGACCCAGACGCTGGCTGCCTTCTAAGCACTGCTGCTTAAAATCCTGCCACCACTTCAAACTCAATATTTTATTTTATTTTATTTCATTTTATTTATTTTTTGAGATAGGGTCTGGCTCTGTCACCCAGGCTGCAGTGCATTGGGGCGATTATGCTTCACTGCAGCCTCAACCTCCTGGGCTCAAGAGATCCTCCTGCTTCCACCTTCACAGTGCTGAGACTACAGGTACATGCCACCATGCCTGGGTAAAAACTCAACATTTTAAATGAATTTCTAAATTCACGACAAAATCAGCTCTGACTCCTTCCCATCTTCTCTCTAACAGATAAACCACCACCTATTATTATTTATTCAATAGCCACAAATTTGGATCGTTGCATCCCAGTCCCACACAAAGACAAGAAACCTGGGGTGAGTAGCTGTACCTGAGCAGACCCATGGACTAGTTGCCTTGTGCCAACATGACTGGGACAAAGATCAGTCTCTGGAAGTTTGCCCTCCAAGTTTCATTCAGAGCTTGGTTCAGAAGACAGACTCAGAACAATTTCATCTTTGCTTCCAATCCTAATGACCCCCTGACTACTATTCCAAATGTAAACCCCTCAGATTATCTCTCTCCCTCACTGTTCTTAATTCCTCCTCACTACTGACTTATACTTTAAGCCAGCCTCTTTTAACCTTTTCCCAGAATAATCCTGCTACCTCCTGCCTTAAATGAGCTTTGGCCTCCCTTTGATAACACTACATCCCTTATAGCCTTTCTGAGACAAAGTTGATGGTTCTGTTCTTCCATCATCATCCTCAATGCCTGGCCCTGGTCCTCACATTGCACTGCCTTTCAAATGCCAACTGTGAATCAATCATCCTTCACTACTCCTATAGGTCTGAAGTGTCAAAGGCAACTGGAGAAGAGAGCACAAATGTGCAAATTGGTGCTGTCATTACCTACCCCAGGGTACCAATCTCTGCAAAGGTCTGTGTACCTCCCTTCCCCAGTGCCTTGTACCTGCCCCTAGTAAATTCACACTCATATTTACCTGTTTGACTGGAAACACCTCACTAATTTGCTCAAACCCTAGAACTCCACTACACACATATGCACACAGAGTAGTTTGCCTAACTCCTCTTCATTTAAAAAAAGACATCACTGTATGAGAACTCCCTTATTCCAGTACTCTTGCTACGTTACAAGTCATGCCAAACTTAGCAGTAGCAGTATGAAACAACAGCTATTTTCCTATTCTCACAGATTCTGTGATGCAGTGTTTTCGGTATATTCAAAGCAATACAATCAATTTTAGAACATTTTCTTCACCCCAAAGAGAAATCCCATACCCATTAACAGTAAGTCCTCATTTCAACCCAACCTCCCCAGCCTTAGCCAGTTACTAAACTGTTCTAGCGCTACAGATTTGCCTATTCTGGACATTTCATATAAATAGAATAATATAAAATGCGACCTTGTGTGTCTGACCTTTTCCAGTCACCCTAATGTTCATAGGATTCATCTATATTGTAACATGTATCACTACTTCATTGCTTTTTGCGGCCAAATAATATTCCATTGTATAGCTACACTACATTTTCTTTATCCATTCATTAGTTCATAGACATTCGAGTTGTTTTATGTTTTAACTATTATCAGTAATGCCAATATGAATATTCATGTACAAGTTTTTATATGGGCATGTTTTCAATTCTCTTTTTTTTTAGACAGGATCTCACTCTGTCTCCCAGGCTGGAGTACAGTGGCATGATCACAGCTCCCTGCAGCCTCAGCCTCCCACCTCAGGTGGTTCACCCACCTCTGCCTCCCTCCTGAATGGCTGGGACTACAGGTGTATGCCACCACGCCCAGCTAATTTTTAAAATTTTTGCAGAGATGGGGTTTTGCCATGTTGCCCAGGCTGGATGTTTTTAATTCTCTTGTGTAGATACACAGAGAGTAGAATCGTTGGGTCATATGGTAACTCTACGTTTAACTTTTTTTTTTTTTTTTGAGGCAGGGTTTTGCTCTGTCACCTACACTGGAGTGTAGTGGCATGATCATAATATACTGTAACCTTGAAGTCCTTGGCTCAAGGACCCTCCAGCCTTGGCCTCCTGAGTAGATAGGACTATAGTTGCAAGCCACCACGCCTGGCTAATTTTTGTCTTTTTTATAGAGACGGGATTTCACCATGTTGCTCAGGCTGCTGTCAAACTCCTGGGCTTAAGTGATCCTCCTGCTCTGGTCTCCCAAAGTGCTGGGATTAAAGCATGAGTCACCGCTCCCGGCCTGGTTTTGTATGTTCTTTTAATTTTAGCTATTCTAGTGGGTATGAAGTGACATCTTATTGTTTTGATTGCATTTCCCTAATAGCTAACGATGTTGAGCATCTTTTTCATTTGTATGTCTTCTTTAGAGACACGTTTATTCAGATTCTTTCCCCATATTTCAATTGGTTTGTTTTACGTTATTATCATTGCTGAGTTGTAAGAGTTCTTTATATATTTTGGATATAAATTCCTTATCAAATATGTGATTTACAAATATCTTCTTCCATTCTGTAGATTGTCTTTTCACTTTCATTATAGTGTTCTTTGAAGGATAAAATGTCAGCGAAGTTCAATTTATCTATTTCTTCTTCTGTGGTTTATGCATTTGGTATCATATCTAAGAAGCCATTGCCTAACCCAAGCCAATGAATGTTTATCCGATGTTTTTAGCTAAGAGTTTTATAGTGTTAACTCAGGTCTGTATCCATTTCAAGCTAATTTTTATAAATGCTGTGAGGTAGGGCTCCAACTTCATTGTTTTGTATGTGGATGTCCAGTTGTCCACATACCATTCACTGAAAGAGACTATTCTTTCCCTACTGAATTGTCTTGTCACTCTTGTTGAAAATCAATTGATCATAAATGTAAGGTTTTATTTCTGGATTCTCAATTATATTTCGGGCATCCATATTTCTACTTTTATGTCAATACAACACTTTTCTTGATTACTGTAACTTTGTAGTAAGTTTCAAATTAGGAAGGGCGAGTCCTCCAACTTTGTTTTTCTTTTTCAAGATTGTTTGGCTATTCTAGGTCGCTACATTTCCAAAAGAATTTTAGGATAAGCTTGTCAATTTCTACAACAATAACAAGAAAACCAGCCACCTAGTAAGTTTTGATAAGGACTTTGTGAATCTGCAGTTCAGTTTGTGGAGTATTGCCATCTTAAGAATATCAACTTTTCTGATCAATGAGCATGGCATATCTTTCCATTTATTTCATCTTTATCAATTTGTTTAGCTGCAAAACAAAAATATTTTACAGATTTTAGTGCCAACTCTTGCACATATTTATTAAAGTTACAAGTTTTTGGAGAAGGGGGATCTTCCCTCTGTTTGTATTGGTCAGTCTAGCTAAAGGTTTTTCCATTCTGTTTATCTTTTCAAAGAACCAGCTTTTGGTTTATTGACTTACCCTGTTGTTTTTCTATTCTGTTTCATTTATTTGTTCTCTAATCTTTATTATTTCCTCTCTTCTGCTTGCTTTATATTTAGTTTGCTCTTATTTTTCTGATTTCTCAAGGAAAAAAATTTGGGAACTTTCTTCCTTTTTAATATGTGCATTTATAGCTATAAATTTCCTTCTTGGTACTGTTTTAGCTGCATCCCATAAGTTTTGGTATGTTGTGTTTTGATCTCCATTCATCTTGATAAATTTTCTAATTTCCCTTGTGATTTTGTTTTTAACCCACTGGTTATTATAAATGTGTTGTTTAATTTCTATATATTTGTGAATTCCCAAATTTCCTTCTGCTGCTGATTTCTAACTTAATTCCATTGTGGTGCAGAACACATCTTTTGTGTTATTTCAATATTTTATTTTATTTATTTTATTTTATTTTGAGAAGGAGTCTCACTCTGATGCCCAGGCTAGAAGGCAGTGGCATGATTCTGGTTCACTGCAACCTCTGCTTCCCAGGTTCAAGCAATTCTGCTTCAGCCTCCCAAGTAGTTGGGATTACAGGCATGCACAACCACACCCAGCTAATTTTTGTGTTTTTGGTAGAGAGGGGGTTTCACCATGTTGGCCAGGCTGGTCTCAAATTCCTGACCTCAGGTGATTCACCCGCCTTGGCCTCCCAAATTGCTGGGATTACAGGCATGAGCCACCACACCTGGCTGTTATTTCAATCTTTTAAGATGTATTTCTGCCGTCTATCATAAAAAGTGTTCTATATGCACCTGAGAAGAATATGTATTCTGCTGTTATTCAAGCCTACTATTCTCTTGCTCTTAGTTGTCCTACCCGTTATTGAAAATGGAATAATGAAGTTTCCAACTAGTTTTTGAAGGGATTCTACTCTTAATTATCTCTTAGGTGCTTCAAAATTGATTTTATGCTCTCTCACATCTCAAATTCATCCAGTTAATGACACCCAGGTGCTCTCACCAGAAACTTGGTAGCCATCCTAGATTCCTCCTTTTTCCTCATGTTCTACATCCAAAAGACAACCAAGTCCTGCTAATTTTGCTTTTCTGTTCACCCCTTTTTATCTCATCCATCCCTTCCTAGTCCAGGTCCTTGCATCTCGCTCAGATCTATTGTAATCAGTCTACTTGCCTTCATTCTTAACATTGTTTTGCTAATGATGTTCATTCCACCTGGAACAACACACTGATTCTGTAAGACTTAACTGCAGAGTTAGCCTCTCCCCTGGGGATTCTTCCCTATATGATCTCATTCTCCCCTTTGGCCTCATGATCTCCTGTGTATACCTCTGTCCCAGAAGTTATCACATGATTTTACCACTTTCTTACCCTCAGGACAGCTCTTTCTCTCATTGCAGAGTAGTGAGGAGCACAGACTCTGGGGTCAGACTTTATAGTTTAAAATCCTGACTCTACCAATTTTTAGTTGTGTGATTCAGCAAATTATTAATATCTCTATACTTCAGTTTCCTAATCCATCATACGGGGATGATACTAACACCTACCTCATAGGATTAAATTGAAGTAATAGATGCAAAGTCCTTAAACTAAGTGTCAATCTTAACATTATATTCACGTTGGTGGCCCCAGCACTTTAACAAAGGGCATGGCAGAGGAAGTACTTAGTTAGCATAGCTTGAACTGAAGTAAGTTAAACTACCTGTTTTTTGTTTGTTTGTTTGTTTTGTTTTGTTTTTTGAGATAGACTCTAACTCTGTCACCCAGACTGGAGGCAGTGGCCGGATCTCCACTGACTGCAACCTCTGCCTCCTGGGTTCAGGTGATTCTCCTGCCTCAGCCTCCCAAGTAGCTGGGACTACAGGCACGCACCACCATGCCCAGCTAATTTTTGTATTTTTAGTAGAGATGGGGTTTTACCATATTGGCCAGGCTGGTCTCGACTGACCTCAAGTGATCCACCTGCCTTGGCCTCCCAAAGTGCTGGAATTACAGGCATGAGCCACCGCGCCCAGCCTATTCTGCTCTTCATGTTTGAAATACTCTTACCCTTCCTCTCTGTTGCTTAATTGATGAATTCATTCTTTGAGATCCAGCTTGTGTGGCCTTCCTCTGTAAAGAGAAGCCTTCCCTTCCACCCCAGGCAGGCAATCACTCTATATTGTTCCTCTCACACTGTGTGACTTTGAGTCATTGCAATAATCACAGCCACCATTTATGAAGCACCTGCTGGATGCTAGGACTATAATATGACTTCTTTCATTTAATCCTCACAATCATCCTGCTGTAAGCCAAGAATTGTTGTCTTCATTTTATTGATTAAAAAACTGAAGCCCAGTGTGGTTAAATAACTTGCCCAAGGTCAGATGGTTAATAATCAAGTGACAGACTGAAGTTAGCAGCCCCGCATAACCTCAAAGCTCATACACTTTTTATTTTTTATTTTTGCTTTTAATAGTTTGCAAGTCTGCCTCTCCACATATACCATGAGCTTCTCGGAGGCAGGGATCTGTTCCAGCAAATGGTTCTCTTAGGGGAAGAAATATGTCTCCCTATAAGGCCTAACATTTCCTAGGTACAGTGCATCAACTGCATCAATACTCCTTCCTTCTGTATCTCTCCATGGTATCCAGGGATGATTCTACACTGGCAGAAGGATAAAGACAAAGAATGATAATTGAGCCGCAACAAAAGCAGCTCAGCCCCCAGGGCCCTCCTGGCCATGTTTGCTGTTCCAGGTGTCACTAGGGGCTGTGAAGAGGCCTGCCTGGAGTCTGAGCTCCCTGGGTCCCCTGGGCAGTGATATCACCCTCCTGCTCTGCCAGGTCCCTGAATCCACAATCATACTGACATCACCCATGTTTCCATGGGGCTTAGTAAGGAACTCAGACCTCACCCACATTTCCCTGCCTGAGACAACTTCTGTGATCTTGATGTTGGGGGTCCATTCCTTTGCTCAGAGTTCTCTTTCCATGGGTGGACAACTTTCCTCCCCATCCTTCACCCTGACTTGTCTGTCCCCTGTAACTGTAAGCTTCACTCAGTGCTTTGCTCTACTCAAATAGCCTAGAATTTCTGACACATTAGTCTAAATTAGGAAACACAGGGGATTACAAAAAAAATGCTCCTCCATGATTTTGTCAGACTGGAAAAGGGAAAAGCTGAACCAGAAGAAATTAGGGCAACTCATCAGCTTTTCCAACATCTGGCTGTGACAGGGCTCCTTTACTTTAAAGTAGCTGGAAACTTGAAGGGCTTCAACTCTGAACTTTGAGGTTTTTCACTTGCCTGTCTCCGTTAGCCTTAAGGAAAGCATCTCCAGAGAGGGATTCTCTCCCTCTAGCCACCAACCCCTAGTTTAATTCAAATTCGGCAAGTAATCATCAAGCAACCAAATAGAGAGCTGTTTACCCTAATACTTGGCACTATGGGATATGCTTTAAAACCAAAATGTGACAGACATTTCTCTACCTTAAATCTTTACATGGCCCCATTTCACCTAGAATAAAATCCAAACTATACCATGGCCTTGGGCACCTTCCCCCGGCCACTCCCAGCTGCATCCTGTTCCACTCTTCCTGTGTCACTCACCTCTGACCACATCAGCCACCTTTCAGGCCCTCAAACACACCAAGACCTGGACCACTTCAGACTTTTGCAATTTGCATTTGTGTTGAGAACTGCATGACAAGTCAGAGTTCATAGGTCTTAGGTTAATTGTTTCCTTAGAGACAGTAACAAACAGAATGTGGACCACTTGAGCATGGCAATTGAAGCTGCAGTACTGAAAGTCAAAATTGAAAGGATGGTGAAAGCCTGACCATTCTAGAATGCAGCGCTGGGCCCAGGCCTCAGGTCAAGATGCTGCTCCAATAAAGGAGCAGAGCCATGGGCTATCTTAGTTCCCCTGGTTCCTCTCACTGGTACAGCACTGGCTTAGGGGCCAGCTCCTGAGTTAGATCATCTAAGGCTACGATGAAGACTGCATTCTTTTCCTTCATCCCACTCATCCCAGTTTGTAATTAAATAATATTTGTTTGTATGTTTGCTTTCTTTCTCCCTCACTAGACTGTAAATCCAAGGCGGGGCAGGGACCATGTCTGATTTCTTTAATGTATTCTTAAAACCTAAATCAGTGCCTGGCACATAGTAGGTGCTTAATACATATTTGATGACCAAACAAGTGAAAAAAGTGAACTGTACCTTCAGAGAGCATCTCTGATCTATATGGGGAAGCTGGTATAGCATACACAAAGCAGGTAGACAATGTGCTTTATAAATTGGGGATGCAAGAAGTGGTGCATTACTTCAATTCCCTTCAATCAATTTAAATCTACCTCCAAACTCCCATTTTGCTGGATTACTGGGAAATTCAGTCCCAGTCCACTGTTGGGAAAAGATCTAAGGGGCTTTCCTAGAGCAGAATATTTAGGGGAATCTCCAACTGAGATGCTCATTGCCCCAGCCTTGGTGGCCTTGTAAGGTAGCTCTGCGACTCCCAGACCACTCCTCCCTCAGGAAGTATTGTGGGGTTAGGAACCCTGGGGTCTGGAGTCCACTCAGAGGGCATTCCTTTCTACCATCTCACCACCTCTCCCAGGTGCCCCGAGGGGGCAGCCTAGGTTTCTCGCCTGCTTGGAAACCACCTCCAAATCTTGAAGGGCTCTCCTTTCCTCTCTGCCCTCTCCACCTCAGCCTTATCCCTTCAGATACTAGCCTGCTCCTCTTCCCCAGGGAGCATCAACCCAGCATGGAATTTAGATTTCCTTCTGATTGCTTTCCTTTCTGTTTTGCCACGCTAATGGCTCTGCCAGTGGTATCCAAAGCCCAGCTGTCTCCTTGTAATGCGAGAAGAAAATCAGGAGAATGGAAGACAAAATAAAAACTTGATACATTATCCTGTTCTACATCAATAGGAAACTCTACAAAGGCAGATACAATAAGGTCCTAAGTTGAAAATAATCAAGTACCAAATGTATAGTGTGATCAGAAGTGTTTGGGGTTAGTTTATTTCTCACCTCTAGTCTGTCTCTAAGGCCCCTCTCTCACAAACTGTGTGCCCATCCTAGGCAATCTAATTTTTTTTTTTTTTTAGACAGGGACTTGCTCTGTCATCCAGGCTGTAGAGCAGTGGCACAATCATGGCTCACTGGAGCCTTGACCTCCCAGGCTCAAGCGATCCTCCTGCCTCAGCCACTTCCCACTTCCCTACTAAGAAACTGGAACTACAGGCATACACTACTATGCCCGGCTAATTTTTTTTTTTTTTTTCTTTGAGATGGAGTCTCACTATATTGCCCAGACTGATCTCAAATTCCTGGGCTCAAGCAATCCTCCCACTTCAGCTTCCCAACGTTCTGGGATTACAGGCACAAGCTGACACACCTGGCCAGCAATCTAATTTTCTTGCACACTAGAGAGACATCCTGAATACACATTTACACCATGAAATCTTGTCAATGATTCTACTTCCTGCAGTGGCTTGGATCTCTGCATTCCTTGCTTACAGCATTGCTATTACCACATGTCAAGGTGTAACACATGCCAGGACTTTTATAAAAATCTACCAATTTATTTTCCTAAAGCCCTCCTTCACCAGTATTTATTCCTTTGCTCTTCTATTCAAAAAGTATTTTTGGAGCAATGATGGTGACACCAACTGTGTGACCTTGGGTAAGTTGCTGACATCCCTTATGCTTCTATTTTTCAATCTGTAAAATCCAGATAATAATAATAATATCTCTCCTATATGAATGCTATATCATTATAAGACATGCCTGAGGCCAGGCATGGTAGCCCATACCTGTCGTCCCAGCACTTTGGGAGGCCAAGGAAGGAGGATCACCTGAGCCTAGAAGTTCAATACCAGAAACAGGGAGACCCCATCTCTACAAAAAAAATTTTTAATTAGCTGGGCATGATGGTGCACACCTGTGGATCTGGGTACTCAGGATGGTGAGGTGGGAGGATCATTTGAGCCCAATAGTTCGAGGCTGCAGTGAGTCATGATCATGCCACTGCACTCTAGCAACAGAATAAGACCCGCTCTCCAAAAAAAAAAAAAAAAAAAAAGTGTCTGGCATATAAGTAGTGCTGGATAAATGTTGGCTATTTTATTTGCTGTTGCTATTGTAATTGTTGTTGTTGATATTACTTGTCAGGCATTCTTAGATGCTGAAGATACAGTGGTAAACAAGAGAAGCAAGATCCCTGTGCTTATGGATCTTACCATACGGTCAGGGGAGAAAAATGGATGTGTGTGTGTGTGTGTGTGTTGTGTGTGTGTGTGTTGTGTGTGTGTGTGTTGTGTGTGTGTGTGTAAAATCTCAGATAGTTGCAGAAGCTATTTAAAGAATTAAAATGGAGTGACATACTACCCATATCCATTAAGATGGCTATTATGAACAAACAGAAAATAACAAATGTTGGTGTGGATGTAGAGAAATTGGAATACTTGTACATTGCTGATAGGAGTGTAAAATGTTACAGCCACTATGGAAACCACTGTGGTAGTTCTTCAAAAATTAAAGCTAAAACTACCATACGATATAGCAATTCCACTTCTAGGCCTGCAGCCAAAAGAACTGAGAGGAGGGACTCAAAGAGATACTTGTACACCAATGTTTGTAGCAACAGTATTCACGATAGTCACTAGGTAGAAACCACCCAAATGCCCATCGACAGATGATTAGATAAATAAAATGTGGTATGTACATACAATACAATGGAATATTATTCATTCTTAAAAAGGAATGAGGCCAGGTGCGGTGGCTCACGCCTGTAATCCCAGCACTTTGGGAGGCTGAGGTGGGCAGATCACCGGAGGTCAGGCGTTTGAGACCAGCTTGACCAACATGGAGAAACCCCATCTCTACTAAAATTACAAAATTGGCCAGGCATGGTGGCGCATGCCTGTAATCCCAGCTACTCAGGAAGGCTGAGGCAGGAGAATCACTTGAACCCGGGGGTGAAGGTTGTGGTGAGCAGAGATTGTGCCATTGCACTCCAGCCTGGGCAACAAGAGTGAAACTCTGTCTCAAAAAAAAAAAAAAAAAAAAAAGGAATAAAATTCTGACACATGATACAACATGAATGAAACCTGAAGATGTGCTAAATGAAATAAGCCAGACACAAAAGGACAAATATTGCATGATGCTACTATGATGAAGTGCCTAAAATACTGAAATTCGTAGAGACAGACAGTAGAATGGAGGTTGCCAAGGGCTGAGGGGAGGGAAGTATGAAGTGTGTTGTTTAATGGATTCAGGGTTTCAGTTTGAGAAGATAAAAAAGTTCTGGAGATGAATGATGGTGATGATTGCATGACAATGCATATGCACTTAATGTTACTGAATTGCACACTTAAAAATGGTTCAAATGGTAAATTAAGTATTATATATATTTTACCACAATGAGAATAAGTAAACATTTTTTAATGGAGTGGCATAATGAGCCTGCTCAGGTCATTTCTAGACTGATGGTTAGAGAGGGTGTTTCTGAGGAAGCAAAATTTAACCTCAAGCTCTGAAAGATAAGAAGCCAGCCATGAAAAGACCGTGGGTGAGGGGGAGCAGGGCAGGCAAGGGGGACAGAGAGTGCAATGCCCTAAGGCAGAAACACATCTGGAGTGTTCCAGGGACCTAAATAAGGCTGGTGCAGCAGGAGCAGAAAGGGCAACAGAGGGACAGCCAGCTGGAATGGAGGGTGAAGAGGTGACCACAATCACCATGGACAGCTCTTTCAGGAAGTTTCTCTATAAAGAGAAACAGGAATAGGACACATGTCAAAGGGGCTGCTGGGGAGATTTTTTTTTTTTTTTTTTTTTTTTTTTTTTGAGAGGGAGTCTCACTCTGTCACCCAGGCTGGAGTGCAGTGGCCAGATCTCAGCTCACTGCAAGCTCCGCCTCCTGGGTTCACGCCATTCTCCTGCCTCAGCCTCCCGAGTAGCTGGGACTACAGGCGCCGCCACCTCGCCCGGCTAGTTTTTTGTATTTTTAGTAGAGACGGGGTTTCACCGTGTTAGCCAGGATGGTCTCGATCTCCTGACCTCGTGATCCACCGGTCTCGGCCTCCCAAAGTGCTGGGGATTACAGGCTTGAGCCACCGCGCCCGGCCTAGATTTTAATTTTTTTATTTTGTTCAAGATGAGAATGATTGAGTAGAGACGGAGAATCAACGTCACTCAAGAGACAGATAAAGTTGGAAGACTAAAGTCCTTGAGTAAAGAGAAGGACTGGAACCCAGATCATTAGCAGAGTGTTTGGCAAAATCCCTTTTGCCATGTAAGGATTATTCACAGATTCTACGGATCAGAATGTGGACATCTTTTGGGGTCACTGTTCTGCATACCATACCCTATTATAAATGCTTAATGATTATTGCCGGCAAAATGAAACTCAGACCTTTAGCATGGCACTAAAATCCAGTCCCTTCCTAACCTTCCTAATCTCCTCCATCATGATATTCCTCATTTGACTCTAACCATTCACTTTATAAAAATGTATTGAACACCATCTATGTGCCAGGCACTATATTAGGTACTAGGAATATGAGAAGAGGAGGAGATGATAACACATAAACAAATAATTACAGATGGCAGGTGTGATCACTGTTATAAAGAAAATAAAGCAAGGTAAGGAGGATGGGGAGCAATGGGGAAGACAGTGTGAGGTGGTCTTGGGAGACCATCGAGGCATGGTCATCAGTGGAATGAGTGAAGAGAGCAGTAAAGCCATGGGCAGAGAAGTAACTGGGGCTGGATGGAAGACTCAGAGTCTTCAAAGAAGAGGAGTGACAGGATCTGACTTATGTGTTAAAAGGTTACTCTGGCCTTTCTGTGGAGAACAGATTGTTAGACCAGAAGGAGGGAAGCGGGCACATAAATTAGAAGGAGGCTACTGTGACTGTTTGGGCAAGAGATGATGATGGCTTGGACACAGTGGCAGTCTCACTACAGGGGTGGCGAGAAGCGTTTGGATTTCAGATGTATTTCGAAAGCAGAGCTGGCAAATTTTGCTGATGGATTAGACATATGGTGTGAGAGAAAGAGAGGAGTCAAGGATGATTCTAAGGTTTTTGGCCTGAGCAAATGGAGGAATGGAGTTTCTGTTTCTAAGATCCAGAAGACTTGGGAGAGATGAAGTTGAGGAGGTGGGTGGTGAAATTGGGAATTTGATTTTGAACATGTTAGGTCTACTTTACATTCAAGTTGCAGTGTCAAGTAGGCAGTTAAATATATGAGTCTAGAGTTCATGTGAGATTAGGGTTGGAGATGCAAATTTGGGAGTCATAAAAATGTACATATTATTAAATCCATAAAACTGGATAGGATTCCTGAGGGAGTGAGCACAGACAGAAGAAGAAATCCAAGGACTGAGTCCCGGGTTCCCTGATATTTAGAGGCTTCTCAAACCCAAAATGTCTTCTCCTGATCTTTACCGTGCTGTTCCTTCAGCCTGGACTATCTTTCTCCAACCCCACCACTGTCTTTCAAAATTGTATTCCAACAAGAGGAAAGGGGACTTGGGGGCACTTCATTTTTCAGCCCTTCTCTGAGGATTAGGGGTACAGTACTGTCTAGGCTTCGTGTACTGTGGCAGGTAATGCAGACATAGCCTCGTCTCTTCTTGCTTGCTGAAAGAACTTGAATGTAGTTCAAGGTAGAGTGTTGGGCCCTAGGCTGTAAGTAATAATTGTCTAGTGAGTCTCAGTCCTCAGGTGCTTCAGAATCACCCAAGGAGGTTAAAATGGTCAATTCTGCTATGCATATTGTACTACAATGTTGTTTTTTAGTTGGGGCATGGTGGCTCATGCCTGTAATCCTGAGCACATTAGGAGGCTGATGCAGGAGGATTGCTTGAGTTTAGGATTTTGAGATCAGCCTGGGTAACATGGCAAAACCCTGTCTCTACCAAACATTAGCCAGGCGTGGTGGTGCACACCTAATGGTCCCAGCTACTCAGGAGGTTCAGGTGGGAGGATCGCTTGAGCCCGGGAGGCAGAAGTTGCAGTGAGCCGAGGAGGCAGAAGATTGTGCCACTGCACTCCAGCCTGGGCGACACAGCAAAACTCTGTCTTGAAAAGTAAATAAATACATAAATAAAATAATAATAAATTATTTTAAAAATCGCTTGTGGAGATTTTTTAAAGTGGCAATCCTAGTTACATCCTCAGAAATTCTGACTTAGTTGGCCTGTGGTCACTGGTATTTTTTTAAAAGCTGCCCAGGGGATGATGATGTGCAGCCAGGTTTGAGAACCATGAGACAAGAGTGACAATTCTGTTCCCCTTTGCTGAGATACAGTGTTAGAAACCAGCTTCCGGCCGGGTGCGGTGGCTCAAGCCTGTAATCCCAGCACTTTGGGAGGCCGAGACGGGCGGATCACGAGGTCAGGAGATCGAGACCATCCTGGCTAACACGGTGAAACCCCGTCTCTACTACAAAAATACAAAAAAACTAGCCAGGCGAGGTGGCGGGTGCCTGTAGTCCCAGCTACTCGGGAGGCTGAGGCAGGAGAATGGCGTGAACCCGGGAGGCGGGGCTTGCAGTGAGCTAAGATCCGGCCACTGCACTCCAGCCTGGGCGACAGAGCGAGACTCTGTCTCAAGAAAAAAAAAAAAAAAAAAAGAAACCAGCTTCCCTAGAGTAACCGTGTAATGCAGTTCTGGCCAATAAGACCAAAAGGAAAGCTTCTGGTAGCTTCTGGAAAATGCTTTCCTTCCTGACTAAAGTACAGCCCATCCGCAGTTGCTCGCCCCCATCTTTTTTTTTTTTTTTTTTTTGGATGAGACACACTCTGATAAATTATGTTCTCTTTCATTCTATTTCATTATTTCTTTTATGTTTTTTATTATTAGATTTTATTCTTTATTTAAAAATTTAGTTTTAAGTTCCGTGATATATGTGCAGGTTTGTTACATAGGTAAACATGTACCATGCTCACCTCCATCTTGAATAGAGTTGGGATGCCCAGAGTTCTTTCCAGGATTCTGTGGGCCTGTTCCACTCTGCTCCTCCCTGAGGTGGGAGACACAGCTCAACACCTTCCACCTCCTTCAGCTCCCACCCACAGGCGGACGTCTCTCATCTTCCTGGTGCTAGAGTCCCACGTCAGTGAACGGTCCTCTGGAATGGGGTCCTGCCTGCCAGCCCACACTGACATGGTCAGGTCTGCAGCGAGGGCAGACATGGAGACCCACATACCACATGTCTGCTGATTTCAAAGTTGTAAGTCAGTCTAAATAAGATATGTTCATCCTCATACCTTAACAAATATACCTTTATGATGACCTAGAAGGCCAGATATGAATTGAGATTCATCTGACTGCTCGGCTTCCTGTGTGAGAACGTGGAGGTGCGATGAGGAGCACTCTTTGCCTGGGCTCTGACCACTAGATTCACACATTCGTGGATGCCTTGAACGTCCAAGCTCCATCCATAGCTGCACAAACAGCGGCTCCTTAGCCATTCCTTAAATGTAAAGGCTGAATATATCCGCAGCAGCATGGCCTGCCGACAGGACGAGAAGGGAGAGACCCATATGGGTGCCAGAAGGGAGCTCAGAGCCAGTTGGGCAGGGAATTTTGGAGTCCCGGGCCTTGGACCACGGTCTACAGGGCGAGGCACGGGTTTTGGGTGGGCACATCCATCCCCTTGGCCCCGTGGACGTCTCAGACACTGGAGACGACCAGGCTGGCAGAGGGTCAGCACCTGATCCTCTAACACATCAGACCCAGGGCCCCTTTCATTCAGGCCGGAGACAGGGCAAGGGGTTACTGTCTGTCGGGAAGCTCAGCCCAACTCGCCTCCACATTGCTTAGCCCTCAGGAAGCTCAGGCAGCTCGACACTAATGCAGGCTGCTTTGCTGCTCCGCCTTCCTCCCCTCTGCTATCTCTCTTCTTTTATGTTTAGATAAACCAGGGCAAGATCAGAAATTCCACTGTCTAAGCTGACATCCCTCATGAAATGGAGCACCATTCTCTCCCCAGTCTCTGTGAATTGTCCTCCTGGAGTCTCTTCTTCACCTGGCTTGTGGCAAGAGGGGCCAAGAGTCTTGCCCCTCACAGGAATCTGCTCTCCCGAAAGACTCGCGGCTCCTCCTTCCTCCCTCCTTCTCATAGGGGGGTGCTGATTGGTGTCGTTGGTGGAACCTTTTTCACCCCCTCTTCATAATACCTGAAAGAGAGATGTGACTTAAATTCTTGACAACTTTCTTTAGTTGTCACAAACACAAAAACACAACTTTTTTTGTGTTTGTTTTTGGAGTTTTGGTGTGTGTGTGTGTGTGTGTGTGTGTGTGTGTGTGTGTGTGTTTTGTCTCCAGTTTTGAGCCTTAGCTGCCATTACCAGGCAAAAGGAAGAGCCCCACTCAGCACCCATTTCCTGTTTTAGAGCCCATGCACTGTTGAGCAGACCACTATGTGGAAAGCCAGGGACAGAACCTTGGCCAAGAGGATAATAGCAGCCCCCCAACGAGGCCATGAGCCCCAGAAGTGAGTACCTCACCTCAGCAGCCTAAAGTCGCTGCCTAGAACCTGCAGACTGCTAAGTTCTTTACCATCCTCTTCTTTCCAACTTTTTGACGTTCTGGAAATTTTTAACATCTAGAAGCTTTGGAGGGATTTTTTTTTTTTTAATTTTTATTTTTTTTCTGAAACAGAATCCCACTCTGTCCCCCTGGCTGGAGTGCAGTGGTACAATCATAGCTCACTGCAGCCTTAACTTCTCATACTCGATCAATCCTCCCACCTCAGCCTCCCGAGTAGCTGAGACTATAGGTGTGCACCACCACACCCAGCTAACTTTTTAAATTTTTTGTAGAGATGGGGGTCTCAGCTCTGTGGCCCAGGGCAGACTCGAACTCCTGGACTCAAGCAATCCTCCCACTTTGGCCTCCCAAAGTACTGAGATTACAGATGTGAGACACTGTGCTCGGCCTTTTGTGTTTGTTTTTGCTTTTGCTTATTTACAAAAATATCCTCTAAAGACAGTTCACAGAAAAAGAAAAGAAAGCCCCGGAAACAAATGAAAAGATGTTCAGCCCTATATATAACAAGAAAAATTAAAATTAAAACGTATACCAGGGCTGGGCATGGTGGCTCACACCTGTAATCGCAGCACTTTGGGAAGATGAGACAGGAAGATCACTTGAGGCAGAAGTTCATGACCAGACTGGGAAACATAGCAAGACCTTGTCTCTACAAAAATAAAAATAAAAAATTAGACAGGCATGGTGGCGCATGCTTATAGTTTCAGCTACTCAGGAGGCTGAGACTGGAGGATCACTTGAGACTAGGAGGTCAAGGCTGCAGTAACCTATGATCATGCCACTTGCACTCTAGCCTGGGTGACAGAGTGAGACCCTGTCTGGACACAAAATAAACAAAGAAACTCCTTATACCAAAAGACCATTTTTTACCTATCAGGTTGGCAGAAATAATTTTTTTAAAGCTTGGTTATAATGTATGTTGGAAGAGTGTGGGGGAAGAGGTATTTCCTACATTGCTGGTGGAAGTACAAATTGATTATACATCTAGGGAAGGCAAACTGGCAGTATTGAGCAAAATGACAAGTGCCAAAATGACAAGAGCAATATTTTATAATCCAACAATTACACTCTTAGGAATTTATTCTCCAAATATTCTCACACATGGAAATGACATCATTCAGTTACCATTGTTCTTTATTTATTTATTTATTTTCAGACAAGGGTCAAAGCATGATTTTTTAAATTTTACTTTCAGTAGAGACAAGGTCTCACTGTGTTGCCCAGGCTGATCTCAAACTCCTGGGCTTAAACAATTCCTCAGCCTCCCACAGTGCTGGGACTACAGACATGAACCACTGCACCCAGCCCACATACTGCTGTTTTTAATAACAAGAAGAAACAACCTAAATACCCAACAGTAGGAGACTTGGTTAAATAAACTATAGTAAGTCCACACAGTGGAGTACTATGCAGCAGTAAAAAAAAAAAAAATGAGGAAACTTTTTATGTACTGAATCAATAATCCTCTATATACTTTTTTTTTTTGAGATGGAGTCTTGCTGCATTGCCCAGGCTGGAGAGCAATGGTGCGATTTCAGCTCACTGCAACCTCCATCTCCCTGTTCAAGCAATTCTCCTGCCTCAGCCTCCTGAGTAGCTGGGATTACAGGCATGCGCCACCACACCTGGCTAATTTTTATATTTTTAGTAGAGACAAGGTTTCACCATGTTGGTCAGGCTGATCTCAAACTCCTGACCTCAAGGGACCCACCCACCTCGGCCTCCCAAAGTGCTGAGATTATAGGTGTGAGTGACTGAACCCATTTTACATAATTTTTTTTTTTTTTTTTTGTGATGAGTATTGCTCTGTTGCCCAGGCTGGAGTGCAGTGGCGCCATCTCGGCTTACTGCAACCTCCGCCTCCAGGGTTCAAGCAATTCTCTGCCTCAGCCTCCTGAATGGCTGGGATTAGAGGCACCCACCACCACACCCAGCTGATTTTTTTGTATTTTTAGTAGAGATGGGGTTTCACCATCTTGACCAGGCTGGTCCTGAACTCCTCCTAACCTCGTGACCCACCCACCTCGGCCTCCTAAAGTGCTGGGATTATAGGCGTGAGCCACCGTGCCCGGCCTACATACATATTTTTAATAAACTTTTTATTTTGGAGTAATTTTAGATTTAGAGAAAAAATGTGAAAGCAATGCAGAGAACTCTTATACCTTGACTTATACCTTGACCCAGTTGCAGTACATGGTACACTATCAAAACTAAGAAACCAGTATTGGGACATTTCATTTAACTACACTCCAGATTTCATTTGGAGTTCACTGGGCTTTTCCATTAATGTCCTCTTCTGCTCCAAGATCCAGTTCAGGATCCCACACTGCGTTTAGTCATTGTGTCTCTTGGTTTTCTCAATTTGTGGTAGTTTTTCAGACTTTCCTTGTTTTTCATGAGCTTGATGGTTTGGGGCAGTACGGGTCAGGTGTTTTGTAGGCTGTTCTTCAATTTGGATTTGGCTGATGTTTTTCTCATAACTGGACGGGGGTTATGGGTTTTTGGAAGTAAAACCACAGAGGTAAGGTGCCTTCTCATTGCATCGTAGTGACAGGTACATAAATGCGCATGATGCTTACATGATATGCCATGGTTAAGGCAGTGTTTGCCAGACTCTTCAACTCTAATGTTACTACTTTTCCCTTTCCAAACTGTCTTCTTTAGAATCTAGTCACTAAGTCAAATCCACCATCACGGGTGGAAGGGGAACTCAGCTCCATGTCCTAGAAGAGGAAATACCTACATATGTTAAATAAAATTCTTGGGAAAGGAAGATATTTCTCACCACCACTCCATTTACTTATTTAAACATATATTTTTATAATTATGAACACACATGTATTTATTATATTTGGGACAATAATTCAGTACCATAGTATTTATTTTATTGTACAAATTGTTTCAGTTTTGGCAGCTGGGAGCTCCTTTAGGTAGGTTCTTGTATCTTCTCGACATGCCCCCATCCTGTTGTTTTTCTCTAGCTTCTCTCCATCTCTCTGCACCTGGCTCCTTCCTCAGTGGCCTCTGGCATTTCCTACACTAGCCCCTCCACCCCTTGTCTCAGGTTGGGTTGGACTAGCCCATCATGGAGGGCTGAAGTCAGAAAACACCCCCACTCAGCTGTGTCTGTTGCCAAGGCAACTAAGCAGCCCTGCAGGAAAGCCCAGGGGTCCAGCTCCCAAGTCTCCTGCCACCTGTGGTGCACTGAGTCCTTGGGACACTGGGGGTGTGGGGGTTACGTCAGTCACATGACCTCTGTCACCATGGCACTCTGGTGCAACTTCTCCAGGGTTCAGGACCCAGGGAGCTTGGTCTACAGAGGCGCAGCTGGCTAGTTTTTCTCCAGGGTTCTGGGGAAGGGCCCAACTAGTTGAAGTCACACATTTGTTGAGCTAGAGTGACCACACCTCGGGATCTCACTCTGCTCATCTCACTCCTGTATGTTTATATTCTTACCCAAAGCCATCCTGATTGCTCCCTCTGAGATGATGGATAGAGAAAAATTTCCCTCCAAGGATGGATAGAGAAAGAACAACGGAGATGTGGGCGTCTATTGGCATCCATGCATTTGTGCAACTAGCAAAGCACCGAGTCCACAGGGAAAGGGGAGAGAAAGTGTAAGTGAAGGTGCAATTGTGTGTGGAAGGCTGAGTGTGGTCACAGGAAAATTGCCTCCTCCTTGTATTGTAAATGCACCTTTCATCCCTCAACCCCAGGTTCTAAGTAGGTTCCCTCGCCCTTTCCTCAGTCACCACCCTCGTGCCATCATCATCTCTCACTTAGACCACAGCTTTATCCTCCTGACATGTTAACCCCACTCCAAATCATTTTACAGATAACTTTAAATACAAATCAGATTATATCATTAATTTGCTTCAAACCCTTGAACGGCCCTCCATTGATATCATGATAAAAACCCAAATGTTTCATCCCCCAAACCCCTACTTTACCTTGCACCACTTCCCCCTCACTATCCAATTTCAAGCTACCTCAGCTGTTGATCACACTGGCCCCTTACCCTGGGGCACTCCTCCCTCCACTGCCCCATTCCCCTTCATCCTCTGGACCTTATTGCAAACATCACTTCCTCAAGGAAACCTGCCCCAATCAAAAAATCTAAATCAGACCATGAGATATATTTTCTTAAAACCCCTCTACACACTCCCCATTCATAATCATATAGTTTTCTGATCATTATATATTGCCTGTTTACCTCACTATGTTGTAAATTCCTTGGAGGCAAACATGATATTATTTTGCTCATTGTTGTATCTCCAGTGTTCTGCACAGTGACCAGCATGTAGTAGGTGCTCAATAAATCTTTACAGAATTAATGGATAAAATCCACTTCTCCTATGCTCCATTCTCAGAGACCGATATCATCATTTAGCCTTTGCTCAGGCCAGAAACTGGGGAGCCAACCTTGGTGCCTTTTTCCCCTCATTCCCCATACTGTTGTTCACCAAGTGCTGTGGATTTCGCCTTGTAAATATCTCTCAAATCCATCCTTCCTCTATATTCATCTTTCCAGTTTCTGACTTATTGCAATAGTCCCTCACTGGCCTCCTTGACTCCAGCATCGTCCCCTCCAAGTCATTTTCCACACTAACTGAAGAAGTATGTGATGTCTACAATGCACATTTGATTAAATCGTAAAGCTGCCTTCATGATAAAATTACAATACAAACCCTTAGGAGGATGTAGCAGATCTGTTACTGCCCCTGCCGGCATCCCCAGTGTCTTAGTTCATTTCATGTTGCTATAACAGAATACCTGAGACTAGGGAATTTATAAAGAAAGGAGGTCTATTTGGCTCATGATTTTGATATCTGGAAGGTTCGAGACTGGGTGGCTGGTGAGGGTCTCATGCTGCTTCAACACATGGTAGGAAGCAGAAGAAGAGTGGGTGAATGCAAAGAGATCACATAGTGAGAGAGGAAGCAAGAAAGAGAAACTGAGGAAGCCAGACTCTTTAACAACCTGATCTCTGGGAATTAATCCATTCCCGAGACAGCGAGTAAGAAAACTCACTCACCTCTAAAAGAGGACATTAAACTATTAATGACGGATCTGCCTTCATGACACAAACACCTTCCACTAGGCCCCACCTCCCAACATTGCCCCATTGGGGATCACACTTCAACATGAGCTTTGGTGAGGATACACCGCAGTCAAACCATAGCACCAGCCTCACAGGGCTCCATTCATAGCCTACACCTGGCCATAGGAAGCCACATGTAGTTTCTCAAACACACCATTCACTTTCATGCTTCTGGGCTTTGCAGATCACTCTAACTTCTACACTAAATTACCCACTACTCATCCTTGAAGATGACTTCCGGGAAGGCTTTCCTGATCTCTCCCCACAACAACATGGAATGAGATCCTCCTCCCACATGTCCTCCCTAGACTCTGTGCCAGCCTTTATCACAACATGAAACACACTGAGGTATAATGTCAGCCTACCCAGCCATCTCCTCTATTTTGAAAACTTGAGAACAATAGTCCTCCCTTATTCCTCTGTTTCCAGTGTTCAGTAATGTGCCCCAGTAGTGTTTTATCACTTCCAGAGCATATTCATATGCTTTATCTGGTTCTACCCTCTCAACAACTCTATGAGGTAGATAAGACAGACATTCTTTTTTTTTTTTTTTTTTTTTTTTTTTTTTTTTTTGAGACGGAGTCTCGCTCTGTCACCTAGGCTGGAGTGCAGTGTCTGGATCTCAGCTCACTGCAAGCTCCGCCTCCCGGGTTCACGCCATTCTCCTGCCTCAGCCTCCCGAGTAGCTGGGACCACAGGCGCCCGCCACCTCACCCGGCTAGTTTTTTGTATTTTTTAGTAGAGACGGGGTTTCATCGGGTTAGCCAGGATGGTCTCAATCTCCTGACCTCGTGATCCGCCCGTCTCAGCCTCCCAAAGTGCTGGGATTACAGGCTTGAGCCACCGCGCCCGGCAAGACAGACATTCTTATCCCAAATTCCAGAAAGCAGTGGCTGATCGCACTCTGGGCCCATGACAAGATAAGCCCCCAGTCCCCTGTGTACCCAAGTCTAATGCTCATGCCTCTGGATAAGCATTTACCATGTGAGCCTCTGCTCAGATCCAGAATGCTGGGCCGGGCTCACATACTCATGCTGCAGATTGGAGAACCTCGGGAGAATCTGGCCAGCCTAAGAAAGATGACTCAGGTGCTGACATTTCAGTTACCTGGTGGAACATCTGGGCCCTTCCCCTGCCCCCCATTCACTTACCCCTGGAAGACACAACACTTTCACTCTCACTGGCCCACTGGTCAGTGAGTGCCCATCTCTCTCTCTCTCTCTCTCTCTCTCTCTCTCTCTCTCTCTCTCTCTCTCTCTCTCTCTCTCTCTCTCTCTCTCTCTCTCTCTCTCTCTCTCTCTCTCTCACACACACACACACACACACACACACACACACACACAACTTCCAATCAACTCTCTAATGCTCCTCTGGATAGCTAAGCATCACCAGACATTTGAAGAAAGCCTCCAACATGAAAAACAGACACCACAATGAATAGGAAAAAAAGGAACTCAATGGAAACAGATACAATATAAGAAGTAGAAAGAAACTAAAACAAACAAGCAAACAAGAAACCCCTCAAACTCCTACCATTAATAACATACTCAGGGAGATAGCTTTGTTAAGGAGAACATATCTTACCCACGGTATAAGATGAGAATTTGTTTTTATTTCTGTAACAGCTTCATTGGGACAAAATTCACATGTCACACAATTCACACATTTAAAGTGTATGTTTTTTAGTATATTCACAAAGTTGTGCAACCATCACTACAATTAATTTTAAAACATTTTCATCACCTCCAAAAGAAACCTCATACCTTTTCCCTACCCACCCTTAAGCAACCACTACTCCACTTTCTGTCTCTAGATTTTCTCTAGTCTGGACATTTCATGTAAATAAGATGATATGATATGCAACATTTTGGTTTCTGCCACTTAACGATGTTTCTAAGTTTCACCAAGTTGTATCAGTACTTCATTACGTTTTATGGCTGAATAATGTTCCATTACATAAATGTACCACAAAGTACTTATTTATTTGTTCAAGATGGGCATTTCAGTTGTTTCTGCTTTTTGATTATTATGAATAATGTTGCTACAAAAATTTATGTACAATTTTTTGTGTTGACATATGTTTTCATTTTTCTTAGGTACATACACAGAAGCACAATTGCCAGGTCAAGTAGTAACTCTACGTTTAACACTTGAAGAACTGAGAAACTGACACTGTTTTCCAAAGAAGCAGTCCCATTTTATATTCCCACCAGCAGTGCATGAGGATTCCAGTTTTTCCATATCTTCACCAACCCTTATTATTATCTGACTTTCATTTTATCCCAGTGGGGTGAAGTGGTGTTTCAGTATGGTTTGGATTTGCATTTCCCTGATGATGTTGAGCATCATGATGTGCTCATTATTAAATTTGCTTGGGGGAATATCCATTCAGATCTTTTGCCCATTTTTTAATTTTTTTTGAGATAGGGTCTTGCTCTGTTGCCCAGGCTGGAATGCAATGGGCAGTGGTGCAGTCATGGCTCACTGCAGCTTCAGACTTCTAAACTCAAATGATCCTCCCACCTCAGCCTTCAGAGTGGCTGGGACTACAACCACATGCCACCGTGCCCAGATAATGTTTTAACTTATTGCAGAGACAGGATCTGACATTGCCTAGGATGGTAGAATCAAGTTCTTCATCAGATATTTGATTTGCAAATATTTTTTTCAAATTAAAAATGATGACCGGGGCAGTGGCTCATGCTTGTAATCCTAGCACTTTGGGAGGCGAGGCAGGCAGATCACTTGAGGTTAGAAGTTCAAGACCAGCCTGGTCAACATGGCGAAACCCTGTCTCTATTAAAAATACAAAAATTAGCCAGGCATGCTGGTGCACGCCTGTGGTCCCAGCTATTCGGGAGGCTGAGGCATGAGAATCGCTTGAACCCCAGAATGCAGAGGTTGCTGTGAGCTGAGATCATACCACTGCACTCCAGCCTGGACAGAATGAGACTCATCTCCAAAACAAAAACAAAACAAAACAAAGCAAAAAAAGATGAAGCGGTAACTCAGGAAACCTTTATACTATTATATTATTCATAAATCAAAATAAACCTTTGTAAAACAAAATAACTAAATTTCTAAACATTCAGTATCTAGAGTAGCTGCTTAAATAATTTATATCTGGAATGGGATTCAAGTACAGAAAATTCACTGTCTATTAACAACAGTGGTGTCTTAATGAAAGCCAGTGCTGTGTTGTTCGTTTTGTTGGGAGGCAGTGTGGTGGAATGATGCAAAGGTGACTCTGAAGCCAGACTACAGACGAAAGGATTTTGAGAACAGGGAGACCTCCCCTACCTGTGCACATACATGAAAGGCAAGGCTCCTCTGTACTGTACATCAGTGGGAAACCTTTAGATTCTGCTGCCACCTTGTGGTAGACAGATTACAACATGGTGCCCCACGCTCTTGGGTTTTGCTAGGGCTCCTGCTTCATTCAGGTCTATGGTAGGGCCAAAAAAAAAAAAAAAAAGGACCAAGGCAAGCATACATTGTATTTTGTATATGCATTAAACAAGAATAGACAAAACATTTTTAAAGCATGAGAGATTATAGCATAATGATAAAACCAGTATCTTTGGAGCTATTCTAACTTCATTTATACTCCAAACTTCACTTATACTCCTGACTCAGCATTGGACTAGCCGTTTGATGCTGGTCAAGTCACTGTTACCCCTACGAGCACTGTTTATTAAGTGGCAATAATAATAGTACCTCTCTCATGATGAGAGGTTAAATGAGACAGTGATTGTTTGGCACTGAGTTCCTGGCATATGATTCTTGGTTAATTACAAATGATTGATATAGGTTGTATTAGTCTGTTTTCATACTGCTATAAAGAACTGCCTGAGACTGAGTAATTTATAAAGAAAAGAGGTTTAACTGACTCACAGCTCAGCATGGCTGGGGAGAACTCAGGAAACTTACCATCATGGTGTAAGGTGAAGAGGAAACAAGGACCTTCACAAGGTGGCAGGAAGGAGAAGTGCCGAGCAAAGGGGGAAGAGCCTTTTATAAAACCATTAGATCTCCTGAGAACTCACTATCATGAGAACACCATGGGGCAATCCACTTCCATGATTCAATTACCTCCACCTGGTCTCTCCCTTGACACACAGGGATTATGGGGATTACAATTCAAAATGATATTTGGGTAGGGACACAAACCCTAACCATATCATAGGTGAACAAGGAATTCAAGCTAGTTCCTTTCTGGGAGCCTTTTCCTTTTTTTTTTTTTTACATTGGGTGCAAAATTTGAACTAATCAAAATTATTGGTTTATAATGCTTGTTCATCACTGGTCATGGAACACACAAAAAATGTGCTTCTGTGTGGGGATTGGATGCCTAGAAACAATCTGGATGCAACAATTTAGTGTAATTCCAGGATTAAAAGAATACAACACACACCCACTTGTGAGCACACATACATATACACACACATACACTGACACAAAAGGGGAAGCATGTTCCAGTTGGTTATAGTAACTCATTTCATCCTTACGCAAATTTTGTCCGAAAGGAGGACTGTTCCCTATCTTATCTAGGATATGCAGGTATGGAACCTGCAGGATTTCAAGGTCACCTTTAAATCTAGTGGGCATGAGCTCTATCCTATGAGGAAGAGTGCATTCTGACTCTTTTTTAAAAGGATACAGTGGGCAAAGTGGAGGGAGTAAGACCCTCTACTGAGACAGATGGCTAAGTGCTTCCTGAAGGATAAGGTAAATAAGGGCTTGGTATTTTGCATTTTCTTCTAGTGAAATTTGTCTTTTAGTTTTTTAAAATAGCTAACTCTGTTCTTTTTTGAATTATTTTCATAGTTATGCCTTTACTGTCTTTTTAAAGGCTTTTTTATTTTTCTAAAATTCAAAGTCTAATATTAATTTAGTAATATATACTATATTATCTAAATATATAATTATTATGTATTTATAATATTTATAAATATTTTATTATATTTATATATTTATATTATATTGTAAATTTATATTTACAATAATATAATAGAATATTACAATTATATTAACTAATAATTAATATTAGTTTAATTCTCAGCTAACAAAAACTCTTAAAGCTGTGAAATTTTATCTGAAAACACGGCTTTGTCATGTATCTCACACTTAAAATGTTGCATTTTCTTATTCATTTTTTCTTTAAAGAACCAGATGTATTCATCTTGCTTTCTCTATGACTCTCGTGCTATTGGATAATTTTCCCTCTTTTTTGATTTTCAGGTGGCTGGGTTTTCATATTGTTTTGTTTTGAGATATTCACTGGTTACAATGTGGCTAGAGGATGTGGTCTATATCACTTCTGCTTTTGGAAATTTATTACAGTTTCTTATATGCAGTCCATTTTTATGACTATCTGTAGCTGATACGCTTTTCACAGGCCACAGGTTCAAGTTCGGTTAGAAAATGTAATATAATTTTCTATTACACATTTTTCCTCTATTTTGAATATCCATTATTCCTAATGCATGTACCCACAGAAATTTTAAAAACTAATTAAAAAAAATAAAAACTACAACAAACCACCAATCACACACACACACACACCTAATGTTAGTCATCTCCATGTAAACTCAGTAATTTTTTTCCAGGATTTTCCCAATTAGTGTTTCCCCTTTTCCACCTTTTCCCAGGAGGTTGGATCTAAGTCGTGGGGGTACTTTTGTAGCATTAAGGGAGGGTCATCTGAATGTTCTGGGGTCATCACCTTTCCACTTTAGTATCCGTTGAGATGTATGTCATCTTCCCCTCCCAGCCTTTGTTGCCTTCCACAAACTTTGCAGACATTAGCTTGGTGACCCGTTTCCCACGTTTCCTAGTTCTTGGCACATGCATTTCTCCACCGGACCTAAAGGCCACTTCCATCCTCCCACCAACCTGAGTGCCCCTCTTGGGCAAAGGGAAATCTTTGCATATTCTCGCGAGCAACTCTAGGATCTGAGGAAACGTGAGGCTGACCGATCTCCTCCAGTCCTTTGACAACCTTCATTGTTCGCGCGGCTACCGTGGGCTGACTTCTGCAAGGCTTATTGATTCCCTGTTTGTTCCAGAAATGTGCACGTGACTATCTCACATCTCTAGCTGAGGGGATTTTCATACCCCATTCAGGGCAGTTTCAACCCCCGGGAGAGGGTACAGTGGACAAAGGGCACAGCCGCTTCCCAGAGACTCACGCTGCATCAGACTCACTGTCTTTCGGACTTCGCTAGTCCGGAGGCTGCTCGCCCCAACCCACCAGGTCCCGGCTGCGCTTTGGCGCCATCTAGTGGTGTCTTGGCGGCTCGGGCGTAATCCGGCTTGGGAGGCTGAGGGTGCTATTGGGAGGGGTCTCCGCCCGGCGGGACCTCCCAGCGGAGCTACGCGCGCTCCAGGATCCGCCCGGTTAAACGGCACCTGCTTTCTTGGGGGCATCTGGGGAGACCGGGCAACGAGAACACTGAGGACACAAAGGTCCACTTTCTACTTCTGGGTTTCCGAAAATAAGGCGGCCTGAGTTTTCAGCGCCTGGCCTTCCCGCCACCCCACCCTACCAACGAAAGGAAATCACCTGGCGTAGGAAAAAAGCCCTACCTTGCATTTGTTTTCGGAATTCACAGGTGGTGCAGGCGTGTTACCGTCGGATTTATCCACTATCCCTCTATGCGTGCTGTGGGCACCTGAAAAGGAGGTGATCGCCCCTCTCTGTAAATGTGCAATTCCCCCTGCCCAGACAAGGGAGAAGCCAGGACGCAGAGTGCCAGGGTCAGGCAGGGCAGGAACCCAGGCTGCAGCAGCCGAAGGAGAGAAACAGAAGTTCCAGCCAACCCCAGCCAAGCGAAGCGAAGCCAAGAGCTGGGAAGAAGAGAAACGGGAACCCGAACGAAGTCGCAAAGCAGCGAACAGGAGACGCAGCTGGAGGGGGTCCCCGAGTCACAGAGGCTGGTTTCTCACAGGGAGGGGCCCTAGGAGAATATAGGCCACTGAATTTTTTCCTTAAGTTTTATTTTGTCTGATATTAAATTTGCTAAACTTCTTTATATCCAACTTTTAAAACAATATATTATTTTCTTTATTGTGGAAAAATATAGAAAATTGGAGGAAACACATCTTGTATAACACGTAGATAGAAAGGCTGCTGTTTATTTGTGTGCGTGTGTGTGTGTGTGTGTGTTTATATATGTTTTGTAGGGATGCTGGGACAAATTACCACAAACTGGGTAACAACACAGATTTATTCTCTGCCAGTTCTGGAGAAAAAAGGCTGAACTCAAGATGTCAGCAGGGCTACCCTCCCTCCAAGGGCCCTAGAGAGAATTTTTCTGGCTTCTTCCAGCTTTTGGTAACTCCAGGAGTTCCTTGCCTTGTAGCTACATATCTCCAGTCTCGGTATCCGTCCTCACATGGCCATGGCTTTCTCTGTGTCTGGGTCTTCTCTTCTGTCTCCTATACAAGGCTCGTTAAATTTAGGACCCATCCAGATAATCTAGGATGAGCTCATCTCAAGATCATTAACTCAATTATATCTACAAAGACACTACTCAGGAGCGTGGGTATTAGGACATGGAGAGATATTTTTAGGGGTCATAATTCAACCCATTACAACGTATGTGTGTGGGGGGGGTATATATATATAAATATATATACGTTCTTCATGCATGCACATATGGAGAAACAGAAAAAAAAAAGCTACGATTCTACTATTCACATTTTGATGCATTTTCTTTTCTTTTCTTTTTTTTTTTTTTTTTTTTTTTGAAGTGGAGTGTTGGTTTGCTCTGTGACCCAGGCTGGAGTGCAGTGGCGCGATCTCGGCTCACTGCAAGCTCCGCCTCCCAAGTTCCCGCCATTCTCCTGCCTCAGCCTCCCAAGTAGCTGGGACTACAGCCGCCCGCCACCACGCCTGGCTATTTTTTTGTCTTTTTAGTAGAGACGGGGTTTCACTGGGTTAGCCAGGATGGTCTCGATTTCCTGGCCTTGTGATCCGCCCGCCTCAGCCTCCCAAAGTGCTGGGATTACAGGCGTGAGCCACCGCGCTGGCCCACATTTTGATGCATTTTCTTCAGGTGTTGGTGTTGGTTTTATGCAGCAATAAAACTTTTAAATGAGGAGCCAAGATGGCGGCGGTGGTGTCACTCTCCTTGAGGCACTGGTTACCGGCCACAACCCTTGGCGGAGCCTGCCTGCAGGCCTCCCGAGGAGCCCAGACAGCCGCAGCCGCAGCTGCCCGTATCAAGACGTTTGCCATCTATCGATGGGACCCAGACAAGGCTGGAGACAAACCTCATATGCAGACTTATGAAGTTGACCTTAATAAATGTGGCCCCATGGTACTGGATGCTTTAATCCAGATTAAGAATGAAATTGACTCTACTTTGACCTTCCGAAGATCATGCAGAGAAGGCATCTGTGGCTCTTGTGCAATGAACATCAATGGAGGCAACACTCTAGCTTGCACCCGAAGGATTGACACCAACCTCAATAAGGTCTCAAAAATCTACCCTCTTCCGCATATGTATGTGATAAAGGATCTTGTTCCCGATTTGAGCAACTTCTACGCACAGTACAAATCCATTGAGCCTTATTTGAAGAAGAAGGATGAATCTCAGGAAGGCAAGCAGCAGTGTCTGCAGTCCACAGAGGAGCGTGAGAAACTGGACGGGCTCTACGAGTGCATTCTCTGTGCTTGCTGTAGCACCAGCTGCCCCAGCTATTGGTGGAACGGAGACAATTATCTGGGGCCTGCAGTTCTTATGTAGGCCTATCGCTGGATGATTGACTCCAGAGATGATTTCACTGAGGAGCACCTGGCCAAGCCGCAGGACCCATTCTCTCTACACCGCTGCCATACCATCATGAACTGCACGAGGACCTGTCCTAAGGGTCTGAATCCAGGGAAAGCTATTGTGGAAATCAAGAAAATGATGGCAACCTATAAGGAGAAGAAAGCTTCAGTTTAACTGTTTCCATGCTAAACATGACTTAAAACCAGCTCAGAGCTGGACATAATTTATATCTAATTTGAGTTCCTTTAAAGATCTTGGTTTTCCATGAATACAGCATGTATAATAAAAATTTTAAGAAATAAAAAAACCTTCTAAATGAAATTTAATTCACAGATGATATACAGATTTGATCTATTTTTCCATAATGATTTTTCCATCTTTAAATATTGATTTAAAACAAAACTAATGGTTGCATCATAAACTATCTTAAATGTGCTATATTTTATTTAACCATTCAATTAATATTGAACACATGGGTGCTATAAATAAATGATGATGTAGTGAACAAAGTAATAAAAATCTAGCTTCTAAGGAACAATTTGTTGTTTTTGCCACCTCACATCCATTACCCCTTCTTCATAATATTACCTTAATTTTTCTTGGGGAAGTAACATTCTTTATTGGATAATGATTGGCAAGACAATCAATTAAGATGCACTGAATATTTTTATATTAAAAACAGATGTGAAACCTAACTTAGGATAGTTGGATGCTCTCTCCATAGCAACTGAATCTTAAGAAAAGTAAGACTGAAAACAGCTGTAGCTGATTCATCTGGTAGCTGATTCATCATGTAGCTGTTTCATTGCTTTCTGTTACCTGGTTCTCCAGAGTCATCCTGGTTCCTGCCCTTTCGGGGCCTCACTTTTCAGCTTTCTCTTTCAGCTCTAGGAACTGAACCAAAAATTTATGTTTTATTTTGTCTGAGCTGATTTCTGCTTTTGCAAACAAAGAATCTGAACTTCTACAAGGTGAATACTTTATTCATTTGTTTTTGGTATTTTTTGCTTTCTAATACAAATATTTAGTAATATAAATTTTCCTCTGAGAACAATTTTGTTGTTATACAAAATTGTTTTCTCACGTTAGTTGTTTTTGTTTTTGTTTTTGTTTTGAGTTGGAGTCTTGCTCTGTCGCCCATGCTGGAGTGCAGTGGCGCAATCTTGGCTTGCTGCAACCTCTGCCTCCTGGGTTCAAGCAATTCTCCTGCCTCAGCCTCCCAAATCGCTGGGACTACAGGCACGTGCCACCATGCCTGGTTAATTTTTGTATTTTTAAATATGGGGTTTAGAGATGGGGTTTCACCGTGTTGCCCAGGCTGGTGTCAAACCCCTGACCTCAAGTGATCTGCCAGCCTCAGCCTCCCAAAGTGCTGGGATTACAGCCCTGAGTCACCATGCCCAGCCTGTTACTATTTTCTGAATAGACTTTTATTTCTTTTACTTGAGTTACTTGAAAAGATGGTTTTAGAACACCAATTGATTTTTTGGACAATTATTTTTTTGCTGTTTTTCATTTTGTGACATTATATTAAGAGAATTTGGGGTATTTATGGAAACCTTTATGTATATGTTTGTAGATATTCTCAAGTATTTGAAAAAATAGCCACACACACACACACACACACACATGCATAGCATGTATCTTTTAAGTCAAAGTTTTAACTGTATTGTTCATGTCTTTTACTATTACCCAATATCCCAAAGACACACAAACACACTATGAGAAAAAAGAACTACAGAACAATATCACTTGTGAACATATATGCAAATATCATCAACAAAATACTAGCAAACCGAATCCAGCAGCACATTAAAAGAATTATACCCATGACCAAGTAGGATTTATCCCAGGAATGGAAGGTTGGCTTAATATATGAAAATTAATCAGTGAAATACACCACATTAAAAGAATGAAAGACCAGCCTGGCCAACACAGTGAAACCCCGTCTCTACCAAAAAATACAAAAATTAACCGGGCATGGTGGTGCATATCTGTAGTCCCAACTATTCAGGATGCTGAGGCAGGAGAATCACTTGAACCCAGGAGGCAGAGGTTGCAGTGAGCTGAGATCGCGCCACTGCACTCCAGCCTGGATGACAGAGTGAGAGAGTGAGACTCTGTCTCCAGAAATAAATAAATAAATAAATAATAAAAGAGAAAATCCCACATGATAATCTCAATTGATGCAGAAAAAGCATTTGACAAAATTCAACACTTTTTCATGATAAATACACTCAATAAAATAGTAATAGAGGGGAACTTCTTCAACATGATAAAGGCCATCCACAAAAAACCCACAGAAAACATCACACTCAATGGTGAAAGACTGAAAATCTTTACACTGAGAACAAGAACAAGACAAGGATGCCCACTTTTGCCACTTCCATTAAACATAGGACTGGAAGTCCTAGCTAGAACAAGTAGGCAAGAAAATGAAATAAAAGACATATTGGAAAAGAAGAAGTAAAATTATCTTTATAAACAGATGACATGATCTAATACACTGAAGAACCTAAAAAATACACACATGTGTTCACACACGCATACACATATACAATAGAGCTAACAAGTGAATTCAGCAAAGTTGCAGGATACAAAATCAGCACACAAAAATTAGTTGTATTTCTATACACTAGCAATGAACAATTCAAAAAGGAAATTTAGAAAACAATTCCATTTTAAATTTCAAAAAGAAGATACTTAGAAATAAATTTAAGTAAAAAGGGACAAATCTTATTTACTGAGAAAAAAAACAAAACATTGCTGAAGAAAATTAAAGAAGACCTAAATAAATGGAAAAAGATCCCACTTCATACATTGGAAAACTCAATAATGTTAAGATAACAGTACTGCCCAAAGTGATATACAGATTTAATGCAATTCCTACCAAAATTCCAATGGCATCTTTTTCTTTTACTGTTTTGTTTTCTCAGAACCTGGAAAAACCTTTCCCAAAATTCATATGGAATTTCAAGAGACCCCAAAGAGTCAAAACAATTTTGTAAAAGAACAAAGTTGAAGGACTCACACTTCCCAATTTCAAAGTCTTACTACAAAACCACAGTCATCAAAACATTGTGGTATTGGCATAAGGACAGAGATATAAATCAATGCAGTAAAGTCAAAATAAATCTTCATATCTATTTGGTTTCTGACAAGGCTGTCAAGACTATTCAATGGGAAAAGGACAGTCTCTTCAACGGTGTTTTGGGAAAACAGGATATCCACATGCAAAAGAAATGAAGTTGGACCTTTACCTCACACCATATGCAAAAATTAACTCAGGATTCAGGGAAGAACCAAGAATCTGTCTCTCCACCTAGGCAACAATTAACACTGGCAGCATCTGTCTGATGTAACTATTTTATAACTCTGGAGTCTGCTGAAAGATTGCAACTTCTAGGAAAAGGTCTGGACCTTAATAGGTAGTTAATTTCAGTCCATTTTAGCTCTTAGCACAGTAGCAGTGATTAATTCCCACTCCTACCCCATGACAGACAGCTGTGCATGTGTTCCTGTAGTAGATACAAACAGCCTGTGGGAGCCAAGGGTGGGCAAAAAGGACCTTGTCCTTCAGCTATCAGGGATCTGTGCTCTGATGGCCTACTGCTGCTTCTAATCACAGAGGTGAAGACAAAGGCACTTGGGAAGGCTGAGATGGGAGGAACATTTGAGCCCAGGAGTTGGAGACCAACCCAGTCAACGTAGTGAAACCCAGTCACTACAAAAAATTTTTTAAACTAGCTAGGCATAGTGGTATGCACCTGTAGCTCCAGCTACTCGGGAGGCTGAGGTGGGAGGATCACTTGAGCCTGGGAGGTCAAGGCTGCAGTGAGCAGTGATCATGCCACTGTACTTCAGCCTGGGGGAGAAAGGGAGACTCCATCTCAGAAAAAAAAAAAAAAAAAAAAAAAAAAAAGACAATGAGGCAGCAGCTATTGTTGTAGTACCTCCCTCCCTTGTTGCAACTCCCTCCTTCTCTGGCTGAAGTGACTTCCAGGAGATTTAAAGGGCTAATGCCCTTTATTTCCTCCCTTCATTTTACTTTTTTTCTTTTTTGGAAGCCAGACCAAAAAAAGTAGTAAACCGTTTTAAAAAAAAAACTGCAAAAGCTCAGCCTTCTGAGATTAGAATTAAAACATAATTCTAACGGTTGCATCATAGACTATCTTCAATGTGCTATATTTTATTTAACCATTTAATTAATATTGAACACATAACTTTTTGATGCTATAAATAAATGATGATGTAGTGAACCAACTAACAAAAATCTAGCTTCTAGATTCTACATCCACAGATTTAACCAACCGTGTATCAAAAAATATATGTTTATATTTAGAAATGGGTCCTTGCTCTATTGCCTAGACCGGAGTACAGTGGCATGATCATACCTCACTGCAGTCTTGAATTGCCAGGCTCAAGAAATCGTCTTGCCTCAGCCTCCCAAGTAGCTAGGACTACAGACATGCACCACCACACCCAGCTAATTTTTAAGTTTTTTTGTGAAGATGGGGTCTCACTATGTTGCCCTGGCTGGTTTTGAACTCCTAGCAACAAGTGATCCTCCCATTTTGGCCTCCCAAAGTGTCGGAATTACAGATGTGAGCAACCATGCCCAGGCTAAAAATATTTTTTTAAAACTATAAAAATAATACAAATTTAAAAACAATTCTGAATATAGTATAACAATTATTTACATTGCATTTATATTGTATTAGGTATTAGAAGCAATCAAGTATGTGAATAAAGTATATGCAAGTTGTACACAGGTTAAATGCAAACATTATGCCATTTACATAAGAAACTTGAAAATTTATGCATTTTGGTATCTACAGGGTATCCTGGAACCAATCTTTCACAGATACCAAGGGATGACTATATATGTCTTCCAAAAGAGAGAAAGAAATTAACACAATCCCAAATAAACAAAAGCTGAGGGAGTTCATTACCACTAGAGCTGCCTTGTAAGAAATGCTCAAGGTAGTCATGCAAGGTGAAATGAAAGGATCCTAGACAGTAACTCAAAACCATATGAGGGAATAAAGATCTCAATAAAAGTAAATACATGAGACATTATAAAAGCTAGTGTTTTTTTTTTTTTTTTTTTTTTTTTTTTGAGACGGAGTCTCGCTCTGTCGCCCGGGCTGGAGTGCAATGGCCAGATCTCAGCTCACTGCAAGCTCCGCCTCCCGGGTTTACGCCATTCTCCTGCCTCAGCCTCCCAAGTAGCTGGGACTACAGGCGCCCGCCACCTCGCCCGGCTAGTTTTTTGTATTCTTTAGTAGAGACGGGGTTTCACCGTGTTAGCCAGGATGGTCTCGATCTCCTGACCTTGTGATTCGCCTGTCTCGGCCTCCCAAAGTGCTGGGATTACAGGCTTGAGCCACCGCACCCGGCCAAAGCTAGTGTATTTTAACAACAGTTTGTGGCATCATTTTTTGTTTCTACACGACTTAAGAAATGCTACATGACAAAAAGGGATGAATACATTTTTTAAAAAATATTAGTCTAAAAGCCAGTATTGCTGGGTATGGTAGCTGACACCTGTAATCTCGACACTTTGGGAGGCCAAGGTAGGAAGATCACTTGAGGTCAGGAGTTGGAGACCAGCTTGGGCAACGTAGTCTCTATTAAAAAATTTAAAAATTATCCAGGCATGACGGCATGCACAAATAGTCCCAACTACTCAGGAGGCTGAGGTGGGAGGATCACTCAGCCCAGAAGTTTGAGGTTACAGTGAGCTACGATTGTGCCACTGCACTCCAGCCTGGGCAACAGAGTAAGACCTTGTCTCTATAAAAATAAAATAAAATAACTTTTTAAAAATATAAAATATAAGCCAGCATTACCATAACTTTGGTTTGTAACTGTTCATTTTGACTTTTACATAATTTAAGAGATTGATGCATTTAAAAAATTATTAATTTAGGTTTTCAAGCACAAAATGCATATGGATATAATTTTGTGACACTGACAGCTGAAACTGTGAAGACAGAGCTGTAAAGGAACAGAATTTTTGTACATTATGGACATTAAACTGGTATAATTTCAAGTTAGAATATTATACCTTTAGAATAGTACATTAAATCTCCATGTTAATCACAGAGAAAACAGCTGTAGAATGTATACAAAAGAGTTGGGCGTGGTGGCTCAAGCCTGTAATCCCAGCACTTTGGGAGGCCGAGACCGGTGGATCATGAGGTCAGGAGATGGAGACCATCCTGGCTAACACGGTGAAACCCCGTCTCTACTAAAAAATACAAAAAACTAGCCGGGCGAGGTGGCGGGCGCCTGTAGTCCCAACTACTCTGGAGGCTGAGGCAGGAGAATGGCCGTGAACCTGGGAGGCGGAGCTTGCAGTGAGCTGAGATCCAGCCACTGCACTCCAGCCTGGGCGGCAGAGCGAGACTCCGTCTCAGGAAAAAAAAAAAAAAAAAAAAAAAAAAAAAAAAGTATACAAAAGGAAATGAAGAAGGAATTGAAATTTTTCACTACAAAATATCAGTTAAATGCAAAAGAAGATTTTCACTACAAAATATCAATTAAATGTAGGAAATAAGGGACAAAAATCTACAAGGCATTTAGAAAACAACCAGCAAAATGACAGAAGTATCTCCTCATCCATCATTATTTTAAATGTAAATGAGTTAAACTCTCTAATCAAAAGAGATTAGCAGAATGGATAGAAAAACATGATTGAACTATATGCTGTCTACAGGAAGTTCACTTTAGATTCAAAGACACAAAAGATTGAACATGAAAGAATGGAAAAAGATTCTCCATGCAAATAGTAACCAAAAGAGAGCAGGGGTTGCTATTCTAACAATGAACAAAATAGACTTTAAGTCAAAAAAGATTAAACGAGACAAAGAAGAACATTATACATTAATAGGAGGTTCAATGTAGCAAGAAGGTATAATAATTATAAACATTTATGCACCTAATAACAATCAAAACTTGTGAAGCAAAAACTGACAGAATTGAAGAAAGAAATAGACATTTCTAAAATAAATGTTGGAGACTTCAAAACCCCACTCTCAATGGGGAGACTGATTTGAGTAATAATAAAACTCCGGTCTCCCACACAACTGGCTCTGCTTGAATTAGTCTATTTCTATTGCAATTCATCTGTCTTAGTAAATCAACTTTGTCTAGGCAGCAGGCAGGGTGAATCCATTGGGTGGTTACAGTGCAATCATAGCTCACTGCAGCCTCAAATTTCTGGGCGAAACCAATTCTCCTGCCTCAGCCTCCCAAGTAGCTGAGATTAAGGCACGTGCCTCCATGCCTAGCTAATCTTTATTTTTTGTAGAGATGGGTCTTACTATGTTACCCAGGCCGGTCTCAAACTCCTAAGATCAGGTAATCCTCCCACCTCAGCACCCTAAAGTCCTGGGATTACAGGTATGAGTCACTATGCCTGGCCTTACACTATCATTCTTATTGGATATTTTAATCTTTTTACAATTCTATGTAGAATATTGTTCTGATTATATAGTATGTAGGGCAACGTAAGTAAATCAATCAGTTCTTAATTCTCATTCCAGCTCTGCCACTGTCTAAGTTGTCTCAACTATAAAATGGTGATAATTTATTTCAGAAACATTGTAAGAATCAAATGAAATAATGATTTGACTTTATGAAAATATATTATATAAACTGAAGTATCATTTTTCATTGGTATTCTGGTATTCTTGATAATTCAATGTATAAGAGTATTTCATTTAACTTCTTTTTCAGTTAAATATGTTTTTTGATGAAAATGTATTTTTAAAAATCAAAAGGGGCTGAAATTAGTTGTAAAGTAAAAAGATAGAAAAAATAGGAATTATGAAGTTAAGAGATTATTCTGGTCATTGTAGATAGCAAGTAGAAATGGTACTAATTTATATAGCACTCATAATTTATACATGACACTAAATAATCATGTTTACCAATCAAAACAATATGAAAAAGAGAAAAGCAAAAAAACGCAGACATAAAACTAGAAAATTCACAAACTTATGAAAATAAACAACCAATAAATCAAAGTAGAAATTCAAATGACAATGAAAACATAACATACCAAAATTTATGGTTTTGTGCCTTAAGGCAGTGCTGTAGTGGAAATTTATAGCTATACATGTTTACATTAAAAAAGAAAGATGTCAAACCTAATTTTATAACTTATAGAACTAGAAAAAGAAGAACAAACTAAACCCAAAGCTAGCATAAGAAAGGAAATTTAAAAGATGAGCACAGAGACCAACAAAATCGAGAACAGAAAAACAATAAAGAAAATTAATAAAACCAGAAACTGGTTCTTTGAATATAACAAACATTTATCTAGATAGACTTTTTTAAAATGAGGCCAGTTGCAGTAGCACACACCTGTAATCCCAGCACTTTGAGAGGCTGAGGCTGGCAGATAACTTGAGCCCAGGAGTTTGAGACCAGCCTGGGCAACATAGTGAGACCCCATCTCTATAAAAATATTTTTTAAATTAACTGGGTGTGATGGTGTGGGAGGATCGCTTGAGCCTGGGAGGCTCAAATGATCAGGCCACTGCACTCCAGCCTGAGAGACAGAGCGAGACCCTGTCTCAAAAAAAGAAAAAAAAAAAAAAGAAGAAGATGTGAATTAATAAAATCAGAAGTGAAAGTGGGGACATTATTACTGATTCTACAGATATAAAAAGATTATAAGAGAGTGTTATGAACAATTGTATGTCAACAAATTTAAAAACCCGCATGAAATGAACAAATTTCTAGAAACACAAAATCTATTAAGGTTAAATTATGAAGAAACAGAGAATCTGAGTAGACCTATAAAGAATAAGGAAATTGAATCATTAGTCAAAAATCTCCAGATTTGGGGTCATCAGAAAAGCCCTACATCTAGACCGACTGATGCCTGTAATCCCGGCATTTTGGGAGGCTGAGGCAGGCAGGTCACTTAAGGCCAGGAGTTCAAGACCAGCCTGGCCAATGTGACAAAACCCTGCCTCTACTAAAAATACAAAATTAGCCAGATGTGGTGGCATGCACCTGTAATTCCAACTACTTAAGTGGCTGTGGCTCAAGAATCCCTTGAACTCAAGAGATGGAGATTGCAGTGAGCTGAGATCTCGCCACTGCACTCCAGCCTGGGCAACAGAGCAACACTGTCTCAAAAAAAAAAAAAAAAAAGAAAGAAAGAAAGAAAGAAAGAAAAAGAAGAAAAAGAACAAAAGAAAAGCCCTGGATCTGATGGCATCACTGGTGAATTTCACCAAACATTAAAGAACTAATATGGATCCTTCTCAAACTTTTCTAAAAAACTGAAGAGAAAAATCTCCCTGACTCATTCTATGAGGTCAGCATTACCCTGATACCAAAACCAAAAAAGACACAACAAGAGAAGAAAACTACAAACTAGAATCCCTTATGAACACTGATGCAAAAACCCTCAACAAAATAGCAGCAAACTGAACTCAACAGCACATTAAAAGAATTACTCAACATGGCCTGGTGAGATGTATTCCTGGAATGAAAGGATGGTTCAACATTTGAAAATCAATCATTGGCCGGGTGCGGTGGCTCAAGCCTGTAATCCCAGCACTTTGGGAGGCGGAGACGGGCGGATCACGAGGTCAGGAGATCGAGACCATCCTGGCTAACACGGTGAAACCCCGTCTCTACTAAAAATACAAAAACTAGCTGGGCGAGGTGGCGGGCGCCTGTAGTCCCAGCTACTCGAGAGGCTGAGGCAGGAGAATGGCGTAAACCCGGGAGGCGAAGCTTGCAGTGAGCTGAGATCTGGCCACTGCACTCCAGTCCGGGCGACAGAGCGAGACTCCGCCTCAAAAAAAAAAAGAAAAGAAAATCAATCATTATAATATACCACATTAACAGGATTCAGGGGGAGGAAAAACCACTTAATCCTCTCAGTTGATACAGAAAAAACATTTGACAAAATTAAACACCCTTTTATGATAAAAATATATAACAAACTAGAAATAGAAGGAATATTATTACCTCAATGTAATAAAACCCATACATGAAAAATCCACAGCAAATATCATAATCAATGGAGAAAGACTGAAAGCCTTTCCTCTAAGATCAGAAACAAGGTAAGGATGCCCACTTTCACCACTTCTATTCAACATAGTACTGGAAGTCCCAGCCAAAGTACTTAGGCAAGAAAATAAAATAAAAATCACCTACATTGAAAGGAAGATGTAAAATGTCTATCATTTTACTTTCCCACTAACAGTATACAAGAGATCCAATTGTTCCACATCCTCAAAACACTTGTTCTTTTCTTTTCTTTTTTAAATAGCTATCTGGCAGAGCACAGTGACTCACGTTTGTATCCCAGCACTTTGGGAGGCTGAGCCGGGAGGATTGCTTGAGCCCAGGAGTTTGAGATCAGCCTGACTCCCCTGTCAGATAGGTTGGTGAGATTGTGGCTGTAACAGCCTAGAAGGAAGAGGTGGCCCCCCAGTGAGAGAGAGAGAGAGACACTTACTCTTCAAATGACCCTCTTGTTTGCAATGAGGAAGAGACAGCAGAGAGTGTTCTCTGTCTGTGCATGCATGCAGAGGAAAGGCCATGTGAGAACACAATGAGAAGGTGGCCATCTCCTGCCAGCAGGAGAGCCCTCACAAGACACCAACCCTGACAGCACCTTGATCTTGGACTTCTAGTCTCCAGAACTGTGAGAAAATAAATGTCTGTTGTTTAGGCAAAACAAAAAATTAATTCAGAATGGATCAAAAACCTAAATTTAGAGCTGTACTGTATAATTCTTACAGTTGTAATCTAGTTTTAGAACACTTCTAGCACTCTAAAAAGTTATCTCATGCTTATTTGCAGCTCATTGCTCTTCCACCCCTAGTCTGAGAAAACCATTGATTTGCTTACTGATTCTATAGTTTTTCCCTTTCTAGAAATTTCATATAAGCGGAATTATACAATACATAGTTATGCACTGTCTGGCTTCTTTCATGAGGTTCACTTACGTTGTGG
Organism: Rhinopithecus roxellana; assembly: GCF_007565055.1. NCBI lineage: Eukaryota > Metazoa > Chordata > Mammalia > Primates > Cercopithecidae > Rhinopithecus > Rhinopithecus roxellana. The sequence goes on from NC_044565.1 coordinate 26,235,887, forward strand.
CATGTATCAGGACTTTGTTCCTTTTTATTGTCGAGTGTTATATGGGTACAGCATGTTTCATTTATCCATTTCCCATCTGATGGACTCTCACACTGTTTCCAATTTTGGGCTATTGTGAATAATGCTGCCATGACCACTTGAATACAAATATACAATTTTTTTAATTGTATTATCACAGTGTTAATTGTCAGATTTTAACAATTTACTATTATAGTAATTCATCAGTACTGTGAGTTTGCTCCTGTGGTCACTATACTGAATATTTGTAATTCTAAATAGATGCTCATTTTTGTCGGAGGCGGGTACCAGAGCAAAATATTTTTTTGGCTTTCTCTGCCATTCAGACCCTGCTGATGGTGATGTTGCTATCATGTTATTGAGCCTTTCTTTCTCTTTAATCGTAGCTAATCAAGGTAAAAACATCTTCTTTCATTCTTGATTAAAGATTGATGGTGACAGTACATTTTCATTATGGCAGTTTTACAAACTGAAGCTTCGTGCACTGCTGAAAGAAAATGCTTTCTGAATATTTTCTTTTTTTGAGACAGAGTCTTACTCTGTCACCCAAGCTGGAATGCAGCAGTGGCCCAGTCATAGCTCACTGTAACCTCAAACTCCTCGGCTCAAGAGACGCTCCTGCTTCAGCCACCTGAGTAGTTGGGACTACATGTGTGCCACCACACCAGGCTAAATTTTTAAATTTTTGTAGAGATAGGGTCTTGCTTTGTTGCCAAGGCTGGTCTCAAACTCTTGTCCTCAAATGATCCTCCTGGCTCAGCCTCTGAATATTTTCAAAATCAGATTTAAGATAATTGTCCTCAAGTATAATTTTATTTACAATATTTTCCCATGTACTTGCTGCTTCAAACAATCACTTGAGAAAATATTTGCCTTTAAATCCTGAATCTTGAAATAGGATATGATGGAACAATGTAATTTAAATGAATTTACATCTGTTTGAATCAGGGTTCTCTAAAGGGACAGAAGTAATAGGACATATGTATATATGAAGGGGAGTTTATTAGGAGTACTGACTCACAGGACCACAAGGTGAAGTCCCAACAATAGGCTATCTGCAAGCTGAGGAGCGAGGAATCCAGTCTGAGTCCCAAAACCTCAGAAGTAGGAAAGCCCACAGTGCAGCATTCAGTCTGAAGGCCTGAGAGCCCCTAGCAAATCACTGGTGTAAGTCCAAGAGCCCAAAAGCTGAAGAACTTGCAGTCTGATGTTTGAGGGCAGGAAATATCCAGCACAGGAGAAAGATGAAGACTGGAAGTCTCAGCAAGTCTGCTCTTTCCAACTTATCCCTGCTTTATTCCAGCCGCACTGGCAGCTGATTAGATGGTGCCCACCCACACTGAGGGTGGGTCGGCCTCTTCCAGTCCACTGACTCAAATGTTAATCTCCTTTGGCAACACCCTCACAGACACACCCAGGAACAATACTTTGCGTCCTTCGATCCAATCAAGTTGAGGCTCAATATTAACCATCACAACATCTGCATCTCAGGTTTTACTGCACGCTCATCAGTTTCAAACTTGTCACTAGAGTAAGCTGATAGGAGGATCTTTACAACTGATTTCAGTGAAAGATATATTGCCCTCACAAGACAACTGAGTTGGTTATGTCTACAGCAGGTTCCAGCCAGTAAACTCTTTTCTCTGCAAATCACAAGGGTTATTGTGTTGTTACAGTGATCTGCAAAGTAAAAGGTCAAGGCTTTATTTTGGTATTTAAGAGGACTTCTTGATATGTCATAAGTGTTGCATTATCTTTTGTGAACATCTCGAATAAGTACATGACAAGGCAAAGGCAATTCCACAGTATCTTGTATATCACATAGTTTGCTTTGGCTGAAGAAGAATATGGAAAAGGTCTACTCTCTTTCTGTTTACTGCCAGCAACCCATGGTGCTATCTTATATTTTAAAAAGACTTCTGGTTGTTTCTTCATGTCCAAGTGTCTGATATACAGGGTACAAAAGTAGCACATTTAATAATATCATTAACCTTTTTATACACAGCAGACTTTAATTCTAGAAACTGCTTTTAGTAACACGTTTTATGGAAGGAACTTTATATCTTCATCAAATGTCAAAAATCCTTCATCTGCTACTAAAAATAGTTGGCAGTCTACAGCAATATTTTTGTCAAGCTTTCTGTTTAAATTTTTGCATAGACTCAAGAGTAAAAGGAACTATCTTCTTGAAATATTTTTATGAAGTCTTGTTTTGAAATATGATTAGTAAAAACAGAATGGGTTTGAGATACCTCATTTCCTCTAAACTTTTTAAATTCATTGTTTATATTCTATCTTAATCAAAGTTGTTTCAACATGGTGGTTTTTCTATGTCATTTTAGAGTTTTCCTCCTCATAAACTCTGGGGTAGCAAAGTTGATATTCTTCTTTGAAGTCATCCTCAACAAGATGTAAACAATTCTCAAACAGGACTTTTTCTTGAAAGACTCAAAGCTAAATAATACTAAATAAATAAAAATTAAATACAGTTTTTGAAGATTTCTTTGAATGTTATGAATGCTAAAATACCAAGCAAGTCTACAAAGATTATAATTCTATTATCACTCCCTATTCTTTTTTAAGAACATTTACGTTTTTAAGAAGCTGTCTATTTATTTTTTGAATAGGGAATACATTTATATGACTTAAAAAGTCAAAGTAATGCAAAAGGTACACTCTGAGTATATTCACTTTCACTCCAACTTCCCTCCCCCTCCTCTATAGTTAACTAGTTTTATGATCTATTGAGGATCTTTCCAGTATTTAATATGTAAATGTTAGAAAATCTAAGTATATATTCCCCCTTTATTGCACAAGATTTCATTCTGCATAAGATATTCTTCTTTCCATTTTTTACTTTGCCTTCTTCATTCAGTACATTCTAGAGATCTTTTCACATCAGTATAAAGAGCAATTTTCATTGACTTTTATAGCTGTATATTATTCCATGATGTAGGATGTACCTTAGCATATTTAACTATGTCCATTTGGATCTTTTCTAGTCTTTCATTGTTACAAGCAATGCTGCCATGCATGACCTTGAACACAAGTTGAACACAAGTTATTTCATGCATGTGAAGTATATTTGAGGTAAATTTCCAGAAGTGGGATTACTGGTCAGAAGATAGAAACATGTAATTTTGAGAGATATTTCCAAATTGCCTTACATAGGATTGTTATCTTTTGGGCTCCAATCAGCAACGCATAAGAGTTTCTTGCCAAAATTATGTGTCATCAAACATTTGGAATTTTTTAACCAAGCTCATAGATGATAAACAGCATGTCCATTTTGTTTTAATTTGCATTTCTCATATTTTGAGTGAAATTGAGCATCTTCTATGAGTTTAAAGTCATTCATATTTCTTTTTCTGAGAACTATCTGTTTATATCCTTTGCCTATTTTTATATTGGGTTGTCTTTTTGTCTTGATTTCAGTGAAATCCTTATATATATTAAAAAAAAAAAAAGTGAGGGGGTGGCTGGGCGCGGCGGCACTTTGGGAGGCCAAGGCGGATGGATCGCTTGAGGTCAGGAGTTCGAGACCCTGTCTCTACTAAAAATACAAAAATTAGTTGGGCATAGTGGTGTGCATCTGTAATCCCAGCTACTCAGGAGGCTGAGGCAAGAGAATCGCTTGAACCTGGGAGGCAGAGGTTGCAGCGAGCCAGGATTGCACCACTGCACTCCAGCCTGGGAGATAGAGCGAGACTCAGTCTCAAGAAACAAAAACAAAAACAAAAAAACAGAAAAAAACCACCCTTTGTCAGTCTTATGAATTGCAAAATTTTCCTATTTTTCTCTGCCTTGTAACTACTTTTTGTCATCAGAATATTTTTGTGTAGTAAAATATATTGATCTTTTTTTATTTGGTTTCTAGACTTTGATTCATAGAAAGGCCTTCCTCACTCCAATGTTACAAAGAAATTTGTCCATATTTTCTTCTACTACATTTGAGGTTTATTTTTTTCTATATAAATCTTTGCTACATTTGGAGTTTATCCTGATGAATAGTGTGGGCTATGGATCCAATTTTATCTTTTCCAGATAGATATCCAGTTGTCACAACACAATTTATTAACATCGAGATGCATCCTTTATCATAAACTGAATTTCCCTACACTAGTCATCTTTTTCTTTACTTTTCTTTCTGTTTCTTTGTGTGTCTATTCATGTGCCAAAACCATACCATATCAATGGTATATTTATGGTCAGACTAGTCTCTTTCAATTGCTCTTCTTTTCAGACTCTTTCTACCCATTCTTTTCTTTTTTACTCTTTATTTAGAAATAAATTCAAATTCACAAATAGTTGCAAACATAAAAGTAGTATAAAAATAGTCACATATCCTTCACCCAGGGTCACACTTGTTAATATTTGTTTCATAGTTTCATCTTCTCTTCTTCTCCTTCTCTTTCGTACATAACTTTTTTGCTGACCCATTTAGGGATAAATTTCATACATCATGGCCTTTGCCCCTAAGTTCCCCAAGTGTGCATTTCCTAAAAATAGGGATATTATTTTACATAACCACAGTACAGTGATCAACTTCATAAATTTACATTGATACAATACTTGTATCTCTTTTGCCATTCATGTTTTTATTTTGCCATTTGACCCAGTAATACCCTTTTTAGCATTTCTCTTGCCTCCAGTACAGCATTAAGCTAGTGCCCGGCATTACATTTAGTTTATATCTATTCTTGTTGTTTCATTTGATTAAAAAACTTGGTATTTTTATCGAGATTATATTAAAAATAATTAATTTAGGGAGATCTAACATCTTTGTAATGTAATGCCAAGTCTTCCTGTTCAAGAACACTTTATACTTTTCTATTCTGGTCTACTTTTTTGTCTTTTGGCAAAGTTTTAGTTTTCCTTATATACATCTGCACATTTTTGTTAATTGATACCTACTATTTGCTCTTTTTTGCCCTATTTTATATAGTCTTCTATTGTGTCTTCTAACTGGCTGTGAAACTATTGATTTCAGAATATTTATTTTTTATTAGTGGCCTTACAAAGTTTTCTTATTTGTAGCAATTTTCAGTTGTAATTTGATTTGTTTTGCCTGTATTATTATTTACAATTTAAATAAATACTTATTGAATCAAAAGAAATAAAAATTTATTCCTAAGTTATATATCTCACATACTATTTTTCTTTCTTTCTTTCTTTTTTTTTTTTTTTGAGACACAGTCTCTCTCTGTTGCCCAGGCTGGAGTGCAGTGGCGCTATCTTGGCTCACTGCAAGCTCTGCCTCCGGGGTTCACACCATTCTCCTGCCTCAGCCTCTCGAGTAGCTGGGACTACAGGTGCCCATCACCACGCCCGGCTAATTTTTTTGTATTTTCAGTAGAGATGGGGTTTCACCATGTTAGCCAGGATGGTCTCGATCTCCTGACCTTGTAATCCGCCCACCTCGGCCTCCCAAGGTGCTGGGATTACAGGTGTGAGCCACCATGCCCTCCCCTGTCTCACATACTTTCTTAAGGTTTGTATTAGCTCAATCTATTCCCCCTATTTACTTAAAATCTCTTTTTTTGAGAGAGAGAGAGAGAGAGAGAGAGAAGAGAGAGAGAGAGAGAGAGAGAGAGAGAGAGAGAGAGAGAGAGAGAGAGAGAGAGAGAGACTCGCTGGGTCACCCAGGCTGGAATACAGTGGTGCGATCACAGCTCGAGTCCTCCTGGGCTCAAGTAATCCTTCCTCCTCAGCCTCCCAAGTAGCTGGGACCACAGGCATGTGCCACCACACCCAGCTAATTTTTAAAAAATTTTTATTTCATAGAGACAAGGTCTCCCTATGTTGCCCAGGCTGGTCTCAAACCCAGCAATCTCCTACCTCAGCCTCCCAAAGTACTAGGATTCCAGGCATGAGTCACCATGCCTGGCCTACTTAAAGTCTTTTTTGATATTTAAAATTAATCAACTTTTTGATATTTAAAATTAACAGCTTTTACAGTCATCATTAATTACCTTGTAATTTTACTCTAGCAATAACACTTTAAAGTGTTACGAAATATCAACATACAAAAAGTATATAATAAATGCTGTTTTCACTTCAAGTTACATGTAGCATGCTTACTTGTATTTGCAATGAATATTCAGATATCAGCTATAATTCTTTTTTTTTTTTTTTGAGGCGGAGTCTCGCTGTGTTGCCCGGGCTGGAGTACTGTGGCCGGATCTCAGCTCACTGCAAGCTCCGCCTCCCGGGTTCACGGCCATTCTCCTGCCTCAGCCTCCCGAGTAGCTGGGACTACAGGCGCCTGCCACCTCGCCCGGCTAGTTTTTGTATTTTTTAGTAGAGACGGGGTTTCACCGTGTTCGCCAGGATGGTCTCGATCTCCTGACCTCGTGATCCGCCCGTCTCGGCCTCCCAAAGTGCTGGGATTACAGGCTTGAGCCACCGCGCCCGGCCAATCAGCTATAATTCTTATTGACACACCTCATTTGTCTTACTGGCATTGTTAAACACATTATACTGATGGTAACATATAATTTTGAGGGAGGCTGACACTGGCATCTTCTAATCTGGGGAGTGGGGTCACTGCAGAGAGTACTGTAAGCAGGGACAGAGGCTCCATAGATTAGAACCAGGCAGTGACAAGAGGAGAATGTGCGCTGCAAACAAGCAGGTGCATATGGGAGAAAACCTGTTGTAAACAGGGAAACATGGAATGCTTGTGGGGGCTACGAACAGTATTCTGTGCTTCAGCTGTAGATCTGCGACCAAGATTCAACAGTAACAGAAAAGTGAATAGTGAGTAGGTTTCATGTAAACTACACATCCTGCCCTTGGCATTTTTCTATTCCTTACCTCTATTCTCTCTTGAACCTACTTCAATCAAACTTTTGTACCCACCATTTCACAGAAACATCTCATATGAAGGTCATCAATGACTTCCATGTTATTAAATCAATTCTCTATGTACTTGACTTATCAGGAGTTTGTGACATTTCAATAACACATTTCTTCTTGAAGTACTTTTAAAACTATATTATACTTCCAAGACATCACATTTTCCTGATTCTCCTCCTGCCTCCATGGCCAGTGGTTCTCAGGCTAGGAATGTTAGATTTAACAAACAAAAATGCAGTTAAGCCTGAATTTCAGATACATAACAAATAACTTTGTGTATAAGTTTATGCCAAATATTGCATGAGATAATTATGTACTAAAAATTATTTATTTAAAATATAACTGGGTGTCCTTTATTTCATTTGGTAACTCTGTATCTGCCTGTTTTTCTGGATTCCTCCTTATCTCCACAACTTCTCTTCTCCATGTGTACTCATTCCCTAAGTAATCTCATCCTATCTTGAGGCTTTAAAAACTGTCTGCTGAAGACTTGCAAATTTGTATCAACAGTCCAGACTTCTCCATTTTACTCCAAACTTACATATATGTCTATGACGTCTCCTCTTTGATATCCAGTGGGCATCTCAACTTAACACATCCAAAACTGAATTTTTTTTTTTTTTTTTTTTTTTTGAGAGGGAGCCTTGCTCTGTCACACAGGCTGGAGTGCAGTGGCAAGTTCTGGGGTCACTGAAACCTCCACCTCCTGGGTTCAAGCGATTCTCCTGGCTCAGCCTCCCAAGCAGCTGGTACTACAGGCATGCATCACCACACCTGGCTAATTTTTGTATTTTTTGGTAGAGATGGGGTTTCACCATGTTGGCCAGGCTGTTCTTAAACTCCTGGCCTCAAGCGATCTGCCAGCCTTGGCCTCCCAAAGTGCTGAGATTACGGGCGTGAGTCACTGCACCCAGCCCCAAAACTGAACTTTAATCTCCTCCAAAGAATCCCGCTCCTTCTGCAGTCTTCCCCACCTCAGAAAATGGCAATTTTTATCCTCCCAGTGCAAAGGCCCCAAACTGTGGAGTCATCACCGATTATTCCCTTTTTTGTGTACTCCATCTCCATGTCTTCAGCAAATGCTTTTGCCTTCTTCTTCAAAATGTATCCCCAAATGAATCACATCCCCAGAATCTCTCATCTGTAATATAGAAACAACCTCCTAGTCTCCTTGCTCCTCCCTAGAGTCTATGGTTTATTCTCAAAACTGAAGCAAGAATGATTCTGAGTCTAAGCAGATCCCTTATGCTCAGATCCCTCCAGTGCTTTCCCATCTCTCTCCCAATAAAAGGAAAACCTTTACAACCACCTGTAAGGCCCTGTACACATTTGGTGTTCCATGACTTCTCTGATCTCTCTAAATTCTCTCTGCCTTGCTAACACTACTAAAACAACCCTGCCCTTTTCCTGTTCTTCAGACAACCCAGGCACCATCCCACTTAGGAGCCTCTGTGCTTTCTGTTTTCTCTGCCTGAAATAGTCTTCCACTGGATAGCTGTATGGGTCACTCTCCCACCTCCTACTGCTCTCTTCTCAAATACTATGCTTTCAATGTGGCATTCTCTGATCACCCAGTATAAAATTGCAAGCACTCTCCACCTCAGTACTCCATAATTACCATCCTTGTTTTATTTTCCTTTGAAATGTATCATCATGTGTATTAGTCTGTTTTATGCTGCTACAACAGAATACCTGAGATGGGTAATTTATAAACAATAGAAGTTTATTAGGCTCATAGTTACAGAGGGTGAGAAGCCCAAGAGCATGGCACAAGAATCTGGTGAGGGCCTTCATGCAACACCATTCCATGGCAGAAGGCAGAAGGGCAAAAGAGCATGTGTGAGATTGAGAGAGGAAGAAAGAGCCAAACTCTTTTTTTTTTTTTTTTTTTTTTTTGAGATGGAGTCTCGCTCTGTCGCCCAGGCTGGAGTGCAGTGGCGCGACCTCGGCTCACTGTAAGCTCTGCCTCCCGGGTTCACGCCATTCTCCTGCCTCAGCCTCCCCAGTAGCTGGGACTACAGGCGCCCACCACCATGCTCGGCTAATTTTTTGTATTTTTAGTAGAGACAGGGTTTCACAGTGTTAGCCAGGATGGTCTCAATCTCCTGACCTTGTGATCCGCCCACCTTGGACTCCCAAAGTGCTGGGATTACAGGTGTGAGCCACCGCACCCAGCCGTTTTTTCTTTTCTTTTTCTTTCTTTCTTTCTTTTTTTTTTTTTTTTTTTTTTTGATAGAATCTTACTCTGTCACTCAGACTGGAATGCAGTGATGCAATCTCAGCTCACTACAACCTCTGCCTTCTGAATTCAAGCACTTCTCATGCCTCAGCCACCAGAGTAGCTGGGACTACAAGCATGCACCACCACACCCAGCTAATTTTTTGTATTTTTAGTAGAGATGGGGTTTCCCCAGGTTTCCCAGGCTGGTCTCAAACTCCTGAGCTCAGGCTATCCATCTGCTTTGGCCTCTCAAAATGCTGGGATTACAGGCATGAGCCAGTGCCTAACCCAAACTCACTTTTATAACAAGCCCACTCCTGCAATAATAACTCACTCCTGTGACAATGACATTAATCCATTCACAAGGGCAGAGCCCGCCTGGCCTAATCACTTATTATGCTCCACCTCCCAACACTGTTGCATTGAGGATTAAGTTTCCAACACATGGCTGGGTGTCGTGGCTCACACCTGTAATCCCAGCACTTTGGGAGGCCCAGGTGGAAGGACTGCTTGAGTCCAGGAGTTTGAGATCAGACTGGACAATATAGTGAGACCTCATCTCTACAAAAAAATTAAAAATTAGCTGAGCGTGGTTACATGCATCTGTAGTCCCAGATACTTAGAAGGCTGAGATGGGAGGATCTCTTGAGCTTGGGAGATGGAGGTTGCAATGCACCTAGATCACACCACTGCACTCCAGCTTGGGTGACAGAGTGAGACTCTGTCTCAAAAAAGAATTTCCAACACATGAACTTTGGAGCACACATTCAAACCATAGCTCCATCCAACATACTTTTTTTTTTTTTTTTCCTGTTTCTCAGTTTTACTTTTACTTTTTTTTTTTTTTCTGTTTCTCTCTCCAAAAATGTAAGCTTGAGGAAGACAGGAATTTTTGCCTATTTTGCAAACTGATGTATCTCCAGCACCTATATGTAGCACGAATGTGGTGTCTTCAAAGCCTGGTACTTGGTAGGCACTCAATAAATAGAATAAATAGTTATTGAATGAATGCATAAATAAATGAATGAATGAAACTAAAGAATACGCATAAAGCAGCTGTCACCAGGTGATAGATTATTGAGAAATCCCAGAACAAAAGAAGCAATAAAGAAAAGATGAGTTTGGGAGGGTAATGAAAAGTTCAGTCTTGGCAGAGAGGAAAGCAGAGGGATCTGGCTGTCTTTTCCTTTTTTTCAAGCTACTAGTAAAAGGCAGGAGCTGTCCAGCATGGACCTCCTGAAGTTAGAGTGTCGCTGCAGGGACGAAAGCCTGCTTTCCTAACCCTGCTCAGGATCACTTCATTGCCATCCTTCTTATCAAATACACCTTTGTTCCCTGTGTGCTTCTCCTTCCCAGTCCTTTTCCCTTTACTCAAATGTGACCAGAAAGCCCATAAGCTACATGAAATCTTATTGTTCCCATGCTTTTCAAAAAGCTTTACTCACTCCAGTAACTTCCATGCCATAAAAGTGATGACTGGGATGACAGAAACAGTGTCTTCATAAATGTATCCATTGAAATGAGTTTGGTGCTTCCTTCCTGTGTATCTCTCAAAAATCAGCTTTTTAAATGTGGTGAAAAGCCAAGACTGGGGGCCCAATAGTCTAGCAAATTTCTTAATGAGAAAGCCCTGTTCTCTATCACACACCCTAGTCGGCTGAGTTGTGTGTCCCCCTTCCCCAACCTCAAAAGACGTGTCTACTTGAAACCTGTGAATATGATCATATTTGGAAAAAGACTATGCCCTTATCTGTAGCTATAATTAAATTTAGTTTCTTGAGATGAGATAATCCTGGATTCAGGACAGGTCCTAAATTCAATGGCAGGTGTCCTTATAACAAGAGGAAAGGACAGAGGCACAGAGAGACATAGAGGGGAAGGCCATGTGAAGTTAGAGGCAAAGTTTGGAGTTACACAGCTATAAGCCAAGGAACGACAAGGATTGCTGGCAGCAATGCCCAGAGCCACCAAGAGCTGGAAGAGACAAGGAAGAATTCTCCCCCTAGAGACTTTGGAGGGAGTATAGCCCTGCTGATACCTTGATTTCAGAATTCTGCCCTCTAGGCCAGGTGCAGTGGCTCAAACCCGTAATCTCAGCACTTTGGGAGGCCAAGGCAGGCAGATCACTTGAAGTCAGGAGTTTGAGACCAGCCTGGCCAACAGGGAGAAACCCTGTCTCTACTAAAAACACAAAAATTAGCAGATGTGGTGGTGCACACCTGTAATCCCAGCTACTCAGGAGGTGAAAGGCACATCTTTTTTTTTTTTTTTTTTTTTGAGATGGAGTCTCACTTTGTCGCCCAAGCTGGAGTGCAATGGTATGATCTCAGCTCACTGCAACCTCCACCTCCTGGGTTCAAGCAATTCTCTGGCCTCAGCCTCCCAAGTAGCTGGGATTACAGGCATGTGCCACCACACCCAGCTAATTTTTGTATTTTTAGAAGAGATGAGGTTTCACCGTGTTGGTCAGGCTGGTCTTGAACTCCCGACCTCAAGTGATCTGCTTGCCTTGGCCTCCCAAAGTGCTGGGATTATAGGCTTCAGCTACCATGCCTGGCCAAAAGGCACGTCTTACTTGGCAGCCAGCAAGAGAGAGCTTGCACAGCGGAACTTCCATTGATAAAGCCATCAGATCTTGTGAGACTTATTCACTACCATGAGAAGAGCATGGGAAAGACCCACCCCCATGATTCAGTTACCTCCCATCGGGTCACTCCCACAACATGTGGAAATTGTGGGAACTACAATTCAAGATGAGATATGGGTGGGGACAGAGCCAAACCATATCATTTCACCCCTGGCCCCTCCAAATCTCATGTCCTCACATTTCAAAACCAGTCATGCCTTCTGAACAGTCCCTCAAAGTCTTAACTCATTTCAGCATTAACCCAAAAGTCCACAGTCCAAAGTCTCATCTGAGACAAGGTAAGTTCCTTCTGCCTCTGAGCCTGTAAAATGAAAAGCAAGTTAGTTACTTCCTAGATAAAATGGGGATACAGGCATTGGATAAATGCAGCTATTCCAAATGGGAGAAACTGGCCAAAACAAAGGGGCTACAGGCCCCTTGCAAGTCAAAAATCCAATAGAGCAGTCATTAAACCTTAAAGTTCCAAAATTATCTCCTTTGACTCCAGGTCTCACATTCAGGTCACACTGATGCAAGAGGTGGGCTCCCATGGGGCTCCCATGGTCTTGGGCAGCTCTGCCCCTATGGCTTTGCAGGGTACAGCCTCCATCCTGGCTGTTTTCATGGGCTGGTATTGAGTGTCTGCTGCTTTTCCAGGCTCATGGTGCAAGCTGTCAGTGGATCTACCATTCTGATGTCTGGAGGATGGTGGCCCTTTCTCACAGCTCCACTAGGTAGTGCCAGTGGGGACTCTGTATCAGGGCTTCAACCCCACATTTCCCTTCTGCACTGCCCTAGCAGAGGTTCTCCATGAGGGTCCCACCCTGCGGCAAACTTCTGCCTGGACATCCAGGCATTTCCATACATCCTCTGAAATCTAGGTGGAGGTTCCCATATCTCAATTCTTGACTTCTCTGCATTTACAAGCTCAACACCACATGGAAGCTGCCAAGGCTTGGGGCTTTCACCCTCTGAAGCCACAGCCCAAGCTGTACCCTGGCCTCTTTTAGCCATGGCTGGAGCAGCTGGGACACAGGGCATCAAGTTCCTAAGCTGCACACAGCAGAGGGTTCTATGCCCAGTTCATGAAACCATTTTTTCCTTCTAGGCCTCTGGGCCTGCAATGGGAAGGTCTCTGACACGTGAAGGTCTCTGACATGCCCTGGAGGCATTTTCCCCATTGTCTTGGCTCCTTGTTATGTGTTCGGCTCCTTGCTACTTATCCAAATTTTGGCAGCCAGCTTGAATTTCTCCCCAGAAAATGGGGTTTTCTTTTCTATTGAATCATCAGACTGCAAATTTTCCAAACTTTTATGCTTTGCTTCCTCTTGAATACTTCACTGCTTAAAAATTTCTTCTGCCAGATACCCTAAATCATTTCTTTCAAGTTCAAGGTTCCATATATCTCTAGGGCAGGGGCAAAATGCTTGCAGTCTCTTTGCATAGCAAGAGTGACCTTTACTCCAGTTCCCAACAAGTTCCTCATCTCCATCTGAGACCACCTCAGCCTGGACCTTATTGTCCATATCACTATCAATATTTTGGTCAAAGACATTCAACAAGCCTCTAGGAAGTTCCAAACCTTCCCACACTTTCTTATCTTCTGAGCCCTCCAAACCGTTTCAACCTCTGCCTGTTACCTGGTTCCAAAGTCACTTCCACATTTTAAGGTATCTTTACAGCATTACTCCACTCTCAGTACCAATTTACTGTATTAGTCCATTTTCCCACTGCTGATAAAGACACACCTGAGGCTGGGCAATTTATAAAGAAAAAGAGGATTAATGGACTCACAGTTCCACATGTCTGGGGAGGCCTCACAATCATAGTTGTAGATGAAGGGTGAAAGGTGCATCTTACATGGTGGCAGGCAAGAGAGAGCTTGTGCAGGGGAACTCTTGCTTATAAAACCATCAGATCTCACGAGACTTATTCACTATCATGAGAAGAGCATGGGAAAGACCCACCCCCATGATTCAATTAACCTCCCACTGGGTCTCTCCCACGACATGTGGGAATTGTGGGAAATATAATTCAAGATGAGATTTGGGTGGGGACACAGCCAAATCATATCATCTACCAATATTTATTATCTGTCTGTTTTATTTTAGCCATCTTAATGGATATAAAGTGTTATCTTATTGTAATTTTGATTTGTATTTCCCTGATGGCAAATTATGTTGAATATCTTTCTATGTGCTTATTGACCATTTGTGTAATTTCTTTGGATAAATGTCTGTTCATATCCTTTGCTCACTTTTTCATTTTATTTTTGACTTATAAATATGGTTTTTGTTTGTTTGTTTGTTTTGTTTTGTTTTTTGAGGTGGAGTCTTGCTCTGTCTCCCAGGCTGGAGTGTAGTGGTATGACCTTGACTCACTGCAACTTCCGCCTCCTGGGTTCAAGCAATTCTCCTGCGTCAGCCTCCTGAGTAGCTGGGACTACAGGTGTATGCCACCATGTCCGGCTAATTTTCATATTTTTAGCAGAGACAGGGTTTCACCATGTTGGTCAGGCTGGTCTTGAACTCCTGACCTCAGGTGATCCACCCGCCTCAGCCTCCCAAAGTGCTGGGATTATAGGCATGAGCCAAGTATGGCTCATTTTTAAAACTTTTGTTATTTAGAAATAATTTCAGACTTTTACAAAGTTGCAAGAATAGTATAAAGAATTCCTGAATACTTTTAATGCAGATTTCCTAAATGTTAACATGTCACCATTGCCTTATTCATTCTAATTTTTTTCTGAAACATTTGAAAGTAAATTGCAGATATGATGCCCCTTTACTAAATACTTCTGTGTATTTCCAAAAACAAGAACACTCTCTGATATAACAATAGTTCATTGGTCAAAGTCAGGAAATGATTCAATGCTAGTAACTAACTCTACAGACCTTATTCAAATTTCACCCATTCCCCGACCCATGTCCTTTATCAGACTTACGCTTTTAACACAATTTTTATGTATTTCTTACCTTTCAGGCATTTGTATCTTTTTTTTAAAAAGTTATTGTTGGCCAGGTGCAGTGGCTCACACCTATAATCCCTGCACTTTGGGAGGCCGAGACAGGAGAATTGCTTGAGTCCAGTTCAAGACCACACTGGGCAACATAGCAAGATCCATCTCTACAAAAAAAAAAAAAAAATTAGCGAGATCAGATAATCGTCTTCCTCAGAAAAGAAGAATTTTCCAGACCCTCTCCTAGTATAGGAAAACCACATTCTCCTTAGGGGCTGTTTCCAAGTGGTTCCTCCTAAAAGCAGCTAGGTTCAGAAGAGGCTAGGTCTGATTTTTTGCCATCCCTTCATTGTTCCCTCCTTTTCTTCAAAATCTTGCAAATGGTAGAAATTTAATAAATGTCAAATGAATGGATGGATGGGATCGTGCTTTCATCAACCTGTCTTCTAAGACCTGAAGAGCAGGGAGAAGCTATTAAAATTCTTTAAATAGTAGGCTGTTGGGCCAATGAGATCTCTATCTTTCAGTGTGAATAGGTAAGTGAAAAGCAGGGCAACTTCAAATGGTATACACATATACAGAGTCCTATCAGCGTTAAAATAGACAAAGCTTAAAAACAATTAGCCAGGTGTGGTGGTGCACACCTGTAATCCTAGTTACTCAGGAGCCTGAGGTGGAAGGATTGCTTGAGCCCAAGAGTTCAAGGCTGCAGTAAACTGTGATCACACCTCTGGACTCCAGTTTGGGCCAAGAACGAGACTCTGTAAAAAAAAGAAAAGAAGAAGAAGAAGAAGAAAAAAGAAAAGAAAAGAAAAAACCTTCCTCCAAGTTGTTTCTTCCTTGGAGTTGGCAATAAGAGGAAAGGCGATAACTTTGCTGTTTAGTCCCAGGGGAGGGATCAGCCCTGTGGGGAATTGGGCTAAGTTATCAGAGGTTACTTACTGCCGTTGCTAAACTCTAAAGAGATTCATTTTTTAAAAACTGATACATAATATTTGAACATATGTATATACACAATGCAATACCATTTGGCCACAAAGAAGGAAACCATGAAGAGATTCCTTTTTAATATATGTAGCTGCATGCCAACTTGTCTCACGTTCCCCTTCTCCTAGAAAAAAAAAATGTGGATTTTCTGAAGCACCTACCTGGAGGTACATACAGATGATTTCGTAAACTTGAAGCTGAGAGTGGATGGAATTGCTACTAGGAAGACTGTAGCATGAGCAGGAGCAGAATCCTGGGGAACACACTTTTAGGGACAGGACTCAGAAATCTCAGAGAAGCAGGGGTTACTGGTGGGAGCACGTAGCTGCTCAGAGCCTAGTAAAAGGAAAAGGTTTTAATATCATTTGAAGCCACTGTGGTTCTCCCAGAGGAAGCTCCTGTCATCCAGAGAGCAGTGAGCTCCCAAGCAAGCAGAGACTTCAATCCCTAAACGAGCATAAGCTTCATTCAGGGCATTCACTGGCCACGACCAGGGACGCCCAGCACCTAGTGCAGGGCTTGCCCTGGAAGAGGTCAGTAGTGCAAAGAAGTTAGGGCTGGAAATGGGAGGAAATTCGAGCATGCGTCCCAGTCGGAGGTTGAGCTTGCGGACGAAGAACAAGGCAGCTCTGGGAACCAGGCTAGGGCTTTCCGTGTGGGCCGCGCCTGCAGGCCCTCTCTGTTGTCCCACTTGGCACGGACTGGGCTACCGCCCACAGCTTGACTTCCGCCACCAGGGACCAAGGGAACCAGATCCCAAGGGAACCAGCAATCCTGGGCGCTCGCGGCCCGAAGCCTGAGGTTCCCTCCGGGCCCCGGCAGGGCGGCCCCGCCTACACCCGTTGCGGTCCCGCCCCCCGCGACCGCCCCGCCTCCCTCGGGTCCCAGCGCCGCCGGCGGAGGACAGTAGCATGGAGGGCGGCCTGGGGCGTGCTGTGTGCGTGCTGACTGGGGCCTCCCGCGGCTTCGGCCGGACGCTGGCCCCGCTCCTGGCCTCGCTGCTGTCGCCCGGCTCCGTGCTGGTCCTTAACGCCCGCAATAACGAGGCACTGCGGCAGCTGGAGGCCGAGTTGGGCGCCGAGCGCTCTGGCCTGCGCGTGGTGCGGGTGCCCGCCGACCTGGGCGCCGAGGCCGGCTTGCAGCAGCTGCTCGGCGCCCTGCGCGAGCTCCCCAGGCCCGAGGGGCTGCAGCGACTGCTGCTCATCAACAACGCGGGTAAGACCCCGAGACTGGAGCGGGCTCCCCATGTGAGCGCCCACTTCCTCCACCGCTGGGGAATTTAACAGCGACTCCTAGGGAGTCAGATAGGACGCCTAGAAATGTAAAACCCTAGTTGTTCCAGCTTGAGTAGCAAGTGGAGGCGAGGTGTACAGGAAGATTCGGTGCCGTCGGGGCAACAGTCTGCCCCCACTTCCTGGAAAATTGGCCAGCCGGGTTTTCCAAAGCGCCTGTAGAACTTTCCCGATCCCCTTGCTCTGCGCCCTCTGGCGGAGGCCTGAGTCAGGGCTTCGAGTCTCCAAACAAGTAAAGTCGCTGCTTCTCCAGAGGACCCCTAGAGCTCTCCCTCAGCAAGTCAGGTGCCTCCTCATTCTGCAGCTTGGGATGGCTGGGTTCCCCAGGTGTGTCTTTCCGCAGAGCTGGGGAAGAGAGAAGCCTCTTCAGAAGCGCTGGGCAGCTTCCTTCTCTAGGTCTGCATGGGAAGAGGATATCTGGAAGAACTTGGGAGGGCTGGGGGAGAAGAAAGCCCCGCCTGCCCTGAGTTACTCCTAAGGGTTGGTTTTTCAGGCTCTCTTGGGGATGTGTCCAAAGGCTTCGTGGACCTGAGTGACTTCACTCAAGTGAACAACTACTGGGCGCTGAACTTGACCTCCATGCTCTGCCTGACTTCCAGCGTCCTGAAGGCCTTCCCGGCCAGTCCTGGCCTCAACAGAACCGTGGTTAACATCTCGTCCCTCTGTGCCCTGCAGCCTTTCAAAGGCTGGGCGCTGTACTGTGCAGGAAAGGCTGCTCGTGATATGCTGTTCCAGGTCCTGGCACTGGAGGAACCTAATGTGAGGGTGCTGAACTATGCCCCAGGTAGGTGGGAAGTCCTGCCATCCCTGTCCTCCAGAACCCACTGGTGCGCCTCTGGGGGCTGGGCAAGCGGCCTAGTCCACCCCCTCCAGGAAACAACCCACAGGATTTTGTCCTTGAATCCTGATCCATGACCCCTTAGGGGAAATACAGACCCAGGGGAAATAGAGCTGGTAGGGTCCGGGGATACTGGCAGAGAGTGAGGAGTTGCCTGGACTGGAGGGTGGGGCAGGAAAGTCTGAGGTATTAGATGGAGTTTGGGAGAAGACTGGGGTTTATGTACCAGGCCTTCCTCATGTGAAATGGGGAAGACGCTCCCTGCCTCACAGGGCACTTTGGAAGACTGAATGAGATACTGTATGTGAAAATGACCCTGACCTGTGAAGTGTTGCCTCATTGTTAAATAGGACTGACCACACTATTGCGCTATGCATCTGTGTGTTCTCAACACCTAGCAAAGCACTACACTAAGGCAAGCTGCAGGACATGCTAGCTGTATGGAGAGCAGACAGGCATTGTTGAGTGCTGACCATCCCTGGCTGAACTCTGCTGGAACACTATTGAGGATACTGGGATAAATACAATAGAGCCCTTATTTTCATGAACACCAAAGGACAGGGAGTCTTGTGATACTGGGTCTGGTTTCTGATGCTGCAGCCCCCCTTTCTTAATAGTGAGGAGTCTCTTTTAGGCTTAAGGTTGCTGCAATCAGAAAGTGGTGACAGAGTATCCATGGAAAACCTGAGCAACTTGGGCAGAGATCCAGTAGTCTGTGTCCCTGGGGAACAGGATCAGGATCCCAGGGCAGACAGGTAGAATGGCCTGCACAAAGCACATATGTGGCAGGCCTGCATCCCCCCTTGTTTCCAAGTCCTTCCTCACGTTCTCCTGTACCCCAGCCCCTACCATCCCTGTCCCCCAACACACATGCACAATTATTCTTGCAACCAACATTCAACTCATCATCCACTCTGAGCTCAGCCCAAGGACTCGCACAAACAATGGTGACCAAATGTAAGCTACAACCAGGAGCAGAGCAGACTCCAAGAGGCCACATGGCTGCATTTGGTCTCAGGAGGCTGCCCTGGGCATTATGAGGGAGCTGAGATTTTCAGGAGGTCCCCAGGGCCTGAACCAAGGCAGAGGCCAGTCTGGTTTTCATTTTGGTCTCAGGAAGAATGTTGTAACAGGTGCTCAGAGATAGAATGGGCTGTTTGGAAAGGCAGCAAGTTCCCTCTCAGCAGGGATGCACAGGTCATTGGAAAACAGTCAAGGACCAGGAGATAAATTTCTCCCTCCAACCCTGGAATTCTCTGATTTTCTGCCCTTGAGGACCATTAACTGCAAATACTGGGGTGCATGAGTGATTCTTATGTGAAGAATGGAACGTGCTTGCAACAGTTCAAAAAGGGGACAATTCCCTTTAGGTGGGGAGACTAGAGATGGCTTTATTGGAGGTAGCTGAACTGGACATTGACCTTGGTTGTTAGCAGATGGAAGGTGTTCCCGAAGAAAGGATATAAAGGTGCGAAGGCTCACTGTGGGTGTGGCAGGTCTTCCGGTTTGCCTGTAGGGTAGGTGTGCCCAGAGGAGGGCAGACTAGGATGCTTTGAGTACTAGGCCAGGCTAGTGGGAAGCTATTGAGGGGTTTTGAGCAGAGGAGTGTTGTGATCCCAGTGATGTTTTTGTTTGTTTGTTTCTTTGTTGAGACGGAGTCTCGCTCTGTCGTCCAGGCTGGAGTGCAGTGGCGCGATCTCGGCTCACTGCAAGCTCCGCATCCCAGGTTCACGCCATTCTCCTGCCTCAGCCTCCCGAGTAGCTAGGACTACAGGCGCCCGCCACCATGCCCAGCTAATTTTTTGTATTTTTAGTAGAGACGGGGTTTCACCGTGTTAGCCAGGATGGTCTCGATTTCCTGACCTCGTGATCCGCCCGTCTCGGCCTCCCAAAGTGCTGGGATTACAGGCGTGAGCCACCACCCTTGCCTTGGCTCAGGCAATTCTAGCACCTCAGCCTCCAGAGTAGCTGGGATTACAGGTGCATGCCACTACGCCTGGCTAATTTTTGTATTTTTAGTAGAGACGGGGTTTCACCGTGTTGACCAGGCTGGTCTCAAACTCTTGACCTTAAGTGATCCACCTGCCTCAGCTTCCCAAAGTGCTGGGATTGCAGGTGTGAGCCACTGCAGCCGGGCCCCAGTGATGTTTTAGTGGAGTGAGTTTAGTAGAGCTACAGGAGCTGAGGCAGGGAGAGAAGCAAGCTTGTAAAAAGGACCTGATTGTCGGGATACGTACACGCTGAAGGGTCCTACCTGGTGCCTGGTTGGCTGTGGGGGCGAGGAGGGGAGGGAAGGAGGAGGTGATGGAGGTTTTGAGTCTGAAAAGAATACTTCATTAATAGAAATGGGAATGTCAGGAGGTGGTGCTGGTTGGACAGGAGATGAGAATCTTGGTTTTAGACATGGTAATCTAGAGGGTCCATGTTCATTGGGCTTTTGAATTTCAGTCCAGAACTTGATAATGACAAATTGGAGCCTTTGGCAACCCTGACCACACATTTCAGCCAAGATGACGTGTTTCCTCCGGCCAGACCTGACTCAGCCCCACCCCCGACATACAACAGGGACCTGAAACCTGCCCTGCCTCGGCCATGTTCCCTCATCATCTGCTTTTCATCCTCTAGGTCCTTTGGACACAGACATGCAGCAGTTGGCCCGGGAGACCTCCATGGACCCAGACATTCGAAAAGGGCTGCAGGAGCTGAAGGCAAAGGGGAAGCTGGTGGATTGCAAGGTGTCAGCCCAGAAACTGCTGAGCTTGCTGCAAAAGGACGAGTTCAAGTCTGGAGCCCACGTGGACTTCTATGACAAATAAGCCCAAGTTTTTGGCTTCCTAAACCTTTTCGTCCCCACTTTCAGACGTACCCCAGAGCCCTGTGGCTCCCCACACCCTGCCATAGGGGCAGTCCTGTCTTACACATAGAAGCACTCATGCCTGCTGCCCTGCCCTCAGGCACAGCCAGCTGTGAGCTCCCAGATCTTGGCCTTACCCATTGTCAGGAGTCTGTGCTGTGCACCCTGGATTATGAAGATGGTAGGAGAGAGGTTATGGGTGTTGGTGTTTCTATCCCCAGGAATAGAACTTAAGGAGTGGGAAGAGCAGGAAAAGAAGCTGGAACACAGAAGAGAGGAGGTTGTGTCTCCTGCTCATAGCAAGCCTGTGGGGAGAGGGAAGAGTGATCTGGTGTCGAATAGGAGAACCCATGTAGATTCGCAGATGGCCTAGATGGGAAGAAGAGCAGATGGTACAAGTTCCAGCCCACATAGATGCCCCTTGCTGAAGGTAGCAGGACCTTCTTTTGAACTTTGTGTCCTCACTCTGATGTCTCCTTCCTCCTGAATCTACCACCCCTCCCCCAGGCTGGGAGAAGGGGCTCCTCGGTGTCTGTATACATGCCAAAGGCAGATACAAATAAAATACAGATTGTCCTTTTTTCATGCTTGCTTTCTCCTCTGATACAGGGTCTGTGACTAACTTCCTGGTTCACTGGGCCCAAGGTCATTCCCGAGGCAGTTAACCCAAAAGTGAGGTGTTGTCCTTATTTCCTAGGGAGCTGTCCTGGGGCCATCTGCCTCCAATCATCAAGCCCCACTCAGTGCCAAGCCCAGGTCGAAAGTTGCCCACAATCGGCATGCCTGCTCTTTTGTATTGTTGCCCACACTGACCCCAGCCTTGACAGCCCTTTTCTCACCCTGGGCTATTCAGAATACCCATCTTTTACAGCCCAACTTACAGCCTGCCCTCTGCATGGCCCTGGAGCCTGGGTCTTTTCCCCGACTCTAGATTCCCAGTTCCACCCACTGTCCACATGGCAATGTTGTGAATGGATACCAGCTGCTATTGGCCCTCTTGGTGTTGCCATCTGGCCCAGCCCATGGTCCAGGTCCTCAGTGGGGTGGGCTTAGGACCAGCATGCCTTTGGGGGAGATGGGCAAGATTCCAAGAAATGGAAGCTCTGAGAAATCAGGGCTTCATCCAAGCCAATCCTTGTGCAGGTTGGTAGACATAGGCTAGACTGGGAGCTCCACAGCAGTGGTGGTCTGCAGCCAGCACCCTGGCCCCTGGCCATATTTGGGAGGAGGGAGCGTGGTCCGCTGCCGGCTGACTCCAGGACGCCGCCTGCCTCTGAGTGGGCATAAGGGAACTCCTCCTTGTGCTCAGCAGAGGGCGCATGGAGGCTGCGCCTCTTGCTGAAGGGCAGGCCCTGCCTGCTCCCCTAGGAGGGAATGGGCGAACTCTTACCTGGTCCAGCAGAGGCATTATCCTCATGCCCCCATTGAAGTAGAAATCACTGGGCTCAGGTTCCTGCTCTGCCACAGCTGGTAGCCCAGGGCAAGTTTCTTCTCTGTGCCTCAGTTTCCTTATCTGAAAAATGGATTATAATGGCACCTACCCTAAAGGGTTATTTTGAACATTAAGTGACCTAATGTTTGTAAATGCTCAGCACAGTGCTAGCATTGTGGTAACTGCCCCATAGGTGCTAATATTATTTATTGCCTTTAAATATCAAGATCCAGATCATCCTGGAGCCCTGCTGGAAGCCTCCTCTCCTCTAGGCGGCCCAGACATCCTCCCCTGGCTGACTTGAGGCAAAAACTCTCACTGTACTGCCCCTATTCAGCCTCCTGGAGGTGAGGGTGGGGTCTGGTCTGGATACCTTGTCTTGGATTTACAGAAAAATGCATGAACTTTGGAGTCAGGAACCTTCAGTCCCACTACCTTGTCTGTGACACAGATGCTGTGGGGAGTTGGGCAGAGCCCTGCTCTCTCTCTGGGCTTCAGTTTCTTTAGAACAGTGAACTCCAAGATTCCTTCCTGGACACCTTCCTCTGAGGTGTTTCCAGTGTAATGAGGCAGTGGATTATGGCAGCCTGGGCTGCCTTTCGTGCCATTGTGGCTGGTAGGTAGGTTTCCTCACCCGGCCCCTTGCTCCTGTGGGAGTATGAGGGTGGGCAGTGCCAGTCCAGCTCCTTGTGAATGATCATCGGGGTTGACTCTGTCCCTCCCCTCTAGGCTGGTTGGCCAGGGGCTTCTTGAGGAGTACCGCTTGTCCCCACGAGGTGGCGAGGCCCTCCCATGCCTGACATTTGTCTTCTCTGAGCCCAGAGATGTAAGAGCTTTGGAAGTGCTCTCTTGGGCTGTCTCTCCCTGCAGTCCAGGATTCTGGACTCTCAGGGGCCCCCAGGGAATTGGGGAGATCAGAGATGGGCAGCATCACTCTTCCTGCCAGGTCTCGAGGCCTCTTCAGTGACCCACGGTCTCTGGCCTCAGGGATTTCCCAGACCTTGCTCCCAGCCCTGAATTCAGCCTCCCCAGGTCCCCCCACACTGAGGCAGGGAGGCTTTTGTGGCAGTCTCCAGGCCATAAGCAGCCACCCTCCAGGGGCTAACCATCTGTGTTCCCCGACTGCATGACCCGGCCTTGGCCACCACACACATGAGCACATGTGTGTCAACACACACAAATACATGCCTGCACATGCCCAGGGCCCAGCTGCTGGAGCGAGCAGGGCCATAGATGAGCCAAAAGACAAACAAGTTTCCTCTTTGTCTTTGGTGTGAGAGTGCTGGACGGTTTTTGGTTTTGTGTTTAATACGCCTGCACTGGGGCCAGCAGCTGGCCTGTGAGGAGCAGGGGGAGTGAGGGGAATATTCCAGGCCAAAGCCAGTGTCCAAGAGCATGATCAGCTGGGATTAGTCTGGTCAAGAGGTTCCCCCAAATCCCCAATTCCTGTCCTTCCTCCCGTGAATAAACACATGTGCCCCCACACCAAGGCTGGTGCTGAGTCCGTAGTCAGTCATCAGGGTCACATGCCCAGGATGTACTCCATCCTAGCATCTCCCCGTGTCTCACCCCAGAGAGCCGGGCCCTGAGATGCTGCCTTCTAGTCTCCTTCACCTTCTTCCTTCCCCATAGAACATGGCCTCATAGGCTAGCAGGCATGCGGTAATTCTGACTCGTATGGCAGGTGTGCACATTCCTGGGTGAGCACACCCAAGAGCACCCAGGCATGCCCTCGCTACTGGGCTCCCGTGTGGTGACAGGGAGGTGGGTGAAGATGACTCCCAGTCCCTGGGATGGAGACCCCCATTGGGTGGCACCTCTCCAGCTCTCACATCATCTCTCAGTAATCTGGGGTGTAAAAGAGGAGGGGAGTGGACCAGAAGCCACTAGACAGCTTGCTGGAAGCCAGCTGAGGAATCACTCCGAACCTCTGGGGTCAGCTTGGGGGAGCGGATGATGGAGGGTAGGGCTCCAAGCCTGGAGCAAGCCATCCTTGCCCCACTCCCCAGTCCTGAGGTCTCCCACCTGTGGTGCTGGGAGATGGGGAGCAGCACAGGTGTTGTCTCAGACTTTTGAAGTAGAGCCCACTCCCATCAGGGAATTATTGTTACTTCCCAGCCAGCCTCCCCTACCTCACCCTTTGTCACTCCTTTCATCCGTGGTAACTCCATCTTCAGCCCTAAGTGCCCTTCATGTGAGCTGGGAGAGTCCTAGACTTCTATTTTCAGTGAGGAGCTGGAGGAAAGGAGGATGGGAGAGAGAAGGAAATGCCTATCCCTTGGGGGCTCCTCCCCCAGCTGACCTCAGTGGCTCAGCGTGGTTCCTCAGCTAACTAATCTGAAAGCTGTCTAGTAGCCTCTTAGTCCACAGGACCGCCCAAGGACAGCCCCAGATCCCCCTATCTCACCCCCTGGGCAGGAGCCCTATGCAAAGGACAGGGACAGCTGCATCATTTTCTGGAACAAAATAGGCTTTTTCTAAGAGTCCCTCCTTGTGGCCTGCCCGGGTGACACAGGAAAGGGACCAGGGGCAAAGGGAGGAGTTGAAAGGAGGTAAGTCCCCTCCAGCATCCAGGCAGAGAAACAAAAGCAGACACCGCGAGAGTCAAAGACGGAGACAGGGCGAGCGGGACAGTGAGAGAAGATAGAAGACAGAAACACAGGGAGGAAACAGGCAGAAAGATTCGAAAATATAGTAAGACAGATTTAGATGAAGGGAGAGAGATGGCGGGAGAAGCCACACACGCTCACACACTCACACACGCTCATACTCCCTCTCTCTCTTTCCCCCCTCCCTCTTGCTCTCACATACACACACTCACACACACACACACCCGGGCGTGCGCTCACGCAGCCTCCCTGAGCCTTGCTGGAAATAATCCCGTTCGCGACGCCAGGGCCTCAGCTGCACAGGCGTTGCCGAGCTGTTACCTTGCACATCTGTCAGCTCCAAATGTAGAAGCTGTCATAGGACTGTATGTGTGTGAGTGTGAGAGTGTGTGTGCATGCCTGTTCCTCCCAGAGAATTCTGAGGCCTTGGTCGGCAGAAGGAGATTCCCAAAGGCCCAGAGGCTCTCCAGGAAGTCCAAGCCCTGGGAAGCAGGTCTGCTCCTTCCCTTCCTGCACAGGAAGTAGCCACAGGGCCGCCCAGCTTTATGAGATAGCCCACTGGACTTGGCTTCTGTGGCCTGGCTCGGCCACTTACAGCCATGGGGCCCTGGGCAGTCACTTCTCAGAGCAACTGTGTCCTGCTTGTCAGGTCGAGATGTTGGATAGCTATGCCACCTGGAAGGAACCCAGACAGGGGGTGATGAGCACCTGGTCTGGTGTGTGTCAGTCACTTCTGGTAGTCAGGGATTTTTCTCTGAGAGCTGGGAAGCTTCTTGTGTCTGACTCCCACTTCTGGGAATGTATCCCACACCAAGGTCCCTTTGGGGCACCGAGAACATTGCCCTCCTCTGACCCACTCTTCTCCATGCCAGTCTCCTTGCTGGACTGGAGGATGGGCCTTGGGCACCGACTCCGGGCTGCAAAAGGTCCAAGAACCTCAAACACCAAGTCTCCAGGAGAATAGGGTGTTGGCACAAAGTCTGGAGGAGTTGAGAATGTTGAGCCTTTTCCTGTAAGGATCCTTGGGTAGAAACTTTTCTCTGGTGACTCTTTCCAGGTTTTCAACCCCACTTCCTGGCCCCAAATGTCAGGATGTTCTTTTTTTGTGTTTGCACTTCCTCCTTCTTTAATCTAAGCGTATCACAGATAAATTTTATAGCAATGAGAAAGAGGCCCCAGGAACTACCTAGTAAGGAGGGCAGCTTTTTCACTCCAAGTAAGAGGAAAGAGGGACCCTGACCAAAGGGACCCCACCCTGTATTGGTGCTTTTCCCACAATGCCATGGCCACCCTATTTCATCCTCCCCCGATCCATGGAACTGACCCCTTGAAGACTTGAATACAAAGGCCCTGCCATCCATCCCACAGGCTGGCACCCTCACCCCTGTCCTGGCCTCATCAGAAACCATCTTAACCCCAGGCCATCTCTTATGCCGTCCTCAGATCCATGTTTCTTTCTGCTCAAAGGCTGGATGGAACAATCTAACAGGCATTGTATGCTCATGGTGCTCACAGCACGGTGTTCTAAGAGAGGAGATGAGGCCAAAGACTTGAATCAGTGGTTCGAGCCCAGAAGCCATCACCTGGAATGTGTTCTCGCCAGGGACCTGGGTCTCCAAGTATGCACATTACGGATATATATGAATCACACATGGGCCTGCCCTGGGCCCAAGCCGTGTATGTGTGTGTGTGTGTGTGTGTGTGTGTGTGTGTATGTGTATAAGCTGTTTGCCACCTTAGAATTAGTCTTATGGGGGTTTGAACATTCAGCTTTTCTTATGCCTGGAGGGGTGTAATTGTGTGTGTGCCTGTGTATAAGTGTACTGATGTAAAACTTACCAGATAATGGTGTGGTGTGCAAATGTGGGTTTGGGTGTATAGCTGTACATGCACACCTATAAGCCTATTGTGTGAATGTGAGTGTAACTTTGAAAACTACTGTGAGCGCACATGAGCATTTGTATTTGAATAACAGTGGGTCTGTGTGTTTAAATCATGTATGCATCAACAGTGTACATATATGTGATTGAATGGTGGTATATAACCACATGTTGTATTTCTGGGTTGCTTCCCATTCATAATTGGGTGTGCATGCGTGCACACGTGACAGGTTGTTACCTTCCAAGCAGGAGCTCATGCAAAGCTGTGCATGAGATTTATGTGTGTGTGATCTTGACACGGGACTAGTGTCCCTGGATAAATGAGTGTGTTCAGGCCTGTGACTGGGGTATAACAATTGTGTGTTGACAAACTGCAGACACCCCTTAGGCCATGTCCAGTGAGAAGGAAATGTGTAAATGTTTGTTGAACACAAAACAGTACAGCCACAAAATGCCAGGCCCTGTAGTGGCGCAGCAAATCGTGGAAGTTTTTTCCTCCCTCTCCATCCCTCCCTCTCCCCAGCATCTCGGCCCCTCTCTGGCGTCGTTCCCTCACACCTAAGCCCAATGGTGTTTTGTAGGCTTTCAGCTGTTACCTCAGTCCCTCCTCGCCTCATTCCCGATTCACTCCGTTGCTATAGGTATGTTTGAAACCCCAGCGTGGTAGATTTTAATTAGTCTTCCTACAGATGGCCAATTAACATTCATTACTTTTGCCTTGAGCGATTAATTATGAGTTTGGATAGAAAAGGAGAGAAGAGGAGAGGAAGATGGGCAGGTGAATGAAAGGAGAAAAGAGAAGGGGGTTTGATTGGGAGTTTGGAATTTTTACACAGAGCAGGCTGGTGGGGGAGAGGGTGGGAAAGAGTCGTTTCAACCCCCTCACTCCCAGCGGCCTCCCTCAGCCCACAGCTGCTCCGGGCCCCTAATCGGCTTGGCTGGCCCAGCCCTCCAGGAAAATAGAGCTCACACCCTCGTTTGGGAGGCCTTAAGCCTCTGGTGTTCCCTGACCCCAGCCCTTTCATAATACCGGCCCTCTTGTTTCTTGTGCCAGAGCTGGGTGGGAACTGTGTCAGGAATCGCCCAAAATATTGCAGATAACCCAGAAAGGAAGCTCTGCTGCCAGTCACTCCTTGCTAGAATTGCAGTGTCTCACTATACAGATGAGAAAACTGAGGCCCGCAGAGGAAATGACTTCCCCCACCTCGGGCCCCTTGGAAGGTCGCGGAGAGTCCAGCTTCGTTGACTCCCCAGCTTTGTTTTTCTGCTGCAACCAGAGTGGTTTATAAAGATTTTGTGCAACATTCCATGAACAGGCTGATTTCAAATACAATTCACATCCTTCGCTGTGCACCTAATTGCCAAAGGTCCTGTGATTCCCTGGCCCATTGAAAGACTCCTTGAGTGTCGTTGGCTGGGTTCAGGAGTCGCACCTGTGTTCCTAATCCTAAATCCATTCCAGGAGTGGGGAATAGATGCCTAAATGTAAACAGTGGTCTTTTGGGTGGTAGGATTCCAACTGATTTTCATCTTCCTCTCTCAAATCAGCTGTATTTTTAATTCTCTGTAGCACAGATACATTATTTGAACAAAATAAAGTATATAAGCTATGCCTACATGTTACTTGAAACTTTTTCAAAATTTATATTGTAAAAAGAAACAGAAAAGAAGTCCACATTAGTTTATGATCTTTTTTAAAAGACCACAAATATGTACATCAAAATTTTGAACACTGATTATCACTTGAATCAGCCTGCTTGAATTCAAGTCACAGTTCTGCCACCCACTTCAACAGTATCCTCATCTGTTAAGTCGAGTTAAAAAGAATATCCATCTCATAGGGTCGTGAGAATTAAAATAACGTATGAAAAGTCTTAGAACAG
Organism: Rhinopithecus roxellana; assembly: GCF_007565055.1. Taxonomy (NCBI): domain Eukaryota; kingdom Metazoa; phylum Chordata; class Mammalia; order Primates; family Cercopithecidae; genus Rhinopithecus; species Rhinopithecus roxellana. The sequence continues at coordinate 26,264,344 of NC_044565.1, forward strand.
TGTCTTGTATCTATAAAGAGCCCAACAAATATTATATATTGTGAATATTAATAACAGTAAGATTTTAAAATAGTGGTTATCTGAGTGGTGGTATTTTAAGAGCTCTTTTTGTTTTTCTGTATCTTGAAAAATTTTCCACAGAGAACATGCAATACCTTGATAATAAGATAGTGTAATTTGGAAGAGAGAGAGGAAGGAGAGAAGGAAGGAAGGAGGGAGGGAAGGAGGGAGGGAGGGAAGGAAGGAAGGAAGGAGGGAGGGAGGGAGGGAGGGAAAGGGAGGAAAGGAAGGAAGGACGAAAGGAAGGAAGGCGAGAAGGAAGGAAGGAGAGTAGGAAGGAAGGAGGGATAGAGGGAAGGAAGGAAGGAGAGTAGGAAGGAAGGAGGGATAGAGGGAAGGAAGGAAGGAGAGAAGGAAGGAGGGAGGGAAGGAGTGAGGAAAGGAAGGAAGGAGAGAAGGAAGGAGGGAGGGAGAGAAGGAAGGAAGGAGAGAAGGAGGGAAGGAGGGAGGGAGGGAAGGAAGGAAAGAGAGAGGGAGGGAGGGAGGGAGGGAGAGAGGGAGGGAGGGAAGGAGGGAGGAAGGGAAGAAGGAAGAAAGGCAGATGTATTTATTCTGCCCAAAGCAAATGTAGTTCTGCTGTTTTAGACCTCTATTACATTTCCATCATTTTGGCTGGGCACGGTGGCTTACGCCTATGATCCCAGCACTTTGGGAGGCCGAGGTGGGCAGATCACCTGAGGTCAGGAGTTTGAGACCAGCCTGGCCAACATGGCAAAACCCCATCTCTACTAAAAATACACACACAAAAAAAAGTTAGCCAGCCGTGGTGGCACACACCTATAGTCCAAGCTACTCAGGAGGCTGATGCAGGAGAATTGCTTGAACCAAGGAAGGGGAGGTTGCAGTGAGCTGAGATCTCCCACTGCACTCCAGCAGTGTGGGCAACAGTCTAAAAAAAAATTCCACTATTTTACCCGTAGTTGTAATAGTTATGGCTATGGTAGTTATGGCCTATGTCCCCTGGAGGTCTTACTGATAGCATGGCAAACATTCTCACCTCCAGGAAACCCCCTCCATCTCCTCTCCTGCTTGACTAACTCTTCCTCATCCTTTACATCCTTAGCACCTTCCTTGGCCTATCCCACTCCCCGCACACGCCTGGCCTATGCTTTTCCTGTGGGGCCTCTTTCCTTCCGGGGTTGTGTGGTTTACTGTCCAGATGTCTGGTAAATGGGAACTGGAACTCAAGCCTTGTGTCTCAGGGACACATTGTGGGGTCTGCCAGTCGGTGCGCATCCCTTCCCTCTTTCCCAGCATGCCGCCTCTGCTCACACTTCATCTTTGTTCCCTGTGACTTCAGCATGCATGCAGCCCTGTCCTCAAGGCTTAGGCCCACACTGAACTGCAGCTTCCTTCCATGTCTCTCAATTCACATTTCTAAAAGGGAGCATCTGGTTGGCCTAGGGCCTCTTTTTGAGCCTCTTTACAGGTCAAGGGAGGATTGGCTGCAAAGGGCTGGATCTGGCAGTCTGGGCTGATGTTGCAGGATGGGGCAGAGACAGGGCTGTCCCCAGTACTGGGTAGGGGTGATGAGTGGGCTGCAGCCTGGGAGAAGCATCCCTGTGCCTTTGTGGAGGCAGAAGGAGAAAGAAGAGCTAAAACCAAAGGCTCCCTGGACACACTGGAAACCCAGACACGGATGTGGGAGAAAGGAACCTCTGTGACTCTCCTTTCGTTTGGGGGCATGGGCCATAGATTGAAGCACAAAGGTGGTGAGGAAGGCCTGAATTTCTGTGTGAGAACCAAGGGTAGTGGCCACCGTTTTCTTTTCATGTCATAGCTCCAGAGTCCGTGGTCCCTTCCAAATGGCTTTCCTGAGTTGTAAAAATGCAAGTGTAAGTGGCAATCTGACAACTCCAAAGGGCACTGCTTAGGGGAGGGGGGTAGAGAGGGTTTCTTGGAAGACATGAGACTAAAACACGCCTTGAAGGTTGAGCAGGGTTGGCATTGGTGGGGAGAAAGAAGGTACGCTAGCTGGCCAAAACCTTGTGAGCAAAAGCTCTGAGTGGGGAAGGGGCATAGGGTGGGAATGAGGATTCCAGCTAGTCTGGTGGTTTGCAGTCTGTTAGAGAGAGGTGGGTGAGACCAGATAACAGATGCCTTTGAAGCAGAGGGGCTTACATGGAGCCGCTCTCCTGGGGGCAAGTGTCTACATTATCAGGCCCCTGTTCTCAACAGCAGGCGTCTGAGACTTCTCCAGGCCTCTCCCCGCCACTGACGGCCACCATGCAGGGGATCCAGTTGAGAGTCCCCTCCTGCAGTGCTTTCCACACTCATCACATCCTTCAGCTGGCCGGATTTCCTGACTGTCCTCTTAACCTAATCAACCCATTTCCTAGTGTGCCTGGAGACCATCTGCTGTAGAGGGGAGTGAGATAACAGACATAAGCACTGCTCTCAATGTCTTAAGAGCTGCTCGGGGGAGATAGACATGGGTAGAGCAGTTTCATGTTAAAGGAGGTGCTCTTGACCTGGAATACAACAGGCCTTTGGGGTGGGGGCATGAGGATTGAAGGCAGGAGGGCCTCTCTACAGGGACTGCTCTCCTGGGCTCACACTGAGGTGCAGCCCTTACAAGCTCCAGGCACTGTCCCACCTCCCTGCTTTGCCACACTCACTCTACCCCTGCCCATTACTAAATATCCCTCCACTTTGGGGCCCTTAGTTCCAATCCCTGAGAGAGAACCTCACTGAGCCTGAGCCTGGCCCCAAATCAAGTTCAGCGATAAGTCCAAGGGGACCACCCTGATGCAATCGGCTGTGACCAGAAGGAAGGCCATGGGGTTCACCCAGGACCAGTACGGGGTGTGTGGAGGTGTGGGCATAGCAGGCAGGGACACTGAAAATTTTTGCATGTATCTAATTACTTATCATTTAATATACTGTCCCATGAGAAAGTGTTGCTGAAATTTCTTTCATTTTGCCATTCATGGTTTTTGAAAAACATAAGTTTAGTAATATGACCACTATTTATTGGAAATAAACATTTATACTAAATTGTTTTTCTGAGGTAGTAGAGGAAACTTTTTTCTTTCTTAAAAGAATTTTTTTTTCTACTTTGAAACCTTTGGGGATTACTCATTGGCATAATTTCTCTGTTCTGTCTCGAATGGCTTAAAAATATTTATTGCTTCTCTCGGATGGCAAACCGTGAAATACTGATTTAACCTTTGATGGGAAAGAGAACAATGTCTATAGTTTCAATTAGAAGCTACTTAGAAAAACAGTGCCGGCCGGGCGCAGTGGCTCAAGCCTGTAATCCCAGCACTTTGGGAGGCCGAGATGGGCGGATCACGAGGTCAGGAGATCGAGACCATCCTGGCTAACACAGTGAAACTCCGTCTCTACTAAAAATACAAAAACTAGCCGGGCGAGGTGGCGGGCGCCTGTAGTCCCAGCTACTCGGGAGGCTGAGGCGGGAGAATGGCGCAAACCCGGGAGGTGGAGTTTGCAGTGAGCTGAGATCCGGCCACTGCACTCCAGTCCGGGCGACAGAGCGAGACTCCGCCTCAAAAAAAAAAAAAAAAAGAAAAAGAAAAACAGTGCCTATAATACTTAGCCCATTGTTTAAATTTTGTTAAAATTTATAAACAAAAGGTGAATTCAAATTTGAACACCAAAGTCAGCCAAGACCTCACTGCACCAGCCACCTGTACATTTCAAAAAATAGCTTGACAGATCTTTCCATGTTTGAATAATCTGCAGAAACCCCTCAATCATGACCAATAATCCACACATTTTCAACAATCCTGGAGTTTCCAGTATCCCTTCACTCCACTTACAAATGTTTTGAAAATTTGCCAGCTTTCCAGAGATGTATGAATAGTGTCATACAAATAATTGACAGTACTGAGATCACTTCAGAGTTCTTTCATATCCCGACAAATCTCAACACCAATAAATCCCCAAGATGTACATGACAATGTGTGTACAAAGCTCTTGGCTCATCTTCCATAAATGTTGTGGCAACACGTTAAATCTTTCACTTGTGTCAGCAGCTCCAGTGTAGACACAGCCATACATTTTATTAAATCAGCTTCCATAATAATTGGGTGTGACAGCCTACTAGTGATATTATCCATACCCATGTGATATGGTTTGAATGCGTGTCGCTTCCAAATCTCTGTTGAATTGTGATCCCCAATGTTGGACATGGGGCTTGGTGGAGATATTGAATCATAGGGGTGGATCCCTCATGAATGGCTAAGTTCCCTCCTCTCGGCAATGAGTGAGTTTTTACTCTGAGTTCCAGTTGTTTGAAAGAGTCTAGGACCTCCCCTCACCCCATACTCCCCCTCTCACCATGTGACACGCCTCCTCCCACTTTGACATCCGCCATTAGTGAAGGCTCCCTGAAGTCTCACCAGAAATCGAGCAGATGCTGGAGCCGGGCACGCACAGCCTGCAGAACCATGAGCCAAATAAACCTTTTTTCTTCATAAATTACCCAGTCCCAGGTATTTCTTTATAGCAACACAAAAACAGACTAACACATCATAGCACCTGTGAAGGGCTGTTTAATTAAGATGGCCTTGGACATTTTCTGCAGGGAGCTTGCACAGGTTGAGAGCTAGGCACCATTTATACCCTCAGCGGTCTCGTTGTAGCTTATGAGTGGTTTATGGAAACAATGCCCATGTATATTATTTCATTAATAGTTCTAAATACTTGCTATGTGCCAGACACTATTACTATTCTAAGTGTTTTACATATATACACTAATTGGGTCCTTCCAAAAAACTCTAAGGTAGGTTTTATGATTTATTCTCATTTTTCAGGTAAAGAAAGTAGCACTGAAAGGTTAAGCAACTTGCCTACGTTTCACAACAAGTTTGCACAATCTGTAGACACCAAATTAAATTAGTTATAAAGTTCTCTTTTTTATTTCAAACTCAAAACACTTGCCTTCATTTGCAAGTTAGATTCCCTATGCCCATGGCAGACACAATTTTCCCAGAAATAAAATATCTTCAACTTCAAAAACATCCTACTTTCCTCATTAGGTTTTAGTTAGCCAGGTAATACTTTACAAAAGACAGTGTATGTCACCAAAAAGTATATGCTTACTATAAAACTACATCAAATATAAGTGAATTATATATTTTTTCTGGTGTTCTGAAAACTTCCAGAAATTTTTTCAAGTTATGATTGTTCTTTCATTCCTGAACTGTTTTAGCAGAACAACTAGAATGGGTAACAGAATTGCATGTCTTTTATAATGCTGTGTTCCATCCATGAAAAATCCAATTACTCAGATATTTTTAAAAATGTTTTCAGGGGGAAGGAGCAGCACCAAATCCAAGATGGCGGCCAGCAGGAGGCTGATGAAGGAGCTTGAAGAAATCCGCAAATGTGGGATGAAAAACTTCCGTAACATCCAGGTTGATGAAGCTAATTTATTGACTTGGCAAGGGCTTATTGTTCCTGACAACCCTCCATATGATAAGGGGGCCTTCAGAATCGAAATCAACTTTCCAGCAGAGTACCCATTGAAACCACCGAAGATCACATTTAAAACAAAGATCTATCACCCGAACATCGACGAAAAGGGGCAGGTCTGTCTGCCAGTAATTAGCGCTGAAAACTGGAAGCCAGCAACCAAAACCGACCAAGTAATCCAGTCCCTCATAGCACTGGTGAATGACCCCCAACCCGAGCACCCGCTTCGGGCTGACCTAGCTGAAGAATACTCTAAGGACCGTAAAAAAATCTGTAAGAATGCTGAAGAGTTTACAAAGAAATATGGGGAAAAGCGACCTGTGGACTAAAATCTGCCACGATTGGTTCCAGCAAGTGTGAGCAGAGGCCCCGTGCAGTGCATTCAGACACCCCGCAAAGCAGGACTCTGTGGAAATTGACACGTGCCACCGCCTGGCGTTCGCTTGTGGCAGTTACTAACTTTCTACAGTTTTCTTAATCAAAAGTGGTCTAGGTAACCTGTAAAGAAAGGATTAAAAATTTAAGATGTTCTAAAAAAAAAAAAAAAAAAAAAAATGTTTTCATTTCTCTTGAACTTTTTATACTTTAAAGGTAGTTTGGGGGTGAGAAGGCCCATTCCTTCCTTTGCAATTTCAAACCGTGTGCAGAGTCTTGGCTTAAAATGTGTTACTCCCTTTACCCACCCTTATGTCAGTTCTGATTTCCTCTTGATGATGAAATATTTGACTACTCCTCACTATTACTATTGGCATCATAATTTGATGATAAACTCTTGGAAATTTTTGTGAAAAACAGAAACTCAAACCTTTGTTTTGACATCACTTTTTAGATTCCTGTGATTTAAGTATTTATTTAGAATTGCTCAGTGATTGTGTTCCATCTACAAGAAGAGAATGCCAATGACAGATTCTCTAACACTTCTTGTTAAGACACTTTCCATGTTTTCTCAGTTATTTTCTAACAAGATTAATGTCCCAAAGCAAGGCTCTTTCAGCCTAGTGGCATACTCCTGCTATAGCCTAGAAACCATGGATTTAAGGCTTTTCTACAGACTATCGTTTTTGTTAAGAAACTGTTTTATTGCTATTTAATGATCTTTTGTCCTAGTTTTTTAAATTCTATTTTTTTCTCTTTTACTAATTTGGAAGTAGTAGCCCACTTCTATTCCTTAGATGGCATATTTCATTTCTCCAAATCTAAAGTTAATCATCATCTTTACTATCCTTTAGAAAAATGTACGATCCAAATGTACTTTAACTTTGATCAACACACTACACCAGCTTAGATGCTGTTGTTGTTCAATACTTATTCTGTTTTTTTAGTCCCACAAATTATACAAGGACATTACTGTTTTATATAGTCAATATTTATTTATATTGTATTAACTTTACTCACTATTCATCCTTTCACCTCAGACTTTTCTTCTACAATAATTTTCCTTCTGCCTAAAATTCCTTTAATGAGTGTCAGTTGGTAGAAATTTTCATTTTTGATTTGTTTGAAAATGTCTTTATTTCACCCTTATTTTGAAAGACAGTTTTTGCCAGAAATACAATTCTAGGTTGTAAGTTATTTTCTCTTAGTGCTTTGAAGATGTATCCCACTCTCTCCTGGCATCCACTGCTGAGAGTCGGTTGTCAGTCCAATTGTCACTTTCTAGTAATCTATATTTTCTCTCTGGCTACATTTTACTTCCTTCCTTCCTTCTTTCCTTCTTTCCTTTCTCTCTCTCTCTCTCTCTCTTTCTTTTAGACAGGTTCTCATTCTGTCACCCAGGCTGGAGTGCAGTGGCACGATCTCGGCTCACTGCAACATCTGGCCCCCAGGTTCAAACAATTCTCCTGCCTCAGGCTCCCGAGTACCTGGGACTATAGGCACGCACCACCATGCCCGTCTAATTTTTGTATTTTAAGTAAAGATGGGGTTTCACCATGTTGCCCAGGCTGGTCTCGAACTCCTGGCCTCTGCCTGCCTCGGCCTCCCAAAGTGCTGAGATTACAGGAGTGAGCCACCATGCCTGGCCTCTCTCTGGCTACTTTTAAAATCCCTTTTGCTTAAGCATTCTACAATTACATTGCCTATATGTAGATTGGTCTATCTTATTGGATTTCAATGGGCTTTCTTATTTCAAGGATTGGTGTCTTAGTCAATTTTCTGTGGCTTATAATGGAATACCTGAAACTAGGTAATTTATAAAGAAAATAAATTTATTTCTTATAGTTATGGAGGCTGAGAAGTCCAAGGTTGAGAGACCACATTTGGTGAGAGTCTTTTTAGTGGTGGAGACTCTCCGCTGAGTCCCAAGGCAGCACAGGGTATCACGTGGAGAGGAAGCCGAGATGCTAGCTCAGATCTCTCTTTCTCTTCTTATAAAGCCACCAGTCTCACTCCCATGATAACTCGTTAACCCATTACTCCATTAATGGATTAGTCTACTCATGAGGACAGAGCCCTTATGACCTATCACGTCTTAAAGGCCCTACCCTTTCATACTGCCACTTTGGAGATTAAATTTCAACATGAGTTTTGAAGGCGACAAACATTCATACCATAGCAATTGGCTTATCAATTTTTTTAAAAATTCTTAGCCATTAGCTCTTCAAAGGAAGCCTCTCCCTGAGTCGCTCTATTTTCTACTTCTAGAACCCTAGTTAGATTCACGATAATCCTTTGGACACAACCCTCTATCTCTCATAACCTCTTGATGTACCCTGCAGCTTTGCCTCTCTCTGTGCTGCATTTCCTCAGCTCTTCTGATTTCTAGTTCATGAATTCTCTCTTCTGCTACATCTAATCTGCTAATTCCTTATTGAGTTTCTAATTTCAGTTACTATAACTTTTATTTCTCTTTGGTACTTTTCCAAATCAGCTGGGTTCTCTGTTTACACTGAGCTGTAATTAACATTCTGTAAGATGCACAAATCTGAAGTGTATATCTTGATTAATTTTCCCCTATGTGTACATCCATGTAAGCACCAGGTTAAAATATAAACATTTCCAGGACCTCGGAACATTCCACTGTGCCACTTTCCAGTCAATAATTCATCAGAGATAACTGCTTTTCTTCCTTTTTTTTTTGAGACAGGTTCTCACTCTGTTGCCCAGGATGGAGTGCAGTGGCACAATCATGGCTCCCTACAGCAGCGACCTCCTGGGCTCAGGCAATCCTGCCTCAGCCTTCCAAGTAGCTGGGACCACAAGCGTGTGCCACTACACTTGACTTTTTATTTATTTATTTATTTATTTATTTATTATTATTATTATTATTATTATTTTTTTTTTTTTTTTGCGGTGGGGTAGAGAGAGTCTCCCTATGTTGGCCAGGCTGGCCTCAAACTCCTGGGCTCAAGGATCCTGCTGCCTCGGCCTCCCAAAGTGCTGAGATAACAGGCATGAGCACCTGACCTGCTATTCTGACTTTTATCAACATAGATTAATTTTGCATGTTCTAAGGTACCATATAAATGGAATCTTACAGCATATACATTTTTCTGTCTAGTTTATTTTACCTATTAATGTATCTAAGATTTTTCCATGTTGTTGCATGAATCAATAGTTGGGTTTTGTTTTTGTTTTACTTTTTGCTGCATTTCACTGTATGAATCTAGCAATTTATTTATCCTGCTATTTATGGGAATATGGATTGTTTCAAGTTTTTGGTGATTGGGAACAATCACTTGTAGACATTTGCATTTTTTTTTTCTCGCTCTTGTCCTCCAGGCTGGAGTGCAATGGCGCGATCTTGGTTCACTGCAACCTCCACCTCCCAGGTTCAAGTGATTCTCCTGCCTCGGTCCCCCGAGTAGCTGGGATTACAGGCACCTGCCACCACGCCCGGGTTATTTTTGTATTTTTAGTTGAGACGGCATTTCACCATGTTGGCCAGGCTGGTCTAGCACTCCTAACCTCAGGTGATCCACCTGCCTCGGCCTCCCAAAGCCACCGTGCCCAGCTGACATATGCATTCTTTTCTCTTGCACATATATCTAGGGGTAGAATGGCTGAGTGTTTATATGTTTAACTTTATTTCAAACTGCCAAGTAACTTTCCAGAATTGTACCATTTTGCACTCTTAAGCAAGGTGTTATTTAGTTTCTTTTAAATACCATCTTTCATTTTGTGACATATTAAACATAATTATTTTATAGTCTATATTTGATAATTCTAACATAGGTGGTCTTTTTTTTTTTTTCTTTTTTGAGGCAGTCTTGCTCTGTCTCGTAGGCTGGAATGCAGTGGCACGATCTCCACTCACTGCAAGCTGCACCTCCCGGGTTCACGCCATTCTCCTGCCTCAGCCTCCCGAGTAGCTGGGACTACAGGCACCTGCCACCACGCCCGGCTAATTTTTTGTTTGTTTGTTTGTTTTTTTGTATTTTTAGTAGAGATGGGGTTTCACCATGTTTGTCAGGATGGTCTTGATCTCCTGACCTCGTGATCCGCCCGCCTCAGCCTCCCAAAGTGCTGGGATTACAGGCGTGAGCCACCGTGCCTGCCCCATAGGTGGTCTTTTTGCAGGTCTCATTCTGCAGTTTGTGATAGTTTATTTTCCGTATATTTGATGACTTTTGATTATGAGTTTATCTTTCTTGCGACTTTATCTGGGGGAATCGTTTGGCTACCAAATCTATTCCTCTAGAAGAGGAATAAATACACTTATTTTCTTCTGCCAAGATATACTAAATTTTCAGCCTGGGGTCTTTTAGGGCCTCCTAAAATGTTTGGTCCCACATCCAAGTGAGAATGGGGCCGTGGTTAGAAACTCTGAGGAAAACATGTTTTCTATTTTTCCCCTCTACACAGAGCCAAAGCTGAGCCAGGCACATATGCCCACCACCTCCCTTTGTTGGGATGAAATTTTTTCTCATTCACTCAATAAGGATGTCACCTTTCGGGAATCTTTGATCTGATTTCCTGCCTTGGATGAATCCCAAGTGTTATTCCTCTCACTTGGAGCCTCTAAAACCCAAGCTCTGGGCTACCAGGGAATTGAAGTTTGTTCCAACACACACTGTAGCTTCAGAACCCATTTCCTTGTCTCAGTTCAAGCTTTCTACAATCTCTGGGAAACTGGGGATTTTTCTTTACTTTTGTACCAGTTCAACCATCATTCTAAAAGATATTTTTAAGACTAGCAAAATATTATTAACTAATGTTGAACGGTAAATATATGGAGGTTTGTTATATTGTTCTCTCTACAAAACATGTTTAAAATTTCACATAATAAAAGTTTCCTTTTTTAAAAAAAATTCCCAATAGAGATTCATAGTGAGATATTTATGACTGAAACATCATGATGGCTATAATTTACCTGAAAATACTTCAAGGCAGGCACAGTGGCTCATGCCTGTAATCCCAGCACTTTGGGAGGCCAAGATGGGAGGACTGCTTGAGGTAAGAAGTTCAAGACTAGCCTGGACAACATGGTGAGACCCCCCATCTCTCCAAATAATAATAATAAAATTAGCTCAATGCAGCGGTATACCAGTAGTCCCAGCTACTTGGGAGGCTGAGCCTAGGAGTTTGAGGAGGCAGTGAGCCATGATTGTGCCACAGCACTCTAGCCCGGGTGACAGAGCGAGACCCTATTTCTGTTAAATAAATAAAATACTCCAGAGAAAAAAGGATGAATCAAAATGGAAAAATGTTAATAATTGTAAAATCTAGGTTACAGGGTGTGTGGGTGTTCATTATACTATTTTGTTTACCTTTGTGTATGTTTGGAAATGTTTATAATAAAAAGTCAAAATAAAACAACTTCTTAGATGTTCTGTACTGGGAAGGCTCTCTGGACCTCTAGTGTACCGTATTATTAGAAACAATATGATATCATATTCAGATAATTACACTCACAAAGAAAGAGTCCACAAATGACCCTGGCCAAATTATTCAACAACTCAGAAAAGATATGAAATGTGTGTGCTGTGTAATACAAAGCTGTTCAGATCCAGATATGAACAAATAAATTTCTGGGCAGGTGGGGAGGTAGGCAGGTCAGTAGGCCAGCAGAACAACAAAATAGGTAGGGATGGGCCTACTGAAGTGTCTTGACATTGAGCTATACCAAATGGCCCCCTTTTTCATTGCATTTCATGGCCCATATGTGTGCTAGTTGATAGTCCCATCCATGTAATAGCAAAATCACACTTCCTCTCTCCATAGGTCCAGCCCCTCTAGTTTTAGGAAGGTGAAGCCATCTCCCAGCTCTAGCCCAAATCTCACCTGTTCTCATTCACCTCCCATTTATGCCCAAGAGTCAGGGTGCCCATTCCAGAACTTCTAGGGGTTAAGCTTGCCTGGAGCCCCATTGAGCCATTCTCCTACTACATAATCATCTGATGCAAGTACGTTTCCCAAAGTCCAAAAATTCCTTCTAAACTGAAATTCTGAGTGAGCATTCAGCAGAATAGCTCAGGGTGGGCTTTGGCAATTCAGGTCAAAACACTCTCTACCAAATTAGCTGGGTGTGGTGGCAAAGACCTGTAGTCCCAGCTACTTGGGAGGCTGAGCCAGGAGGATTGCTTGAGCCCAGGAGTTCAAGGCTACAGTAAGCTATGATTGTATCACTGCACTCTAGCCTAGGTGACAGAATAAGACCCTGTCTCAAAAAAAAAAAAAAAAAAAGAAAAAGAAAAAGAAAAGTCCTGTACCAGTGGAAGATGAAAATATGGGCCTCCCTGCCTTTCATTTTCCAGTTCTATGGAGAACAATTTGAATCAGAATGCATATATACTCCCAAGAAGGAACCGTAATTTTCAGGGACAGAGCAGACTAGACCCAAATGTTGAAAAGAAACATTTCCTTAAGTTAAATTAACCTGCAAAAATGACATCCTGTTATAGAGGAGACATTCATACATTATGCAGAACACTTGAGCTTGTGGTCTCTAATAGATTCCACTAAAGAATTAAGTCTTTGGTTTATCTTTGCAAAAATGAGGCATCCATTGAAGTGCTTTATCTTTGCATTTACAAGACATCATTGAAGTGGGTTTTTTTTTTTTTTTTTTTCAGAAGAAAGGGATATTTGCTCCAAGTTCACACATTTTATGTAATAGAGTCATACTTGAAACTTTGAATTTACAGTCCTTCCCACTCAAGAGTTTAGCCAATTATTGGGCAGGCTCCCAGTTCAAAGTGTCTGGGGTTTCTTTCCCAGCAGACAGAAGCTCTGCAAAAAGCATATTCTTCCAATATGGGACCTAGGATGGGAAGCCCACCTTGAGGGTCAGGCAAGAATTCCACCTATTTTGGGAGGTGTGGCAAACCCTACAGGGCAAGGACTGTATATTCTTTACGTCCTATTATGATGAAAACTTGCATTTTTACATATCTCAGAACAAATAGAACCTTGAGTCATGTTTCTCACATTTTTATAATCAGTCAACAAATCTTTAATGAGCACTTATTATATGCCAGACAACAGTGTTGTGTTGGAAACATAGCAGTGAACAAAATAGACGTTCTCATGAAGCTGGCATTCTAAATAGTTGACTATGTGCACTATTGACAATTTTCCTCCTCTCAGAAGTTGGACTGATACAGGCTCTGGAGTAAATTTTTTTTTTTCTTTTTTGAAACAGGGTCTCACTCTGTCACCCAGGCTGGAGTGTAGTGGTGTGATCATGGCTGACTGCAGGCTCGAACTTTTAGTCTCAAGTGATTCTCCCACCTCAGCCTCCAGAGTAGCTGGGATTACAGGCATGCACCACCACACCTGGCTAATAGTTTTAATTTTTTGTAGAGACAGGGTCTCACTATGTTACCCAGGCTGGTCTTGAACTCCTGGCCTCAAGCAGTCTTTCTGCCATAGCCTCCAAAAATGCTGAGATTATAGGTGTGAGCCATTGAACCTGGCTTGGAGTAATGTTTTTGAGCAAAGCGAAGGTACAGGACAAGCACAGAGAGGCACAGGGAGCACAGAGTCCCTGGATGAATGCTCTGGCTGGTGGCAGTATTGTCAAAGGGCAGGCTACCCAAAGGTGAGCAGAAGACTTGAGGCTAGACAGGTATGACTTGCTCATGGAGAGCCTTGAATGCCAAGCTTAGGAGTTTGAACTTTATTGGAACAGTGACACTAATAGTTAATGTTTACTGAGTGCTTACTATGTGCTAAGAGCTATGCATGAATCACCTCATTCTAATTCTCTTAACTCTCCAGAGTAGGTCTTATTATTTCCAGATTGCTGATGAAAAACTGAGTCACAGAGAGGTAAAAAAAAAAAAAAAAAACCACCCTGGGTCCCAGAGTTGTCTGAAAACTTTTAGCAGGTTAGAGTTGTATTGTAGAAATCTGGTAGCCAGCCATGTGAAAGATGAATTGTAGAGAAGAGAGATCACAAATGGCTATCATAAGAGAATCACTGGGAAAAGTTAACAAGAACCAAAATTAGAGGCAAGGAGAACAGAAAGAAATGAAAAAATGCAAAGACTGACTGGATGTGCAGAGCAATGACTGAGAGAGAGGAGATATCACAGATGCCTCTTAGCTGCTAAGCCTGGGTGTCCTGCAGAAAGGGGCAGTCACTATCAGAAGAGAGAAGCCAGAGAGAGGCACAGATTTGGGGGGAATGATGTTGACCGTAGTTTGGGGGTATGGTGAGTGTCTAGGGGGCCTGTAGGACACCTCCAGAAAGCTTCTCACAAGCATTTGAAAATCAGTGACTTGATCTGGAGAAAAATACAGGACTGGCATTACAAACCTGCCGGGGTCTGCATTATAGTATTGGTTGAAACTGTGGAAATAGATAATGATAGACAATAGATAGATAGATAGATAGATAGATAGATAGATAGATAGATAGATAGAATAAATGGCATGATACATGGAATGAGGGAGTTTGCAGATCCAGGCAAGTATCTTGTTCAGAAAATAAAGAGAAGAGAGTTTCCAAAAGAAAAGGGGGTTGAAGGTACTCAGATGCTGAGGAGCCTATAAACAACTGTGACTAAAAAAGACTCAAATTTGGAAAAAAGGTGTCCTAATGAACATTTCAGAGGATGAAGAGAGATTCTTAAAGTCAGCCTGTGGAAGAATAACTATATATAACATTTCCAGAGGCCAAACTAGTGACAATGAATCAAATGAATGAAAATATTGCATATCTGGAAATTACACAGCTAGAAATATGTAGAGAAGAAACACAAACATGTGGTAAGATACAGCTATGGAGCTGTTTGTTGAAATTTTGTTACAACAGTGAAAATCTGTAAACTGTATAAACGTCCAACAATAAAGAATATTTAATGAGAGGCAAAGATGCTTTGATTGGTTATAAAGATAAAGAAGTTACAATACTATGTACAGTATGATCCTTTTTTTAAAGGGAGGCACATATAGAAAGAACTGGAAGGATATACTATCAGAATTTCACGATGTTTGTTTCTGGGTAGTAGGATTTGACAATTACAAGATCTGTGTTTTCTCTTCACTCCCCCCTTTTGGATCACCTGTATTTTTTATAACTCTGTCCAACAGAAATATAATGTGAGACACACGTAATTTTAAATGTTCTGGTGGCCACACTTAAAAAGTAGAAAGAAACAGATAAAATAATCTTCTTAAGATATTTTATTTTACTCAATATATCCATTATTATGTGTAATTGATATAAAAATATTAATAAATATTTTAGCACTAAGCCTGTTTAACACTAAATGCAGTGGGTATTCACATTTACAGAACATCTCTATCTGGGCCATCCACTTCTCAAGCACCGCATAACCACATTTGGCTCCTAGCATGGCTCTATGAAATAATAGCAGTTAATATTTATCAAAAGCCTACTATGTTCCAGGCACTGCTCTAAGTTCATCAGGTGGAGATTATAACTCATTAGGTCTCAATAACTCCCTGAGGTTGAACTTATTGTGCTCTCCATAAGCACATGTTGCTTGCCCTTGTCCTAACACCATAATGAAATGTTTGGAGCTTTTGCAAAAGCCATTTTCCTAACACAATGGGCATCCAAGTCTGGTTGCAAAGGCTTGGGTAGAGGGCAAGTGAGAGAGTTGGAGAGAGACTAAAAATCATTCAAGAAGTTTTGTGGTGAAGAAGACACATGAGGACAGAAAACTCTTTGTAAGGCAAGGAGACATAAAGATGAAGTCAGGCTGAATAGGAAAGAAAGAGGTGAAAGGTGAAAGAGAGATGGCTGGGGGTGTGGCTGGTCCAAATTCTCACAAGAGCTCTGTTGGAGAAACATTGCCTGGCTTGTGCTGGTGGCAAGATGTACACAGCAGCTTCCCAGCTAGAGGGAGCTGGGAGTCATGGCCTGGTGAGGGGGACAGAAGGAGACACACACAACCCCATCGCGCAGGTGAATGCTATGAAAGAATGGGGTGGAGGGCTTCCCAGGGAGATGAACTGAGTTTTAAGAATGAAGTTAGCCAGCAAAGAAGCAAAAGGAAGAGGATATGGACTTGAGGATTACATCACTGGACCACTGAGCCACTGATTGGATGTGGAGGATGAGAGAGTGAGGCTTTGAGGTGATTCCCAAGTTCTCCGCATGGACAAAGGCAGAGACAGTATCTTGTACTGAGTGCTTCTTTGGAGTCTGACATTGATCCAGTGCACCACATATGTTAGCTCATATACTCCTCACAGAGGTCCCATATAATGCTTGCCATTTCACAGATATGCAAGCTGAGGCCAAATAATTGGCCCAGGGCTCACCACTAATAAATAGGAGAGTCTGGATTTGGGGCCAGGTTGTTCCAGAGATAGAGGGAGGGAGGGAGGGAGGGAGGGAGGGAGGGAAAACGTTAATGTGGGGCCAGAGCCAGAACAGGTAGGGTAGGCTGTATCAGCCTAGGAGGCATCCGGCTGTTCTCCAGAAAGTAAGGCTCCGGGGTGCAGGAGATGGGAACTTCAGGAAGCGGGTGGGAGGCTGGACAGGGGCAAAGTGAAAGGTAAGCAGCCTGAAGATGGGTGGGATGTAGTGGACTCCAGCGTGAGGAGCCTCCAGTCTCTTGCAGAGCTCAGCAGCTTGGGTGGGAGGAAAGGAAGGGCAGGGAATGGAAGGTGGTGGGGGGAACAGGTTTTGGTTAAGATGGGCAGCTGTCCGGTGGTGAAGAGGGGAAGTATTTGTGTATAAGATCAGTTGTGGGGGATGGTGGTAGAGGGAGCAGTATGAGAGTTTGGGAGGAACAGGGCAGGGGAGATGGCACAGGAGGAGATTGGGGTGGGGGCACTGATACAGAATCCAGAACACAGGGGCAGGCTTACAGACCCCCTGAGGGTGACAAATTCTTCTCTTAACTTGTTGCAGGGGAAACGACAAGAGAAGAGGTCCTAAGAGGAGTGAAAATAGAGGAAACTAGCCAAGGGATAAAGATAAGCAGAGCTATGGAAGAAAAAGAAGACAATTAGGGAATTCTAGGAGAGGAAGCTGACAGAAAGGGGCGCTGGGAGAGGGAAGGGTGAGGGAGGACGAAAACAGAACTCCTATCGCCCAGCGCATTCCAACCCCCTCCTCCTCCCCGGGGAAGTCTGGGACTGCATCCTGGCAGGGATGGAATGGGAGTGGAACCTAGGCCAGGCTGGGACCCCTGGGCTGTCCCAGCCCAACCCAGACGGTGACCAGACTCAAGTTACTGATCCTCTGCTGTTTCTTCATCTGTAAAGTGGAGTTAATGACAGACAACTGGATGTCAACTTCTTTGTTGTCTGTTTTAGAGATGGGATCTCCCTGTGTCGCCCAGGCTGGAGTGCAGTGGTATGATCACAGCTCACTGCAGCCTCGACCTCCTGGGCTCGAGAGATCTTCCTGCCTCAGCCTCCCGAATAGAAATGTCAGCATTTGAAAGCCTCACAAGGTAAGGTGGTGTAATAAAAGGTCTATCGATTTAGATATGAACAAGTATACCCAGAGCCACACAAATGAAAGGAGGTGGCCAGCGTAGATGCAAGTCTAGGACGGTGGGTAGATTCCAAACTCCTCTACCTGCCCAGTTAAACAAGTTCGCGGCCCCTGGCCAGTCTTGCGGTGGGGGTAGGAGGCGGGGGTCTGTGACAGGACGGGTGGGATTCATTACCAGGCTAGGAGTGCAAGGCCCTGGGGCCGGGTTCAGCTTGCTGGGCTCCTGTCTTGTCTCAGCCCCCAGCACTTGCTCTGTCGCCGCAGAGCACAGGCCCAGGCAACGTTTATCCAACTGAACCCGCATCCCTGTGGGAACCTTGCTCCAACAAAATCCCATCGTTGTCTCCTTCCATATGGAACGAAAATCTTCTGTACCTCTGCCCAGCTCCGCACCCCCGCCCCCTTAGAGATACGGCCTGGTCGGGTCCTGGTCCCCCACTCGGCGGCGCTTCCCCTTTTCCCAGACTGAGGGTGGTGAAAAGCAGGAGGCGGAAGAAATCAGGGGAGGAAAAGTCGGGAGGGAGGGGAGCCGGGAGGCAGGAGAGGGGGAAAATAAAGAGCCTGAGACAGAAACGAGAGGAAAAGACCATCACAGAAAGCCGGAAATCTCCGGAGAGGCCAGCGAAAGAGACACCCGCGCTCCCCACTGATTCCATCATTCCTTCCGAAGGCGCCTCTGCCGTGTCTCCGCCGTGCCAGGCCCTGGGGTTCCCAGGACGCGGAGGAGTGCTGGGTGCGGCTGCCTTGCCTCCCCGCCCCTGGCCGCCCCTCCCCACCTCTTCCAAGGGGGCCGGAACGGCGTCGGCGCGCGGGGGCTTTTCGGAGCAGTCGAGTGGAAAATAGACTTTAACCCGCTTTGTGGCGGCCGGGGCGCCCGGAGCGCTCTCCAAACCACGGCTCCTGGCGCTCAGGCGGGCCGCTGCCAAGACCCGGCCTGGAGTCCCCTCAGAGTTGCGTGGCGCGTGGACCCAGTGGCCTTGGGATGTCAGGAGGCCCAGCCTGGATATGCGCGCCTGAGCGGCGCTCAGGCCGCTAGGATGGACCCCGGCAGCGGCGAGGAAGCGGAACTCTCTGAGGCTCCCTCTCCACAGTGCTCTGGCAAGGTCCAGGTCCCAGCCTCCCCACCGCTGCCCGCGCCCTCCTAGGCCTCGGAGCACCGCCTTTCTGCGGCCTGGAAGGTCGGGGTGGGAAAGTTTGCGGAGTTCCGGCTCTCACGGCCAGTCGTGAGAACTGCCCCCAAGGAATTCGTCCGCAACACGGAAAAACTGGCCGGAGCAGAGTCGTCCGCGGTTCCGCGGTTGCAGGTGGAAGGTGAAGGTCGAGGGAGGTCAGGCTGCCTCTGCGTGTCCTGACGGCCGGCGTGTTCTCTTGGGATGGGCTGCGGCTACTTGGACAGCTTCAATTTAAGCCACAGTGTCTCCGAGGCCCTGGCCTGGTCCGGCCCGCCGACACTTGAGCCCCCCGAGCCTCAGAGAAGGCGAGGAGGTGGATCGCCCAGTGCCAAGGCCTGCCGTCCTGGTCCGAGCCGGTCGCGGCGCCGTGGTTGGGCACAGGAGCTGCTTCCAGCCCCGCGAACAGCTGGAGGGTTGCAGTGGGACCGCTTCGGCGGCTTCTTCCGCGCAGTGCCCCGTCTGGCCCCTTGTGAAGGCAGTGAGCGTCCCCTTTCCAGAGCTGTCCCCCGTGACATCCAGAAAACGCGAAACCTCAGGAACAAGGCCGCAGCTTCAGACCGCGGCCCAGGAGGCCGATAGTGGGTGAGTGGGAGAGTCCCGGAGAGCAGGGGAGCAAAAAGCTGGTTTTCGGGAAAACCAATATGTTGGACCCCAAACATCCACCCTCCTCTCGGATCCAAGTTCTCTGAGAACTGAACCGATATCCTAGGACAAATGGGAGAGTTAGGCTGAGCTACACACCGGGGAGGCGGGGATTGGAGTTTACCCTAAGACCCTTCGGACACCTTCTTCGGCTCCCGCGTGGGTTGAGACGGCGGCAGCGGCCACCAGACTCAGCTAAAGGGCGGAGTCGCGAGGAGAAGCCAGTGGCGAGGGGAGGAGGAGGCCTGGATCTCCCCGCGAAGGCTCCAGTCCGGCTTTTGCCTCCGACTGCGGGCTCCCTCCCCACCCGCAGTCCCTCGCCCCGCCCCGCCCCGCCCCCCCACCTTGGGGCAGGTGAGCGGCGGCCAATGGGCGAGCGCGGGGCAGGTGCCCGCTAACTGGCGCCTCGCAGCGCTGGGCTGCTGGGGCCGGGCAGGGCAGTGCGGGGACACCGGGGGCTGGGGTCGGTCCCAGCGGGACTCCGAAAGGAGGGAGCCGGGCTCAGCCCTCGGGCCTTACCGGCAGCTCGCAGCCTCGCACGGAGCCCGCGCCTGTGCGGGCGCCTGGAGCTGCCCGCTCCGCCGCAGCTGCCGCCGCGCCTGGCTGTACGCTGTGGCCGGACCCCGCGCTCGCTCGCTCACACACCCCTCGCCGCTCCGCGCATCGCTCGCCCGCGGGGGCCGAGCGCAAGCGGGCGGGCGTGGGAGGTGAGGGGTGCGGGCGGGTGTGCATGTGCCTGGCTGGGTGCACACCCCGCACGGCGGCGGCGCCAGGACGCGGAGCGCTCCCCAGAGCCCGGCTGCCTCGCACAGCTCCCGCGGCTGCGACCATGTTCCAGCCCGCGGCCAAGCGCGGCTTTACCATAGAGTCCTTGGTGGCCAAGGACGGCGGCACCGGCGGGGGCACTGGCGGCGGGGGCGCGGGCTCCCATCTCCTGGCGGCGGCCGCCTCTGAGGAACCGCTCCGGCCCACGGCGCTCAACTACCCTCACCCCAGCGCGGCCGAGGCGGCCTTCGTGAGTGGCTTCCCTGCCGCGGCCGCCGCGGGCGCGGGCCGCTCGCTCTACGGTGGGCCAGAGCTCGTGTTCCCCGAGGCCATGAACCACCCCGCGCTGACCGTGCATCCGGCGCACCAGCTGGGCGCCTCCCCGCTGCAGCCCCCGCACTCCTTCTTCGGCGCCCAGCACCGGGACCCTCTCCATTTCTACCCCTGGGTCCTGCGGAACCGCTTCTTCGGCCACCGCTTCCAGGGTGAGTGCCCACGCTGTGCCCGCCGAGGCGGCCGGCCGGCGCCCGCGCTGCGGCGATGCGGGGGAGGCTCGGGGGCGCGCGGGGCCGTTCAGAAGTTACTGCCGGGAAGGCTGCAGGTCCGCGGAGGTAGATTCCCAAGCAGGGAACAGCAGTGCAGGCTCTACCCGCGCCTCTGCCGCGTTGGTCTCCCTCCCAGGAAAGCAGGTGGAGACCTCCAGGCTTTTCTAGAAAATATACCAGTTCGGACGCAAGCCCAGGCGCGTTGTTGGAGCCTCTACTGGCCCTCGCCACGGCCTGCCCAATTCTCTCTCCCGGCTGAGCCAGTCTTAGCCCAGAGTACAACTGCTCCCGCTTTCCCTCCACCCGGCTTGACCTGGCACCACGCATCGCTCGCACGTCCACCACCACCTCCCAGACTTCAGCCTTCGCTGGCGCGTCAGGGCCGGGGAAAGTCCATCCGCGTGCTCCAGTTCTGTGGGAAGCAAGGGCAGCGGGGAGGGCGAGTCGTAGAGTTAATGTTCAGCGTGGAGGGCCCGGCTGTCTTGGGATATTTCTCAGCAACCTTGGCCCGACTTTTCGAAGTCACACGTGCCTCTCCTACCCAAGGTGGGGAAGGTTTGCAGTAAGCAAACTGGCTTGCGCCGTTGCTCGTCGCCTTTGGGAGGGAGCCTACCCGGCTGCTGGAGTACCGAGTACAGTTTTCCGGGGCAGGGGGCGGGGGCAGAGGGCTTTTAAGGTCGTAGCCCGTCCGAACCCCGGAGTTTGCACCCAGCAATCGGCTTGCTAATAAAGATCCTCCACTGGCCTTACACACACACACACACACACACACACACACACACAGAGAGAGACACGTTTCAATTATTTGTCTTTCCCGGAGAAAAGAGAGTTGCATTTGTTGGAGTTCGTTTTCTTCCTTGAAATTTGTTGGAGTTTTTCTTTTCTTTTTTTTTTTCTTTTTCTAAATTTTATTTTAAAGAGTGGCCTTGATTTGTACAGTCATCACTTTAGTTTACAGTTTTATTTTGTTAGTGTAGACCAGACCGCAGCCTTGTGAGAAGGGTCTATGGCTCAGAGCTAGGTAACCCGGCTTTTAGAGAAACAAATGAAAGGGACATGGCTGGAGCTTCGGCTCCGGGAACTAATGCGACGGTCAGTAGTCTAGGTCTACAGTCAATTAGATGTTTGGCACAGTTATTTAGATAATAAAATGAAAATTATCTCTTGACACTGACTTTCACAGAAAACCGCTTTCCCGGGTCCCCATTTGTCAGGCAATTTTTTCAGTCCCACCTGGCCAATAGATCCTGACTTGGCAGATCCCACAAAACCAGAGAATGTAATTACTAGAATAAGAATTGTTGTGGGCAGCCTTGTCTCCTCTTTGAAGATTTCAAAGACTTGCCCAAATCCAAATCCGAAAAAAACAAAAATGCCTACAATGTCATCTGCCTTGGGCAAGAGTTTCTGCCACTTAAAAATAAATGTTTACCGATAACATGAGAATGTCTTCAAAATTGAGCAATCTACCCTGGTCCTCCGTGGGCTCGATCCGAAGCCTGGGTCTCAAAACCTGGCGCCCAAGGGCCGAGTTGTAGTTGGGGCGGTGTGTGAGCCCACCGGCGGGCCGCCGCGGCCGAGGGGCTGGCGGGTTGGAGGCTGGTGGAGGGTTAGGGGTTCGGAGGAGAGGGCGGGGCCGCTCCTAAGTCCTGTGGCCTCCAGGAGTTCAGCTTGTCCGGAGGCGGCATCTTGAGCCGCACCCTCGGCTTCGAATCCAGCCCCTGACGCCCTCCACACCGCGGTTCCCGCCTCCGGGCGCCGAGGGCCGGGGGCGCCTCGAGAAAAATCCAGCTCCATCTCTGAGCGTCTCCAGCCAGGCGAGGCGAGGCGGATAAATCCTTCGCAAAACCCTCTTGGAAATTGCCGCGGCTTCCTGAGCCATCAGTCCCAGCGGGTACGTTATCGAGTTGCACAAACAGTTGAATTTTTCTCTCAAGAACCGAGTCTGGACGCGGAGATGGAGCCAAGTGTGGCTGCATTTTCGGACCCGGAAATCCGTTGGGTACTGAAGCACTTTTCGAACCCTGAAGCGCTGTGGCTTCGCGGTCCATCGTCGCCGGTGCAGACGGACGCGCTCCTGGCGGCTCCACGCCCTCCAGTCCCTGCCAGGCCTCGGGGCTAGGAGCCGAGCCGTCTCGGGCCCTCCGGCGCCGCGTTTTCTAGAGAACCGGGTCTCCGGCGATGCTCATTTCAGCCCCGTTTTAATGCAACAAACGAAACCCCACACGAACGAAAAGGAACATGTCTGCGCTCTGTGCGCAGCGCTCGGGCGGCGCGGTCCCGGCGCGCAGGGAAGCGGCGTCTCCGCTAACCGAGGCGGTGGAAGGGGAAAAGCGAATGCGGAATCGTCCCGGACCCCGAAGGTCGAGGCCGCTCGCGAGGCCCGAAGGGGAGGAGCCGGCGAAGACCAGGAGTGGGGCAGCATTTCGGTACTGTTTCCCCGAGATCAGGAACTTTCTGGGTCTAGGAGCAACGCCGGGAGGGGGGTGTAGAGACCCAGCGCTCCGGGACCCGCAACGACAATGGGCCGGAGCTTCTAAGGTCGCCTTTGTTCTGGCAGGAGAACGGGGAATGAGGTTATCTCCGCCGCCTGTCCTACCTCTCCTTCTCCTAGCCCTAGGGCCCTCCTCCCAGCCGTCCAGCCCCAAGCCCCTGGCCGGCGGCGGCCTCTCCAGCGAACACTGCAGCTCGAAGACTGCAGTTCGGACGCCGGGTGCTTCGGATGCCCAGCTCCTACCTCAAGCCTCCTCATTCCTGGGAGTCCCTAGTGCTAGTTCCCAGCCATTGCCTTGAAGGGGCCCTAAAAGAGTGACTGTAGAAAAATCGGAGGGGTAGGGAGGCCGGGGGTGGGGGGAGAGGGGTATTCATTTCCCTAGCTCCAGGGAAGGCCATACCAGTCCCTTTCCACTTTGCTAACTGTCCTAGTCCGAAACTGACAGCCCGTTCTCACAGCCCGGAATTACTGTCTCCAAACAGGCCGCACTCCAGCCCCAAGTTTGTTCTGCCCTTGTGGTCCAGGCAAGGGAAACTGAACCCTTGGTAGGGGTGGTTCAGGCCTCCTTCCCACAGGTCGGGGGGTGGGGGTGGGTACAGGTACTTGTGCACCTAAGGCTTCACCCTTGTCTTTGCAGAAACATGTAGCAATTGATCTGTTTCTCAGGATGTTTGGTGTTGTACTGAACATCCTCTTTCTAACCGGGAAATGTACTTATTCTTTTGGAATTAAATAACCTGTCATCACTTAGCATCTTGACTCATCCTGCAGTCTCCTGCTTCTCTGTGATGGGGTTAGAAGGACCCCTGTGTTTTTGCACTTGCATGTAAATATACCCTTTAGGAGACATGCTATCTACCACAGCTGAACATGACAATGACCTGGGGCCATTTTCTCAGTAAGGTAGACCCAAAGCAACCTAGCATCCCCCTAAAATAACCAGACTTGAGGCAAAGGGGCATATATGTTGGGACAGAAGCTTGTTGCCTTCATCCTCTCATCTGGGTTTATAAAGACAAACACAGAGCACTCCACCACTCAGGTGACTGACATATACCACAGAATCGCAAAATAGTCACTAAGTGACAGACACTGGGGCAGAATGCAAACCTGCTTCCTCAGCCCCACACTGCCCTTCACACCTCTGCATCCTATTCACACACACTTACTGGGCTTTCCACACTGCAGCCTCACTTCTGACCAACCTGGGCCAGCCCAGCAGCTGAGGCCAAACCCTGCCAATGCTGGGACGAGCTAGGCGTTCTCTCTCCCTCTCTGGTTCATTTGTCCAGAGGAAACGACTACTGGGACTTCACCCAGGTTCATAACAATGTTGTTGTTTAAGGCAAGTTATTAACATCAACAAGAAGCATTTGCTTTCCACCCACCTTTCCCTGGCCTACCTCACTTGGCCCCACCCCCCAGAGACTTTAATCTTCCTTATTCCCCACCTGGAGCAGGCTCCATATTTTTCTGCTCTTTACTCATCTCTGCCAGACCACCTTCCCTGACCATCTGTCTATTCCACTATCCCAAGTGAAACTTCTCTTCCTTCAGTCGGATCCGAGGGCCCTAGATCTGCCCCCACTTGAATAACCAAATGGGGTGTCCCTCACCCATCTCCCTGTGATGTGGTCCCACCATTTTTGTGGCCGCACAGATCCAACCAGTTGAAATTGATAAGATGACTGGAGGTTATTGACTGACCCCTCCCAGGCACTACCCCACAATCCTAGCAACTCTTTTCCACAGAAAACTCCAGCAAAAACTTTGCCTGTTTAGTTATCCACAGCCCAGAGACTTGGAGTAAGTAAGGTCAGGCAAGTTCCACCAACACAGTTACCTGGAGAGTTTTAGCTACAGCATCTCAATTATGTGCTTTTGCTTTACTTACATAGATGTTTCCAGAGATGGAAGATGTTAACTGAATTATCCAGGTGATTGTCTTAGAGCAAAACAACAGGTCAAATCAAGTCCAACCAGTAGCTACCTCTGAAGAAATTAATTGGATCAGTCAGTCCCAAGAGCTAATTCTGTCAAAATATTCCATCTAGGGTTCTGTGTTGTTGGTGCGTCAGGAGGCTGTTATGTGCCCTTGCATGAGAACCCATGGGTGATTTTGTCAGGGCCTGTTTTGAGTCTTGTTAGCATGTGCAACCAAGCCAGAGATTGTGTGAGGGCCTAGTTGGGGGGGTTCATTGAGACAGGGGCTGTGGGTAGAGGCTTGTTTTGGCATTGATAGTTTCTGACCCCATCTCCCCTACCCCAGCTTCATCCAGTCCAGTGTTATCCCTTCCTCCTGCATGTGGGAGCTGAGTCCCTATGCTGGCCAACATTTGCTAAGGGACAGTCACACTCTAAAAATCCTATACAGTAGATGGGAAAAAAAGACAGTAGGGAGGCTGGAACATATATTTACACACGCCCATGCAGAAACCAATATATCTATATCTATATATATTAGAGAGAAAGATGACATCTAGATATTTATACACATGTTTCTTTAGCAAGGGACTATTCAGGGATGAAGCAGGGATGAAGCTTTTCCCACCAGACAGTACTTGGAGTCTCCAGTGTGTGTTGGGGTAGGGGTTTGGGGGCTTACTCTAGAGGCTGGGTCTCTGGACAGCCAAGGCCTGGTGGAGAGAGAGGTGGAGAAAGGGGAAGAAGGAGCCTGACTTTCCACTTGCAGGTGCTGCCTGGACCACTGACCTAGCCACTGGCCTATTTATACCCTCTGCAAGACAGAGCTAGAGCCTGCTGGCAGGAGTTTTTAATGAGCTAGTAGCCTGAGCATTCAGCGGCAAGACTAATGCAAGCAGGTGTGAAGGGATTGCTCCTTGAGTACCTGCTAGTTCTTGAATCTGTGTTTGGCAAGGGTGTGCCTGGCACCCCGCTGTTCCCCTTATCACCTTCCTGACCCCTGGCCCTGCCTCTACCCTGGGTCCTCTTGGAGGGAGATGCTTTGCGACCAGTTAACTAAAAGCAAATCGTTGGGACTGGCGGCCAGGGCAGCGCCTCTGGGAAAGGGCGGAGAAAGAGCGCCAAGGGACTTTTCTTCGCCACCCTTTGGCCTCTTCCGCTGCCCCAGGCATTGTGGATTTGGGCTAGTTGGCGCCTTGTCCGGCCTGGACCCATCTCTTGGCCTAACAGAGGGATCTGGAGTGCTGTTATTCCCCGCGTACCCCCGCGGAGTGGCTCTCTAGTGTGGGGAGGTGTCGAGGAGGGGAGTGGACTTAGGGAGGGGGCGGCAAAAGGGCAAAGGGAGAAATGGCGTGTGTGTGCGTGTCAAGGAATGGAGAGGGCAGGGCGCGTGGGAGCAGGGCGGGAGGCCGGGCTCTGCCGGGCCCGGGCTCACGGCGCCCCTTCTCTCTGTCTGTACCTGCGTGTGTTGCCGTCGGCGGCGGGGCCGCAGCCAGCGACGTGCCCCAGGACGGGCTGCTTCTGCACGGCCCCTTCGCACGCAAGCCCAAGCGGATCCGTACGGCCTTCTCGCCCTCGCAGCTGCTGCGGCTGGAGCGCGCCTTCGAGAAGAACCACTACGTGGTGGGCGCCGAGCGGAAGCAGCTGGCCGGCAGTCTCAGCCTTTCCGAGACGCAGGTAATCACCCCCGGTCGCGGCCTGCCCTGCGTCCGGAGCCCGGGTCGAGATGAGGGTGCGCGGGTGCAGGAGAGGCCCTGAGCCCGCCCCAGCCCAGCACCGCTGGGTTCCAAAAGGCCCCCATTCCTCGCGGCGCTGCAGTCAAGCCTGTCTTTAGAGCCCCTTCCTGGAGACTGCGTGCAGCCTGCTGAGGCCGCAGGACTTTTGTCAAGCGCTAAGGACCTAGCAGGAGGCAGAGTAAATGCAAACTGCATCCCGAGCCCGGCTCCCAAAGCTCCTCACAGAGGGACCAGGTTCTCTGGAGGAAGCGGGTCGCCTGGGGAGAGGGCAGCGCAGGCAGCACCGAGGCCACTGGAGCTGGTCCCAGCCCTGGCATTACTGCAGCCCTTTTCCCGCCACTATGCCGGGGCGCTCATAGTCCTGCGGGGAGCCAGTCCACACTGGCTTTGCTGCTGTTCCTGGGCAAAACTGGCGGGGCCTTGGCTGCCCACCAGCCAAGGGAGGGTCTGGGGAGAAAGCTCAGGTGTCCTCAGACTACCAACAGAGGGGCTTAGCCAGGGAGGGGCCAGCTCCTGCTTGGGGCCCGAGGGTTCCTCTGATCCGGGCCAGGCCGTCTGGTAGGGCTGTGGAAGCCACGGTGTGCACGCGCAGAGCATTTGAGGGGCCTGGGCATGGTGGGAAATAGACCCCGGGTACGCAGGGGCTGCTCTGAATCACTGGAAAGGCTGTCGAATGCGAGAAGGAATAAACCCCAACGGCGTCTGGGCTTGAACTGAGTGAAATTAACAATTACCGTGTAGTGTTTTTGTAAATGATCATATAAGGGAAAAAATTAAAGAATTAGATGAAAGTTATAGGGAGGTGGATTTGGGTTCATTGTAAGTAGACTTTGCCATGAATAAATGCTGCCTGGGGATCACTGCGTAAGCTCCTGGTCCACCCGGGTCCCACGTGTTGGAGTGGGGCTCAGCGACCCTCAGCCTAGCTGCTGCCCTGGAGCTGGATTTCAGTCTCTGGATGGGCCTTGCGTGCCTGCTGGCTCCCAGAGTTGCGAGAGGCCGGCTCCATGGTCCCCCAGCTACCTCCCGGCTGACTTTTCACCTTCCGCTCCCCTTTTCCTCGTGGTCTCGCCCCTACTACACCATCGTCCCCTCCCAAATCCCGGGCAGTGAGAAGATGCCCGGCATGGGGGGCAGCCGGAGCCTCCCTTTAGCAGCCAAAGTAGGAAGGGGGCTTAGGGAGCCTAGACCCAAACTTCATCCCCAGCTTTCTTCGGCGGACCTCACCCTCTCCTCCTTTGGTGGCATTATTAGCATCTATTGTCATATCTGTCTGATGCCCCACTTAACAATCTACAAATCGCTCCTGGGTCGGAGGCAGGACCCGTGCGTTTTCAGACATGCTTGCTGGGCTGTTCTAACTGCAGGGGAAAAGCTTACAAAACAACAGTTAATTTTAAAAACGTTTCAAAGAAAGATATGTTTTTAAAATATAAGTTAATAAAATAACACTCCCTTTTCCCTCCTGGCAGTGTTTTAAAATTATTGTTTGAAACAAGGTGTTAGTTTAAGAATGGTGTTTATAATTAACCTCATTTAAAAAGTAATATTTATTAAATTTTAATTGCAGAAGTGTAAGAAAACAAAAATGGTTTTTAATCCTACCACCCACAGATTAACACTTGTTGAAATAATGTCATTGTTTTTAAACTTTCAATTTTTTAGCTCAGTGAGAGCATTTTTAATTAACTCTCTTTCAAACTGAACCTAGATGCCTGTCAATATTTGCTCCTAACAATGCCAGTTAGTAAACGGACTGATTGTTTCTTTCATTTTTATTATGAGACATTTCAAACATATATTTAAAACGAAACCAGATAGAATAACATAAATGTATCCAGCTTCATTAACTATCAAAACTTAGGGTTAATCTTCTTCCCATCTGTAAATGAGCTGCTTTTTTGCATATGGTACAACAAAAAGAATGAGGGGAGGTTTTAGCCTGAGGAATCTCCCGTGGCAGCCTGTCCTTCCAGGTGAAGACCCTGAGATGGAGAGATGGATTGGGCAGAGCTTCCCAGGTGGGCAAACACCATTTTAAATACCTGCCTCCCTGCTAACTTACTGTGTAACCCTGGGCAAGTCACTTAACCTCTCTGAGCTCTGGTTTCCTCATCGAGAAAATAGGTTGTTTAATGACTAAAGTTACCTCATATGAGCTCAAATAATATTAACCCCCGTCCCCCGTCCCTTTAAGGTAGTATGTTGGATTAGAAGCATAAGAAGATCCAAACCTGGGTGTCCTCTTAGTCCAGTGTTTTTCCTGCCTTATGCAGTTTCCATCATCAACACTGTCTTTCTGTTGCCCTCATAACTTACCATTTAGAGCCAGGCTATATAATTAACTACTTCTCTATCCACCTCTTGGTACTTACCAGGCAAGCTTACCTGTCATTTCCAGCTATCAGCTATTTGTCAGGCATCAGTCACCCCCATCAACCCCCCTGCCATGCATTTCTACTGTTAATATCTGTATCTGTCTCCCAGAGCTCTCTAATCTGTCCCTCCCCGTGGCTGTTTTACATCTAGCCATCTACTTCTGTCTGCTCTCATTAAACTGCCTCCCCAAAACTGGCTAATTTATATTTCTGATTTTCTATTAATTATATGTTCTTCCTAACAATAAGAACTATTTACCCATTTGTTCATTATCTTTGTCATCTACTTTACCTTCCGTGTGTCCACCGTTCATCTCAAACTTCATCAAGCTATTTAGCAACTGACAAACAGTATATCCATATGTCTGGTAATGGTTATCTATTATCTTATTAGCTCTGGCTTTGTCTTCTCTCTGGGTCTGGGCCTCAGTTTCTGTAACTGTGAGATTGAATGACACAAATTCCAGGGTTTTTTCTAGCCCTGAGTTTCTGTGGCTCCTCTACATTCTACTTCTCTGTGTTTCTGTATACTCCCTCCTCCACATTCTCAGAGCTCACCACACAACCCCTGCCTATCATGATTTGCATCAAACTTTGTTGTTATTACTTAATTATCTGCCATGTCCAAACATCAATCTGTAGACCAGCAGCATGCATCTCTCAGGGAGATCTTAAAATACAGATTCCTGGGCCTCACCCAGGAGATTCTCTTAGGAAGTCCAGGATAGGGTGCAGGAAAAAGTTTAAAAACAGTTCTTTGGGTGATCATGATGAGTAACAGGCCTGAGCATCTTGGCTCTGGGAGGCAGAGGCCAAGCCTGTCTATTTCTCACAGGGCCCAGCTCAGTGCCCGGGATGGAGTAGATGCTCAATAAACATGTATTGAATTAATGAGCACATTTCTCTTTGCCCATACAAATACACACTAACTTTATCAATCATTCCCCTTGCTCTCTGCTGTCACTGCTCCCTCCCTGTCCCTCTCCTTCTATCTTTCCCTTGTACTTTCACAGCTGATTGTTGATTTAAATTACGCATATACCAGTTTGTGGATAAAACTTCTCGGAGGGTTACTCAGATCAGTATGTGAGTGAACTCTTAATCCAGAGCTCAGAGGTCCGTGCACTCCCAAAACTTCAGCCGGGTGCTGGGACGTGGGCAAACTGGGTGACTATATATGTTTAGTGGGAGTGGGGTATTTGTGCTGGGATAGCCAGTGCCTCAATCTAGGAGGTGAGGGAAGAGCCCTGGGCAAGGGCTAGTTCTCCCTTCAGGTTCTAATGACTTGTTCCTCGCTGCTTCGGTGCCACCCTGTAGTATGACCAAGAAGGTACCAGTCTAAGCTTCAGTCCTGGTGGCTGGTTGGGCAGACCTGGGCCTGGGTCATTGCAGAGGCTCAAGTTTAATAAGTGTGTGTAATGGGTGTGTGCAACATGTGCCTGCCCACCATGTGGGGCACCAGCGGGCTTCATGTGATTGATGCCCAAAGGTCAGATGATAGCATAGGTACACATTGGATGCCATTAGGCAGTCACATGACATGGAGCGCAGCTTGCATGCTTCAGTGTGTGTTTGTGTGTGTCGGGGGTAGGGGTAAGTTAGTTTTAGGGGGAGTGAGAGAAAGCACCTGGTTGCTCCAGGCTGATCAACTGGTCAGTGTTTCCAGCTACTCCTTCTGCTCTGAAGAGATCAGCAGTTGTTTCTTGATCTTGTCTGGGTTAGAGTTTAGCTGAGCGGTGAGGGCAAAGGGTACAGAAACGTGGTCTGTGGCTCTGAAGATTGCTCACTGAGTGATGAAGGCTAAGTGCCAAGCTTGCACACTTGTGAAGCATGCACAGGATGAATGACTAGGGTCCCCTTGAGGTCACAGCTGTGGGCTGAGGGGTATCAGGATAGAAATGCTTGAGAAGATGGTTCTGGGAGGCCTCAGACCTGGAAGGCTTGGGGGGATGCTTAGGATCCTACGTTGGAGGGAAAGAAGGGGAGGGTTTGAGGCAGGCAGATGAAGATAGAGCAGGAGCTGTCAAGACCAGCCACCATCTTGGAGTCCAAGGCAGGGAGATCTTGGGAGGCAGGAGTTACAGTCACCTGCCTATGGCTTTTTCCCCTCAGAGGCATGGAAAGGAGGATTTGGGGGGTGCTTTCATGCTCTGGAATGTTCTGCCCTTAGAGGAATGGATAAGAGGGGGATATCCAAGTGACCTGAATTTTAGGAAGAAATCAAGAGACATTTGTTCCTAGCTCACGGTGTGTCCATATCTCTTGTCTAAGTCTTGGCTTTTCTTCAAGAACTTCTGCATCTCATGTTCTAGGAGTCCTGTGTGGGAGGATGAGGGGGAGATAAAGGAGATTAGAGTGGTTCTGTGAGGAGCTGGGACTGGGGACATGTCCTGAGGTAAATCTTATGATGTCTCCCTGAGAGAGAGAGAGGAAGGGTCCAGGCTGGGCTGAAAGAGGAGGAGACAGGGAGGCTTAGGGAGATTATGGTTATGGTTGGTGGGGAGCTGGAGGTGACCTCAGCTTACTGGGGTAAAGGTTGAACTTAGCATGGCATTGGGCTTGACCTCGAGAGTGGGAACAGCCCACATGATCAAATGATAGGAAATGGGTCCCCAGGGAACAGAGTAGGCTGAGGGGTGACTTGATTGATGTCTCCAGGCTCCTGTCCATTCTGGGATATTTGAAATCTTTGACAACAGGACACTTACTCACCTGAAAGTGTGCAGGGGCCTGGAGCCACAGACCTTTCCATTTGCAGGAGTGGTGAAGAAGAAGGCATCCAGACCTCGCTCATTCAAAATAGATTATTCCAAAGTAAAGTCTGATTAGTTCTGAAATATTGGCTGGAGCTGTAGTTTGCTTGTTTGTTAGTTCATTTTTCCCTTTGTTCTTGCATGCATGTCTTCATTCATTAATGCATACATTGATCAATCCTCTAGCAAATTGATTCATTCATCCATAGCAGTTTCACCTTCTTCATTCTGCCTGACTCAAGCCAACCCTTCTTCCGCCCAGCAGTAGGTCTCCCTCCTCCAACTTCCCCTAAAAGTGGCCAATCCAATTTACCATGTGGAATATTAAAAACTGGCCCTCTCGCAAAAGTGTCCACAAAACTAAGAAAAAGATCCCGTCTCTCTATCATTGAGCACTTCTCAAACCCTTTGCTGATTAGAATTCTGCCCCTCTTCATTTTCTCCTGTTTTCCAGGTCTGGCCCAGGTACCTCTTGCCTAGAGCATAGGCCTGTCCAGCCAGATGACTATATATGGAACATGTCCTCTGGGCAGGGCACTGGGACTAACATACCACTTTGGTTCTCCAGTCTCAGAGTCTGGTGAGGAGATAGATGTAAATAAGTAAATTAGTGCACAGTGGGAGTCACTGTTACTGAAACTGGGAAGAGGTACTAAGGAACTACAGGCAGGTGATGGGGCAGGCCCATCAAGGAACATCAGGTCAGTGTCTTGAAGGCTAAGGAGAGTATTCCAGGTTAGGTAACTCAGGAGAACAGGGACTTTTGGAAGGATCTGGCCTCTGAGAAACTGAGACGTTCAGTGAAGTGAGGATTTGGGAGACCACAAGGGACCTCTTGCTATAGTAGAGAGGTCAGAGTGGGCAAGGGGTCCTCCAGCCAACATTCCAACTGTACCTTGGGGCTTAGAGAGAGGTGAGTAGTGTGTTTGTAGTGTGTTTGGGGATGGGGAGGCATGTGCAGGACAGATCCAGCCTCCAAGCCACACCGTATGATCCAGCTCCTTTCTAGGGCCTGTGTTCTCTAGGGAAGGGGGTCTGGAGGATCCAGAGTTGCCTGTACGTTGGCGAGGTCATGAAATGTCACTCTCATCTCCTAATACCCTCAGAGCCCAGTTCCTTCTCTTTTACCAAGTAAAAAATAACTACCATTATCCATAATCTATTAAGGAAAATTCAGAAAAGTAGAAAGAAGAAAGAAACATCACCCACACTTTGGGTACATTTCCTTCTAGTCTTTTTTCCCCGTGTGTAGATTTTGTTTTTCTATGGTTATGATCATATCATGCCAGCCCTGTGCATCCTGGCGTTTCCACTAATGCTATGAAGTCATAAGCACCACCCTGTTATTGCAGTCTTTGTAAACAGCATCTGGACACTCAGCCCAAGGCTGTTCTCCGGAAGATGGCCAGGCTGCACAGGGAGAGGGTTTATGTCCCTGCTTCTAGAGAGATGCCTACTTGACCCCAGTATTTTTCATGGAGAAAATACTCAGAATCACCTTTCACTTGGGTGCCCTAGGAAGCTGCCTCTGGCCTATCCTGTGCCTGAAGTCGCCATCAAAAGCTTTCCTTCTTTGAGCCAGTATTGCTAGACAAGGGCAGCATGCTGGGCCCATCCCACTACAGGCCAATGTGACCGTCAGTCTCCTTCCTGAAGGACACTTGGAAATGTGTGTGGAAGGAGGAAGGTACAGAAAAGGGCCCTTGGTCCCTGGTACTGCCTGCATCACCTGACGGTCACCTTCGGCCAGCCCACTTGGGCTTCTCAGGAATGACGCCCCGGCCCTGCATCCGGCCCTGAGTCACGCGCAGGAGGCAGGGTGAGCTCACCCGCCCACTGGCTGGCACAGTCACAGGCTCCAGGGTGGGGGGCAGGGGCCAGGCTGCTGCCAAATGGTTGTGCTGAGAACCACCCAGGGTCCAGGTGGCCCTGCGCCCAAAGATAGGTGGGCTTGGAGTCCAGCAGCCTGTGCCCAGAGCCTCCGCCATCCTCCACGGCCGGCCTAGGTGAGATATGCAGGCTATGGGTTTGGAAATGAGGGGAGAATCCCCTTGCCCTCACTCCATCCATCGAGGCCGGGCACCAACCCTTCCTGGGCCAGCTTTCCAGCCCCTGGCTGACTGCTCTGCAAGCACTCAGTGCCAGCTACCCCCATCCCCGTGCCAGTGCTCTAAAATCAGTGCTCTCAAACCAGGGCGGATGGCACAGTGGAAGTCCTGGCAAGAAGAGACTGTGAGGGGAGGTCCTGGGGTAGGTGGGACAGAGAGGACTGCCTGGGAAGGGTGTAGGGGCAGCACCTCCTGGGCATGAAACCATCTGCAGGGCACAGGGGCCAGGTCTGCCTCTGGATGCACTGCTTGGCCTTGTGGCTAAGGCCTGTGCTTTACCCAGTTCTCTAGGAGCAGGGCCTGGACCTAGCAGTCTTTCTGAGGCCTGCCCTCAGCCCTGCCCAGGGTTCAAGGATCTCCCCTCAGCATCATTGCTGCTGCCAAAACTAAGAGGCTACCCACCATTCCTCACTCGCAACTCTGCCACGCAGCACCGTCTGCACAGCTGCAGTTGGCCACACGTACTTGCTTTTGAATGTGCTGTCATTTCCTGGAAACCGTCTGGGCCTTGGAGCCTGCCCTCTGCACCTCCTCCCTCCGGGGCCCTCTGGAGCAAGAATCCAAGAGGTGCCCTGGCGCTGCAAGAGTCCCCAGAACATTTCTTCTATGCATGAAGGACTGAAGCCCTGAGGGGGAAGGGACTTAGCTGAGAATCAGTACCCAGGATCCTCCTGCCAACACTGAAGACGGTGTGGGTCTGGCCTGACTCTGCAAAGCCAAGTAAAGAACCACAGAGTCAGGGAGAGTTGACAGATGAAGGCTTTCTCCACAGCCCACAAGCACTAAGACCAGTCCAGGAGCCAGGACAAGCCTCCCAGATTATGCATGAGAGGACATTAAGGGCTGTGTCCTGGACACTGAACAGATACTGGAGGAGGAGGGAAAAGAGGCTCCCTGGAGGAGATGGCTTAGAACCATAGACCTGTCCTCTGCCTCATGCCTCCTCCAACATGGAGGATGGTTGTCCAGTTTCTGTTTGAACCCCACCCTGTACCTTGCCAGGGCTCTCACTGCCAGACACAGAAGAGGGGGCTCTCTGGGTTCAAAGTGGAGCTCGCTTCTGTCCCCTGGGCTTCTCCTGACTGTTCCTTGTGTGACCTGTTCCCACATCTGGATGGGCTGCAGGAGCCAGTGCTGTGGGGACAGAAGGTCTAGAGCTGCCCGTGAAGGGCAGAACACTGCCCTCAGACCCGCCTCCTCCCTGTCCTTGTCTGTCCAAGGAGAATGAGGCCTCACTACCCTGAGGAGCTGGCACCTGAGGGACAAGGCCCCCCACCTGCCCAGCTCCAGCCTCTACAGCTCCACTTCTGATGAGGGGTGGGAGAGAGCTACATGAGGTTGCTAAGAAAGCCTCCCCTGAAGAAGGAGACCACACAGTGTGTGAGGTTGGAGTCTCTAGCAGCGGGTTCTGTGCCCCCAGGGGTAGTCTGGCTGTCCAGGCACTGCTCTTGGTATAAACACCACCCCTGGTTATGAAACCATGCCCACTCTGCCTGTGTATGGGAAAGAGCATGGGGCTGGCCCATGGGGTGGTGTCCACTTTAGGCCCTGTGGGAGCTCATGGGAACCCACGCAGTGGGTCATAGGCTTCCTCATTTACTACTCACATCCACTCTGTGAAGGAACGATTATGATCTCTCCCCTAGAAACTCGTGGAGTCCCAGGTCTGCCAGCTTCCAGAGCCTGTGCTCCTCCACCTTGGCTTGGCTTTGCTGGGGCTAGAGGAGCTGGGATGCGCAGCAGCTCTGTGACCCTTTGTTTGAGAGGAACAGGAAAAACATCCTTCTCTCTGGCCCACTGTGTCCTCTTCCTGCCCTGCCATCCCCTTCTATGAATGCTAGACCCATGGGGGCAGCTGGCCAGAGGGGACCCCGACCTGGGGGCCCTAACCCTATGTAGCCTTGGTCTTCCCATCAGGCTCTCAGCTCGGCCTGAGTGTTGAGGCCCCAGTGGCTGCTCTGGGGGCCTCCTGAGTTTCTCATCCGTGCCCCTCCCTCCCTGGCCCAGGTGAAGGTGTGGTTCCAGAACCGGAGGACAAAGTACAAACGGCAGAAGCTGGAGGAGGAAGGGCCTGAGTCCGAGCAGAAGAAGAAGGGCTCCCATCACATCAACCGGTGGCGCATCGCCACGAAGCAGGCCAATGGGGAGGACATCGATGTCACCTCCAATGACTAGGGTGGGCAACCACAAACCCACGAGGGCAGAGTGCTGCTTGCTGCTGGCCAGGCCCCTGCGTGGGCCCAAGCTGGACTCTGGCCACTCCCTGGCCAGGCTTCGGGGAGGCCTGGAGTCATGGCCCCACAGGGCTTGAAGTCCGGGGCTGCCATTGACAGAGGGACAAGCAATGGGCTGGCTGAGGCCTGGGACCACTTGGCCTTCTCCTCGGAGAGCCTGCCTGCCTGGGCGGGCCCGCCCGCCACCGCAGCCTCCCAGTTGCTCTCCGTGTCTCCAATCTGCGTTTCTGTTTTAATTTATTTTCCAGGCACCACTGTAGTTTAGTGATCCCCAGTGTCTCCCTTCCCTATGGGAATAATAAAAGTCTCTCTCTTAATGACACGGGTATCCAGCTCCAGCCCCAGAGCCTGGGGTGGTAGATTCTGGCTCTGAGGGCCAGTGGGGGCTGGTAGAGCAAATGCGTTCAGGGCCTGGGAGCTCGGGTGGGGTACTGGTGGAGGGGGGCAAGGGTAATTCATTAACTCCTCTCTTTTGTTGGGAGACCCTGGTCCCAGCTCCACAGCAAGAGAAACAGGCTAGACATAGGGAAGGGCCATGCTGTATCTTGAGGGAAGACAGGCCCAGGTCTTTCTTAACATATTGAGGGGTGAGAATCAGGCCCAGGTGATTCAGTGGGAGACAGAGAGTGCTTCCCTCTGCCTAGAGACTCTGGAGGCTTCTCCAGTTGAGGAGAAACCAGAGGAAAGGGGAGGATTGGGGTCTGGGGGAGGGAACACCACTCACAAAGGCTGACGGTTCCAGACCGAAGTCGTGGGCCCACCAGGATGCTCACCTGTCCTGGGAGAACCCCTGGGCAGGTTAAGACTGCAGAGACAGGGCTTAAGGCTGAGCCTGCATCCAGTCCCCAGTGACTCAGGGCCTCCTCAGCCCAAGAAAGAGCAACGTGCTGGGACCTGCTGAGCTCTTATGTTCACCTGCCCTTCTGTTTGTCCCACTTGTCAGGATGAAGGTTTCCTGACAAGCATATCTGCATTCCTAAGTCTTTCCCTTACGACATCCAGACCCCTCTTTCTTCTTCACCTCCCATGTGCTCATGAAACCTCTGCTCTTTGGCCTCCATGCCACCATTCTGCTGGTGCTGACAGTCACCAACTACAGTCACTGGCCACTCCCTTGTGGCCAAACTCAACCACTTCCTGTCTGGGTTCGCCTGCTCCCTGATCTGTTGGCCATGCCCTCCTGGATTCTCCCACCCTGCTCTGCCTTCATTTCGGTAGCTCTGACTCCTCCTCCAGCCTGAGCTCATTCAGTGTCATCCATGCCTTGTTACCTCTGGCCACACCCAGGTCAGTCCTTGCTCTCCCTGCCTCCTCATTGTGCCCTCTGCCTCGGGGGCTCACATCCACTTCCAGGATTTCTCTTTGGCTCCCTGGTCTGTGTCTTTAGCTGACCTCTGCTGAGCTGCAGACCCATCAAGCCAGCTGCCTGCTCCACCCCCTGCCCCTCAGCACCTCAAAGCCAATACATCCACAGCAGGACTCACCTCCCCATCTGTGCTTCTCCAGGATCATCCACCTCGGCAAAAAGCATTAGCCATGTACACAGTTTCCCAAGCTACAGGAAACCTGGGAATCTTCCTCAAGCTTCCTCTCCTCTTCCCCAGCCCCATCCATTCCCATCTGGTGGGTTGGGTCTAGACTGGCTTCCCAACCACACCTCCCTAGTGCAGCTCCCCCGCTGCCCCCCTGTCCAGCTCCTGCCAGTGGCCTGGCCTGGGCCCTGCTCCTCTAGGGAGATTTCTGTGAATGTCAAGGATGAGGCCCACTTCAAAGGAGGCCCTCCATGCTGCAGCTAGATTTCTCTTCCTTGCACCCAAACAGGGCAGAGTCACCCCCTTCTGAGCCCCTCTGCCCCTCTTCTTGCCTTGCTCCTGGTACCCTTTGCTTCAGCATCCCCATCCCTGTCCCTGAGGGAGCCACAGGTTTTCCCTGTGCTGTGCCTTCGCTCATGCTGTTCTTCCCACCTGGAATGTTGGGTGCTTGATCAATGTTGAACTCACTGGAAAGATGTCAGAGGCCCAGCCTTGCTGCCTGGGCCACATGCAGGGATCCAAGCACATAAGGTCGTTCTGCTGGGAGCACAGACCCAGATCCCACTCGCACTCTCAGTGTCTCCCCTCTGCCTCTGCCCACCTCACTTGTGTCCAGTCAATGCTAGAAACCAAAGGGCTTTGTCCCATCCCAACACCCCTCTCCCTCCATCAGTCAGGAATACATTCTGCGCGTCTTGAAAGTCCTAATCCAGATTAACCCACATGGCGACCCTCACTGCCAAGCAGGTGGGATCACTTCTGGGAGCACACATGCCCAGGTGTGGAAGGAAGGTGGGAGGAAGAGTCATCCTTTTGGCCCCAGTGGGGGACAGAGACGGGTGAGCTGTTCCTCTCAAGATCCTGCCTCACTTGGTACGGGGAGGGGGTCCAGGAAGATCACAGCAGAGCACCCCCTGTCATCCGAATAAAGGGTTGGAAGGGATCCAAGGAAACCTGCCAATCTCCTGAGGCCAGGCCTGCGGGGGGCGGGGCGGGGAGTTCCTGCCGCACTCCCATCCACCCCCCATGTTGTGCCTCTCCCTGCAGACGGTAAATATTGGTGTTGTGACTTCATTAATAAAGGCTTCTGTGAGCCTGAAAAACATGGAATCAGGATGAACTATTTTCTGAGCTGCGGGCTTGCCAGGTTTGCTAATTTGGGAGTTTTTGGGCCCTCTCCAGGGAACAAACCAAAGTCTCTCTCGAAGAGACACAGATGCAGCCGAGAAGAGAAGAAGACGAGGACTGCTGCTCCCTTCCCTCCCCCAACGGCTCCTCCCACCTGGGGAGCAGGGGCCCTGCAGAGGGTGAGGACCCACGGACACTAGCTTGCTGGTGGCCTCCGCATGCAGGCACTGCGTGGCCAGGCCTTCCCCGAGGGGGCCCAGGTCAGCCACTCCCCTCAGCTGGGCTGGCCTCCTGGGCCCTGCAGAACTCGTGGGCTGAGGTATCATGAACACCTGTAGGAGCTCCAAATTGTGCGCAGCTGAAGTAGAGGGAGCTCAGGGGGCCTGTTCTGAACCTTGGTGGCCTCATCCACACCTTCACCTTCGGGGACTGATCTTTGCATATCCTCTTGTCCGTGGAACTTTCCAGGACTCATCCCCACGGCCTTCGCAGCAGTACAGCTCACGCTCCTAGCATTTCTGCACTTGGTTTGCACCAACTCCTCCTCACACGTGCTGGGACGGCTTCCCGGGAGGTATCAAGGCGCCCTGGCTAAGTGAACCAGGCTCTGTCCAGAGGGAACCGGCCAAGGCCCACAGGCCTCTGCTATAGCCCCGCTCCAGGGCATCCCTGCAGGCAAGGGGAGAGGAGGGGAGGGGCGGCCAGCAGGCTGAGTGGTGCAGGCCCAGCCAGCTTTCCTGTCAGACGGGCGCTGCCAAGGCGGAGCCAGACATCGGAACAGGTTTAACCAATTACCCGAGCGCCCCATCTGCTGTCTAGGGTGTGTGTGAGGGTGAGTGCATGTGAGGGTGTTTGGAGTGTCTGGGAGGGCTGTGGGCGTGCGCGTGAGTGTGACTGTGTGGGTGCCTGTGGGCGTTCGGCTGTGCATGTGTGCGGCTGTGCACGTGTGCCGTCTGTGGCTGCGTGGCCCGGTCATGCCCCCTCATTTCTTCAAAGCTGTGGCTACGGCTTACAGTCTTCCTGTCCCCCAGATCTTGGGGTCTGCATGGACAACCCACCTAGCATCCCAGCCTCTCATTCCCTCATCTCCCCCTCACCACCCTCTCTCAGGGATGATCAGAGCCCAGAATGGGGCCTTCTCTCAAATCACACATTCAGATGTCTTCCCGTCGAACCCTGAGCTCTTCCCATTCGCTGGCTCGCTCCTTTCCCTCTGCGGCAGTGTGGCACCTTGTGGGGGCCCCTAGGCCACAGCCCCGTCTGCTCTTTCCGACACACCCGTGTCCCACTATTCCTTGGTTGCACCTGTCTGGCAGAATTGAAACCCTGCTTGAACCTGCTTCTTCACCCGCCCGTGCAGTTGAGTCCATGAGGACAGCAGCCAGGTGTGCGGGATGGCGCCCCTCGATGTTTCAGGTCCCAGCCTCAGCTGAGGCCTTGCACTGTTGAAAAGTCCTCTGCTGCCCTCCCTCCAAACCTCTCTTCCCCCTGACTGAGCAGAGGGCCTTACTCCCACCTTCAGAGACAGTCCTGGAAGGGGACACCTTTGCATCGGTCAGATGGTACCTTCAAATAGAGCACTTGGAGAGTTTACTACAGGAACAATTAAATTTTGGGGAACCCACAGGGATGGTGCAGTACCCCAGAGCTGGTAACAATGGGGAGCCCATATGGCCCTGAGGCCTGAAGAGGAAGGACCAGCGGCAGCTACTGGAATCTGGAGGAGTTGGCTGGAGAGGGCCCCCAGTAGGAGCTGTAACCTTCGGTACAGAGAGGCCCAGAGATGGCAGGAGGGACAAGGAGGGAAAAATCCCCCAGTGTCACTCCTCCAATCCCCCAGTTTCCTGCTGGGACTCCTGGTGGTGGAAGCCAGCCAGCCAGCCCTTAGCTTCCAGGGACAGAGCAGGTGGACAGACACAGAGTAGATCTGGAGGGGCGGGGGCTCCTTACCCTCAACCCCACGCTGCCTGCAGCCAGCCCATCTTCTCCACCTGCCTCCTGTAACCACCCGCCACTTTCTCTCCTTCTGGCCCAGGAGAACCCCACCCCTAACCCCCACCTCCAACCTGGGCTTCAGAGTCTCCCCGCCTGGAGCAGCTCACTGCTAGGCTGTTCTTCCTCTTTCTGCGACAGTCTCTTCTGATTCTTGCCTGAGGGTCCACCTTCTAAGCACCCCCTCAGCTCCATGTCACAATGCCCCACTTCTGCCCACCAGCTAAATTTCATGAAGGAATTAGCTACGCCGGCCATCCACGGGAGTCCTACTGATTTCTCAACCTGTGAAGATCTGTCTTTTGCCCTGACCACATCCCACTGAGGCCCTTCTCTCTGGGTCCTCCATGGGGCCCGCCTTGGTCCGTGTCTCCCTTCACCTGTCTGCCTCAGTGAGGTACGTGGAAGCCCCTTCTACCTGGAGCACTCCCATCAATGTCCTCTGGAATACCATGCCCTCCCTGCCTTCCTCGCCTCTTGCCTTGGTGTGCTGGGGCCCCACGACAAAGCACCTCAGACTGAGTGGCTTCGACAACCAAAATTTATTCCCTCCCAGCACCGGAGGCTGCCAGCCCGAGGTCAGGGGTTGGCAGGATGGGTTTCTTCTGAAGCCTCTCTCCTTGGCCTGTGGACGGCGCCTTCGTCTTCACAGGAGCTTCTTCCTGTAGCGTGGCTGCATCCCAATCTCCTCTTCTTAAAAGGACATCAGTCATTTTGGATTCTCATTTGGATGAGAGCCCACCTTAATAACCACATTTTAACTTAATTACTTCTGTAAAGACCCTGTCTCCAAAGACAATCACATTCTGAGGCACGAGGCACTGGGACTTCAACAGATGACTTCTGGAGGATGCAGTTCAGCCCTGACATATCCCTTGTGGCTGAGCTTCCTCGTCTCTGCCCAGGCCTCAGAGGTGGGGCTCCTCAGGGCTCCGTTCCAGTCCTCCTCTTCTCACCCCACCTCCTTCGCCTGGGTGGCCATCTCTGCTCCTCCAGCTCCAGATGCTCCCTAGACATGGATAACAGACACATCCACATTTCCCATCCCTACCTGTCTCCTGACCTCCCGACCAGCAATTCCTCATCTCTTGGTGTCCACCTGGTTATCTCCCAGGAGCCTCTGATGCCTTGGAAATTGGAATGCATCCCCTTTCCTGTGGGTTTGTTCTTCCTTCTCTGTGCCTTAGCTCAGAAATGGCCCCTTCTCTGCTGCCTACGGCAGGAACCTACGGTCATCCCTTACTTCTCTCTGCCACCCTCACGGAGAGCTGAGCAGTCCTAAATCTTCACTTCTCTCCTTCCCCATCCCCATCCCCACCCCCATCCCCACCACATGGCTCAGGCCCCATCTTCCTTACCATGACCGCCGCAGGGCCCCCTCACCCAGTCTCCCCAACAGCCTCACTGTGTCCATTCCACCCGCCACTCTGCAGCCAGGTCACTCCACTTCTCTACTTAAAGCCTCAAGGGGGGGCTCTCTGCTGGCTTTGGCCCGGCAGCACCTGGCCACACCGCCGCTCCTGGGTCTCCTCTCTATTCTCTAATGACATTGAGCTGCTTCAGGGCCCTGCAGTACTGTCCCTCCTCTGTCATGCTAACATGTGAAGAGGAGGAGAACCAGCATCCGTTGGCCTGGGATGGTGGGCTGGCCCCTTCCCTCACTTCCCCATGGGTTTACATGGGGTCTTCTAGGAGAGGGTCTGGTGGTCTGGGGCCTGTCTGTCCATTTGTCCATCTTCTCTTTTCCTTTGCTCTCTTCTCCACCGATCCCTAAGGCCCAGGGAACTGGGGTGGGCCCCAGATTCTTGCTGTGGCTGAGGAGGTGTCCTCGTGCGGAAGGGAAGGAGCGACTGGCCTTGGCCTTAGGCAAGGCTGCCAACGGCTGCCTCAGTGTGAGGGGTGGAGAGTGAACACTTTTCAGCCACTGCCCGGAGAGACTCTCGGTTCTTCAGGGAAGGGTGGACATGCAGGGGTGAGGCCTTGGAGGAAGTAGCTGAGGCATTCCTGTTTTGGGAGCTAATTGGTGGCAGAGGGATGGCCAAGATGGTAGAAGCTGCAGCAGCTTTCGGGAACTGAGGGAGCTATGAAAATGAGGCTAGGTCCCTGGGGCATCAGGAAGGGTCACTTATCGTGGCACCCATCCCCTCACATTCTGACTCTCCTTCTAACCGTGGCCTGAGTGAGAGGAGGGAGGTCCGATGGGCCAGGCAGCGGGGGATGGGGCAGGGGAGGCCACATTCCTGGAGTGTTAATGATCTCTGGTCTGGGCAGGAGCTGAGCCCCCAAACCAGCTAAAAACAACAAACAGCTTCCAGGAGGGATTTGTGTCTGTCCTGAGAGTCAAGGATTTCCGCCTGACCGGATGGAGGCTGTGGCCTGTGGAGCTCTTAGCAAAGAAATTCCCCAGAGACCAGCATCCTCCTGGCCCAGAGGCATCACTTTGAGAACAGCCCTCTCCCCTATCCCTTTCTCTCCTCGCTCTCTAGTGGGGAAGGGTCCAGCACCCAGGAGGGGAGGCAGGCCCTTCCCCACACACCTGGGAGCGGGAAGAGGAGTCTGGGTGCATTCCTCCTCCAGCTTCCATCCTTACAACAGTCCAGCGAGTGATGCTGTTCTTGACATTTTATAAATAAGGACACCAAGGCTCAGTTACAGTAGATGTCAATAAACGTCTGACCAAATTGATAGGTGAATAAAGGAAGTGTCTGGCTGGAAGCTCCAGTCACGCTGGGCCGAGCTGCAGCTGGAACTGGGGTCTATCTGAACCCAACCAGGACGGCTTTCCACCTCCCTGCCTGCTTCTCTCTGCAGGGCTGGACTTGAGAACTCTGGGGGCTGCCTGGAAGAAGAGGAACCATTGCTATCAGGAGATGCCCAAGTCTTAGCCCCAAGGGATAGTGGAGGAGTTAAGGGGCAGACCTCTCAGGGCTGGTACCATACACACTGCAGCCATGAAGCACCTTTCCACTTGGCTCAAACCTTCCCTCCCTGGGAGGCCTCTCCTGGCCCCAGGTGGTCCAGGAAT
Organism: Rhinopithecus roxellana; assembly: GCF_007565055.1. NCBI lineage: Eukaryota > Metazoa > Chordata > Mammalia > Primates > Cercopithecidae > Rhinopithecus > Rhinopithecus roxellana. Next base: position 26,308,133 of record NC_044565.1, read on the forward strand.
AACCCCCTCCGGTCTCCCAGCCTCATCGATATAAACAGTATGGGAATCTACCAAAAGTCTTATTTACTCACGTTCCTCGAGGGCGGGCTCCTTAGTGAGTGCTCAATAACAGCTCTGTAAGGGGATTCCTGCAGAATTTCACCCTCCTGTGCCCTCACATGGTCTCCATCCTTTCCTCTTCCCTTCCCTCTGGGCCTCCCAGCTGGCCTGATCCAGCCTGGAACCTAGGTCTGCACCTTCCTTGGGGGGTCTTCCCACAAAATCCTCAGGCAGTCCTTCCCTTTTCCCACTGGGTTCCATACACCACTCCCCTTCCCACCCACAATTCACAAAACCACACCCTGACGCTTTAAATCCTGTATTTATTGCCTGAAGCTCATTAGTATTACACAAATCACATAGATTGAGAAATTTTCTGAGAAGGTTAAAAAGACACTGCAAAGGCCCCTGGGAGTGGCTGAGGCTTGCGTGTGGGGGCCTCACTCTCACTAGGCCAGGCTTGAAGATCACCCTGGGTCTGTCTATGGGCCTTTTTCCTTCTCTAGGCTCCTGCCCTTCTCCCAGGCCAGAGGCCAGAACACGAAATAAGTTGGCTCATAACCAGGAGTGAAAGGGGTCCGTCGGCCAGCGTGACTCCATGGCCAGCTTGACATCTTGCTCCCTGCACCCTCACATTGCTGTCTGGAAATGGAAGAAGGGCATCCCCAAGCCTGAGGGAATGTTTGAAGTGATCAGCGGAGGGCCAGGCAGGGACACCAGGGATGGAAGACCACTGCAGGTGTGGGTTGTGTTCTGGCACAGCTGGCCAGCCCTGCCCTGACTGTGGGTCCAGGCTCAGCCTCCGCCCCAGGCATGAACCAATCTGCGCCTCAGGTCTCCCTTCCTCTGGCCTCAGCAGAGTGGGGCATGGGTGCTGGGTGAAGGTTTCCCTTCATGGGGCTTTCCAAAGCCAGACCAGGGCCTACTGGCATAGCCCACTGTCCCTCTGTCACCCTCACCCTGGGCTATCTGGATCCTTTGCCACTGCACCGCCACAGAAGCAGACCCCTTGGCTCACCTGAAGCTGCATTTGGGAGCATGACAGAAATCATCCAGGAGACAAAGCAAATAAATTACGAGATGCTGAGGCTCCAGGCTGGGCTAGGGCACCCATCTCTGCCAGGCCTCCGGCAGGCGCAGGCTCGGGGAGGGGCGGTGGGGAGGCAGTTTTGGTCCCAAGATAAAGTGCACGAGGATAAGAGCCTATGATAGGTAGGAGCAAGGTGAGCCTGAAGTGAGCTTTTCAAAAGAGGACCCAGACATGCCAGCCCTAGTCCAGGCCTAGAGACCCGCATAGTGCAACAGTCACTGGCATATTCACATTATGGTGTGATTGGCTCAAAAAGGCCTGGCCCTCCAACACCATGGCACCTCCACTCCCCCGCTGTTTTGTCCTCCAGGTTTGTCCCCCTCCTCACGGGCAGCAGGTGGGCTGCCCCTCAGGGCAATGTGCTGCAGAGCCAGCTGGTGGGCACCAGGGGCTGTCAGAGAGGCAACGGCCATGCCCACAGAAGACCCGCCTCAGCACACTTCCGCTGCCCTAAGATGCCGCCCTGCACCAGCCTCTTCCTACACATGAAGGTTCACCTCTGGCCTAAATCTCCCCTGAGGTGGAGTCCCCGGGGGAGGGAGGCTCAGGGCTGCAGGTGGAGGCTTCCATCCTAGGTGGGGTCAGGAGGGGGCCGCACTCAGGCTGGAGCTTCCCCCTGGTTTGGGCCTTTCAGATGAGGCGCCACCCTGCTCACACCCTCCCCAGGCTCTGCTTCCCTCTGTACAGCTCGCTCTTCCTTCCTGGTCTGCAAATGGCAGGGAGATGGGAGCCAGCAGCAAGGGGCCTCTGAGGCTGCAGAGTGAGAGGCGACACGCAGGTATGGCCCCACCATCAGGCCCAGGCATCTATGTCACCTCCTCCTCCAACTGTAAAGTGTTTGGCAAAGGTCAACTGCTCCCGGGATATGGGGTCACATACAGAAGGCAAGGTCCAGGTTCTGAGGCCAACCGCTGGTCCAAAGGGGCCTGCACCCTTCCCAGTCCAGAGTCCACACTGGGGACATGCCCAGGATGACCAGCATCTGAGCAGGACAGGCAAAGATGAGGTCTTGCTGGAGGAGCCAGTGGGAACCCCTTGATCCAGTCTTCTGGTTTCAGACAGGGAGTGGAGGCTCAGAGAAGGGAATGAACTTGTCCGACATCTCAATGCTATTTAGTGCCAGAGCCAGGGCCCACTGCTCCTCGGTTGATGCTGCTTCTCTGATAGGTGTCTAAGGAGCTGGCCTAGGCTTTCTCAGGCATGAGACCTTCCTGCTTAGAAAGGGATGGGATGGGGCAGGCAGCCTTGGTGGCTGGAGAAGCTCCCCAGAAGGCAGCCAGCCCAGTTCCAGCCCCACTCTCAGCCCGAGTACCCAGCATCCAGCCTGGGGCCTGGAAGGAGGATCTTCTTGAAGAAGCCAAGCGCAGGTCCACGGTTCCTGCCAAGCACCATTCCTTCTTGGGGCTTCCTGCCTGGAGCTGGGGTCGCTTCAGGGGCCCTGAATCAGTGAGAGCTCCACAAAGGGGGACTCTAGCTCCAGGGTCACCCAGTTTCACTCAGAGGGACTGGTTCTGCAGCTCTGGAATGGATGTGGCCTGGCTACATTCAGAGCCAGCTGCCCACAGAATCTTGCAGAGGACTCCAGTGCTCCCTGATTCCCTGGGCCACTTCCTGAGGACCTAGTCACGGCTAGTTCATCCTGTGGGGTGCAGACCACCTTCTCTCCCCTCCCCACGCCAGCCTAGGGAGTCATCTGGGCTGGTCATTGTAATATCCTAAATTTATCAGCCTGGCCACCAAACCAACCCAACCCCAGGCCTAATCTGGCTCCCCCCACCTGTCCTCCTGCCACTTCTGGTCAGCTGAAACTAAGGCTCAGATTTGATTCTGATAAAAAATAAAAATAAAAAAGAAACCAAAGTATAAAAGGATTCTAATTCTACCCCATGGGCACTCTACAATTTTTCAGCTTCACACATAATTGTGCTGAGTGGAATTCTGACAACCCCACGTAAGGCCCAGAAATGCACTTGATTATTTTTTTGTAGGAAATGTGTTAGAACTCCTCTCTCTATGTTAAAATGTGAATGGTCAGTCTCCCTCCACTGCAGGTGAAGCACTCTCCCAGGGGGCCCAGGACTGCTGGGGTCGGCGTGCTGCTCCCTGCAGGTGCAGCCGTGAGTCTACAGCCCTGCCCCTCAGCTCCCCGGCTGCACAGTGCTCCATCCCCAGGCCGCTGACCACACTCACAGCCCCTTGTTGTACACCACTGTCCGGCTGCTCGTGGCCTGGGCTATCTCCGGCTCTAACTGGGATGTTTCAATCTGCAGAGAGAGAATAGAGAGGAAAAGTGGGGGAGTGGGAAGGGGCAAATAGTGGGGCTGGGAGCTGCAGTGAGGACCACCCTGGGCTCCAGAGCCCTGCCCCTCTGCACCCCCATGTCCACCCCAGCCAGGGCTCACGTGCCCTACCTAGTGACACATCTTCCTTCTCCACTGCCCTCCTGCCACGGGGCTCAGAGCATCCCTTCCAGCCCAGACCCAGCCTCTTTCTTTTGACGGTGTGTCCACGTGGGTGGACATCCTACACATTGGCCTCTGAGTTCTGCATCTCCCTCACCTCCAAGAACCATGTCTGCCGCACTGCAGACCCCCCACAGCCCCCCACAGGGCCATCCCCTGGACCTGATCACCACCCAGGGCTGCCCCACCTCCTTCCATCCAAACGCCACCCTCCTGGGCTCCTCAGTCCCCTGTCTTTCTAGCACCCCACTCACTCCTGCTTCTCTGTTTCCAGTCCCCTAGACCTCAGCACCCACACTCCCACCACTCAGTCTTTCCATCTTCCCCTGCAACCCGGACTCCAGGGGCCATCCCTTCAGCTACTCCCTAGCCCAAGGGTCCCTCCCATGCTGCTGGCAGAAGCCCTGCTTTGGAGAACCCCGCCATGCACCCCACTCCTACTTGAACCTGACCATGTAATGGAGACCCTCAAAATTCCCTGTCCTTGACTTTGGCTGGACCCCCAACCAGTGGACAACCACCCTGCCCCTGCCCCCATAGCCAGGTCAGCTCCCTTGCCCACTCTACAGAGGCAACCGGACACCTGCTCTGCTCTCCTCTCCTCAGCCACCCCAACCCCTGTTCCCACGCATCCCAGGCAGGGGAGACTTCCTCTTATTCAGGGAAAAAGCTGAAGGTGTCAGAGAACCCCTCAGCTTCTCATCATCAAACACGCTGCCTCCCGTGTCCATGCACGGCTTTCCACCTGCCCTCCTCCTACCCCACAGCTGCCATCCCTCCCCTCACAGGACGGGACCCCACCTGGCTCCACCTCCCCTGTCCACTCCGGGGTCCCCTCCTGGGTCATCCTCCCTCTCTCCCACTTTTGCCCATTAGTGTTCCACACACAGGAACCTTCTCTGATGACACCTCCCCTTCATCCCGAGGCAGGCCCAGCTACTACCTGGTCTCTCTCCTCCCCAGCAGCTACGTTTCTTTAAAAAACTTAGTCTACACTGGCTGTGTCCACCTCCTTCCCTCCCACTGACTTTTCAACCCACAATAAATCTGGCTTCTGTTCTCACCACACTCCAGAAAAATCTCTCTCTCCAAGGTCACTGCCACCCCCAACTTCACGACACCCACTGCATGGTCCTTGGGGTCGTTGGGGCTGGGCCTGGCTGGACCCTCTTCTCTGCACATGCCCTGGGTTACCCCCACACCAGAGTTCTCCAGCCTTATTTCTCCCTGGAGCCTCAGGTTCACAGCCGTCTGCCTGCCAGACTTTGCTGTGGACGTCTCACAGGCGCCTGAACTTAACCCACCTGAAATGGAACTGAACCCGCCCTCTCCCCCAGGCCCACTCAGCTCTCCATCTCGGGAATGACACTGCCATCCAGTGATGCTCTGCCCAAAGACTCTGGGGCCTCTTTGCGTCCTCTCCCCATCCCTCCCCGCAAGGTCTCATCCAGCCCAGTCCGTCCCCAACCACAGCCAGTGCTGGCCTTCTAAACTGCAAGTCTTCCTATGCCTCTCTTCACTGTGAAATGGCTCCATGGCACCCTGATCCTCAGGGATCAAGTCAGACTCCTGTACCACCCTGCCCCTTAGACTGGAGACACAGGGCACATGGACTGATTTTGGTTCCTGGCACACCCTGGGCTCTGTCCCCACTCCAGTCTTTGCCTGAGTTGTCCAGAGATGTCCCGTCCTACTTCCATTCCTGCCCCCACTCTGCTCTCCCGTCTTCAGCTCATCATCTTTCTTGTCTCAGCTTTAGACACCTTCCCTCCCCCAGGCTGGGCGTGGCCACTTCTGTGGCCCCCATAGCTCCCTGAACTTCTCATATCCCCACCTCTCCACATTAGATCACAAGCTCCCTGAGGCAGCGGGCGTGCGGATCTGGCTCGCCCCTGCGTTCTCAAAGCCTAGCACAATGCTGGTCCACGGTAGGTGCTCCCTCAGTGTGGAATATATGGGCAGAAAGAAAAGAGCCAGTAAGCACTGGAAGACGGGATCCCCCTGGAGGTACCACATCAGCCCCGATGGGCTTTATCTCCAGGGACTGAGCCCATGGGGATGCCTGAACCCCTAACTTGAGGGGGGCAGGTGAGAAAGACACTACCACAGTGAGAAGGTCCCCGCCAGACATTTGCCCTGGACAGAGTCAAGGAGGCACCAGGCCTCTTGCAACGTAGGTTGGTTGAACTTGGTTCTAGGCACCTGCCATATGTCAAGATATGGCAACCCTGGGAAGTGGGCAGAAGGTGGTACAGGCCGGCCTGGCCTTCGGAGAGCTCTGTCACATCCGGGCTGTGCACACTGGAGTCCACACAAGAGGGAGTGTGGTGAGGACTAGAGCTGGTGGGCACAGTGGGAGAAGAGGGGACCCTTCCTCTGTAGTCCCTGGTGCCCCATTACCCAAGTCTGGTCACCCGAGAGGGCCAAACAGAAGAGAGCTAAGCTGAGGGCCCAGGCCTCTTCCCCACCCCCTCTTCTCAAACCACCTTCTCCCACCCTACCCCTGCCACCCCCAGTCCCCTCCACCCTGCCGGCTCCCCTCGTCCCCACGCTGCCACTGACACAATGCACAGCGCCCACGCTTAAAAATCTAAATGCTTTTGAAAATGTTTAACCTAGTTAGACAAATTAGCAAAAATTTGTGCAAAACAATTTAGGTATTTAAAATATTCAATGTTTTTAAAAAACTGGAAAACTGTTCTTAGCTTTCAGCTGCAAAAACCAACAAAATATAACATCCCAGCAATCTTACCATGAGGTGTAACATAACCCTTCGGGAAAGCTGTTAAACAGCTACTGAGGCATCCTGGGAAATAGCACTTCATTTATTCAAATGCACATATGTCAGGCTTTTGCACCATATGTCATTCCAAGCTATTTACAGTAATAATTAAATCTTAATCAACGTTTAACCTCTGTAAAATGTTTGAAGAATCCTAATCACCCTTCAGACTGCACTAATGAAGGAGAAATATATAAACATAAAAGGAAAATGATGCATAGATATCACGCTGGAAAGAACAGTAATTGCAAAATTGTATTTCTTTTAAATATAATCAGTAAATGATGTAAAGTAAGCCAAGGAGTATTTTAAGTTAAGACATCTTGGATGTCAGAGGTGTGAGCAGCTAATTTTGTTCTGCTACCCATAACAGATGTAGCATATTTTATTTTAGTGCCATTATTAGCAACTTCCCATGCCGGCTTTCACTGAAGCACTGAGGCCCACATTAAAATCAGAGAGGCTGCTCAGCACCACCGTGGAGGACCATGGCCCAGGGCCACGGCCCACTGTGCCCACTCCCTAGAGCATGCTGGCCCGGGGGAGACCGAGGCCTCCTCCTCCTGGTATCCCGTCTCCCCTGGGCTCCCCACCACACACAGGGCAGCAGGTAGGAGCAGGGGGAGATGCAGCGGGTGGGAAGGCTCCTGGGGGAGATGGCTGAGGGATCAGGAATGGGGGCCCCGGGACAGAGCTGGCATCCTAGGCTTCCTCTCTCATTTCAAGTCAATCCACCCTCATGTCAGCAGATGTTGATGGTCGCCAACTCCAGACACCCAGGCTGGGTACACAGAGGAGGACAAGACCAGTTCATGCCCTCAAGAAGCTTAAAGTCTAGAGAGGAGTTGGCTGGTGAAAGCAGATGGAGTCCGGAGAGACAAGCAGAGTGCCATGGCAACTGGGGAGGGGCTGGGAGTTCCAATGTATTGATGAGGCAACAAGGAAGAAAGACTTCTCAGAGGAGGTAAGCCAGGAAGAGAATGGAGAATTTTGATCAGAAAGGGCAGGCCAAGCTTGCTGGGTGAAGAAAAAAGTATTAGCTAGCTAGCACGGCCTGTGTCAGGGAGGTAGGACAATGTTGGACATGGAAACGTGGCAGGAAATGGAGGTGCGGCTGGGACAGGCAGAATCTTGTATGCTACATGAAGGTGTCAGCATTTTCTCTGAGGGCAACAGGGAGCCACAGAAGGACTTTGAGCAGGAGTGGACCATAACCCAGACTCTGTTTTTATTTTTATTTTTTCTTGAGATAGGATCTCGCTCTGTCACCCAGGCTGGAGTGCAGTAGTGTGATTGCAGCTCACTGCAGCCTGGAATTCCTGGGCTCAAGCCATCCTCTTGCCTCAGCCTCCTGAGTAGCTAGGACTACAGGCATGTGCCACCATGCCTGGCTAAGTTTTAAATTGTTTTAAAATTTTTTATAGAGACAGGGTCTTGCTATGTTGCCCAGGCTGATCTTCAACTCTCGGCCTCAAATGATCCTCCACCTTAGCCTTTCAAAGTGTTGGGATTACAGGCGTGAGCCACTGTGCCTGGCCTTAGACTGTCTTAGAAAGGTCTCTCTTGGGATGCTGGGTGTGAAGGATGGACTGGAGGGGTAAGGAGGGGGTGGGGAGGCCTCCTGGGGAGCATCTGTGGGAATCAGAGAAGTGCCAGGTCCTGCCCTATGATGCTGTGAGTGGGGGTAGACAGGAGGAGCCTTTCTGAAGATGAAATCCACAGTTGATGACCAATTCCACGTGGGGGTGAGAAGGAGGTGTTGAGGATGACTGTGCGTTGGATGACTCCTAATTCTAGCTCAGGAGCTGGGGTGGCTGGTGACGCCATTCTCAGAGGGAGGGAATATGGGAGGGGATGGGCCAGGGTTGGGGGTGGTAGGCTCAGGGTGGCCACAGTGAGTCTGGGGTGCCAGTGTGTTCCCCAGGTGGAGAGGCCCAGAGGCAGATGGGTCCAGGGCTCTGGAGCTCTGGGCAGAAGAAAGCACCCGGGATGTGTGAGCATAGCCAGAGCCTTTAGAGTGGAGGAGCTCACCCAGGGAAGCAGATGGAGGGGTGGGTGCCAAGGCCTGGGGAATAGGCACACTTGAAGGGCAAGTGAAGGGAACAAGCCCGTGATGGTGGCCTTGGGGAACCAGCCCAAGGAGCGGACGCAATGACAGAGGGTGCTTTAAACACTGAGCAGCCATGAGCGTCAGACAGTTTTCTGAGACTTGTCCCAATGAGGGCTGAGAGGCTTTGGTCTTGGCAACTGGATTTCAGTGACTCCCTGGGGTCCACGTTGCATGACCCCCACCTCGTGCTGATCCTGGTTCACAGCCTCTCACTGTATCCCAGGCCAACTCAACTGGTCATTTGTTAGGACTCCTCCAGCTCTCTGGTCATGGCCAGGTGTTGGGTCAATGGCTACCACTGAGTTGCCTGCTCACCTATACGTGATGTTTCCTCCCCATCCACCAAAAACTAAGTGTCTCCCCTTGAAGACCACCTCTCTGAGGTAAGTGTGGGGCCAAGTTTCCTCCAGGGCACCACATCCAGGGTCTTGCCTGGCAGTGGCCTCTGGACCCATGGGTAAGTGAAAGTGACTCAGGTCTGAGCAAGGGCAATAGAGTATCCCTCCTGCTACCCAGCCAGCTCCCCCGCAAAGAAGGCCACAGCCCCAGGGTAGTGGGTTGAGGGGCAGGGACTTGGCTGTGACCACAAACTGGCTCTGACGGGCCTTCTCTGGGGATAAGGCCACAAGGAGTGGCCACAGGGAGAAGAAGTGGCCCAGCCCCAGGCAGCCAGCTAAGGGCAGGCTGGAATCCGTGGCCCGTCTCTTCCATCTGGCAGGCTCCTCCCCGGGCACCCGAGAGCCAGTCAGCAGGGGTTCCCGAGGGAGGGGGTGCCTGGGATGGAAAACCAAAGCCCTGAAGGGCAGGGGCTGCAGGGACCATGGAGCACTGACTGATGGTCGCCCCCGCCACAGAAGTGGGCTGCCAGGATCACCCTGCCCTGCCATGAAGGAAGCAGTGCCACCTTGCTAGCACTCCCTGACTCCCAGGCAGAACCTGCACACCAGCTCCCAGCCAGCCTCCTCAGGATATGCCCCTCCCCGTATCAGAGTGCCACCCCATCCTCCCCACCCCACTCAGACCTTGCTGACCCTCCAGGAGATATTCCCAGACATGGAGCATCCTATTCAGCATCTCCCCAGCCTCCCAGGCACCCTAAGGCCCAGCTAGAACAGCCAAGCACCTTCCCTTGTGGTGTGGGAAGGGTTAACCTTGAGCTATTTGTCTGTCTCTTGGCTCACTGTGGGTGGGGGGCTAGAGTCAGGAATGCATCTGGGGCCACCTCTGCCTCTACAGCCTGGGAGCACACACACACCTGCAGCCAGGCCAGCGGATAGTTTACATATTTGAACCTGGAGCTAAGGTGCGGAGACATAAACAGGAAACTGGATACCCCGCCTGTGCCCCATTCTCCGGGGCTTTTACCTACTACAAAGAACTTCCTCCTCCTGGCCTTTCTTCTGATGGCTTTTCTGCCTCCTTTTCAAAGGCACGGGGCTAGTGGGGGTGGGGTGTTCGGTGTGACCCTGTGACATAGCTCAAAGCCACCACCTGCTCCTGGCCACAGGTCTGGGCTTCTGAGGGTCTGCAGAAGGTGGCGACATTGACACAGGGCCCAAAGCCTATGCAGGCACCTGGCTGACCCTTTGTGCCTGAGACCTCTGCCAGGCCTGGGACCGCTTTGTCCACTGGGCACAACATCCCATCTTACCAGGGCTGGGCAGGCCTCACGTCCTGCTCCGACACACACACATCCAGGCCCCACCTTTGGGAGAGCTATCTTGAGTGTCCTTGGAGGGCAGACACATTAGGCTGGGGCTGGGGAGCAGCTGAGGCCTAAGTCTAGAGCCCTGGACCCCTGAGTTAGGCCTCTGGTGCCAGCTCTGGGCTCCCACTACCTTCTCAGTGAAAGAACCCTCTGCTGGACACTCCAGGCCTTCTGGGACTTTCTCCAGCTCCTTCACCCATCAACTGCTGTCCATTTTCTTTACATTCTAAGTATACACTTTGAGCCTTGAGTCCAGGCTATATTCTGACTCTCTAAGGCTGCCTCCTCCAAGAAGCCTCCCTTGATCTTCTTAGACCAAATCCATTGCGGCTGCCTCTGGTGTCCCCAGCACATGCTTTGATCTCCATCCCATCCCCAGGCAAAGGCTCATTTGCACTCTAAACAGGGGTGATTACAGTAGTCCCCCACCCCACCCCACGGTGAGCCACTCCAGGCAGCTCAGTATCCCTGTGCACTGTGCACAGTAGGTCCTCGGTAACAGTTGAGTTAAATGACACTGAAGTGCCTCTTGGACAAGAATCCTGTCTTACACTTTTCCGGCTCCCTTGTGCTATGTGTACCCAGCAAGTGCTCAGACCACATCCCGCCCCCTACCATTTTGGAGCTTTGCACCATTCCTGGGTGCCCTCTGGTGGACCAATCTCAGAATCATTCTCTGTCCTCTATCATCTCAGTTTTGAGGCCTCAGTTTCCCCACAAGTATGCTGGGAAGATTTTCTAAGATCTCCTGGTGCCAGGATGAGGATTATATCGCAAAATGGATAGGATGGCCCTTTGGAGGCTTAGAAAACCTGTGTGATGCTGTGTAAAGAGGACGGGACCCAGGGTTCCCACACTCAGCCCCAGCCCTGCTCACTCAGCTCACAGGGCTGAGCCTTGCTGCAGGCCAAGCATGCTCCACTTTGCACGTATTAATGCCTTTAATGGAAGCTCTGCACAACCAAGCCTTCTCCCTCCCTGTCCTGGATTCAGCTAGGTGTCATGAAAGGTCCTGGAAAGGAGACCTGCGGGGGAAAGGCTGTCAGGCAGCCCTGCCAAGGTCTGCCATCCGGGCATGTGTGCATGTTCTTGCGTGCACGTGTATGTGTGCGAGCCTGTGTGCACGCGCAGGTTTGGGGTGGGGGTGTGGGGAACAGGCAACATGACAGGTGGCGTTGGCGTTCCTGGGCTCTGAGCGGCTTTGCCATTCCCATCCGTCCCTCCTGGGGGGTCCTGTGGGCAAACTCCAAGAAAGCAGCGGGCGGGGAGGCAGCAGATTTCTGACGGCAAAAATAGCCCACTTTAGAGTTCAGTAGGGACTGATTAAACCAGTAAACGAGAAAAACCCCAAACAAACATCTCCAAGCAAAGTAGGAGATGGATTTGAGACTGGAGGGGAGGAGGCTGCTGCTCTGGGAGACACTGAATACTGCTGTAGACTCAGGAGGGATGCAATGGACCCGAGACATTGTCTCTGGCCTCACATCAACCCTGCAAGAGTGGGAGAAGCAGGGACCAACAAAGTCAAGGTGAACCCAGATGAGCCACGCTCTGTACTAGGTGTTGATGATACAGAGCACCAGTTCTCAGCCACAGGGACACCTTGTGTCAGGGAAGGCAGAAAGGTCTATTGTCCCAAGGGGGAAGATGGAACACAGAAAACACACCACCAGAGCCTACACAGGAGAGGTAAGACAGATCAGCGAGGACTTCCTGGAGGAGGAGCCATTTCTAGAACAGCTTGAATGTGGACTCACATTCCAGCTTATTCCCAACTCTTCTCCATTCTTGGTTGGGGGTCCAAATACTTTCTCAAAGAAAGGGAGATAAGCTGGGGGGACCTTTGCTTCTGGTGGCTTACAGCTTTCTAGCCAGGCTGGTTCATCAAAACCACCATTTTCATCAGGGCTGGTAAGAGGGTGGAGATAGTGGAGGTTCTGGTACCCACTGAGGGTACCCACATTTTCGCCCATACAGGGAGGTATGCCTGTTTCTTAACCCTGAAAGCTGTAAGTGGGAAGGCAGGAAGGAGTATCAGGTGGTTGAGGTTGGCCCTCCTGCCTCATCTACCACATGGGTGTGGCCTCTAAGAGCCACTCTCTGGGGCCAGGACGAGATATGGCTCATAAATCGTGCTGAGGAATGATGGGAAGGCTTTAGCCTTCCTCAGAACATGGCTTCTAATCCCCAGAACCCTCTACAGCTGAGGTGAGTAGGGGCTCAGCTGAGAGGGAGGGACCTGGGGAGTTCCCAGGGCTGACATGGGAGGCTCAGAGCAGGAAGCCCTGGCCCCAGGGGACTCTTAGGCTGTCTTTTCTTCTAGTCAAGGTGCTTGGCAAAAGCTAGAAGGGGGAGGAACAGGTGGTGAGGGTACAGGGGGAGGCCGGTTCTCTGCTGAGGCCTCAGGGAAGGCAGAGGGCAGAGGCCAACAAACCAACAAGACAGCCAGCAGGGAACAGGCCCACAGGAAATAAGCCTCCTGGCCAGTGAACCTCACTCCTGCCCCCAGGGCTCGTGCAACAGCTGAGGCAGGGAAGAGACACATGCTCATAGCCTCCAGCCCCTACAAGGGTGGCCCAGGGCCCTCTCCCCTGCCCGCAGCCCCAGCCAGGAGGCACACTGCCCAATCTCTCATCCCTACCCCAGACCCACAGGTGCAGGGAGGACAAAGGAGCCAGTGAGGGTCTAGGGGCCATAAGACACATTCCCAGGAAGGCCAAGGCCCTGCCCACTCGCCATGCCCAGACCCAGAGGGTGGCTCCCAGAGGGCACACTCTTGCTGCAGGCCGGGCACCTGAGGGGCAGCATGTAACTCAAGGGGACTCACTCAGCCCACTGTCTAGCACCAGGGCCCTGTCTTGAGTTTTCACTTTCCTAATCTTACTGGGAGAAACTTAGTTCTTACAGGAAGAAACTTAGTTCCAACACCTCATCTTCCAGCTGGGGAAACTGAGGTCTTTGAGGTTAAGACCCAAGGTCATATGGAGAGTTGAGGCAGAGGGATGCCAGCCAGAGGGGCACAGGGCAGGCCTTGGGGCCACGGGACGGCCCCTCCACCCCAACATCACCTAGGGACGGGGTCGAGCTCCCCGCTGCCCCCCACTCCCCACACCTCACTCATCCACAGACAAGCCCCACCTTCTGTGGACACATTTCAACCTCACCAAATCAGCTAATTATTGACAGTTGGTGAAGAGGAGATTTCACTTTTTCCTCCTGTTAAACTGCTCCTAATTAGTTCCCTGTCACCACGGCTGGCTCGCCCGCCCGCCGCCCGCCCGTTCACGCAGTAATCCCGCTGCACAGTGCCTCATTAACCTTTTGCTCCTCTCCTGCCGCCTGCCAACAAGATGAAGACAAAAACAGATTGTTGAACAATGGCTCCGGCTTGTATGCGCAGCCCCATTCCCCAGCCCCCGAGCTCCCAGGGGAAGAGTGGGGAAAAGAGAGGGGACTGGGGTGGGGGAGAGCCCCAGAGGAATCAAGGAAAGGAGAAAGAGGCACAAAGAAAGACTGAAGCAGAAACAGAGGCAGGGACGTGGGGAGGGGCCTTGGCCAAGGTAGTGCTTCTTGCTCCAGAGAGACATGAGGTTCATTAAACAGGATTGGAAGTGCTCCCAGGTAGGGAACACCGGCTGTCAGAGTTAGAGGGACATTTGCCACCACCCGCTCCAGCCTCTTGTGGTAGCCAAGCCCATGTTTCCAGACACTGGACCCTGCATATCTCCCTCAAGGGACCTGCGGCCCCAGTGTATGTCTGTGTTGCGGTGGGGAGGACAGAGAGGACCCCATGTGCTTGGAATCCACAGCCCCAATCACCAAAGCGGGCAACGCCAGAAAGGCCACCACAGTCTGGCCCTACCACAAGGGAGACCAGCACCAGCCCCACCTACAGTGGCCCCGGCAAGCTGCAGCGCAGCCTCTGCTTTAGTTCCACCATGCATTAGTTCCACCACAACCTGTGCTGTCACCTGACAGTTCTTGTTTATTGAGTTTTGTCTCCACCACCAGGAGGGAGGTTCGCTGAGACCACAGGGCTCCTACGTGGCCATCCTGGTAACAAGAAAAAGGGGAAAGTGCCCAGGCTTCATGGGGCAGGGAGCAGATTCTGGGTGTGATGGGCCCGTCCCTGTTTGGGGACAGGCTGGTGGGGCAGGCCTACAGCAGTAACCTCCAGATCCACCAGATCCGCCAGGGCAAACCCTGTACTCTCTGCATGGGCAAGAGGACTGGGGTACAGAAGGGAGCCCAAGCCCTGTTCCCCAGTTCTCACAACAACAGGAGGTTCCCTGCCCTACCTGTTGGCCCTTTAGCCTCCCTCCAGCCCCTCTACTACCCAGCCCCTTCCTCGGCTCTGGGTTGGAAAAGACAAACACTTACTCCAAAAGGTCCCTGTGAAAATGCACAGATTTCCTGTGGAGGGGAGGAGGGCTGGGTGAGGGCACTGGGATGTTCCTGCTGATAAATTAGCAGCAAGCAGTCTGCAGCCCAGAAGTGGGCCTCCTCTTTCTATAGTGAGGTGTGGGTGGGCTGGGGAGGATCACAGAATCCTTCTGCCTGGGTACAAAGCCTGCTCCATCGTCACCAACTTTGGATCTTGGACAAGGTACTTAAACTCAATGTGCCTCAGTTTCCTCATTGGTAAACAAGAAGTATTGGTACCTACCTTGGAGAATTCTCAGGATCCAGGCCCCCATTTCTCCACCACAGCCAGGTAGCCCCCTCTACTCACTGGACCCAGGGACTCCACAGAGGCCATGCCTTCCTGCCTTGGACTCTGGGCATTCCTTCCCCATCATTGCCCTCTCTCCAAGCCCCCCCCAACCTCTATCTCACAATTTCTTTGCTGTTCTCCCACACTTCCCCATCCCTGAGCTCAATTCTTTGAACAAAGAAAAAACTGACTACCATGTTGCCTCCTAGACTGCCATGTCTAGCTATGCCACCTAAGTCTCCTCCACTCCTTCTAGTCCTCTCTGCACTCGCCCACTCTGCAGAAAGCCCCTCCTCTTTGAATCGCCCAAGTCCTCAGCTTCCATGAAGCTACTCCATCCGGGTTCTCCCTGTGCCCTTGGCTTTTTCTTCCCCTTCTTGATGGTTTTTATTTCCTCCTATAGTTGACTGCATCCCCTTTCTCAACTTCAACTCCCCCCATGCACTGAAGGTTCCGTATCTCCAGCCAAACTCTCTCCCCAGAACCATCTGCCTGTCTAGGAATCATCTTTTGATGTTCAATGATTTAGACTTAAAGGGCATTAGGAAGACTTAATACAGTAAGGCACACCGAGCTCCCAGCATGCTGCCTGGTCCAATAGATATCTGGCAAATGGTAGCCATTATTATTTGCAATTTGACCCTCAGTACCATTTTAATAGGCAGAAAAGAGCAGACAAAACTCTCCCCCAGGAACTGAAGGAAGGATTGAAGTCCTTGCCTTAATCTCTGGGGTCAGTGAGTTGGAAACTCCACACCAATCACTGCAGGTCAGCCATTCTAGGAACTAGTTCCTAAATTCTATCTCCGAGTCCCCTGATTGATTAATTGGTGTTCCAGTGATTACTTCTGTTGACAACCTTGGTGACTTTTGGCAAGGTTGGGTCAGCCCAAGCAAGTCCAGACTTATTGTGGCAAATTCCACTGGCTTCTGGGACTTGAGACATGATCCCCGTATGGCAGAAGAAGCACCTTGTTAGGGAGAACTGGGAGAGTGAATGGGGAAACAAGGCCCTGTCAGCAAGTTGGCTGAAGGCTTTGGTGCCATGGGTCCCAAGCAGGGCTCCAAATACCCCATAATGCCCAGGCTACTCTGCATCTTGTTGGGATCCGCGTAGTCGAGGAGGGAGCTCTGAAAATCCTGCCTCTACCCTCCCTTCCCAGAGGACAAAGACTTAACATGCAATGACTATCCTCTTCCCAATCTAGAGAAAGAGGCTTGGATTGCAGTAAGAGGGACTCTGGTTAAATATGCAGAAGAAGGCCGGGCGCGGTGGCTCAAACCTACAATCCCAGCACTTTGGGAGGCCGAGACGGGCGGATCACGAGGTCAGGAGTTCGAGACCATCCTGGCTAACACGGTGAAACCCTGTCTCTACTAAAAAAAAAAATACAAAAAAAGCTAGCCGGGCGAGGTGGCTCGCGCCTGTAGTCCCAGCTACTTGGGAGGCTGAGGCAGGAGAATGGCGTAAACCCGGGAGGCGGAGCTTGCAGTGAGCTGAGATCCGGCCACTGCACTCCAGCCTGGGCGACAGAGCAAGACTCCGTCTCAAAAAAAAAAAAAAAAAAAGCATAAGAACTAACTCCCACGTCTATTTGAAGTAGGCATGTGGGGAGGGGGGAGCCTGGGCTTTGACCTGCAGCATCTGTGAGACCAGGGTGGCTCACTTTTCCATCACTGCTTTGCAGCCAGAGCTGGAGGCCTGGGTGGGTGAATGGTAGCCATCTCCCCATTATATGCCCCAGAGGAACACCTGCCAAAGACCTACAGCACTTCTAGACCCTTCCACACCACAGTGCAGCCCCCAGCTTCCTCTTCTCTTGGCTGTCCCAAGGTAGGTAAGGTGGTTGTCTAGGGAGAGAAATTCAGTCACAGGAAACGATCAGATGTAGCACCTCCTAGGGGCCTGGACTTGGAGTGTGGACCTCTGGTGTTTCTTCTCCTATCGGCACCTGGCTTCTGCAACCTTGGGCTGGTCCCATGGCTTTTCTGGGCCACCATTTGCCCAGCACAGCCAGGAGCAAGGTAAACTTGATGGCCTTGAAAATCTTTCTAGCTAGGAGGGTCTCTGATTCCGCATCATGTGTTGTCTTTGCCCTGGGTCCCTTCTCTGTGCAGGCAGGTGGAGTTATGACAGCTGCAGGAAGCGCAGAGGTACCTACAAGCACATGGGTGACTCTGGCCCTGGTCTAGGACCCTGGGCTCAGGCTGATAGCACAGACAGATGCAATGGCTTCGGGGAGTGCTGGACTGGGACAGGGATGTCAGAGATCACTGAGAAATACCCGCCCTTCCCTCTTCAGGGCTCCTAGGTAACCCAGAGCCCATGGCTCCATTTGGAGTCCCAGGCTTCAGCTTTCCCAGGGTGGGAGGTGGGGGAAGGAGCATCCCAGCACCCATGACAAGGCTGGGCCCTGTGGGCATGAGATGAGGTCCTGCTGGCTTTAGTCCTGGTGTGCCTTGAATGGTGGCTCCCAAGACAGGAGCCCCAATCCCACAGAGTCTCCTCCTCAAACTCTGGGGCTCTGGAAGGAAGCCACCCCATTTCTCGCTTTCCAGGGACAGTGAGGCCTAAGGCGGGTCACCCCCTCCTCCTGCTCTAAGAGCCTGGGTCTCCAGCCCTCGCAGCCCCGACACCCCCGGCCTCTTGTTTTCACTTCCCTGACTTGTCTCCAGGAACCCTCACCTCTCCCCAACCTGTCTTGGGGCCCTGCCTGAAGCAGGTCCGTGGTGAAATCACAGTTTCAGAAGCACCACAGCCCCCACCTTCTTGTTAGCTCAGTGCAGACACCTTGGCCCTTTTGGGTCCTCCCCCTCAGCTTAGCTCCCACCTTCACTCCAACCCAGCGTGGATCCCGTGGTCCTCTGCTCCTCCGTGCTGTCACCCATCTCTCAGCCCCCCCCACCCCTAACCTGACAGAACCCCAGCAGAAAGGATCTGTGGCCCTCCCTGTACTGGCCCATAGCACCTCCTGGTGAACGGGCCCCAGTCACACCCCCAGACCACGTGCTGCTCAGCCTCCCTCACCTCTCATTTTCCCCTGGATGTCTCATCCCTTCTCTGTGTCCTCAGACTTCTGACCTCCCGCCCCTTCCCCACCCTGCTCTCTCCTCTCTACTCAGTCACAAGAACACAGGAGCCACTGGAACAACTTCTTCAATTTCCCCACCCCGAACCCTGCCCCCAGCAGCATCTTCCTCCCACCCCACTCCTCTTCCACCTACTGAAGTGGGGAGGGGTCTCCCCATGCCAAGGCTGATCCCCTCGTCTGTGCTCTGGTCCCCCCTCCTCTTCATGGACTTTCCCAACATCGTCCTCTCAGTGTCCTCAACATCTCTCCTGGTACCTTCCCTACTGCATTGACCAAGCCCCTGTCTCTCCCATTTTTAAACAAGGACAGATACGTAAATAAAAGCCCCTCCTGATCCCACATCTTGTTGTGGCTATGGACCTGTCTTTCTCATTTTTTCCCCTCACCTGTCACTTGGGTCCCTTCTTTGGGGACAGGGTTTGACTATGTTGCCTGAGACACCAATGGATACTCTGTAATCTCACAGAGTGTGACCTCTCGGGAGGGTCTGACCCTGCGGATGCCCACCCACCCTGATCACACATGGCCCGGCTCTGCCCTCACCACCCTGGCTGCTTGTCCTTGGACCCCGCCAGAGCGGGGGCCTCACCCACCACCCTCGATTCTAGCACTGTTGTCATGCCGGGAGCCTCTACTTCTATCCCTCCAGCCCAGGCGTCTCTCCTCATTCCAGACCCACAGCCAACATCCCACAGGCTCCTCAACCCTGCATGTCCATCCAACTGACCCGCTGCCCTCCCTTGAACCTGCCCCTGCCTGGCTCCATCTCATTAAGCACCTACATCTGCCTGGTCATTCAAAACCAGAAAGTCAGCACACATCCTCCGGCTCCCGATTCCTCCCACCACATACAGCTCTTCATTGAATCCCAAAGAAGCCGCCTCCTGACTCCCTCTTTAGGGACCCACTTCTCTCCATGCCCATTGCCAAAGCCTGGTCTAAGCCACCATCACCGCTCACTGGATGCCTGCCATAGCCTCCTGATGGTTCCTTCTCCAGAGCTCCAACCCAGCCCCACGCGGCAGCACAGGGGCCGCTCAGAATCAGGAATCTGTGTTCTGCCTTGCACAGCCCTTAGGAGGATATTCACCCTCTCTGTTCTGGCTTCCAAGCTCCCAACACCACCCAGCCCCAGCCCCTCATTCCCGGGCCACATCACCTTGCTGCACTCCCTGGTCGCGCTGCAGACTTTGGTCAGCTCTTGGACATGGCATGTGCTGCCTTACCTCAGAAACTTCACACCAGGTGTCCGCAGACCTCACATCTCCCCCCGCCACCCCTTTTCATCTGGCCAACTCCAGCCACACTCCCAGTCCCAGTGAAATGTCACTTCCCTCTAGGCTCAGTTTGGTCTGCTGTCTCCTTCCACACCCAGTGGAGCTTCTCCCACCCTAACGCTCCTGGCTCATCATCTCCTGGCCTCTGTTTAATCACCCTGTTGACTGCGTGACCCCCACTCTGAGGGCCAGAGCCTGGGCCAGCCTCATTTACGGTTCCAGCCCCAGCGCCTAGCACAGTGCTAAGGAGTCGGCACAGTATGAGTATTTGTTCAGAAATCACCAAACAGCACCCCCTGCCCTGCCCTTGAGCCCCTCCCCACTGACCTCTGACATCTGTGGGAAGAGGCTGATGGCCAGTGGCAGGGCCAGGCCGAAGGCTGCCAGGCACACGAGGCTTTGCACAGGGAGGAGCAGCCGGGGGCGCGCCTGCAGGAGAGATGTCCTGTGGGGGAGAGAGGAGGGAGCCCCATGAGACCCAAAGGTGGGGTGGGCTGGCTGCCAGCCACCATGCTGGGTCCCACTCTGTCTCTGGGCCCAGGAAGCATGGTTCTGGGGCAGTGCCAGTGTGCAGCTAAACAGATATAGCGGAGTTCTGTCTTTGTGACCTTTCCCGATGGGTACCCGTATCCCAAGGCCCTGCCTTGAAGGACATTGCTGGCTGAAACCTCAACTACTCAGGTCACGAATGAGCACTTTCGGGGCACCCACCCACCATGCATCCAGCCCCGTGCCAAGAAGGCCCTATGTGGGAGAGCCACTAAAAGAGGCTGTCGGCCCCTGTTCCTGGGGAGACACATAGGAAGGTAAGATTGCTCTTGAGGGCAGCACGTAATTAAAGAGCAAAGAAACCAGAGTAGGTGCCAAGTTCAGGGGAGACGACAAAGCACATAAATATGGGCACGTGCCAGCCAGGAGGGGGTGATCCTCCTCTATGTGTGAGAACAGAAGACACTGCACTGGCCACCTTCAACCCAAGGGCAACTTCAACCCAAGGGCAACGGAGGGGGCAGTGACTCATCCAAGGCCAAGTCTGCAGAAGGCTGGCAGAGCTGCTGCCTGGACCCCTGACTCCCCGAGGGTGCTGTCACCCCAGCTGGTCCCCTTTACCAGCTTCATCACCAACACAACACAGCTGGCACCCTCTCCCCATGGCTGGCTTCGGAGCTGGTTTCCTGGGCATGGGAGGGGGCATGATAAACCTTCCTCCAGGGCCCAAGCTCCCCAGACAGCGTGGGGATATACCAGCTGGCCAATGTGCCTGCACTGTGTTCATCGGAGCTTCCTGTTGTGCTTAATACAGTAGGCCCTTCGGTGGGGACCACAGCATTCCACCTGGGGAGGGCTGGGATGACTAGACTATTTGCCAGCGGGTGTTGGGCAGGCACTAAGTCTGACCTCAGTAACTGTCAGCCTCCGCGTGACAGGCTTCTGGTGTGAAGTGGAAATAATCCAGGATCTTGTCCACTGCCCCCAGCAGGGCTGACAATGGCCACAGGCAGGTAAGGGACCCTCCTAGGGGCAGAGCCCCAATGTGGGGGGCAGTAAACCCCATATATCCTCACCTCTTGAGACAAGAATCCCAACAGCAGCTGGCCCCGAGAAGACAGCAAAATTGGGAGTAGTTTTCAAAAGTTAAAGTGCATCAGATGGGCTGGACAGCGGGTTAAAAATGCAAATGCCCAAGGGCTGCTTACAACCATGAAAGCCTGATTCAGTGGGCACTGGACCTGGAAATGTGCATTTTAATCAACCCTCCATGAGTCTAAAATGGTGATCCCAGACCACACTTCTGACAAACCCTGGCCTTGGATGTTCCTGCTCAGGTATTAATAAAGATGCCATTACTTGCAAATCCTATGCTAGCAAAGGGGTCAGCCCTGGCCTAGCATGCAGTAAGTGCTCAGAAATTACGTGTCATTATTGCTGTTATTATTGCTCATGTTACCTGCAGGAAGGTAGGATCCTCGTAACCCACCTGTCCTCCAGCCATTCCCACTGGCCCAGACCGCAAGGTTTGTCCAGCTGCTAAATTTGGCCTGAATTAAGCTATTGGAAAGGGGAGTTTCCACAGGATTGACCAGCAGGACCAAGGTGCCTAAATCAAGCTCAAACCCCTCTGATCCTCCAATGCCCATCCAGCATCTCCATCCTCTCTCTCTACTCCATGCTAGTCCATGCTACTCCATGCTAGCCTGAGTAAGGCTGAGACGGCCCTGAGATGAACTTCTCAAGCAAGACGAGGAGGAGCAGGGGACACAAGTCTCATTCTCCAAGCTTCATACAGGGCCCGGAGCCCCTGCTTCGAGGAGGCTGTGGAAGGATGGGGCTGCCCTCCTGTTCCAGTGGCAGTGACTAGAGGGTGTGGAGTCCCTGGAAGCACAGCCCCGAGGGTCTCTGCCCACAGCCCTGAGAGCAGTGAAGGGTGAGAAAAAGAGAGAAGCTCCCCCGCTGGCAGGTGAACAGCAGGCCATGGGCTCAGTCCTCGGGACCTGCTGGTGGGGACACTGGACAGACCCTCTTCCTGTGGGGCTGTGACCAAGGCTCCTCTCTCAGGGTGGCTGGCTGAAGTACTCAGTAGGAAAGAGGTCCAAGAAGCCCCAGGCCTGGGCTCCCAGGTCAGGAAGGAGGTAGGCCTGAGGCTAAAACAGGAGCCTCAGCAGCCCCAGCCCCGAGCAGGCCAGAGAGCGAACACAGCAGGCCACGGGGAGGGGAGGGGGGAGGAAAATGGCAAGGAGAGATGGGAAAGGCAGCTAGGAGAGTTAAAATATGCAGATGGAGAGATGTGCGAATGCCTGGGAGAAAGGAAAGACCTGGAGCCCAGGGAGTAAAGGAAGCTGGGGGAGCGGACTCAGGGCTGTGGCCTGGACCCGGAGCCAACTCAGACCCAGCCTGGTGCCTCTGCTGGTCCTTCATTCCAGTGCCAGGGAGGCTGGGCTGGGGCTGAGCCAGCTAGAGCCCTCCTGATCCAGCACAGGAACCTGCGATCCCAGCCCTGGGCCTTGCTTCCTCCTCAGCATGGTTGGTGCTGCAAGAAGGGTATCAAGTGTGAACCCCTGGAGCGCTCAGGGGAGCTGGAGGGTGGTGGAGAGGGAGGGATGGCACCCAGTGTACTGCACCCCCCAGGGGCAGCCCAGTGCTCTGGGCTGGGGATGGAAGCTCCTCTGCTTCTGACTTGAGATTCTTTACCTTTCCGTCTCAGAGTCAAGGCCAACTGAGCTCGCTGAGCTCCCACCTTTCTCTTCCCAGCAGGAAGCCCAGGGACCTTGGCTCCCAGAGTATCAACTGAGGCCAGAGGCAAAGCAAGGCAGGTCCCAGCCACGGCCGCCACACAACAGCTTGTCCCCCCATTGCTATGCATTCCTTCAGCACTTGGAGCACAGTTTTAGTTTGCACTCCATTAATTTGCACATAGGCTGCTTTGTAAGTGTTCTTTTGTCTTTTTTCTTTGGCTGTCCCGACTCCCTCACCCAACAGGGGCTCCCCAAGGGTGGGGGCTGCCTTCCTCTTCAGCCTCCTCAGCGGAAGCCCTGCACTAGTGCCCCTGCACCCAAAGGCAGGGTGCGTGGCAGGGACCCTGCAAAGAGCCGAAGAGCTGCTGGATGGTGCAAAATGCAAAGCCCCAACAAACAAGGTGATGAAGGGGCAGTGTCCTCATTTTCCAGGTGGGAAACTGAGGCTGAGGGAGGCTCCACAACCACATCAGACTGGCAGAAAGAGGTGGAGCAGGAATCTAGATTTTATTTTCCTGCCAGAGCCTCAGCTCACTCTGCTACATTGCTCTGCCTCTCCTATCACACAGTCCCTGCACTTCCAGAGTACGTGAGATTGGCAAGCCTCCAAGGTCACAAACTGGGTCTTAATTCATCTTCATCTTC
The DNA here is from genome assembly GCF_007565055.1 of Rhinopithecus roxellana. Lineage (NCBI taxonomy): Eukaryota > Metazoa > Chordata > Mammalia > Primates > Cercopithecidae > Rhinopithecus > Rhinopithecus roxellana. Next base: position 26,331,285 of record NC_044565.1, read on the forward strand.
TTGGGGGACCCTGGGCTGAACTTTTTGTTTTCCCCAGGGACCCTCCAAGGAACTCCAGGGAAGGATCAATGAAACATGAGGCTGCCAGGAGCACCAAACTCTGACCTCTTATCACCTTATCAGAGGGGCTCCTTTGGAGGCTGGAATGTGAGAGTATGTGGCACCCCAGACACTAGGGAGGTCCCAGGCTGGGCAGGTTCAGACCCAGAATAATCACCCCACTTCCCATGGATACGGAAGGAGGGAAGGGCGTGGTCTCTGGCTAGGGCTCCACCCCCAGGCCTGTGCCCACGGACCTAACTGAGGACAGGCATTTTTGTTTTCCTGCCCAAATGTTGCATTTCCCAAGACCACCCTGGCCTGCCACACCCCCGATCCTGTCCCTAAAGCTGGACGTCCAGAGGAGCACATCAGCGGAGGAACACACAAGCGGCTAGACAGCAAGACATTGAGGGGAGCACGCTGGCAGAAGAGCACACGGACAGACGCTGGCAGGCCACCAACTGGCAGAACGACGCGGAGTTTGGCTGGGGCAGTCAGAGGACAGCCTGGGCCACCAAGCAGCCCGACTCCAGGGGAAAACCAATCTCCCTTCTGGCTCCCCAGTCTGCTGAGAGCTACTTCCGCTCAATGAAACCTTGCACTCAATCTCCAAGCCCACGTGTGACCCAATTCTTTCAGTACATCAAGGCAAGAAACCCCAGGATACAGAAAGCCCTCTGTCCTCGCGATACTGGGGCTTCAGCTGTAAACATTCACCCCTAGACACTGCGGTGGGGTCGGAGCCCCACAGCCTCCCCATCGTCTGTATGCTCCCTTAAGAGGTTTGAGCAGCAGGGCCCTGAAGAAGTGAGCCACACCCCCATCACACTCCCTTTGAGGGGGACAAGGGAACTTTTCCTGTTTCACCATGACTCCCAAAGCCAAGTTTAAGCCCCCAAGTTAATGGGACACTAACCATCATTCCACTGTCTGCAAACATCTCTGCCAACTGGGAAGGCATCGCAGAGCATGTTTTCCCCCAAATTCTTGCAGAAGGACAGGTCCCTGGATGAGCATGGCTGACCCAGCTTCACACCCCACCCCCGCCTTCTTGTAGTTCTCAGGATAGCTGTAGGATGTGTTGGGAATGCAACATCTTGAGATAAGGAGGGCTTGTCTGGGACAGCCTGGGCTCATGTTCCCACCTCTTCTGGAACAGGATGTCCTGCAACACTTTAGCACAGCAAGCTGATGTCCCCAGGGTGGAAACCCCAGGGTGGAGTGCTCCCAGGCTCCCTCAGTTGCAGTGTGATGTGGTACGCAGGTGGAGGGGACTCCATCCTCCCTGGGCAGCTTTCTCGAGCCGTGGAGCACCAGCTTGCCTTGAGTGGTAGGCGTCCATTGTCCCCGAGGCCTATCTGTGAGTAATAAAGTTGCTTCGCTTGACTCGTGCAAGCGTTCTACCTCGCTGGACTTGCGGTGCAAGTAACAGAGTAAGCGCTGCTCACTGAACCTGCTTCAGAATTCCAAGGTTCAGGACTCAGTAGTCTCAAGGACAGAAGAACCACCTTCCTCACCTGCCCCGCTGCCTCCCTGTATGTACTTGCAGTCACTGGCATTCAGGGGCAACCTCAGCTCACGAAGGGGCTATGTATACGAGAGTCAGGGGCACGAAAGAGCTGCCCTGTTTATTTTTGTCTGTTGTGAACTTTCATACCACACGAATTTTCTTAATCCCAGCGCTCACCTACCATGCCCATGCTCAGGTACCCCCAGAGCCTCCGCCCTCTTCTAGGGTGAGAGAGGGATCATCTCAGCTGGGCACACAGGACCCCTCCTCAGCTGGCCCCATGAGCACACTTCACTTTGGCCAGGCTGGACACCTCAGTGTCCATACCACAGGCCTACACCCTGCCCAGAAAGCCTGCCCTTCCACAAAAATTCTATCCTGCTCTCTGGGTTGGCCACAGCCCCTTTCTGGGGACCAGCCCTCCTTGCTGCCGGGCCCACGGTGCTCCCTCTTCTCAAGGTCACCTTGGCCAAGTTCATACACTGCCTGCTCTCACCTGCAGCTGACCTGGGTAACAGGTCTTGCCCATCACCCTTATAAACACACAGGCTTCCTGAGATCAGACCCCAAATCTACTCTTCCCATTTCCACACAGGGCAAGGCTCAAACACAGGATTGTGGGTTAAGACGTAAGAGGCAGCCAGTGTGGTTTGAAGAGACTAAGATTTGCAGCTGCACTTCTGAGCCACCACCGGCTCTATTTCCTAGTACATGACTATAAGTGGATGATATAGCCTGTCTTTGCCTTCCTCTCCTCAGCTGTAGAATGAGGATATTATACTTACCTTATTGTGCTGTCCTGAAGGGAAATGAGAGAATTCATTCACTCACTCATTCATCCTTTCAACAAACACTTACTGAGCATCTACTCTGTGGCAGGAACTGTGCTAGATGCTGGGCAGGGCAGTGAACAAAAAGATGGACATGCCTCATGGAGATGACATTCTAGTAGAGCAGACAGAAAATGCACAACTAGAGGAACAATCTCAGATATGGATAAGGGCTGTAAGAAAAATAAAGGACCCAAGGGAAAGGAAATAATGAGAAATGGTGACTTCTGATGGGGTGGTCAGGGAGGGCCTCTTTGAGGAGGTGGCATTCAGGCAGAAACCTGACTGAGAGAGGACTGGGATATACAAGTGCTTAATAAATGTCACTTGTTATTATAATTCATACTGTGGGAGTAAGAAAGTCCCCAAACAGGGAAGAATCCTTTGCCCTAGAACCCCAGATGGAGTACCCCCTATCCCCGTCCTTACACCACACGCCCCCAATTCCAGCTGCTGTCTTGAGGTGTCCCCATGGGGTAGGGTCTCCTCGCTGTCAACTGACAAGCCATGGGTCTGTATCTCCAGGCTCCCTCCAACTAGGGGACCCTCCCCTGCCCCTTGCCTTCTCCCAGGGCCTGCCCTCTCCGGGCAGCCTTTCAGTCCGCCCCTTCAGTTTCGCACTCAATCACTAATAGAATCACTCCACTACTGTTATCATGCTCCCTCATTTCTTTACAGTCATGACAGATATGAGTGCTTAGAACAGCCCTCTGAGGGAGGCAGGAGGCTATTACTATTTGTATTTTACAAGCTGAGAAACTGAGGCTCAGTAAGGTGGTGATTTGCCCCACAGCAGATGCCTACCCGAATCCAGTCTTCCTACCTGAATCCTCAGACTCTGCCTTCACAAATGGTCCTGCACGATTCACTGAGAGAATGTGAGCATATGTGCACACACGCACATACCCCAGAACTGCCAGCTCCTCAGAGGGCCAGCGCTATCATCCTGGTATCCCTTGCGGCACCTAGCCCAGGGTCCTGCATAGTGAAAGTCCAAGAATTCTCACAGAGTGATTCTGTGGCACTACCTGGAGAGTCCAAGATGGAGCAAGACACCTTCCACCCTCTACACAAACTGGGGCAGGCTTCCTGCCGCCCCCTCATCCCTTGCCTGGGCCAGCCGGTTCCCCCTCCTTCTCCTCCTCCTCCCCCACAGTGGCCTCTCCATGCTGGCTGCCCCAACTCACTTCTCCAGCATGGACATGACGATCGGGGGTAGCACCAGGATGGGCATGGGTAGGACCACTCGCGTCAGCGCCGTCTCCAGCAGGGCCTGAGGGGCAGGCAGAGGCTGTGGTGAGAGGGGCCTGACGGCTGGGGATGGGACAGCACACCCACCCAGAGCCCTAGGTGTGTGCCACCACAACACACGTGTGTCTGAATGGCATTATTCATGGGATTGCTCAGGAAGCTGCATTCCACACAACAAAAAACACTGGTCTCCTTTTCTCTTTCTTTCTTTTTTTTAGACAGAGCCTTGCTCCGTCTCCCAGGCTGGAGTGCAGTGGTGTGAACTCAGCTCACTTCAACCTCCGCTTCCAAGTTCAAGTGATTCTCCTGTCTCAGCATCCTGAGTAGCTGGGATTACAGGTGCACACTACCAAGCCTGGCTAATTTTTGTATTTTTAGTAGGGAAGGGATGGGGTTTCGCCTTGTTGGCCAGGCTGGTCTCAAACTCCTGACCTCAGGTGATCCGCCCACCTCAGCCTCCAAAATGCTGGGATTACAGGTGTGAGACACCGCACCCAGCCTACTTTTTGTATTCTGTTTTCTTTTTTTTAAATCTCTTAAAGACAAAGATTTGCAAGATCTTGTGTCTCTTGGCTCTGGATGAGTCTTTCTCAGTGACAAGAGGTTGGTTCTGTAAGGGAGGTATGCTTCAGGAGGGCATCTGCAGGGTTTCCCTGAGGATCTGCCTGGGGCCTTGCTCCAGGGGCTCCCAAGGGATTCCTGGGGTGGGGGTGTCCCTGGCCACAGCACAGCTCAGTGGCAATTCTGAGCTCCGACAGCCACTGTGGTGAGTTCCTTTAGCCCTATAAGCTCCGGTCCTCAAAAGAGGCTCCAGGAGCGGCTCACAGCCCACAGATGCCTGGAGTCCTTCCCCAGACAGCAAAGAACTAAGCAAGCCAGGCTGAAGGGAGCTCAGGCCGCTTGGGTTTCCTTGCTGTGTAACACTGAGATGAGTTATCATGGCTGTCCTCCCTCAGGGGGGTTGGGGAAAAAGAACAGGGCTGGGATAGGAGGTTGGGGACAGGTGGGAAACTGAGGCTAAATCCACTCTCGTGATGGGCTCAGGGCTGAACATTTCTCCCATGGAACCTGGGCTCTTCATGGTCAGCCTCAGGAAGGCCTGGGAGAGGCCCCTCCAGTCTCCGGAACAGGTATGGGAATGACAGGAGGGTCCAGTGCCAGTGCAGGGAGCAGAGGATGCAATGTAGGCATGACACCCCCAACCCCTTGCCCTAAAAACCTTGGAGGGGCACTGACTTGGAGAGAGCTCTTCCTAGACCAAAGTCTGATTGAGAAGGCCACATGACTGGGGTAAGGCTTGGGGGCCCTCGTGGGAGCTGAGGAGGACAGTGGCTGGAGCAGGGATGCATGCTCGACTACCTCATGGCTTCCCCCAGCACCCACCCTGCCCCATGCCCAGCACAGAAGCCAGAGCCCAGGGGGCAGCAAGAGGAGCCACTAACTACCATCAGGACAAAGGCTGGGAAAGCAGGGGGAGATGTACACGTGGACTGCGTTTTCTTTTTTTTTTTTTTCTTTGAAATGGAGTTTCACTCTTTCACCCAGGCTGGAATGCAGTGGCGTGATCTCAGCTGCAACTTCTACCCTCTGGGTTCAAGCAATTCTCCTGCCTATGCCTCCTGAGTAGCTGGAATTATAGGTGCCCGCCACCATGCCTGGCTAATTTTTGCATTTTTAGCAGAGACAGGGTTTTGCCATGTTGGCCAGGGTGGTCTCGAACTCCTGACCTCAGGCGATCCACCCACTTTGGCCTCCCAAAGTGCTAGAATTACAGACGTGAGCTACCGTGACCAGCCCGTGTTTTCATATTTTAAACTGCAATTGCTAGAGTGGCTGAGCCTATGAAACCAGGGATGAAAGAAGGTCTTGTAACAAAATATCCTCCAAACCTCTGCAAGCCTCAAATCCCTCGACCTCACGCACGGCACTCACTCCCAGGTGAGCTCTCACCTGCAGAAGTGCCTATTAACCCAGAACCACAAGCCACTGGCCTCCCAAGCTTCCTTGGCTTACTCAAGAGGATGTGAAGGCCTGGGAGGCAGGGCCCTGGGCAGAGGGAGGGGGAAGAGAGCTCTGAGGGAGCCTCCTCTGCCCTCACCAATTAACACCTCCTCTGGGTGAGACAAGCTAGAAGCTGGGTCCTGAGGGGCTGCAACAAGAGACAGGGACTTTTCACGGCAGCGAGGGCATGTCCAGGGGAACAGGCAGGAGGGCCAGAGGCCTGGACTCATGCAGATTGGAGGTGGTGGCAGGGTGAGAAGGAGACATCGAGAGGCCAAAACAAGGGTACTCCGGATAGAAGCCTGTGGAAGACACACGCTAAGGGAAAACCACTCCCCTCCCTGTTGCTGGCCTCCCCAACCCTGCAAGCCCCCAGACCCACGTGTCTGGCTGCGATCTTGGAGGAGCCCACGAGGTTGCCATCGCTGTCCAGGACATCAATCCCTTCCTCCAGCTCCCCATACCGCATCAGGACCACGTTGCAGATATTGGCACTGGCTGCAGAGAGAGGGGATGCAGAGAGCAGGATGAGGAGGAAGATGGCATTCCACCTGGAGGGAGGTCACTGCGCTCCTCCCTACCCAAGCCATGGGGTTCTGTGTTCAAATGCACGGGCAAAGGTTGGGGAAGGGGTGGTTCTGTTGTCCACCTGCCTATCAGCCTGGTGAGGGATCTGGGGGACCTTGGGAACCTGGTAAGCAAAAGTAGAAAAGAACAGGTATTAGGGAGGATACCCGTTCTGCCTCAGAAAGCAGCCACTTACCGAGGGGTTGCTTTCCTCCCCTCCAGGGCAGGCCGTCTAGGCAGGCAAAGTGGGTGTCCATCTGGGAGGGCTCTCTGGCCTGAAGTCGCATCACCCCTGACCCCGAGAGGCCTGATGTTCCACCATCACTGGGGCCCTTGGGCTGCCCCATCCTCTTGAACTGCCCATCTCATATCCAGCCCCTCCGGTCTCTGAGTGAATCAAGTTCTCAGAAATTTGCATCCCTGACAGCAGGTGCCAGAAAGGCAGAAACCTCAGTGTTCACCCAGCACCACCCCCTCATCATATGGATGGAACACTGAGGCTCAGAGAAGAGTGACTTATCTGAGGTCACACCGCACAGTGGGACAGAGCAGAAAGGCTACAGTGCCTCTGCCTCTGAATACCCAGCAGGGCAGGAGGGTTGGGGTGGGAGTGGCGGGCTGAGTTAAAGGCAGACCTTCTCCATTCTTGCTTCCTATGGTTGAGTTCCTGCCTTTGGCTAGGCCCCTCCACCATCTGAGATCTTGGGGACCTGGGCTGAGTGGACGGTTCCCGGCTCCTTAGTGAATCACTGGTTGGTGAAGTCTGGGGCCACCAGACTAGCTCAGGGATCCTCTTTCTGCTCCCCGAGTCTGGGGCTCACACGACTGGGCCAGGCCCCATGGCCCGGTGCAGTGTGGGTGTTGACCCCGCCTGAACTCTCCCAGCCCTGCTTCAGCATGGAAGTAGGGGGACCTGGGAGGGGTGGGCAGGTGGGGAGTGGGGGGTGACAAATGCGGAGTCTGCCTGCTTCACTCCTCCCCCCAAAGCGCCTTGCTGTGTTTAAAGTTTTAATTTTTGCTAATTAATGTCAATTAATTTTGTATAATGAGTGTTTAATTTTGGGGAGTGTGTGAGCCTGGGAGCGACTGCAGTTCTGGGCTGTGAACGCTGATTAGCATCAACACCTGCTGCTTCCCCCTCCCTCCAGTGGGGGGGGCACCAGGGTTTGGGGAGCTGGAGGGTGGCAGGGGCCTAGTGGGCAGGCGGAGTGGGAGGGAGACCACAGATGCTCCTGGGGCCTGAGCCAACAAGCGGTCCAGGGTGCTCACAGCTGGGGTACAGGGTTCTGTGGGTGAGGTGTGGCTTGAGACCCCGGGGGCCTCAGTCGCCTGTTTCGTTAAAATGGGAGGTGGAATAAACAGGGGAAGACCGAGAGGCTCTGCAGTCTTTGGAGAAGAAAAGCAGGAGGCCAAATACAGTTCTAAAATGTATTTAGAGCACACACGCCATCTTCGAGTATCTCTTCTGCTACCACCGACGCTCAGCGCAGTGGGAACCATGGGCAGTCCCTCTGCGTCCCGGGCTCTCCTGCCCCACAACAGGCATGCTCACCTGCCCTAAAGAGCCGCTCTCTGCCAGGGGTGGTTTTGTGGGGCATCTGGCCATGTCTGGGGGCATTTTCAGTGACTGCGATCTAGGGGTTGGGGGTTGCTGCAGGCATCTGAGTGGAGAGAGGCCAGGGGTGCTGCTAAACATCCCGCAAGGCACAGGACAGTCCCCTCACCAAAGGATCATCTGGCCCCCAAATATGTCAACATTGCTGACATTCAGAAACCCTCGTTTTCACCATAGGCAGCGACAGACAGAATTAGGAAGCTGAATCCGAGGTAAAGGAGATCTGGTTAGCAGGCATGACCAGGAGGGGTTGGGAGCCTGGGTTTGGGGCCATCGGGCTTGGGTTCCAATTCTGGCTCCATATCTCTCCCTGCTCAGCCCCAGGCGCCCAGGGCTCAGGGCCCAGAAGGGTCCCCCAGGGTAGCCTTGGGAAGCAGCCACCTGGCCGCTGTGTTAGTGATACGCCCTCTAGTGGCCTTAGGGAAGCTATGCATCCCCCATGCCCTTGGGGCTGCCAGGTTCTCGGTTCCCAGGAGACCTGAGAAAACCGTTGAGAGGATAGTGGGGTTTTCTGCCCTGGAAGGCATCAATCCCAGCCCTCTGAGGAAGCTGTCCACCATACCACCACCACCGCCACTCCCGGAAAGGCAAAGATACAGGAATGTGGTCCAGGAGATGAGCATCCTGCTAAGGTCCAGGAGATGAGCATCCTACCAGCTCACTCTGGGGACTTGAGCCATTGCCACCCCAACCCCACCTTGGCTTCTCCAGGCATAAAAGGAGGGGCAGAATTTAAGGTCTCCACAGGATTTCTGGGTGCTGGCTGAGCTCACACAAAATGCTAGCCTCTGCACCTGTGCCCATGCCAAGTCAGGGGAAGCTGGGGACAGCTGAAACATCTCTAGCCCCGATTTTGTGTGTGTATGCACAGGGGAGACAAAGAGAAGAGACAGTGTGGATTTGGAGGTGGTGGTGGACCAGCCCTGACTCACGATGGCATCTCACTCCCTCCTCGTAATCTCCAAACATTAAACATGGGGCGAGCAGGACAGCTTTGGTTCAAACACAAAACCACTGAGATGAAAGATGAAGCATGAAAGGAAGTGAAAACCCAGCCTCCTTCCCCTCATCCAGCCCCTCCAGGACATTTCTGAAGCTGCCTGGATGGAAAAAAGACAGAGAAAACCCTAAAAGTCATCTCAGAATGATGGTACTCCCCCAGGCTCCTCCCTTGAAGCAGGCAATTCTTACAGCCTACATAGATGGCACATGACCTACAATCTCTTCTGTTGACTGTGTGCATTGGTTGGCCTTTATTGAGCACCTACCGTATGCACAGGCTACCAGCCATCCATGCCCTCAAGCAATGGGAATGCTAGCCTGTTATAGTGATTTCATTTCCATGAGCTCATCCCGAACTTTCAATTCTGCCATATCCTTTTCAAACTGTCCCTGATCCTTCCCATCCCACTCCTGGCAAGTCCAGCTCCTATGACAGGGACACTGAGAGCCTAAGCAAATGATACAGAGAGACAGAGAGAGAGAGAGAGAAAAAAAGAAAAAGAAAAAACAGAGAGAGAGAACGAGAGCACGCACAACCCTGGGGCACGGGTCTCCTCTCCAACACACCAGCAAGATCTACTATTGATGGTATCAGCAGGTTCATTAAGCAGCCTGTTAGTGATGATGTTAAGGAAGTTGGCACATTCTCAACTCAGATTGACACCATTCAAGACTCAGGCATAACTGATGTTTGAGCAGCAATGTGGGAGATGTCAAGGAATGAGAGAGAGAAAGAGAAGGAAAGAGAAAGACATTGCTTCTTGATGATGGCAAGCTCAGTGTTAAGTCCTGAAGACAATTTGCTCTTGCCTGCTGCAGATGTTCTCACATCCGACCCATTGCGATGCAAAATCATGCAGATTGTGAAAAGCTAATGAAGCACCCAGTGTAAAAGGGGCAGTGTGGGGAGGAAGAAAGAGCAGTAGACAGAAAGACAAATGTGCAAGAAAGTTCTCCAAAAGATCACAGGGGAGCCTGCCCCCTGAACTAGGGCAGGAATAGACAAGCAGATCAATGCAGTGCACTAGTCCTGTAACACACCCATCTGTCGGGGAAATTAATTGGTGGTAAAGCAGTTCTATCAACTCACAGGGAAAGGACCATCAGTAGCAATGGGCTACTGATTTGGGGAAAATAAACTACATAACTCCTCAATTCTACAATGCACTTTCCCATATTTTAATGTTTCAAAAATCATGATGTGCCTTACAATGAAAGTCGGCAGAGAAGAGAACCTTACCTGCTACTCAACACAATTGCCTGTATGTGTGTGAATTCAGCCATGTGTAGAGGTACCCATTCATTCAAGTGTCACCTCAGCTGACCACAGCAATCCATACAGAATTTGAACTTAAACTTAGATTCCTAATTGTTGCCTAAAACATCTTTCTAAAACTTACACTATAATGGAGCACGGACATGAAAAGTTATTGTACATGCAGAAGATCGTCTGCCAGATACCAGGCAATGCAATTAAAGACAGTAGAAATTGCCAAACCATAGATAGCTACCCTAAAGAAATGCTTGCCCATATGCACAAAGAGACATTTACAAGGATGTTAATTATAGCACTGTTTGTAAGAGCAAATAATTAGAAACAACCTAAATGTCCACCATTAGGGAACTCACATGGGAAGATCTCCAAAACAAACTGTCATGTGAAAAAAGCTACTGAGTATCTACATGATGATTTACTGTATGTAAAACCCTGTAATTGGCATATGCACATACATGTGTGCATAAATCCACAGGTAATGTTTTGGAAGGTTCACAGCTCACAGAGTGGTCTGCTTGTGGAAAGGAATTCAATTTGAGAATTAGGGGTTGTTGAAAGACTTCCACTTTTTTACACCAGAATTTTCTATAATATTTAAATTTTTACAGTGAGAATATAATCATGTTTCATTTACCCAAAAAGTAAAAAAAAAAAAAAAAAAAAAAAACCTGCCAAACTTCTTGAAGAAGATCACACAAATTTTAAAGCCAGCAGGGATTGACGTAACCTAGTCATGGGTCCACACTTAGGTACCTACAACATGTCGGCTTCCTAAAGCTGATTAATTTCAGGAATATTTTTTCTTCAAGTAATGAACAAATATGAGATACAAGTATAACCAAATCAGAAATGCAAACAAAAATTCCCAATATTCTTTTATATGCTTTGAAATTATACCATTCAGCTTAAACGGGCTAAAGGAGTCGAGATTAGAAGCAGGACTACAAAAAGCAGTGGTGGCCACGATGCTGTGTTTAAAAACCAATGCCCAAAAAAGAACAAGAAAATGTGAAGGAGGCTTAGACTCCAACTCTGTGGTACTAAAGAAAGTGACTTGTATTGAATGTGTAAGTGAATGCTTGCTTATTCCTTCCAATGGACACTAACTATAGTTCTCTTCTCTTCTAAAAGGCTATTATGTTAATACCTCTTATAACTCAGGCATCTTAGAAACGCAGCATTCAAGATTGATTTAGAAACTATACTGTAAGAAATGGGGACCTGGGAAGTGATATTTATTACATATGATAAACAAAGGGCTACTAATCTTAAGTTATGGAGGGTCATAGTGACTGACTCCCAAGAGCTATTCCACCCCCCTGAGATTAGTCCAAACTAATAGTAATAATCCTCCCACAGGCAGTGACTGATCGAGGAAGAGGCATGTGACCCGATTTCAGACAATGAGGAATGTCTGCTGGGGACTTCTGGGGAAGGTCTCCTCCCATCTAAGAAGGGGTGGGAGGCAGGTAGAGCCTCCTGTCCTCTGGACACTGGGTCCAGATGTGATGCTTGGAGCTGCTGCCGCCATCTTCCACAAGCCTGAGATGAAGCCCACCGGGAGGCCAGCAGAGCAGCACTGGGGGAAGCACCCTGGATGCCCCACCTGAGACTCGCCCTTTGTAAAGTAATAGACTCCCTTATTATTTAAACCCTCAACACAAACTGTTGGTGCTAATTTCAGCCAAAAAATCCATATGATGTATAAGAGCTTTAACAATTATTAAGAAAAATATACGGTGATCAAAATCATAGAAAAATATATGAGTCGGCAATTCATAAAAGACTGAAAAACTAATAAACATGAACCCAATCTTACTAATAATCAAGGTTAGGTTTCTAGATCTGAGGAAAAAAAATCTGCAGGAGTTCCTCATAGGTTTTGGGGCTAAACTTCATTGGTTAAAGGGTTTACAAATAGCTATTCCCAGCCTGTGACTTGTTTTTCTCACAACATGGTGTCTTCTGTCATATAGTTTAATACATAGTCAGATAAAGAATTCTTCCTGGCAGATACATTTTGTGTTGTTAAGAAACTCTAGGCAGGGCACGTGCTTCATGCCTGTAATCCCAGCACTTTGGGAGGCCGATGTGAGTGGATCACTTGAGGTCAGGAGTTCGAGACCAGCCTGCCCAACATGGAGAAACCCCATCTCTACTAAAAACACAAAAATTAGTCGGGTGTGGTGGCGCATATCTGTAGTCACAGCTACTCAGGAGGCTGAGGCAAGATAATCGCTTGAACCAGGAGGCGGAGACTGCAGTGAGCCAAGATTGCACCACTGCACTCCAGCCTGGGCAACAGAGAGAGATTCTGCCTCAAAAAAAAAAGAGCAAAAAGAAACTCTACCCCTACTCCAGTGTTCATCTATATTTTCTTCCAAAGGTTTTAATTTACTTTTCACATTTAGGCATTTAATCTATCTTGAATTTGTGGATGGTATGAAATAAGGATATCCTCTTGCTCTCTCTTCTGTTTGGAAACCCAAATGTCCAATAAAGTTAAGAAAAGTTTCCCAACCATACTGGGAACTGGAAAATGCAAATTAAAATGAGAAATAAACCAGTTCAGATGAACAAATCTTACTTTTTTTTTGAGATGGAGTCTCACTCTGTCACCCGGGCTCGAGTGCAGTAGCACAATCTTGGCTCACTGCAACCTCTGCCTCCCGGGTTCAAGCAATTCTCTGCCTCAGTATCCCAGGTAGCTGCAATTACAGGTACCCACCACCATGCCCAGCTAATTTTTGTATTTTTAGTAGAGATGGGTTTTCACCATGTTGGCTAAGCTGGTCTTGAACTCCTGACCTCAGGTGATCCACCCGCTTCAACCTCTCAAAGTGCTGGGATTACAGGTGTGAGCTACCACGCCCGGCCCAGATGAACACAAATTTTAAGAGATCGATAATATCAAATATTGAAGAGGATGTAGGGAAACAAAACTTCATACCCTGCAGGCTGAGTAAACGCCCGTATGCCCATCTGGCAATATTTAATAAAGCTAGAAACGTGCATACCCTCTAATGTGTCCATTCCATGTCTGGCTACACACCCTGGCCTGGAGTTTCCCAGCACCGGCTGCACAAGTGAAACCAAAGCTGAGGCAGGGCCCAGATCTGTTTTGTTTTAATTCCCCAGGTGATTATAATACAGAGGAAGGTTTGAAAACTTTTGCCCAGGAGAAACTCTTACTCATGTGCACGTGAGCTGTTTAGAGCACAAGGTTGTTTAGAGCAGGACTGTATAATAATGAGAGACTGGAAACAACCTAAATGTCCCCAATTAACCACCTGTGGATGGCCACAGAGTACAAATGCCTATGGCAGCTGAAATGAATGTATATGTATTAACGTAATACATTTCAAAATCACAATGAAAGGCAAGCTTCAAAAGGATATGTACAGTATAGTACAGTTAAAAAATTCATGCACAATACAATTGATGGCTTATGATACATGCACATATGCTAAAATATAAAACCTAAATGGTAAGCATACACTAACTCCAGGTTGGTGCCTTCTGTGGGGAGAGAAAGAAACCAGAATCGAGAAGGTGGAGGGTTTTGAGTGTATCTAATGTTCTCTTTCTCTATTTCTTCAATTCTCTATGTTAATAGAAAAATTTCGTAATTAAAAAAACAGGCCAAGTGCAGTGGCTCATGCCTATAATCCCAGCACTTTGAGAGGCCAAGGCGGGTGGATCACCTGAGGTCAGGAGTTCAAGACCAGCCTGGCCAACATGGTGAAACCCCATCTCTACTAAAAATACAAAAATTTGAACATCTAACCACCTCTTACCCCCAATACAAAAATCACCCATAATCCTAGCTACTCGGGAGGCCAAAACAGAAGAATCGCTTGAACCCAGGAGGCAGAGGTTGCAGTGAGCCGAGATAATGCCACTGAACTCCAGTCTGGGTGACAGAGCAAGACTCTGTCTAAAAATAAATAAATAAATAAATAAATAAATAAATAAATAAATAAATAGAAAATAGCCATGGAACAAACTATTGTGGCCATTAAGGAGAAGTTAGAATTTTGACTGCCATGGAAAGACATCTAAAATTGACTGTGAGGTTAAAAAGCAGTTTACAGAATAGTGTATATATATATATGTATATATATATGAACCCATTTGTATTAAATTACATTCATATAAACATATTTACACTATATATAGATATAATGGGCAGAGATTCATATACTTTTAGATGTTAACTTGAATTTGGAGGGATACACACTAAATGACTCTGGAGAGAGAAGTAGGATTGCTTATTCTATTATGTATTATCAGAAAGAAACAGAGCCATTTTCATTAAAATAAACAAACAAGCACTTTAGTAGCAAGCATGAAACTTCAGTTGCTATTTTGGCTCAAGACTGATGTTGGACTAAGTACTTCCAGATTCTACTTTCTCATCTGCAAGAAGTGGGAGGTAACGCTGGCCTCCCCTCCCCTCTTCTTTCTTCTCTCCTCCCTCCCTCTCTTCCTTCCTTCCACCGTTGTGGGCAACACAGTCAATGATTCAAATGGTGTAAAAGGGGTAATAATAAAAAGTAAGTCTCCTTCCCAACCCTAAGCTTCACCCCCTCCCCAGAGGCAACCATCGTAGCCAGGTTCTCACGTCCCTGCCTGGGGAAGTTTTATGCATTGAAAATATACATGTAGGCATATTACCACCTTTACACACTCACACATACTCTCTCTCTCACACTCGAATCACAGCAGAATACAACCCCTCTGCCTTTAAGATAGTGATGATTATCAAATAAGGATGCATGCCCTCATATTTGCTCGATTTCACAAAAGTCCCCATTATTCCATCTGAGAGGCAGTGTTAAGCAAGCAGCACAAATTTTCTTTTAAGTAGCTTGAGAATTTGGGGAGAGTTTCACAATCCATATTGAAGTGTCACCGACTCAGGACCGGGAATTTCTGGACTGAAAAATCAGCCTGTAAGTCTAGGTGCAGGCTGACTCGGAAGTTTGGAATTTCTTAATATGATTCCTGCTAACATATCCATCTTTTAAAAAAGCCTCTTTTTATCACAGCTGCCTCTTAGCTTGAGATTCTTCAATGGTTCCCCATAAACCAAAGATAAAGCTCAAACCCCAAGCTAACACTCACAGCGCCAACATGCCCTCCTCTGTTCCCCAGCAGGCCAGCCCAGCCCAGCCAGGCCCCCTGCTCCCTTCTGCATTCCCCTCCTGCATAGCCCCTCCCTCCCTCCACATTACACTTCCCCACTTTCTCTGCCTCTGGGCGTCTCTACCCTCTGGATTTCAGGAATTACAAAACCCTGGAACTGGAAGGCCATTTATGCAACAAGCACTTATGGAGTACCTACTGTATGCCAGCTCCCGAGCAAGCTGCTTGGAAACAGGTGCCTTGGTCACGTGCGAGTGCTCCTCACAACTTCTGGGGCCTGTCTGCTGATCAGACATTTCCCTCAAATCCAGGGGTGAGGCAGTTCATTTCAATAACAGGCTCTCAGTTTTTTCAGAAGATCCTGTCACTCTTGTGGCGTTACCACTTATCAGAGCTACTCTTGACGTGTACAGCCAGAATTAAACAGACTCCTTTGTTCTTGGTGTTCTATCTTTAGTAATGCTGCTGAAATCTGAGTGAGCATCATCAGAGGCACATGCCACACCAGGGACCCATTCTGAACACACGGCCCATGAGACTCCTGGGTCTCTGTCTTGAGAACTTCAGCCAAGTCAGGTCTTGGCACCCTATCACTTGTGCACCTACATTTTTTGAACAGCAAGACTTACATCAAACCTTGTGAGATCTCATCGGCCCACCTCGACAGATCTTTTTAGATCCTGGTGCTCTTGCCCATGAATTCACAATCCCTGCCAGGTTGGTGTCCCTGTTTCTTGAATGTGAGCCACAGGCCTCCTCCATCCAAGGCAGTCAAAATAACTGAAGGGAATGAAACTGAAAACAGAGCCCTGGGACACGAGACACTTCCCTCTGGCTGCCTTGGACCCACTGCCTGTGTCCTCTTGGGGCCTGACACACACCAGGGGCCCATGCCAGTTCTGAGGCTGCCACCGATTCCAGCACCCAGCCCAGCCCAGCCTTCCATGGCTCCTCACAATCCACACCACCATGCCCACATATTCCTTTGATAACATGATCTAATTATCCTGCCCCTTTTTTCAACAAACACCCTTTCCCTACATAATTCAGTTCATATTAGATTCCTAAAATCGCAGAGGTGATGGAAGGTGATTTAGAGAAATTATCGAATGGGTTTCATCCTCTATAAAACTTTATTGCCCTTATCACTGGAACTTTTGTGGGTTTTTTTGTGCCATTTGAACATCTAACCACTTCTTACCCCCAAAGAACAAGTTCCCTGATAGCAGGAATGTGCCACCCCTGACTGGGGCAGGAGGAACAGAGTGGAGCTGGAAGAGGATCAACATTTAATAGGTGCTCATGCTACACTGGGAAACTGACATGTTTAATCCCCATGAAAACTTTGCTTAGCAATACTAGTATCCCATTTTATAGATGGGCCCACCATGGCCTGGAAAGGCTGGATAATCTGCCCAGGATGATCTGGAAAGGGGTGAGCTCATTGGTCATTCGCCCTAGGCCCACTGACTAAGAGTGGACCACAGTGACAGTAAAAACGTATACAGGAAAACAGAGCACTCAAAACCAACTTTAAAAAGTGAGAAAGGTCCAGAATAAATGTCCAGGTAGCTACAGAATCTGGCCACCACTGTCATCAGGGTGAGGTTCTGCTGCGAATGCCTCATCTCAAACCTTTTGTGCCAAAGCACTCGTTTGATCATCGAATAAACCCACACTGAGTACCGACTGTGTGTCAGGCACCGAGGGGGCTGAGGGTGGTGGTAGATGAGATCCAGTCCCTGTCTTGGGGCACTCACTGTCTAATGGGGGAGGCAGGCTTGGAAACAACATGGGCAGTCCCCAGATAGACATCGGCACACACAGGTAGCTGCCGTCTAATCCTGGCTGGGATTCCCAGCGAGGGCTTCCAGAGGAGATGGTGTTTGAGCCGACTCACAAAGGCCTGGCAGTCGACGGAGGGCAGAGGGTGGCTTGAGGTAGTGGGAAGAGCAGGTATCCAGACATCAGGGCCACATGCAAAGGCCCAGGGCCCAGCAAGAGGGAGGAGAGGAGGATGGCAGGATTCTCCAGGGCTAGAGTGGGGCACAGGAGAGGCAAGAGCAGGGCAGGTCAAAGAAGGGACTCCTGGCATCCAGAGGTGCCTGAAGGGCGTGGATGCCATGTGAAGCACCATTGACCTTGATGTCACAGGGCCCAGGGCAAAGCTGCCACAGGTGCACGCTGCTGCCTCCTGCTTACAGGGGATGAGGCCTGGGGAGCTGAGCTCTGACCTGGGGGTAGGGCCTCCAGACTTGGGCAGCACTGCCATGGCCACCTCCTAGACGGAGAAAGCAGGGTGGACTGAGCACGAAGGGGGAGAGTGGAGAGAAGAGGGGTTCAATGACACGAACACCCGTGTGGCCTTGGGGAAAAGGGGGAGCAGTGGAGAACACCCGTGTGGCCTTGGGGAGAAGGGGGCGTGGACATCGGGGAGCAGGTTTGCCGCACCCGTGAATGAACAGAAGACCTTCTCCCAAACAGTGCCAGGACACCCTGGGCGACGGATTCACCAGTGAACACAGATCTTTTCATGGCAATAAAATACATTCTGACATTTAACATAAGAGACTGCTGGGGACGGCACAGGAAGAAGTCATTTCTCAGCAAGGAGCTGCTGAGGCTGGCATTTCCGGTGCCTGCAGGAAGCTTGTTCTCCTTGGAAGGAGCAGCTGGCTGATGCCGAGGCTCGGGCCTCCCTCATTGGGAGCTCAGGGCCTAGCTGGGGGTCTTGATGAGCACATGATACAATCACTGCCTGTTCCCTGCTTCGAGTGGATGCAGCCAGGCAGCCTGGAGTGACCTTCAGGGCTTCCTGCCCTCCCCATGCCCACACCTACCCGGAGTCTAAAGGGT
The DNA here is from genome assembly GCF_007565055.1 of Rhinopithecus roxellana. NCBI lineage: Eukaryota > Metazoa > Chordata > Mammalia > Primates > Cercopithecidae > Rhinopithecus > Rhinopithecus roxellana. The sequence continues at coordinate 26,349,383 of NC_044565.1, forward strand.
CAGCTTTATAGATGTGCTTGCTGAGACAACACCTCAGTCTCTACCTCCCTAAAGCCCCTGCCCCACCCATTACTGTCAACAAGATGTGTCTATTCCCCTGGCCACTGCCCCTCTGGGACCTGGGACCTGGCCCTCCTTCCTGCTGGTAACTGCTCCCGGTACCCCTCCCCCAAGGCCCATCAAGAAGCCTGTGGGGCCGGCAACCCCTGGAATGGACTCTGCTCACAGAGACTGGTGGCTGGACCTGGGGGTGTGTATTTTTCCAATGCCTCTTCTACTGACCTTTAATTACACTGTTTGCCCAGCTTCCCAAACCATTAACTTCACCTCGCAGCAACCATACGTCAATTAACAGAGGGCCCGCTCTGAGCTTGAGCTCCTGAACACAATTAGGCGTGACAGTCCACAAATAAGAAAGAACTGGAGAATTAATTAAGGTCTAAGCAAATTAATTACCAGTCCCCAATCGATTCCGATGCCAGCACACATGCTCCTGGGCTCACTGTCTTTCCTAACATCTCCAAGTATAAATGGAAACTGAGATCTCCCACACGATTGCTGTTCTAGACCAGAGGCACAGCATCGCCCTGAAACCACCTCTCTGCAAGGGGGCAGAAATGGCTGCAGTGAGCATCCCAGGGCTTCCCACGTACTCAGCACATGTGTGTGTACACGCATCAGTCATGTGACACAGGCGTGTGCACACACACTCTGAAAAACTAGGGGAGGAACCTGGAGGCAGAATAGGGAGGATACTGCGTAGCCTTGGCTGCCTCTGGGCCACACTGCTCAGTTTCTCAGCTATAGGGGTGAGGGGTTATCTCAGAGGGCTTGAAATAGCCCTGGGCTGGGCCTGGGAGGCCTGGGCTCTGGCCAGCTCAGTACCACTTTCAGCAAGTCTGACTTTGTTCATTCTTCTGTAAGAAGGTGATGGCATGCTCTGCCTTCAGACCCTCCCGGCACAGAATGAGGAGAACCGAGGGGGAGGAGAGAGGCCTGCTGGAGAATATGAGGGGAGCCGTGCAGCACCCAAGAGCTCTGCAAACCTCAAGGAGGCCTGCAGTCACAGAGGTCCTGGTGGGAAGGGGCTGAAGGAGGGTCTCGTCAGAGGCCTTATTTCCAGATGAGGAGACAGTGGGTAGAATGGGGTGGGAGTGGTGGAGTTTGGTGTGCGGTCCAGGTGAGTGTGTCTCAGGCCACTCTTAGGCAGTGTGTAGCCCACCTCCCAGGCTTCAGGCTGGAGCCTGCAGAGGAGCTGGCAGAGCCTTGGGAAGAAGAAGTTGACTCCTGGGGCTTCCTTGTTCCCTAGAGCTTGAGTTCCCAACCTGCTCAGAAGTGTGAGAGTCTGGATGTGGCCTCTGACCACAGGGCACAAGCCTCTTCAGGACCCCCCATCACCCTGAAGACCCCCTTCAACTCCACTCACATCCCAACAACGGGGTTTAAATATGATCACTGCCAATTTCCCCAGCACCTTCCCCTGTGCACTCACTGCTGAGTCCCATCTCTGCAAGCAGCCTAGAGGGACAGGGGACCCTCCACGAGGTCAAGCACAGCCTGAGCCAGCTTCTTGGTCACCTTTAACAGTGGCCCAGCTAGGTCTGGCCTAGCCTGCCTCGGAGAGCTGGAGTGAACTCCAGGCAGGACCTAGGCCCTGCCAGCACCCAGTGCAGCGTAGGGATACTCTGGATAAGGTGAAGAGAGGCCAAGTACAGGGACTGGACAGTGGCCTTGAGAGGACCAGCGGGCTTTTGAGTCCCTGGTGGGTAAGGGCCATACCTAATCATCTCAAAACTGTGTCAGCATTGACTAGGGCAGTCCGCAAGTGCCCACCTGCAGATGAGAGGGATGGACATGGGGACTAGAGAGATGGAAGCCTGTGTGGTGGGAGGGGAGGCTGGGGCTGGGGCAGAAGGCAGGCAGGCACCCAGCCAGGACTCAGCAGCCAGGCGGAGGAAGAAGCCACAGAGGGCCTGCCTCTCCCTGGATCCCGGCGAGCTAGGACTGTCAGGGCTGCAAACCACATTATGCAAGCTGCAAGGGATGTTCACGATCTCAAGACTACAACAGTGGCTGCACCTGTGCCAGCAGCTGAGGCCTCATTCCCAAAAAGAAGAGGGGAGGGGAATTGCACTAGAGTCTGAAGAGGGGCAGGTCAGAAAGTCTCAGACCCAAAGCAGGGACCCTCCTCCTAAAACAGTCCCAGAGAGGTTAAGACCACTCCAAGGTCACACAGCAAGATGGCCAGTAGGGCTGGAATGGGCCGCCGGCAAAGTTCTTATCTAAAGCTTGGCTAAGGACAGATTACATCTTGGCCGAATCCCAGATCCAGCCCAGTGCAGCCGAGCGCTGCCCCTTCTCAGACTGCATCTGACCCTCCAGGCTGAATGGCCAGGAACAGCAGTTGGGCAGCCGTGTTTGCTTTATTAGGCCTCTTAACGAAGTCAGATCTAAAGGGTTATTCCATTAATGGCCCACGACAGAAATAGCTGAAAGTTCATTAAAAGTGTGGAGTTGCTATAGCAATTATCTGGGCTGGCTGAGGCTAAGCCAGGTGGCTGGTTCTGGGAGTTCATTAGTCTCTGGGTCATCCAGGGGTGGGGCTGCCCAGCAATGACCTCTCAGCCTCTCACAGGGCTTTGCAGGTGCTTCAAAGCACCTTCCTCTCAGTGGAAACTGGTTTGTGGCCTCACTTGCTCCTCCCAGAGCTCTGGGCTGTAGGAAGGTGGGTACTGGTACCCACATTTTACAGATGGAGAAGCAGGGCCCTGGAGATGATGATCAGGGTCAGGACCATGAGCCTGGGTCTGACTCCGGCTCTTCAGACTGTGCCTTGGTACCACAGAGGTCACAAGTCCTCATGCCCTGTGCTGGCCTGTCCCCGTTGTTGTCCTCTGGCACAGATGGGGAGCTCTGCTGTTATGGTTCAAGCACTGGTTTACCCTTCTCTTTTGACAACTATGCACTGCCTTACGCTGTTCTCAATACCAAAGGCTTGAAACCTAGACTAGCAGAAGCTTCCAACCTTCTCTTGTGCCAGGAACCACTCTGGCTTCACTCTGGTGAAGCCCATGGAGCCCTCTCAGAATAATGTTTCTAAATGCATAAAACAAAACACATAGGATCACGGGGATCATCCTGAAAGAAATTACCAAAATATTGTGATATAGTAATAGATGTTTTTTTTTGTTTTGTTTTGTTTTGTTTTTGAGACAGAGTCTCACTCTGTTGCCAGGTTGGATTGCAGTGGCGTGATCTCGGCTCACTGCAACCTCCAACTCCCTGGTTCAGGTGATTCTCCTGCCTCAGCCTCCTGAGTAGCTGGGATTATAGGCCTGCACCACCACACCCAGCTAATTTTTGTATTTTTAGTAGAGATGGGTTTTCACCATGTTGGCAAGGATGGTCTTGATTTCCTGACCTCGTGATCCACCTACCTCGGCCTCCCAAAGTGCTGGGATTACAGGTGTGAGCTACCACACTCAGCCTAGATGTGCTTTTTAACTAATGAATTAAAAACAAGATCTATCAGTTGATGTATTAAATATGAATTAGTGGACAGGCATGTCCACTAATCCCAGCCTCTAATCCCAGCACTTTGGGAGGCCGAGGCAGGTGGATCATGAGGTCAGGAATTCGAGACCAGCCTGGCTAACATGGTGAAACCCCATCTCTACTAAAAACATAAAATTAGACGGGCATGGTGGTGCATGCCTGTAATCCCAGCTACTTGGGAGCCTGAGGCAGGAGAACTGCTTGAAGCTGGGAGGTGGAGGTTTGCAGTGAGCCAAGATCGCGCCACCACACTCCAGCCTGGGTGACAAGAGCGAAGCTCTGTCTCAAAAGAAAAAGAAAATATGAATTAGTGTTGATCATAAATAATATTTTAAGATCTCTGTAAGAACTGTAATGTGCCATGAAAACATCTGTGATTTCTACTGGTGACAAAGTCACAGGTCCTGCTTCTGACTGTGGTTTGCTGCCTACATTCGTAATGGAAGGAAATGTTAAAAGGCAGTTAGAGGTTAATGTAAATCTTTTCTCTGACCAAACTCACTGGATCCACAGCATTCTGTCTACTGATCCCTTGGGGGTCTGGGACCCCAGGCTAAGAACCTCTATGCTGAAAGCAGAATCTCAGCACAGAGCTGGTCAGTGGAACCCCGTGACCTGTCTTTTAGCTACACATTTTGCACCACTTCTCCCAGCTGGGTACCCCCTGGGCATCAGGAGAGGTGTGGAAGGGTCGTCTGTCTTGCTGGGAGCCCCGCGGTCCCCCACACCCACCCACACCACACGTCTATGTGCTGTGCAGGTCTTACCTACAGCAGGGAACGGCACAAACCTCTGGATGAGAAGGCGGGTGGCTGGGGTGAACTTGTTGGCTTTCTGAACCAGGACATTAAGGCCCACCTTTGAAAGAAAAAAATAAAAACACAGAAAAAGTACATGATGCTGCAGTGGCTTGTGGGAGGAGGCGCAGAACTGGAGGAAGGGCAGAGAGTGGGGGATGTCATCTTTCCCCACAATTGCACCTCACACCCCTAATCCGAGCGTCACCTGAGGTTGCAGAGCTCCAGTGTCGCTGCATAAAGTACCACTGCCCAGTCATCCCAGGCAACTGGCCCATAAGAGGGAGAAGTAAAGCATCAGACACATACACACACATTTACACACTCACACACACACACTGCAGAGGAGAAAAGGGATGGGATGATGTGGCAGTTGCTGGTAAAACGATACATACTCCATGAATAAAAGAAGTGTAGGAAGGCCTCATTCCCACCTTAGCCCTAAGCACTACCTTTCTGAAATTCCATGGTACACCCAGGTGTGGGCCCAGCCAGACCATAAGGGCTCAGGACAGGGAGACCCCCACACCTGCCCACAGGCTGCAGGACTAAGCAGTGTAGCTCAGGGCAGGATGGAGGGTGAGGTGGATGTCCTGAACTCACTGTCATTGCCTTCATACCTGTCATCTGGCCCAGGATGCCAGGTGCCCCACCCCAGCCCCTGGCTGGGGTCTTCATCACTCCAGTCCATCCCCTAGGCTCTTTCACCTTTCGAGAGCACAGGCTTTCTGATGTCTGCCACACCAGCTCCTCTCTATGACCAACCTGCCTGAGAAGGTATCATCTCCTTCCCGCAGCAGCCTTGGCCTCCATAACCTCACTTCCCCAGTCCCCCAACACCCCACATTCAACCCCGAGAACTGCTGCTCATCAGATGCTCCGTAGCCTTCCAGTCATGGGGCCTTTGCAGTGCTGGTCCCTGTGCCTGGGATGCCTCCCTCCTCCACTCAGTCCACACCTGTTCTTTCGGGCCCGCCCAGGAGTTCTACCTCCAGTGTCACTTACTAGCAGTGGGACCTTAGGCAGGTAAGTCATTTCATCTTTCTCTGCCTTGGTTTACCTATCTGTAAAAAGGGATAGTAATACCTACAACATCCCAGGGCTGGTATAAGAATGTATGTAAAGTGGTGGGTGTGAGCTTGGCATATAAGAGACCTCAATAAATGAAGCTATATAATCATGATGTCACCGGACCAGGAGAAGTGACTGCACCTTTTTCATCTTTGTATGTCCACTACTTAGGGCTACACTCACTGGCACATAGTACACGCTCAATAAATTGGTGACTCAGGAATAAATGCAGGAACCAACAAACATATGACTGCATGGAGAAGACAAAGGCTGGGAGTGGGGCTTTGCGGAGGAGAGAAAGATGGGGTTGGGCTAGGCAGAGGAAAAGGACTTTCTGGTGGAGAAATGCATATGAGTGCAGGCCTGGAGACAGAAAAGGCAAGATGCATGAAACCAGAAAAGGGGTTGGGTTGCAGAGGCCTCTGCTTCCCCAGACAGTGGTCAAAGCCAGCCCCCTGTGCTGTCTTTCCTGGGGAGCGTGGGAAGAGCCGTGGCAGGACTCCTGGCCTCATGGGCCAGGGCAGCCTGCTCTCAGGTCTGGCATACCTGGTGGCTCAGCAGGCCACCCTGTGCCCTCGGGCCTGGCTCTGGCCTTAATGTTGTGGGTGGTTGGGGAAGACGCAGAGCCTTGGGAAGGCCTCCAGGGCTGCCAGGTGCCTGCCGCTGTTGAGGCAGGGTGCAGCAAGGCAGAAACAGCCCAGGCCAGGCTGCGACTGTGAGATCCAGGAAGACAAGGAAGTGCTGGTCCGCCAGCCCCGGGGCAGTGCAGCATTCCGTGGAGCCAGAGTGCTTCCTGGCATGCCCACCCTGGGCTCTCGGGAACACAGCCCCCATCTTAAGTCTCAGGCTGATCCTCAGAGTCCAATCCTTGGTCTCCCAGCTCGCTCAAGGGAAGGCTGGGAGGCAGCCAGGGGCATCACGGCGTGGACTCACTTGAGTGGTACAGTGGGCAGGGCTGGGGAGCTGCCGGTTCACACTGGGCCTTGCTGCCCCCGCCACACGAATGGAATTCATCAAGTCCAGGAGCGAGTGACTCAGAAATGGCCTCCCTCACCCCCAAAAAAGTGCAGTGAGAGAAAGCGTGGGAGGAGGCTGGAGGACACACAGATGGGCAGTAGCGATGAAGAGGAGGGGGCTTGGGAGAAGTCAGTAAGCACCTCCTACGTGAGGCCACTCAGCACATATTCACATGAAATATCTTAATGAGATCCCCACGACAAGTCTTTTGGATAGACCAAGTTGGCCCTTTTTACAGATAGAGACAGGTCCAGAGAGGTTGAACAATTTTGCCCAAGGACAGACAGCTGTCATGAGGCAAGTAAGGCTAGGATTTGAACGCAGGGACTGCTAATTCCAAAGCCCTGCTCCTAACCACAGTGCTCTCGACCTTCCCATTGTCTCCCACCTGAGGGAGCGATGCTTTCATATCTGCATGCCTTTGAACGGCACATCTGCATAGCAAGCACCTCCCTGACAATGGCCACCTTGGGGCTGGGGTCCAAATGAGTGGAAAACAGAAGGCAACTCCTGCAGGGAAGACAGGGCCCTTGAACCATCCCTGCCCCCAGCAGCCAGAAGTCAGAAGATCTGAGTTCAAAATCCTGCATGACAATTTAAGAAGATACAGGAAGTGCTGGAAGAGGCGGGGAGCAGGAGCCATTCAAGGAAGTGAGCAGAGGGGCTGGGACCCTTCCCCATGACAGCCTCTTGGGGGTAGGCAGGGCTGGAGAGCAGTGGGAGGGAAAGGAGGAAAGGTAGCCATCACATTTGCCTCCCTCTCTCCAAAGCCTCCCCCTCCCTGGTTGGCCATTCTTCCCACTGGCTAGGACTGGCACAGCTCAGAGTGTAGGGAGGAAGAACGAAGAGAGAAAACAATGTTCTTGTCCCAGGTTTCTTCTGGGCTCTCCTTCCCTGAAAGTCACCAGGTCTCCCAGCATGGATAGGGTGACTTTTAGTGCGGTACACATATGTTTCTGAGAGCATGGCCAACATGCCTGAGACCGAGAAAGGGGCTGGGGACCAGCAAAGCAGGGAGGAGACCTGGGCATGTGTGTAGCTGTGAGCTCACAAGGAGTCAGTGAGGTCACAATGCCCACTTGTCAGTGATGGGCCCAGTGGCAGGGAGGGCATGGACACAGAAGAGGCAAAGGGCCACTTACCCTCACCCCTTCCCAGGCCCCAGCCCAGGTCTTACTGCCGCAGCACCTAGGACAGCCACAGCCTGAGAAGAACCCAAGATGGCTGCAGACCAGGGGTTGAGAGCCTGTCTGTTCTGGTTCCTCAGGGCCCTTTGGCCTGGAACATTTGGTAGAGCCCGTTAAAATGAAAAAGCCAAGAGGCTGGTGGCGCTGAATGCCAGCTCGTTTTCCCTGGCATGGTGAGTCCTGTTTAAGGGAACCAGCTGGTATTAATGGCACACAGCTCATCACAAACAGCAGCTAGCGATCAGAAAAATCAGAGCTAATAATCGGGTTCAGGAAAGATAATGAGATGTGGAACAATTACTGCTGAGGGTCCCCCAGGATCTGTTTTAACAGCATCCAAATAAGCCACAAAATAGAAATTAACCAAACAGGAGCTCCATTTTGGTAGATGGGGAAAACAAACAGGGTGTGGATTTTGCACAAGAATTTCTCCTATGGCCATCAGACGGGGTTTCTGGGAAAACCAGGGCTCAGGCCCCAGAAGACATCAGCAATATCCTGAAAGAGGGAATAGGCCTTCTTGACCACCTATCTCCAAGGTCTGGCTACTGGGCCAGTGAATTTGCCATGAGCAGCTGACAGGAGACCAGGGGAAAGGGAGGGAAGGCCAGCTTCCTGATAGTCCCCATAGAGATGGGAACAGGGTCAACCAGCAGCAGGAGCTGTGGGTAGGGTGGGAGCTGCATGACACCAAATCTTTAGTGTCATGAGCTACACAGTTGGTGGCTGTAGCCTTAAGAACCAAGGGCTTTCTGGGCCAACAGGCCAGCAAGGAGACACTGGATGGAGCTGGAAAAATGCCTGCATCCCTCTCCCCGCATCTGTGCCCTGACTCCAGCCTGAATATCCGTTGCCTGGTGGATGCCTCTATGTCCAAGGGCTCTAGGCATTCCACCTTCTCGCACCTCAAATGAAGGTTGTCTCGCTCTTCCTCACCCACACCCCAGCCTCCTCGCCCATTTCCAGCTCTGCTTCTCATGCCAGAGACCTCAGAGCGTTCTGGGCAGAAGCCTCCTGGGGCCCACGTGTAACCATGGCTCCCTGGTGCATCTCCCGGATATCATGAATGCAGCTGTTTGCTCTCCCTGCTCCCCCGACTCAGCACGCAGCCTCTGTCCCAGGATGACTGCGTGCCTCCTAACCAGGCCCCCTGCTTCCATTCTTGCCCCCATCCATCTGTTCTCTACAGCAGTCGGAGTGAAGTCTGAAAACACATGGCAACTTGCTTAAAGCCTTCAGTGGTACTGGAGGAGCCACACAGCCCTGCAGGACTGCCTGGCTTGCTTGAAAGGCTCTGGCTACCTGTATGAGGAGGTGCCGTGAGGGAGTGGGTCCAAGGGTCATGAAGCCTCCTGAGGAAGGGGATGCCTGCCTGACCCCTGAGTAGGAGGCTAGGAAGGGAGCGGGACTCCGCCGAGGATCAGAAGAATGAAATACCAGGTCGTCTGCGGGGCACTCAGACAACAGTCCGCAGACTCTACTGCAGAACAATGGAGGAAGGGGCATGCCTAAAAGGAGGGCACCTCTTGGGCGATAATAATGTAACCAAGGGTTAGGGGTTTGTGTGGGCACTGGGGGCAAGGGTTGGAGAAGGTCAAAGAATCGCTGAAGTACCAAAACTATCCACCAGAGGGCACACTTGATAGAACACATTGGTAGTCAAGTAGACCCAAGACCCTCCATGGAGGTCAATTGTTCCCCAACCCCAGCCAGCCTGCTGCTTGGCAATGGGGTCAGCAGCAAAGTAGCCAAGTAGCTGGGACAGAGTTCTGCACAGGCTAAAACATCAGTTGCTCCAGCTGTGACCAAGTTGCTTGTTTGCTGACAACAGTGACCAACCCTGACTCCTGAACCATGCCCCACAAGGGCCAGGGGGCTACCTGCTAGGAAATCAATTACACAGACCCCTTCTACACAGGAGGCGGCAACAACTTGTCCTCCCTAGAAAAGACACAGAGCTGCTTTCTGTGTCTGACTCGCACTGCCAGCATCACCATCTGCAGGCTTCTGAACACTGCAGATTCTCTACAGGGTCCATGCGATGGACCCTCCAAACCCAAAGCCACTCCCTGAACACAGCAAGACAACAGTCTGGTCCAGGATTCCCAGGTGCTGTCGTCCCCCTACCTCCCTCCAGCCTGGAGAAGAACAGAAGGGCCTGAGGTACACCCTCCACCACAGAGCCAGCCAGGCCCTGTCTTGCAGGCGGCAGGGCATGCTCTGGGCCAGGGACAAATATATGCCACTGACTTGACAATGGCCAGAAAACACAGGCCCAGGAACTAAGTATGAAGGTGAGCAGAGGGTTGAATTCTGTTACACCTAAAGAACCTCTCAAAAAATGTCTTCCAGTCCCCACTGCTCTCAGGGTACCTGGGGAGGGACTTGTCTGCCAGGCGCCATGATAATAGCTCCTCCAACCTAGAAGCTGAGAACAGCACTTGGCTTCTCCCCTCCCTATGCCACGGGGGGTGCAGTAGGAAAAAGGAAAAAGGGGTCTCTGTGTGTGATTAGGCCTCGATAGGCCCTGTCACTTACTTCACCTCCGTGCCTCAGTCTCCTCATCTGTAAAATGAGGATGAGCACCTAAACGATGTCTGGCGCGCTGCAGGCACTCTGGAAGTGCTAGCTATTATTACAATTCTCATGACTACTTTCCAGTCTGACTATCCAGGGGACACAGAGTTGTCAGTAAGCAATGGGAACTGGAAGGTGTACAGGTTCAGTACCCAGGGATCCCCTGGAACCCCTCCTTCTATGCCAGTGTCTGGTAGTGAAGGTTAACAGCCACTGCATCCTACACAGAAAGAACCCCCCAGGGCCCAGGACCCTTGGGAATGGAGTTCAGCACTGCCCCAACAGGGAAAAACCTCAGCCAGCTAAGACCTAGCTGGAAGGGAAGGGTGTGAGGAATGGGCATGAAGTGCCTCTCATCATGTGGCTCCCCCAGGCAGCTCCTGATTGGTCCCACATCACTTCATCCCTGAGTCTTCCTCTCCAGCCCCACATCCACCCTCATCCAGGCCCCTCGTCCATGAGGGTGGCCCCACCCCTTCTCCTCCAGCCCACTTCCACCTGCACCATCTGAGACACCCAGCAGATGACACCCAGGCAGGGCTCCAGGCATGGCCTCCTTCCTCCTGAGCAAGGCACTCACAGTGCTTCTTGACTGGCCCCGATCCTCCTCCACTCATGATCACCATCACTCCCTACCCGGTGGCCACCCTCCTGCTCTGAGCCCGGAGTTGGTCATGCTCTCCTGTGCGCCTCTGCCTGTGTGGTGCCCTCTCTCTGGAACACCCGCCCTGTCTGCCCCTTGCTCTCTCCACTCTGTCGGATGAGTCAGCCCTGTGTGAAGTAGGGGCCCCTCCCCTGCTTCCACCACACCCTGGGGTCACCTTAATCATAATTCTGATTATACTACAGAACGTTCTAGCTTCCCCTCTCAGCGCCTTGAAGGACACCCCAGTCCCTGCAGCCCCCAGCGCCTGCAAAGTACCCGCACATCACAGTCCCCCGATGGGAGTCAAAGGGTCTTACTTCCTCTCACCCTTGGGTAGCCGGGGGCCCAGTTGAGGGCCGCCCACAGAAGTGCTTAATGCAAACTCTCGAACTAAAAAACAGTGAGGATTGAGAGAGGCTTCCTTTGTTAAAAGACAGCAAACTGTTAGATTTCAAAAATAACTTAAGACGGGATTTCTTTTTTATTCTCAAGCAAGCAGCCAGACATTGCCAAATCTATTTAGAAGGTTCACCAAAAGGCTGCTAATCCCACCCTGGTGGTCCTGCAACCAGCAGGAGTCTTCATTTGAGGGCATGCAAACTGGGGATCCCTGATCCCAGGGTTGCTGGCCAAGGTCAGGGCTCCTCTGAGTGGGGGAGGGGGCTCTCCAGGGCCATGGAGGAAGCTGGCCTCCACTCCAGCTCGCCCTCTGTCCCAACGACCTGCTTGCAGCCTGTAGGCCCCCATCCATGCCACCTGCTTGTAGGGACTCGTTTTAATTAATGCCAGAGCTGGGCCAACCACTGGGGCCATGACACTTGTTTGCAGGTCATCTCCTCCTAACAGGTTCGCCCTGGGAGGGGATTTGTCACTAACTGAAGCAGAGATCAGTTAATGAGGCTGCGGGACCTGGGGTTCCAGAGAACAAGGGAAAGGAAAATAAAATAAAGTCTCTTTCTTCAGAGGTTTTGTGACTTACACACACAAAAGAAAAGCAAGCAAGCTGCTGATTTTCCAAGTCAGAAACTCCACTCCATCTGCCGGAGTTAGACCCTCGCTGTGTGAAGACGTCAGGAGGAGGGACGCCGCCACCGCTAGGACTCACAGATAGGAGGGGCCTCAAGGCCAGCAATCAGTCAGTGGCCTAATTAATAAGTATTTATGGGGCAGTGCCCTATGCTCCACTCCATGGGGGAGAAGCCATGGTGCCTGTCCCTGGCTAACTTGAAATTCAGTGGGGATGGGGCTCAGACTGCAGAACACTGAGGGGACAGGGACATGGTACGACTGAGTGTGAGTGGGGAGGACAGGGGTTTCCAGGACTTGTGGGGAGGGAGAGTGCTACAGGCTGGAGTGGTTGGGGAAAGCCTTTTGAGGGGTGCTGGAGCTCACAGGGAGGAGAAAGGAGGGAGGCCCCAGCACAGACACAGCCCCACGTGAGGCCCCAGCCCCTGCTCAGCAAGAACTCAGCTCTGGGAACCCCAGAGGGCTCCAAGTCCCCCAATAACTCTGTCTTCAGAACCCATACCCCACAAATCTGTGTTAGGTTTGCCCTGGCAAGTGGTTGGGATGGAGCGGCTGATGGTCCTTCAGGTGGGGCAGTGAGGACTGGACACACAGAGAGCTCGGAGCTCTCAGAAAAAGCTGAGTGATTTTTTACTTTTTTTGAGACAGGGTTTTGCTCTGTCGCCCAGGCTGGAGTGCAGTGGTGCAATCATGGCTCACTGCAGCCTTGACCTCCTGGGCTCAAGCGATTCTCCCACCTCAGCCTCCCAGGTAGCTGGGACTACAGGTGTGCACCACCATGCCTGACTAATTTTTTTGTATTTCTTGTAGAGATGGGGTTTTGCCATGTTACTCAGGCTGAGAAGCTGATTCTTGGCCTGCAGAGGAAGGAAGTCCACCAGGACAATGATCCCCTTCACTCAAGCCTTTCCATTCAGGGCCACTCAGCATCCTTCCCCATGTAGCCTCCTCCTTTCACCCCACCCCTGAGTCTCAAAGAAGGGAAGGGGATTTTTGAGCTGCTAAGCCAAGCAGACCATCAGCTCCTCTCATCACAAGGAACAAGGAGGAGGTGACAGTCCTTTTTCCCACTCAGGAGAGCCTTTGGCCTTCACCCAGCAAGTCCCCAGAATCAGGGACCCCCAATTTGTCTGACTCACAAATGAAGTCTCCTGCTGGGCTGCAGGACAAGCTTGGTGGCAGGTCAGTAGTCTCTTGGTGAGCCATCTGAATAGGTCTGCAATGTCTGGCTTCTTGCTTTTATGAAGACATAAGGATTTGGGAAAGAGATCTTGAGCATGAGATGGGACATCCCACTTCACAGCTATTGGGAGATGACTTGGTCTATGTGGGAGTGAAATAAATGAGGCCATTTCAGGACAACCCCAAATCCCTCCTTTAGAAGAATGGTGAATTAAACCGTGGTATATGGTACAATGGGTAATATACAGCTGTGAACTGTTATTATACAGTATTTACTTAATGGCACTGGAAAGATGAGGAAAGTGGGTTTTACCAAAAGGTTATTGTATGTGAATTCTTCATTATATGTGAATGTTTTCTTTGTCATTAGAGATAAGATATTGCTATGCTGCCCAACGTGGCCATAAGTGATCCTCCCATCTCAGCCTCCTGAGTAGCTGGGATTACAGGGGCACACCACCTTGCCCAGCTGAACGGTTTTGGAGTTTTTTAATTTTTAAACTTTTTTATTATTTATTTATTTATTTATTTTTCTGGAGATGGAGTCTCACTCTGTCGCCCCAGGCTGGAGTGCAGTGGCGTGATCTCAGCTCACTGCAACTTCTGCCTCCCAGGTTCAAGCGATTCTCCTGCCTCAGCCTCTCAAGGAGCTGGGATTACAGGTGCCCATCACCATGCCAACTAATTTTCGTATTTTTTTAGTATTGACGGGGTTTCACCACGTTGGCCAGGCTGGTCTTGAACTCCTGATCTCAGGTGATCCACCTGCCTCGGCCTCCCAAAGTGTCGGGATTACAGGCGTGAGCCACTGCGCCCAGACTTTTCTTTTTTTAAATGGGGTCTTGCCATGTTGCCCAGGTTGGAGTGCACTGGCTGTTCACAGGTGTGATTATAGCACACTATACACTCCAACACCTGGGCTCAAGTGATCCTCCCACCTCAGCCTCCTGAGTAGCTGGGACTACAGGTGTGCCCCGCTGTGCTCAGCTATGTGAATGTTGTTTGGTTTTCATTTTCTAATTATTTTTTCTTACCAGTTACATTAATGTATTGTGTAATGAATGAAATGACAGAGTTGTGAAGGGGCCCTCCGCCCTCTGGAGTTGGCTATAGAAGGCCATCCTAGTGGGGATCCAGAGAGAGCCAGATGTAGGCACAGGGGTGGGCTCAGAGGTGGGACAAGTGTGCAGAAGGTCCTGGCAGCTTGAGCGTCCACTCTGGCTCTGGCCCAGGGCTCTGACTGTGTCACTTGCCCCGGCCTCCTCTGGGAAGCAGGGAGCCACATCTACCATACCCTCACCCTCAGTCTCTGAACCTCCCCTACTGAGTAGCTGCTCTGGCCTCAAAGTACTGTGGAGACTCAGCGTGAGCCTAATGCCCCTGGCTCTGGGCACTGACAGGTCTTCAGGAGGAGCTGGACATGTGACACCAGTAAGGCCACAGAGAGGGAACAGCAGCGCCCCGGTAGCTGAGCAAGAGCTCAGGGGAGCAGGCACATGGGCGGGCCTTGCAGAGTCATTCAGAGGCGACCCCCCAACTCCAACCCAGCCACGTTATCGAGCATGAGGAGCGGCCTTCTGAGCAGAGTGCTGGGCAACTGTGGCCCCACTCAAGACAGATGTCCTGCCTCGGCGCCCCCGAGCACCACCTCACCTTCCTGCCTGCTCTTCATAACAGGGAGCACCGGGTTGTGCTCTGTCTACTGGAGCCTCTTTTTGGCCTGGAAAGCCTGTCCTGACTCCCTACCCACGGAAACCTGTCTCCCACATCCTTGCCCAGCCTGGCCCTCAGGTAAGCATCCACTTGCAATGCTGAGCGGGGTGGCCCCAGGGCAGCAGAGTCAAGAAGGAGCAGGGGAGGGAGTACTCACAGCAATGGAGACGGCACTGATGACAGCTCCCAGGTAGCCCTGGATGAACTTGGATACAGGTGAAGGCTGGAAAACAGAGGCAGAATTTCAGGCCTGCTGGGTGCCAAAAGCTCCCATACTTCCCCTTATAAGCTGTCCCAGCCAGCAAGAAGCATCCTGCCCACCAGCCTGGAAGGTGGGTGGAAGAGCCCCTCAGGACCCAAAGGGATCAGGCCACCCTCAGCTCAGTTCCCAATGTAGAAATATAAATCACCAGTAACCAGGGAGATGCTGAAGGGCCCACTTCACTCCTGCCCTGTTCTAGAAAGGTCACTGGTACACAGTGCTGGCTGGAGGTGAAGAACAGCAAGCAATTGATGGCTGGGGCAAGCAGTCTCCACTTTAGAGGTTAAATGTTGCAAGGGGGCTGTTTGGCACCTGGAGCACTTTCTAGGTGGAAATGCCAGTGTCAAGGCTCTCACAGGCCTTGCCAGCCCATGGAACAACTGGGCTCCCATGTCAACAGATGATAGCTGCCCAATATCTCTACAGAGTAATATACCCCAAGTTCCAACACAGACAATTAAGAAAGAGCTAAGGAACTTGCCCTGTGCTACAACTGCAGGTTTAGAGGTGTTTGGTTTAAGATAAATGGGAGTCATCCAAGCAGAGATGGCCATATGTGAAGCCTATGAGAGAGACTTGGGGTGGAGATTTAGATGTCAGGGGGCACCCACAGCGTACCAAGCCTCTCAATTCCTACAGCCCAGGCCAGCTCCTAACTCCCCTCCTCTTCCCCAAGGTTAGCAAATGTTAGGACTCTCCTCTACCCCAAACCGACAGACCCCCAAAGGGGACCTAGATGCATCCTGCCTTCTTTGCCTTTGAACTGAAGTGGGGGAGAGGTGGCCTCTGCAGCAAAGCAGGGGCCCAGGAGCTCTTCCTAGACAACAGAAGGGTCATTGGGCCTCCACCACAAGCTCTCCAAGGAGTGCAGGGGGCTTTGGGGAGGAGGTACCAGTCCTGGACCCTCCCCACTCAGGAGCAGCCCTTCAGCTTGTGGCCAGCAGTCGGGACCTGAGAGCACTGAGGCAGCTTCCAGAAAATTTGGAGGAAGCTTTAGGGGAATTTGGCCCCCAAGTAGCTGATATCATCATGATCCAAAACCCAAATGTAAGAGCTACCCAAGAAGAATCTGAAAACCAGCCAAACTCATCCCTTGCACTGCTCCCATTTAATGGGCCTTCTTCACTTCATGTAAACAGCTCCTCCCCAGGGGGCTCCTGGCCCAGAAACTCCAGCTGACCTCAGCCAAGTAATGTCTGAGTCGGCCACCCACCTGAAGGGTTGGCATTTTAAATAAGATATCTAGAGGAGGGCCATGTTTAACCAAGAGGCAGCCACTGATGTCACACTGTAGGGAGGATGACTGGGCCTCCCTATCCTGAACCCCACCACTTGGGAGAGGGCAGTGATGCTCACCTTGGTCGCATTGCGGTTTGCATAGTTGACACAGGCATTGTGGCTCTGGTTCAGCCACTGAAAGGCAATGATGAGAGAAGTCAGGGAAGGAGTGGTCACCTCCCTGGAAGCCAGGCCTGGACCCCAGGAGGTCACACATCCCCAGAAAGGCACAGCATGTGATCTCTAGCTCACATGGTGCCGCCCACGCTGCCGGTTAGCATGACTGATGGTCCTGGTTTGCCCAGGGCTGTGCTGGTGTTAGCACTGAGCCCTGCCTCTCGGGAAGTCTCTTGGTTCCTGAATGGGGTCCTGCACACCCCAGCAGTCCAGCTGATCCTGAGACAGTCACCTCTCGTGGAATGATGGCATTCACTGCCCCTGCAGACCCCACTGCCTTTGTCACACCATCTTTATTATATTACTTGCTGGACAAAAGTCGGCCTAGAATGACTGATAGCCCTGCACTTCTTTCAACAATCTCCCAGTCCAGTGTCCTGCACCTCCAGTTCCCAGACACAGAGGCCAGCAGGAGTTTTGTTCAGTGAAGACTGACATTTTCTCCTAGAACACAGACAGGTTTTCCTTCCTGCCCCTCTTTCTCTGCACACATAAACACAGAGATACCCTCAACTGTTTTCATGGCATCACAACCCAGACTGTCTCCAAGAGCAGGGACCAGGGTCTGTGATGCACTTCACCACCTCAGGTTAGGGGTGGATTAGCCTTCCTCAGTAGATGTGGGGGAGGCTGATGTCAAAATGAGAATATGGGCCTCAGGGTCACTGGCCTTGGGATAAGCAGCCAAGGGGCAGAGTGGGGGCCACCCCACTGATAAGCCAGCATGTTCCAGGCAGGGGCACGCAGCCCTCATCACCTCTGTCCAAAGGTTAGAGTGACACATGTGGATTGAGACATGCTGGGCTGCTGGAGACCTCAGCAGGGCCAAAGTCCTGGTTTTCCTTCAGTGACTTCTGGGCTAGGGGTGGTGTCGGGGTGGACTGACCCTACACGGGGTCTGGACGGGACAGGAGACACCAGGGCAGGGAGTTCTTAACCAGCACCTGTGTGGACCCTTCCTTCAGGAGCCCTGTTTGCTGGGAGACTGTTACCTGCCAGAAGACAGTGGATGCCAGTGTCTGGTTGGGCAAGAGAAGACCGACTACCTATGAGCGAGAGAGAAGAAATGCTGAAAAAGGCAAAAGAAACATCTATGCTTTTGCAAAGAAAAAATACACTACCACAAACGAGTGAGCTGGATCTATACAAACTGATGTGGTATGCCGTGTACACACAAACTGAGGTTCACTAAGGAAGAGGGTGTGCGATGGGAAAAAACCAAGTTGCAGAATTGTATTACAGCATAATCTTATTTAAAGAAAAATCACCTTATATATATAACCATATACACAAACACATGCATACACACATCTCCAAGCATGAAAAAACCTGTAGCGTGGATGTCTCTGGAGGTTGGGTTGCAGGTTACTTTTGCACAATCTTAAATATTTCTGTATTCTTCTTAACAATAGACATGCATTATTTCCACTATTGGGGGGCAATAAAAACAAGCAAACAAAAGGAATACCTTCGTTTCCACTCAGGTTACCTAACTCCTTCTCACCCTAGCCTTCCTGTAGGATTTTTGCGAGGATTAAACAAAAATCATTTCAAAGGCCTTAAGTGCTTTGTAAATACAAGTTGGGGGAATTTGTATCTGTTATCTGTGAATTTCCATGAAGCAAAAACCTATACCATGTTTAAGCAACTGAATGAAACACAGATTTCTAGTATTTGTTGAATGAGTGAAGGAATGAATGAAGAGATGAACAAATACACACATATACACATATGGCTACGTATGGAAGCACCGGCGTGGATCCATTATTCCCAAAGCCCAAATATCACCTAAGACCTAGACTTGCTGATCGTTTTTTTGGTTTAAGTCAAGATGAATGGTCTGATTTTGACACTGGCCAAGCCTTGGACTTCAGGGATCCATGTGCATCTCTCCAGTTTACCTTTTGAGTGTTTGTGTGCAAAGTAACATCTACCAAGTCCCGCTGCATATGGGAAAAATGTGCACAACCATCCACATATTGACTTATTTATTATTCCTGTAGATAAAATGGCTCTTTGGCAAGAATTTCTGTAAGGAACAAGTATAAACATTCAATAATATGCAGTAAATCAAATTCTAGACATCCCCAGCAGCATTAGTAAATCATGTTTTAAACATTAAAATGTTTTAAAACAGCAAACACACACACACACACACACACACACACACATAATCTATATTTATTGGCTCACATCAGTTTGAATAAAATAATATAATATAAAGCTATTCCATAGCTCCAAAGAGGAATTATGAGATTTTTTCCCCCAGAATGAGATCCCAACTTGATTTTTTTTCTTTGCAGTGGCAGCTTAGGGAACTAGAGTGAGAATCAGGGGAACTTGGGTCTTACAGTCAGCTCCATCCCCGTGTGATCACCGGCAGAAGATGATCCCCTTTGGGGCTCTAACTTTCTTACCTATGAAAGTGAAGGGGGTGACCTCAGTGTAAAATTCTACTTCTAAATTCTGGGTAGTTGGTGTCAAGTCAACAGAGACAGTCTTGTCTGTAATGGGATCCCATCTGCCAAGGAGTATCCCAGGAAACTGAGGACCTCCTCCTAGTTGGGGCCCCCAGTTAGAAGCCAAACCAGAGGGAGGAAGCCGAGCCTAGCAGGGATGGGGACAGGACAGGGGTGGGTGAAGAGGACATGTGCTCATATGTGTACACGTATGCATGGCTGACTGCCTCCTACCACCAGAGAAAGTTAATAAGTCTGTTCACCGTTTGGAGCCCAGCACGTCATCCCCTGATCTGGAGTCTACTGAACACGGTGTCTTATGGACTACATGTCTTCTCCTCTGAATCCCCACTTACCCGCCTTGAACTGTGCTTGGACCACCAGGAACATCGTAAGATACAGCCCAATGGGACTCACTGCATTTACCTGACAACTGCTGTCCAGGACACGGCCGGTGACACCACAGGGTTCCCTTTATAATCCTCTTGGGGGAAGTATTTTCCAGTCTCAGGGTCAGAAGCTGTGCCTCTGAGTAACTGGTGTGCATGCGCCTTGCAGACACTGGGCCATTTAACTGAGTCTCTTTGCACCGTCCAGAAACTCAGGCCAGCTCTCCATAGCCACATCTGCCAAGTGTACAGACCCACACTGCCTGGATTCTGTGCCCAAACCTCACTTCTGGCTTCATTTTATCTTCCCTTCCCTTTGTCTCATTTTCATCTTCACTTCTTTTATCTTTAGTGACAAGCATTTTTAAAAGTGACATCAAGTCTTTTCCAGAACAAACCAGAACTCTAAACTAAACTAGTATTTGGGCTATGTACCACACACATACACACTGCCCATGGCTCTGTGACCAGCGAGCTTTTTACTTTGTTAAACAATCCCCACTTCCCATCCCAACCTCCTGCCCTAACATGGGTCTGGGGTCCATGCTGGCACCTCTGACTGCTGTAAGTCTCCTCACTCTTTCTTAAAGAGATGGATGGACTGATTGATTTTGCCAAGCATTTCACTTACCATAATCCTCATACTAACCCTGGGGATCAAAGCAGAGATGACTTTTGATATTTTGCAAACGAGACAACTGAGGCTTAGAGAAATTCAGTAATCTGTCCATAGTTTCATAGCAAGCTAGAGAATCAGGTCTCCTGGTTCCTGGCTTGAGGGCCCTGACTCTGATTTTAGGGTGCTCCTTCTCCAGCTCATCCCCCTGAGCACAGAAAGAGGGGGGATCCAGTCAGCACTCCACATCCATTTATGGGGAGCTGCTTCTACGTACCAAGTTCCTTGCTGCTCCTAACGGAGAAAGTCAGAGGAAAGGAATGAGTACATGCGTGCACGCGCACACTCACACCACACACACATACACACACACACACACACTCCTTAACCACAATAAAAACAAAAACCAGACAAGAAAATGGAGGATAACATCCTTTATAACACCTAGGCTTGAAAATGACAAGATGGTTTAATGAGGTATTTGGATATGTGTAAAGCTGATAAATTTTAACATCCAAAGAGGAGTTCAGGAAGGGAGGGGTGAGTGTGTCCCGGCTATCTAACAAAGGCGGAGGTAGGAGTGAGCCGAGGGGGTGCAGACACCGGAGCAGGGACAGCCGAGACAGCGGAGAGACTCGTCTGACTGCAGAGGAGGTCTGGGAGCCCAGAAGGGAGTGTGGAGAGGGTGAGCTTAGAGAACAGGAGCACAGAGCTGCACCGGCCAAACAGAGCCTTAGGGGGCCATGTGAGGCTAAGGCAGGGGAGCAGGGATCCTGCCCTCCAGGTCCTCACAGTCAGGCAGGGACCAAAAGCACGAGGATGCCAGCCCCATTCCCTATTAGGCAAAACGCAGCACCATCTGCACAATCCCAGGAGCAAGAGCAGATATTTTATAACTTCCTTTTTTCTTTTTAAGTCTAAATTAAAAATAAATGTTCCCTTCAGCTCTCAGATGTATATCTCTGGTGCAACCTGCCCACATTCCCTCCCGCTGCCCTTTCCAGAACATGGCAGGGGAAAGGAAGAAAGAGATGGATAGAGAGGGAGCCAGTCCACCCAGCTTCAATGCCAGTGGATTGCACCTCTTCCAAGAGGGAAACGATTCAGGCGTGGCCACGCAGACGGGTGGAGAGCGCCCAGAATGTGGCTGGTACCAAGGAAAGTGGAAGGAGAGGGAAACAGGAGCCAACAGCTAGGATTTCTAGCCCAGCCTCCACCCTATCGCGCTGCAGGACCTTGGCCAAATCACACATCCTATCTCTGCTCCCATTTATAGTTCATAACATGGCTGAAGTCCCCTCTGCCGCTCCAGCCCCCTGGCAGCTGTGCTCTCTGCACATCCGTCTGTACCTTTACTGTTCCCCTTCCTCTTGGGTGTCCTACCACGGACCTAGTGATTAACGCTCAGGCTCTGGTCGTCAAATGCTGGTGCCAGCATTTACCAGCTATGTGACCACAGGCAAGTCCCTGGAGCTCTTTGTGCCTCTGTTTCTTCAGCTGTTAAGTGGAGGACAATCCCAGTACCTCTCAGGATGGTTATGAGAGGAAGTAAGGTATGGAGGAAATTCAGCTCAGCGTGCAGCCTGCAGCAAGCGCTCCCTGGATGCTGGTTGCCAGTTCCATTCCTCTCCTCCCATGTAGTTCTTTCCTGGACTTTGCTGGTTTCTTCCTCTGAGCTCCATAGTCAGCATTACACCACTGAACATCATCTCATCTCCATCAGTCTTGGAATACAAGTCTTATCCCTCAGAGAACAGAGCTGCGGAAGGCAAAGTTGGAGCTTTTCCTTCTTCCTCTGATGCCCCCCATGGCATTCAGCACAAAGCTGGGCTCACACCCCAGGCTGGAAGAACACTGCTCATCATTACATAATTATTGACCAGGGAAAGATCTCTGCTGGACTGGGACAATGCACTCCTGACTCCTTTTATTAAGTCCTAATTGCAGGGCGGTTGGGGTAGGAGACTGAGTCTTTGGTCCAGATTATTTTCCACTCCCTCTATCCATACCCTCGCCACGGCCTCATCACAGAAGGAATTTATTTCCTCACTTTTTGGCTCCACTTGGTCATCTAACTTGCTCTGGCTGATGGCACACGGGAGGATGGATGTGGCAGTGTGTCAGTTGAGCCCTGGCTCAGAGGCCTCATGCCTTCCTGCTTGTCCTCCTGAGCATCTAAGGTTGCCACAAGAAGGCATCCCTGAAAAATCCCTGGTCCAAGGAGGAGGAGAGACAGGAGGGCACAGTCTATCCCAGGTCAGGTCACCTTCAGTTGACCATAGTGAGATCCAGAACTGCCTCAGTCAAGCTCTGTCTAGACCGGGCAAACCCCAGTCAACCGCAGATCCCTAAGAATGAATGCTTACAGGCACGGTGGCTCACACCTGTAATCCCAGCACTTTGGGAGGCCAAGGCAGGCGGATCACCTGAGGTCAGGAGTTCAAGACCAGCCTGGCCAATGTGGCAAAACCCCATCTCTAGTAAAAATGCAAAAACTAGCTGAGGGTGGTGGCAGGTGACTGTAATCCCAGCTACTTGGGAGGCTGAGGCAGAAGAACTGCTTAAACCCAGGAGGCGGAGGTTGCAGTGAGCTGAGATCGCACCACTGCACTCCAGCCTGGGCAACAGAGCCCAAAGAGCGACATTATCTCAAAAAAAAAAAAAAAAAAAGAATGCTCGCAGATGCCACTGAAGTGTTGTGGATGTTTTCTACATGACACTATGGTAGCAATAGCTAGCTAATACATGGCTTACTACATATGCAGAGTGACTATGCTGTTCTTTCTAGTCCAAAATTCTGTACCACTATGAATATATGCCTTGAATTAAGTCTTCATCAGGGATGTTGGTTCCTAAGCAGCCTTGCTTATCAAACCCACCCAACCCAGGGGCCATCAGCCCAACTCTAGGGATGCCCTGACAGGCCCAGGAAGAGGGGCAGTTTGTGCTTGAGCCTAGTCTCAAGGCAGAGTAAGGAATGGGGCCAATGGCACCCATATGGTAACTTGCTACAAGAAAAATCACATCTTCACTTTGGGCCTCCTCCTTCAGAGTATTCTAACTGCTGCAGAGAGATGAGGTCTCAATCTGGGAGAGAGGCACCCCCAAATATCTCAATCTGCTTGGCCAGAAGTGGGACATGAACAGCTGAAGATAAAGGCAAGGAGGGGTAAGGCCACTGCCACAGTTCTGTGTACCATGATATCAGGGCTCAGAACTGAGCAAGCCCCCGCCCCTTGGCCACCTCCCATACAAAACTGACTCAAACTACAGGAGAAAGGTTTTTTTAAAAGCGTGGGAAATCTGGAGAGGAAATGAGGTATGCGTCAAAACAATTGGGCGGTAAAACTGAAGCCAGGGGAAGACTACGGGGTATAGAACTGTCCTGTTCGCCAAGATAATGGTAGAAATAATCGTCCCTCTCACCCTTCACCCCGTTTCTACTTGGCTAATCCCTCCTTCCTCATCCTTCAGGTTTTAGTTTAAGCATCACTTCCTCCAGGATGTCTCCTCTGACCCTCACAGTGAGGTAAGGGCTGTCACGCGCTCCCCGGCACCCTGCATGCCTTCTCTGTACCATTCATCTCAGCAGCAAAAAAGTGTGCCTACCTCGAGAGCTTCCAGTAGCTCAGAGGAGGCCCCCTGACGCTGCCTCCCCACATACCCGGAAGCCTCCCAGGTAGAGCAAGTGTCTTTACATCTCATCCCTTTCCACCACAGATTCGCTCAACTCCATAAATGTCCCTCTTTGTTACTGACAGATCCACCATGGGCCCCAGTACCCCAATACCCAACAGATGTCCTGTTGTTTCCTTCTACTTTGTCTCCATCTTCTGATTTATGTGGCTAATGATCTGAAAGTTACACTTCAGTGTATAAGGGGTGTTGCTACTTAAAGTACGCCAGCCAGTTAAAGAAAATCTCTCTGTCAAATGAATGTTTACCCCGGACCGGTCAATTCTAGCTTCACTGGAGCGACACCTCCTGTGTGGTGAGCTAGGTCAACATGGCTGGGGTCTGGTAATGCTGGAGGAAAGCCAGGGAGAACACTGGGATTGGGATTTAAATGTGCAAAAAAGCAGAGGAGGGATGAGGAGGCTTGGGAGATGTCAGGAGGGCCCTGGGACACACCCCTGGAGATGAAGTGGCCAACACCAGCATCTTCTGATACTTGGAGTGTCTAAGTCCATGTGATCATCTGTGCATTAAAATGAAGGAGTGCAAAGTACAGAGTCCAAGCTCTTAATATCTCAAGACAGAAAACAGATTTAGACTTAACCTAAGGCCACCAGATCCAATGACTAGGTGTTTGTGGTCTGCCCTCCTTAGCACCCTGGTCTGGAAATGAGGCTTTTGGTCCCTGAGTTTTGAGAGTCCGATATGACAGGGAGGGGAGGGGAGGGGAGGGGAAAGGAGAGGAGGGGAGGGGAGGGGAAAGGAGAGGAGGGGAGGGGAGCAGCACTTTGGGGAGCTCAGGGCTGAGGGAGGCACGAATGCTCTCTGGGAGAGCCCCAGGCCCATGAGGGAAACCCAGGCCCTGGCATCTGAGGCATTCCACAGCCAACAAGGGAAGAGGGCACAGGAGCAGAGGGGCAATGGAGAGGGCAGGCAGGACGAGGGACGGACCACCAGGGCCAAGCCTGGCTCTGCCTCTCCCCGGCCACGTGCACGGAAGCGGCAGTGCTGTGCTCAGGGGAAACCTGGGAAGGGAGAGGCCGTGGATAAGAAGCGACCACGCTGGCGGGTTTTTTCTGGAAAGATACCTGAAGAAAGGGAGCGATGAACCGCAGAGCCTCAGGGACAGCCTCAGTGCACCGGCACAGCCGCGGTGCTTATGTATAAATTGGGATCTCTTTGCCACACACCGAAGGGGGAAAAAGTTCCCATCTTCAAATGTTAAGCTTAAAATAAGACACTACATGGTTGCCAGTGGATCTGTGAAATCTGCTGACTAAACTGGCACCAGCCTCTGGGAGAAAACCAGCTCGTTTCTCCTGAGCTCTGGGGGGCGAGCAGGGTAGGGCGAGGTGACTCCCGGGCAAAGTGGGAACAGCGTCGGGGTCAAGCCGGGGATGTGCACCTGGGCAGAAGGCAGCTTCACTGTGGTTTCCAGAAGCTTCTCAGTTGAGGCACCTGCCAGCCTTACTCGCCCCTTCCCTTCATCACTCAGGGACCCAGTTCCTAGCACATTCGCTGGCACCCTCGTTTCTATTTTGGTAAGCATTTTTAGTGGCTTCTGCATGCGTATATTTTCTTACCCACTCCATCAGACCAGGGGCTTTCCTAAGGTGTGGACTGGAACTTTCACTCCCCTTCAGACCAGGCATTTGCTTAAATGTTCAGTGCTACCAGGCGACAGCAGGGCCTTGGAGGAGCTGATGGGGCTGCAGAAAGCGCTGGAGCAGCCAGCATGCTCCTTCCACACAAGACGAGGCAGTGGCCCAGGGGTGGGGAGGAATGGGGACGGACCACGTTGCTTGTCCATGTGAAAATGCCAAGGTGGAAGGCCACAGGTTCTTCAAATCCAATGGTTCGTCTGGAGACTCAGCCTCTGGCTTGACTGTTCTGAACCCCAGGATACAGATATTTGGGGCTAGGAAGTGGGGATAGGTGAGCATTGTCATTTCGGTTCTGGCTGCCTGGTAGAGCTGCTGGGAGGTATCCCAGGCCATGCTCCCCATTTTGCCTCCATCATGTATTCATACAGGATCTTGGAGGCCAGGGCATCCTCTTCTCACACCACATGCGTTTATTCATAGAGGGATGTTTGCTCCAGCCTGGGAGAGGATCGGTCCTAATAGGACATTCACAGCATCTGCTTCAGCAATGAACCCCTGAATGGCATGCGAGTGGATCAGCATCCAAGTCCCCCACCTGCCTACAGGGCCATAGTGACCCTGCAATGATGGGCTGGTCTTGGGTAGGGTAAGGCGAGAGTGGAAATGTATGGGGTGAGCCTCAGTAACCCGTTGTGAATCAAAGACAGTGCTGGCATCTACTGGGTTAGCCAGTTCTTCCCACTTGATGGCAGCTGGTAATTGTGTAACACTCCATTTGGCTTCTCAGGGAAAAATGAGCCCCACATTCAACTTTTGCCATTTCAAATATCCACTTACCCAGTTTAACAAAGAGATGATACCACTAAATTGTATATCTTTTAAAGTGTTGATGGAATATTTATAGAAGTTATTATGGCATTTTTGTTTGCCTACCTATCACCATTCTTCCCTTCCTTCTTACTAATAGAATCCTTATATAATTGGGGATCAACTATATACCCAGCTGAATTCTAAATGAAATGTAAGCAGAACTGTTGCATGGAAATTCCAAAAAGCCTCCTTAAAGAGAGGCTGTATCTTAAAGATAAATGTATTTCAGTTGGGAGATACAGCCTACTATTCTTCTTTTCTTTCTCCTTTCTGCAATGTGAATGTGATGGCTGGAACTCCAGCAGCCATCTCCGGCTATGGGGTGACTTTTTACAATAGAAGCCAGTACTGAAAATGGTGGTGTAGAAAAATGGAAGACTGGGTTCCTGATGATACTGTGGGGGTCCTGCCTATCTCCAAACCTCTTTGACATGAGAGAGAAATAAACTATTTTGTTTAAGCCACTGTTATTTTGGACTTTGTTACATGCAGATGACCCTGATCCTAAGTGGCATATTCAGATACCATGCTACAAAGAAAACCACAATAAATCCCAACTGGCAAAACTGTAGAGGTCACTCTCTCTGAAAATAAGACAAGCTAGAACATAACAAAAGAACACATTTTTTAAAACCCAACCACTTAGAATTTAAAATGTGTTCTTCTAATTGACTAAAGAGGATTTGAAATTATAATTTCAAGCTTATTTAGAAAATAACAACATAAGATCACTATATATGAAAACATATCAGATATAGCCATGTTTTAGATATATTCAGAGGCAAATTCACAGCACTAAACACTTTCATTAGAAGGAAAATAAATAAACTAAGCATTCAAGGCAAAAAGTAAGAAAACCAACCACAAACAAAGAAAAGAGGGAAAAAAGGATATTATAAAAACAAAAGCATAAATGAACACTTAGAATATAGAATTGATAAATACATCCAAGAGCTGATTCCAAGACATAGCTTTCACAAATCTAGTTATTTTATCTTTATTTACTTTATGTATTTATTTTGAGACAGGGTCTCACTCCGCCGCCCCTGGCTGAAGTGCAGTGGCACAATCAAAACTCACTGGAGCCTCAAACTCCTCAGCTCAAGTAATCCTCCCATCTCAGCCTCCCGAGTAACTGGGACCACAGGCGCACACCACCATGCCTGGCTAATGTTTTTAACTTTTTTGTAGAGATGAGATCTCCCTATGTTGCCCAGACGGGTCTCAGACTCCTGGGCTCAAGCAATCCTCCCACCTTGGCCTCCCAAAGTACTGGGATTACACGTGTGAGCCACCACTCCTGGCCTCAGTTATTTTAATAGAGCAGATGGAGGTGAGGAGCGGAAAAAGACTCAAAATCAATCAAAAGATAGATCATTATATTTAAAGACATCAATATATAAAACTTTTCTATAACAAAGACACCAGAGAATAAGGGATAAACAGCTGGAGAAGAGACTTGCCATATATATAACCCAAAGGATTAATGTCCAAAATATATAAAGAGCTCTTACAAATCAACTAGAAAAATATGGCCCATGGAAGAATGGACAAAGAGTGTGAACAGGTAATTCAGAGAAGAGGGAATACAAATCGCCAATAAATAAATTTAAAAAGCACCAACATCTTTTCGGTGTTTATGGAAATAAAAATTAAAAGCATAATGAGAACCTACCCCTTCCCCCATCAGCCTGGCAAAAACGTTAAAAAGATGAATGAATACTAGTGTTACGAAAGCATGGGGAAATATAGTCTTTTTGAAGGGAAATTCGGCCGTATCTGTTAAAGATGTACATGTGCGTAGCTTTTTAAGCAGCAAATTCACTTTCTGGAAGTGCCCTTTAGAAACCCTTATCCTTGTGCAAATATGGCTGTACAAAGATTTTTCACAGCACAATCATTTCTAACAGCAAATAGTCGGAAATAACCTCAACCCATCACACTGGAGGAGACAGTGCCATTCAGCAGAGAAAACAAACAACTAAATAAATGAAGCCAATCGTTATGGGGGCAAACTGCTAAGTGTCATAAGCTAACCATAGATATATATGTATATTGTTATATTTTTAATGGAAAAATCCACAAAACAAAAAAAATTTTAAATGACTTAAATGTATGCAGATATCTAGAAAAAGCCTAGAGGCACACACCAAACTTCTTACAGGGGTTACTCTGGGCGGAAGTTTGGGGTTGAGGAGCATCACAAGGACCTCTACTTTTGTTTGCATTGTTTAAATTCCGAGCTGAGAGAACATTCATGTATTACTTGTATAACTTTAAAAATATTCTTTATAAAACATTCTTGGTGGTATTTTTGAATCCCAAAGAACATATTCATGTATTACTTGTATAATTTTATAAAATATACAGAGAAGATTTTTTTTTAAATCCTGGGAGATATTTCTGAATTCCAAAGATAAAGAGAAAAAATACCAAACGATTCCAGGGGAAGGGGGAAGTTTACCTAGAAAGGAAAAGAAAATCAGGCCAACTATTGTTCATGTATGAAAGGGAAAAAAAGACCTCCAGATATGCAAAGATTCAGAAAGGCATATTGGCCCTGTATTCTGAATATTGTTCAAAAAGGTATTCTAGCCAAACAACACAAACACACACACACACACACACACACACACACACACACACACACACACACAGCCTAAATAATTGTGAAGTATAATACAGGTGTTAAGAAAGGCTTTATAAATCTGATGACATTCCAGATGATTTCCAAAAACTTGGCAGGTGTGTGGAGGGAGATAAAATGATCAAGTAGAGAGTAGAGCGAAATTACATGCTACAAGTCTCTTCCTACGTGGGTAGCGTTAGGGAAGTCATACTTATTATTTGACTCTTGATTATAAAGTATATATAATGTAACCTCTCTGTACTATAAAATATTACAGATGAATGGTAAGTAGAGAAAATTACGATGTTCCCCTTCTAAACTAAAGAAACTAAAGGACCTTTTCTCTACTATAAATCAGGAGAAGAAGTGGAAACAAAAACAAAGCTTAATAAAAAGCTAACAGAAACAACAAAACCCATTTGACAGCTGGGCTATGCAGTCATAATGATCAGTGGCAGAATAAATACCAAAGAGTTCCATTTCTCATTAAAATTAAAGGCAGCGTTTCTCAAACTGGGTTAAATGTAAGTAGCCTTTTTATGCAGCAAAAGTAGAATTCAGCTATATTTTGTCCAAAAGAGGTGTGTAACACAAAATGGCACAGAAATTAAATGACTCTGACATAAAGGTATAGGCAATGATACATAATGCAAGTCAATTAAGCAAAATGGGAATAAAAAATATTAAGAGAAGTAAAATTCAAGGCAAGAATAATCAACGAAACAGGGATATTTTGTGTGTGTGTGTGTTTGAGAGACACAGATGATATCAAGAAGACAAAACTGTCTGAACACACCAAACACCATTGCATCGAAATCTATAAAACAACTGCAAGAAATGCAAAGAAATGAAACACACACTCGCACATACACACAATTATGGTGGGAAATTTATAAACCTTTCTCAGAATATTTCAGAACAATGTAGTAGTTTCAGGGCAACAACATAAAAATAGAGGTGTGAATAATACCTCTCTTGATATATTTATATATTTTTAAATATATGTATAAAATGAAATATTTCAAGGATACAGAAAAGTCTAGAGGATAACGAGCATCCATATATGTCCAATCTTATTTTGTCAATTTTTTTGTGAAGATGTTTTTAAGAGATGAAACACTATAAATGCAAACGAAGCACCCCCTGTTCTCCTGCTAAATTTCATTGCTTTCTCTCCCCAGAGGTAAACAGTATCACGAAGCCGGTGCTAATTGTTCCCATGAATGTTTTTAAGGATGCATTAAAAATGTACTCATACACTATATATAATATTGCTTTGCATATCTTTTAACATTATATAAATGACAGAGAGCATTACTACTCTGCTACTATTTTTTCATTCAACATTGTTTTTGAAATTTATCCATATTCATAAATGTCGCCCTTGCTCATTGTTTTCTTTCCTGTGTTAAGTATTCCACTGTGTGACTAAGCCATGACTGATTCATTTTCTTGTTGATGGAATTTCAGCAGTTTCGAATTTTTTGCTATCATAAACATTGCTGCAAATATTTCCTTTTCGTATTTAAATGTCCTTTTGTGTATAAGGTGATGTAGAGATCTGACTTTCTTTCTTTTCCACATAGGTAGCCAGCTGTCTCAGCACCATATAATACTATCAGATGGTTTGTTCTTTTTCTCCACTGATTTGTAATGCCACCTTAGTCAAATCTTAAGTTTCCATATGGGCATGTCTCCAGGTTCTCCGTTCTGTTCCATTGACATATTTGCTTATCACTGTATCAAAACCAAGTTGTCTTATAATATTTGGTAGGGTGAGTCCTCTCCCCCCACCTCATTCTTGAAAATTGTCTTTGCTCTTCTTATCCCTTAGCTTGTATTCATGTAACTTTTCATAGGAACCTGTCAAGTTCCATAACAAATCCTGCTGAGATTATGACTGAAATTACGTTGAATATAGATTTTAATTTGAAGAAAACAAAATGATACAGCTCTCCACTTATTTAGATCTCCAATGTCCTTCAATAAAGTTGTATAGGTTTCTCTATAAAGGTCTTGAATATTGCTTCTCGAATTTATTTTTATATCCCTTATTGTCTAAAATACTATTGTAAATGACATCTTTTACAAAAATCATATTCTAGATGTTTGTTTTAGGTTTACAGGCATACAAATTTTTTTGTATACTTGTCTTACATCCAGAAATCTTTTAAAATAGTTCCAATAGTTTGTCTATTCTCATAAATGTTTTTCTTTCTTTCTTTCCAACTCTAATACCACTGTTTATTTTTTCATGTCTTACTGCACTTGCTAGTCTTCCAGGAAAATGTTAGAAGCAACATCATCAGGCATTCTTACCCTGTCCAACACATCAAGAATTTACCTTTGTTTCATCTTTAAGACAGGTGCCTGCTATGGTTGGTTCAAATAAATTTTATAGACACTATCAAGTTAAGAAAGTTCCTTCTAGACCTAATCTGTTCTGTTTTTATCATAATAATTATTACTGTAAATTGAGTTATGTTTTATTTTATCAAATATTTTTTCTGTATCTACTGGGAAAATCATGTTTCTTCTTCAGTTTCTTAGTGTGACGAACTAATATTAATATATTCTCTAATGTTATATTTGGTAAAAAGCATTTCGTTATGATGTACTTTGATGCATTGTTGGATTCAGTTTGCTATTATTTTATTTCATAATTTTTACATGCAATTTCATAAGTGATATTGGCTTATACTTTTTCCGTCTTATATTTACTTCGGTATTGGTCTCAAAGTGCCTCATTAAATAAACTGGGAAGATTTCCTTTTTTTTCCTCTCTCTTTTTCGTTTTTTTCAATGGAGACGAGGTCTTGCTATGTTGCCCAGGCTGGTCTCAAACTCCTGGGCTCAAGTGATTCCCCTGCCTTGGCCTCTCAAAGTGCTGGGATAAGAGGCGTGAGCCGCTATGCCTGGCACTTTTTTCTCTTTTGAAAGCTTTGTAAAATTGAGTTCAGCTATTCCTTTGGGTACAGTCACCTGGAAGATCAGAGCCCAGTGATAATTTTTGGTTTGTTTGTTCTGTGGTACAAATATTTTAAACTGCAAATTAAATTTCCTTTTATTTATAGGTATATTCAGATTTTAAGGCCAGGTGTGACAGCTCATGCCTGTAATCCCAATGCTTTGGGAGGCTGAGGCAGGAGGGATCACTTGAGTCCAGGAATTTGAGGCTGCAGTGGGCCATGATCGCATCACTGCACTCCAGCCTGGGAGACGGAGTGATATCTTGTCTCCAAAAAAGGAAAAAAAAAAAAAAAAAGACTATATTTCGTCTTTCTAGGCAGTTTTGGTAAGCTGTATTTTCCCAGAAATGTATTCATTTCTTCTAAGTCTTTAAATGTATTGCCTTGAGTTGTTCAATGCATTCAGATCTTTTATTCTGCTACTGCATCTGTAATTACTGTACTTATAGCTAATGCTGTTTATTTGTATCTTCTTTCTTTCGTCTTGATCAATCTTTCTAGAAATGTCTATGTAATTAGTCCTTCCATAGAACCTAGGAATTTACCCTCAAGATATATTCCACCAATATCACAAGATTATCATTCTGGCATTATTCATGATGGCAAAGTATTACAAATAATCTAATGTAAGAAATTATCTAAATAAATCATGGTACTTCCACTTAGTAGAATACTATACAGCTGTAAAAACGTAATAATGAAGAAGATCTCTATAAATCGATATACAGTGATTTTCAAGATATATCAAGTGGAAGAGCTGGGGCAGTGGCTCATGCCTGTAATCCCAACACTTTGGGAGGCTGAGGTGAGCGGATCACTTGAGGTCAGGAGTTCAAGACTAGCCTGGCCAACATGGCGAAACCCTATCTCTACTAAAAATACAAAAATTAGCCAGGCGTGGAGGCACACACCTGTAATCCCAGCTATTCAGTTAGGCTGAGGCAGGAGAATCGCTTCAACCTGGCGTCAGAGGCTGCAGTGAGCAGAGATCATGCCACTGTGCTCCAGCCTGGGCGACAGACAGAGTGAGACTCTGTCTAAAACAAACAAGCAAACAAACAAACAAACCCACAAAAACCAGATGTATCGAGCGAAAAAAACCATTGTGCAAAAGGGTGTACAGATACTTCTCAACTTATGATGTGGTTACGCCTGATAAACCCATCATAAACTGAACATACCGTAAGTTGAAAATGGGCATTTTGTTGACGTGATGGGATGTGGAACACAGAATGCAAAATTCAAAAAAACACTGGCAACAGAGTACACTGTAGTATGGGTTGTTTACTCCTGTGATCACATGGCTGACTGGGAACTGCACTGCCCAGCATGGTTAAAGTATCAATCACATATCTCTAGCCTAGGAAAGGATCAAAATTCAAAATTGCAAGTATTGTTTTCAGTGTCACATATCATAAAGTCAAATAATTGTAAGTTGAACCATCATAAGTTAGACACATCTGTATATAGTATACTACATTTTATATAAGAAAAAAGGGGGAAAGCAGATATTTGTATCTGTTTATTCTCACACAAAAAAAATAAGAAGGAGAAGTTGTTTACCTACAGAGGATAGGTGAGAAGGAGGTAGCAGGGATAGGAAGGGGAGTGGAACTTTTATGAGTATATCTTTTTAAATAGCTTGGACTTTTAAACTATTCCTATCTCCTAAATATCAAAAAATAATAAGAATGGAGAAACAACTAAAATGGAATGCCGACAGAAATCAGTTAAACCTATAACTGTACATCAAGTAGATAACATAAACACATAAGAAAAAAATTCAAGAAACTTTTGAACATGGTACTCTGACTGTGTACTCTCAATAGGATACTTTCTAAGGACAAAAAGAACTTCAAAGAAATCTTGGGCTTTAGTTAGTAGTATTTTGAGAGTGGTATTGATGTAGCAATTCTGAAAACTCTTATTTGTATGTATAAGATTTTGCAAGTGAGTAAATATACTGTTGGAATCTCATTAGGAGAAGGGAGATTCAAATACGAAATGGGAGAACAAATGAACACTGAGATGTTTGATGGGAATTACAGGCATCAGTATAAACTCATGAATTTTTAAAAGTTGTATCTCCTAGCTCTGTCCTCTAAGAATACCAAGAAGCAATGACACTCCAGTAACAATGAGTACACCCAAAATCAAGATCTTGGTTTCTAAGTATCATTTCCTTCTAAAAGGAAACAGGGCTCCTTGGAGAAATCAATTATTCTAGGATGGGGGCGAAGAAAGTACTGTACAGACAAATCTACTATAATCTCAGCACTTTAGGAGGCTGAGGTGGGAAGACTGCTTTCAGTCAGGAGTTCAAGACAAGCCTGGGCAACATAATGAGACTCCATCTCTACAAAAAAATTTTTGAGAAGTTAGCTGGGCATCGTGGCACATGCCTGTTGTCCTAGCTACTTGGGAGGCTGAGGCAAGAGGATCACTTGAGCCCAGGAGTTTGAGGTTCCAGTGAGCCAGGATCCTGCCACTGCACTCCAGTCTGGGTGACAGAGTGAGACAAAATAAAAGAAAAAAGAAAGAAAAAGGAAGGAATGAAGACAGAAAATGAAGGAAAGGAAAGAGGAAAGGAGAAAGGAAAAGAAAAGAAAAAGAGAAAGAGAAAAGAAAAGATGAACCTAGAATATCCTGTTGTGTCAGAGAGTACTGAAGCTCTCAAAGACTAAGGGGGCATGTCAAATAGAGAAACTGCTTTAAGGTTGGGTCAAAAGTGGCCCAATTTGCATATCAAAATAAATAATGACAGGAGTAAATTTTTACCCCTGAATTTAAAAAAAAAAAACACAAAGACTGTATTAACAGTATCTAAATACTGATAGTTTTAAGAAAACATTAAAGGAAGAGGCAGAAGGGAAACTCAAGAGGATGCCAACTAATTAACATGGAAGGAATAATATCTATGATATCTACAGGAAAATTTGATACTATGCAAATACTCTGTTCTCAATTAGTTTTTCTCCAATAGTTTTAACATCTGTTGGTCATTCTTGCTGCTTCCAGTTTTAGACTAATGTGAAAAATGCTACTACAAACATTCACATACAGATCTTTGTGTAAATAAACACATTCATTTATCTTGGATAAATACCTAAAAGTAGGGTTATTTGGTCATATTGTAAGTGCATCTTTAGCTTTATAAGAAACTGCAATACAGTTTACACACCACCTGCTCCAACCCAGGATCCATTCTCGGATCACACATTGCATTTATTATAGTTGTTACCTGCTTTTAGCTTCCCAGGTCTGTATCCAAGAGGAATGACGGCATATATCCACTAAAAGACTTGTACAAGCATGTTCAAAACAGCACTATTTGTTGTAAACCC
Source organism: Rhinopithecus roxellana (assembly GCF_007565055.1). Classification (NCBI taxonomy): domain Eukaryota; kingdom Metazoa; phylum Chordata; class Mammalia; order Primates; family Cercopithecidae; genus Rhinopithecus; species Rhinopithecus roxellana. The sequence goes on from NC_044565.1 coordinate 26,384,426, forward strand.
AAAACTAGAAAAACCCAAATGTTCACCAACAGTAGTATGAATAAAGAAACTCTGAAAATTTATGACAATGGAATATTATACAGCAATGAGAAAAGAACAAACGAATGTTACAGACAATATGTGCAAATCTCACAATGTGGAGTAAAAGAAGACACACACAAAAAAGCACATGTTGATGATTCCATTTATATAAAGTTCAATAACAAGCAAAACTAAAATATAAAAGTCAGAAAAGTGATTTCCTATGGGGGTGGTGATTGGGAAGGACACATGTGAGGTTTCTGAGATGCTGATGATGCTCTAAATCTTTAAGTGAGCTGGCCAAAGTAGCTCAGTTGGGAGGGTGTCAGACTGTTCCTTACCTAAGTGATGTTTACTGAATATGCCTGCTTTTTTTTTTTTTTTTTTTGAGATGGAGTCTCGCTCTGTCGCCCAGGCTGGAGTGCAGTGGCACCATCTCGGCTCACTACACACTCCGCCTCCCAGGTTCACGCCATTCTCCTGCCTCAGCCTCCCGAGTAGCTGGGACTATAGGCACCCCCCACCACGCCCAGCTAATTTTTTGTATTTTTAGTAGAGATGTTTTACCATGTTAGCCAGGATGGTCTTGATCTCCTGACCTCATGATCCGCCCGCCTCAGCCTCCCAAAGTGCTGGGATTACAGGCGTGAATCACTGCACCCAGCCCTGGATATGCTTGCTTTTTGAAAATTTACCAAGCTGTACATTTATGATGAATGAACCTTTCTGTATGTTTTATTCCAATAAAAATAAAGAGTAAACATAATCCTGATTCTAAAACTAAGCAAAAAGAATGCTGAAAATTCTTTCTGAATTAATTTTAAACTTTGATTTTTCAGAAGGCATGCTTCCACTCCTACTTCCCAAGTTCTTTGAGAAAACTTCCCTATGACTAGCAGGTGCTAATGACAACAGTGGGGACAGAAAACGTGCAGGGAAGAAGGCAATTTTCGACTCCATGCTGGATTTAAGTCATCAGGCTTTTTATGAAAAGAGGTTTGTCAATCGGCGTCAAGAGATGCAGTAAGAAATACATATCATTTTATTTGGTAATCTCTCTCCAGGAATTGATTTATCCTAAATCAACAACTCAATTATCTGTGAGCAATAACATAAGTCAGACATTTAAAATTATTTTTTAGAAAAAGAAATCCTTTGAAGATAACACTTACAATTGGCGTCCCAAAAGGAATGTAACCTGTGAACGAGAAGAAAAGAGGCAGGCCTGATAATCCACCCACATCTCACCTGAGATACCCAGGAGCCTCTGGGTTAGGTCTCAGGCCATCAGTGGCCCTAATGAAGGGGTTCAGGTCAGTTAGGCGGGAGGCATCTCCAATCTCACAGACCCTTTCCGCATTCAGCCCTTGCCAGGGTTGTGTCCCCAGCCTCCTCTTCTCTGCTCCCCTTTGACCAGGCAGCTTTCACTCTCTCCTGGAACCCAGAGGCCTGTTCCTGCAGGCAGGGCTGCCCATGGCCTGGGGCATCACTGCTTCACACTTGGTGATCCTCCGACGATTTCCTGCGAGGCACGACACACCCTGCCCACGCTCACTACATGAGGCTGAACATCCTCCAAGGACCCCAGAATGTCTTCCTTCTTCCCTCGGCTTGTCTTTCTAACATAGGCCCTTACTTCCCCGGCCAGCATCATGACCATTTCTGGAAAGAAAATTCCCTCCCCACCTAAGCCATGCACCTCTAAGTGCCAGAACTTCTTAAATCTGTGGCATGGCCGGGTGCGGTGGCTCAAGCCTGTAATCCCAGCACTTTGGGAGGCCGAGACGGGCGGATCACGAGGTCAGGAGATCGAGACCATCCTGGCTAACACGGTGAAACCCCGTCTCTACTAAAAATACAAAAACTAGCTGGGCGAGGTGGCGGGCGCCTGTAGTCCCAGCTACTCGGGAGGCTGAGGCAGAAGAATGGCGTAAAACCCGGGAGGCGGAGCTTGCAATGAGCTGAGATCTGGCCACTGCACTCCAGTCCGGGCGACAGAGCGAGACTCTGCCTCAAAAAAAAAAAAAAAAAAAAAAAAAAAAAATCTGTGGCATCCCCAGTGGCGCAGCAGGGAGCTGGGGTGAAGCGCAGCCAGGCCCTGGGTACAGCCTCCTCGCTGCTCTCAGCCCTCGGGCGAGGCTCCCTCCACAGCCCCAACTGCTGTCAGTGGACAGCCTCTTGTCCCCAACCTCTAACCATGGCAGCCGGTGAGCAGTGGCTGGACAGCAGGATTGGGCTTATTGACTTGCATCTAAAGTGAAGCTTTGCTCCTGAGTGCGCATAATCACACACGCACATGAGCCATGGCTCTCCTACCCACTTCTCTCTGGGGAAGAGAACCAGAGTTTGATCAGGGCCTCAGAGGAATGCATGACTCAAAAAGCTCAAGAATTACAAGAGAAGCCAGGCTCAGGGTGAGAGCCTGCTGTGCCAGGTGCAGGGACTGGGGAGCATCTACAACCACAACTGTAAGATGCTCAGAGCCCTTCCCAGCTCTGGAAGGGCTTTGGGAGGCCAAAGCAGGCGCATCACTTGAGGTCAGGAGTTCAAGACCACCCTGGCCAACATGGTGAAAGCCCATCTCTACTAAAAAATACAAAAATTAGCCAGGCATGGTAGTGTGTGGCTGCAGTCCCAGCTACTCGGGAGGCTAAGGCAGGAGAATCACTTGAATCTGGGAGGTGGAGGTTGCAATGAGCAGAGATCACGCCACTACACTCCAGCTTGGGCAACAGAGTGAGACTCTGTCTCAAATAAAAAGAAAAAAAAAATGCTCAGAGCCTTGAAGTTTTGCATGGCAAAGCAAGGGGGTCACAGGGCACTCAACGCCCCAGTTTACACAATGGCATCACATGTCCACCTACTCCCTGGTTGTTTATTGCTCCCAATGAGGTCAGGCTCTCTGGGGGTGGGGACCCTGACTGACCCATTTGACTTAGACCGCCTTTCTCCAGCCCTCTGAGGCCTTCCCAAAGCAACAGTAGCAGTGCCCTCCCATCCCACCCTCATAACTCAAGGTGGGTGCACCCCATTGCACGGAGAAATGGCAACGAGGAGGCGTCAGCACATCCGTGAGTTTGACTGCAGAGACTCTCAGAACTGTTAGGGGGATAAGCATGCCAGCCTAGCTCGTGTACCTGCTAGTGCTTTCTAAGCCCTAAAGCCCACATAGACACAGCTACCCCTTCAGTGACCACTGGGACTTCCGGGGGCAGGGATCTTGTATTCCCCTCTGCCCCCTGGTCTCCACAGAACAGGAATCCCACCTTCTGTATGTGCACAGCAGTGCAGTAACAGTGCATCCATTCTGAAAGGAGGGCTAATTGCAGGACCAGAGAATAGAGAATTAAGCTGGAGACTGACTGCCTAAAAGGGGCAGGGCAGGGAGCAGGACTTGGAAGGAAACAGCAGGCTACACACTGGTAAGAGAGGGGGAATGACTTGTAGAAGCCAGGGCTTGCTCAGAGGAGGCATCACTGAGGCTGTCCTAGTGAGTGCTGAGTGACGTGGAGTGGGCGGTGCGGGGGACTGCCAGATTTGCCTGTGGAAGGCCCAGCTCCACCCCAACTGCTCAGGCAGAAAAGCCAGGCAAGCTCCATAGAGGATTCTGAGGCCTGGCCCCCGTCTTGTACAGGTGAGCTGAGGTGAATGTATAGGTGCAAATATGGCCACAATTGTGACAGGCTCTGTCCCCTCCTTAGGCCAAACCATCTGGACACTCCTGGAGCTGTGACTGGAGTAAGCACCCCAGGCTGACCAGAACCAGAAGGGCCCCAGGAGCTTACCTGACATTCTAAAGGGCATGAAGATCTTCTCATTGGTGTCCGGGTGTAGAATAGCCTGGAAAAAGCAGGAACAGAGAATGGGGTGGGGACAGGGGTGCAGGGAGGGAGAACAGGGAAGGGGAAGGGAGGAGGGAGACAAGCAGAGGCATTAGGGGAGGAAGAAGGCAAGAGGACAACTTCTCTGGGAAGATTCAGACACCAGTGGCTGTAAGTTGCCTTGTGGCCAGTTAGGCCTTTCCACCACCTGAGGCAAGAGAATACCAAACCATGGGCCATAAACAGATAGCATCCCTTCTCCTAACTTACCCTAAAAGCTGAATGCAGTGGACAGCAAAAGTCCATGGGGAATGGGATCGTGTCTAGGTAGGCACATAATAAGGATTTTGTGGACAGAGCCATGTCTCTTGCAGGAGCTCAGAGAACCCAGGCAAAGGCCAGCCTGGCCTGAGCTCCAGGCTTCAGAGACTCTGGCCCTTGGGTGCCAGGGCAGAAGGAAGGAGTGAAGGAGTCAAGGGCAAATGTGAGAGCCTGGAAGAGCCATGGGAGGAGGAGCTTCCACTAGATCCCTGGGACAGGGCAGGGTTGAGTCCAGGACAGCATGGAGAAGGAAATAGAGAATTCAAAACTGGATTACCTGCTTGATTTTCTGTGCACTCCAGAGCTGGAAGAAAGAGAGAGAAAGGAAAAGAAAATAAAGAACAAAAATCAAAAGCATATATTGGTTTAAGGTTTCCAACCCATGTTTTCTAACCCAGGGATCCAGCTCCAAAAGCATAAGCAGCTCGGGCTGTCCTTGCCAGCCCAGGCTGGGCAGCCGTCCTATCCTGGGGGTGGTATCAGAGAGTAAGGGCCAGAGAGGTCCCAGAATGGCAGAGCTAGGGGACCTAACACGGATCAATGAAGCCAGGGGTTCTCGACTCTGTCTGCACTTTAGAATTCCTTGGATAATTTTTTTCAGCATTTTCCTAAAGCTCCCTAGCTGACTCTAAGTCATAAGCAGGTAGAAACCTCTGATTTAAATGAAGATACTTCAATTGTCTCCCAGAATCACTAGTGGCAGCGTAATATAATTTTTTCAGAGATAGCCTAGATTCCCTGCTGTGCCACTTCTACCTTTGAGCCTCAGTTTCCTCATCTGTGGAATGGGCCTAATAGCCATGCCTCTAACACAGAGTCATTTAAGAGGTGAATGGGAAGCTCTTGGAGCAGTGTCAGCACAATAGCATGTGCTTATAAGTGCTTACTGTTGCTGACATTATTATGCCTGTTGTTATTATAAGAAGGCTGTAGGGAGAAAAAAGTTCCTTTCAAATGCTGATGAGGCTGTCTCTTTCCAGCAAAGAGACAGGTTGGAGAAACAGAATAATTTGTCAAATCCCTCAAATGACCTAAATACTGTATTGCATCGAATCTAAGACACCACTGATCCTAAGATATACTATTATGTGCCACATACGAAAGAAAACTGTGACCGTAATACCAAGACCCCCATCAATTAAAAGACTCATTTCATTTTACAGATGTTATAATGTGATAAATTAGGCCTTTTTTTTTTTTTTTTGGCGGGGGGGGATGGAGTCTCGCTCTGTTGCCCAGACTGGAGTGCAGTTGTGCGATCTCAGCTCACTGCAACCTCTGCCTTCCAGGTTCAAGTGATTCTCCTGCCTCAGCCTCCTGAGTAGCTGGGATTACAGGTACTCACCACCACGCCCGGTTAATTTTTGTATTTTTAGTAGAGACAGGATTTCACCATGTTGGTCAGGCAGGTCTCAAACTCCTGACCTCATAATCTGCCTGCCTCGGCCTCCCAAGGTGCTGAGATTACAGGTGTGAGCCACTGCGCCCGGCCCAGGCCTTTTCAAATCAAGGAAACATGGTAAATAAACATTTACACTGTCCGGGGGCCAGGCACAGTGGCTCATGCCTGTAGCCCCAACAGTTTAGGAGGTCAAAGCAGGAGGATCGCTGAGCCCAGGATCAGTCCACCCTGGGCAACAAAGGGAGACCCCATCTTTACAAAAACTCTTAAAAATTAGCAGGGCGTGGTGGCATGTGCCTGCAGACCCAGCTATTCAGGAGGCTGAGGTGGGAGGAACACTTATGCCCAGGAGGTAGAGGCTGCAGTGAACCATGATTGTGCCATAGCACTCCAGCCTGGATGACAGCATGAGAACCTGTCTCCAAAAAAAAAACACCAAAGGCCAGTATATATTTTTAATGGAGAAAGAAGGCTATGGGGCTAGAAGGAAGATACAGCCAGCAGCTGATGTTAAAGTTTTATAATAGAACGGTTGTTATGCCTCATGTATATGGCAATGTTGGTCATCTGGAACATAAATTAAGCTGCAGAAGTTAAGAAGGCTACTGGGTAGTAAAAATAGAAGTTATAAAATTGATACATTAAAGTTTATGCATTTTTCTCACAGCTGAGTCCCTCAAACCTTACTTCACAGCCTAATTAACTCTTATTTTAGACACATTTCCAACACACTTGATTGTCTGCTATTCCAGACCCAGGCAGATTAGAAGCAGTCGATGTTTAAAAAATAATAATTGGGGAACAGAGGGGACTGATGAGAGAAAAGTCAAAAAGTTGAATCACTGCTAGCACAAAGGTTAAGTGAGAGCCTAACAGCTAAGAGGTTATATATATATATATTTAAAAAAAAAATGATAAAAGGCCAATCCTCCCCTCTTTGCTCAGTAAGCAGCTTCCTGAAGTGCACCGTCAAGTCTGGGCTGTGTCCCTGGTGTGACCCCAGGCTCTGTACACAGACTCCTGACACCCCATACCCTCCACCCCAGTCAACCTTCTGCATCCTCTCCCTCTGGATTCACGGTCAGGCCACTCAGAGGTAGGAACTGGCTTTTCAGCACTGTCTCCTAGCACATTCCAACCCCACAGGGCCTGGAACACAGTAGGTGCTCAATACGTGCTTAATGGAGGAATATTGTCTTCTAAAACAGAAGTATATCTAGACTTAAGTTGACTTCTGATAAGGCACAGTGATGCCAAGGCACAGTTTCATCTCCTTTTCTTCCCAAGTCCTCGAGAAAAGAACAGCAAAGGAATAAACCAGCTGAAAACCCCCTCAGGGAGGAAGCGGACATACAGCAGGCGGAAGATGTCACACATCTTTGAAAGGTGGTAAGCTGATGAAGAGATGAGAGGTTGGCAATGTTGCAGAGGGTGGAAGTGTACCCCACATGCTCAGTGGGAGTGAGTGGGCTCAGCCCAACTAGAGCTCCAGACACCGTGAAGGTGCAGGCAACATGGCCAGAGAGCAGGGAGAGAGGTTGAAAATGTCCCAGCGCACGGAGCAGACGGAGCAGGGAGGCCCAAAGTTCCCGCCCAGGTAATGGAGGTTTATTCTCCAGAGAAGCTGAATCAGAACAGCCCAGACATGGTCACAGGCACAGGGGGACCAGGCAAGGGTCTGAGTGCTGAGTCTCTAAAGGAGCCCGTCTGTGTCCAGCTCCCAGGACACCACAGCTAGGAGGATGGAGACACCTTCTCCAGGGAAACAGAAAGGATCCCAGAGAAATGACCCACAAGAGGGCTGGATTCGTGGACAGGTCATCAGCGTAATGCTGAGAAGGAGGTCCCATTCCAGTGGTCTGATGCTACTGTCTTTTTTTTTTTTTTTTTTTTTTTTTTTACCCAGGCTGGAGTGCAGTGGTGTGATATCGACCCACTGCAAACTCCGCCTCCCAAGTTCAAGTGATTCTTGTGCCTCAGCCTCTCCAGTAGCTGGGATTAGAGGCATGCGCCACCACGCCTGGCTATTTTTTATTTTTTTAGTAGAGACAGGGTTTCGCCATGTTGGCCAGGCTGGCCTTGAACTCCTGCCCTCAAGTGATCCACTTGCCTCGGCCTCCCAAAATGCTGGGATTACAGGCATGAGCCACCTCACCCAACATGGTTGCTATCTTGACTTTAATACAGGCATTGCCACCTAAGGAATTTTGGTCAATGACAGACCACATATACAATAGTGGTCCCATAAGACTACAAGAGAGCTGGAAAATTCCTATGACCTAGTGACCTTGTGGCTATCTTAAAGTAATAGTATAATGCATTACTCACATTTGTGGTAATGCTGGCGTAAACCAACCTACTACATTGCCAGTCATATAAAAGCCTAGCACAACACCTGACAATAATAAACAATGTTACTGGTTTATATGTTTACTATGCCATGCTTCTTATTATTTTATTTATTTATTATTATTTTTGAGACGGAGATTCACTCTTGTTGCCCAGGCTGGAGTGCAATGGCACGGTCTTGGCTCACTGCAACCTCCACCTCCCAGGTTCAAGGGATTCTCCTGCCTCAGCCTCCCGAGTAGCTGGGATTACAGGCGCCCACCCCCATGCCCAGGTAATTTTTGTATTTTTAGTAGAGACGGGGTTTCAACATGTTGGCCAGGCTGGTCTCAAACTCCTGATCTCAGGTGATCCACCTGCCTCAGCCTCCCAAAATGCTGGGATTACAGGCATGAGCCACCGTGCCCGGCCACTTATTATTTTAGAGCATATACCTTCTATTTATATTTAAAAAAAAAAAAGTTAACTGTAAAACAGCCTCAGGCAGGCCCTTCAGGGGGTATTCCAGAAAGAGGCATACTTATCATAGGAGATGACACCTCCTGTGTGTTGCTGTTCCTGAAGACTTTCCAGTGGGACCAGATTTAAAAGACAGTGATATTGATGATCCTGACTCCATGTAGGCCTAGGATAATATGGGTGTTTGTGTCTTACTTTTTAACGAAAACGTTTAGAAAGGTTTTTAAAAAAGTAAAAATGTTTAAAAATAGGAAAGAGCTTATAGACAAGAATTTCTTTGTACAGTTGTACAGTGTGTTTGTGTTTTAAGCTAAGTATTATTACAAAATAGTCAAAAAGTTTTAAAAATGTACAAGTTTATGAAGTAACGCTACTGTAAGCTACAGTTAATTTATTTTGAAGAGAGAGCATTTTTACAATAAATTCAGTGCAGCCTAAGGATATGTGTTTATAAAGCCTACAGTAGTGCACAGTCACATCCTAGGCCTTCACATTCACTGACCACTCACTCACTCACTCACTCACTCACTCAGAGCAACTTCCAGTCCTGCAAGCTCCATTCATGGTAAGTGTTCTATGAAGGTATATCATTTTTTATCTTTTTTTTCTTTTTTTAGACAGGTCTTGCTCTGTCGCCCAGGTTGAAGTGCAGTGATATCATCACAGCTCACTGTAGCCCCCACCTCTCCAGCTCAAGCAATCCTCCCACCTCAGCCTCCTGAGTAGCTGGGACTACAGGCATGTGCCACCACACTTGGCTAACTTTTTGTGTGTTTTTGTAGAAACATGGTCTCCCTATGTTGCCCAGGCTGGTCTCCGACTCTCGGGCTCAAGCAATCCTCCCACTTCAGCCTCCCGAAGTGTTAGGATTACAAGCATGAGCCACCGTGCCTGGCCCCATCTTTTTAATCTTTTATGCCGTATTTTTACTGTAGCTTGTCTATGTTTAGATACACAAATACCATGTGTTCCAACTGCCTACAGTATTCAGTAGAGCACCATGCTGTACAGGTTTGTAGCCTAGGAGTAACAGGCTATGCCACACGGCCTAGGTGTGGAGTAGGCTCTACCATCTAGGTTTGTATAAGTGCACTCTATGATGTTTCCGTAATGACAAAATCACCTAATGTCGCATTTCTCAGAACATATCCCTGATGTCAAGTGAGGCATGACTTTATCTTTGAATTTGAGTTTCATAAGTTAAGCGCAGTGGGAGAATGGAGCACATGCCGGCAGCCTGGACCCTCAGCTCACACGTGGTCCTGTCTCCCACTGCCTCAGCCACCTCCCTGAAATGAGTTCTTGGCCACCCAGCGACTGCTGCAACCCTCCACTCCTGTCAGAGGCCTGGGCGCAGGGAGGGCCATGCAGGCCCCATGCATCAAGTTGTGAGGCAGGACTCCAGGTGCCTGTGAGGGTCTGCACTTTTCCCACGAGTGTCCCCTGTGGCTAAGGAAGAGAAACACTAAAGAGCAAATAAAAAAACACCTTGCCAGGATGAGAGAAGAATGGGGGAAGAGAGAGAACTCAGAAAGGAAGGAAAAGCTTCTTTTGCTTTTTGAACAGGGTCTTGCATTTCTATTTCGTATTGAGTCTCACCAATGATATGGTCAGCTCTGCCTAGAAATGCTGATATTTGGAGGACCCCAATGAAACAGATCACTGCTCAGTGAGCCTACACATGCATACACAGAAAATGAATTCTGAGGAAAGGAGACAATGTAGGAACTAAAGAATATTTTAAAAACACTCTAGCATCTTCAGAGCAGACAGACATGAAAGAGGAACAGGATACAATGAAAAAGAGGGAGGGGACAAATCCTGGCTCTGTCGCTTACTCCATGTGTGTCCCTGGGCAAATCACTTTGCCTCTGTGCCTGGTTCTCCATCAGTAACATGAATTGTTGTACGGGAGGGTGCCCTGGAGTCTGCATTTATGGGCACACAGCTAAGCCTATGATTCTCAGCCTCCCCCACAGTCAAGTGGCCTCCTGGTGCTGGCTAATGGATTGTGGGTGGAAATGACGTTCACCAGTTCCAGTCCCCGAAGCCTCCCAAGTGAGGCCCTAGAAGACACAAGTGAAAGGAGGCATCTTGGCATCATCTTTGGCCTCTGCCAGGTCCCCGAGTTGCAATGGAGTCAGATACGAATGAGAAACAGACCTGACTGTGTTCAGCCTCTGAAACCTGGGCGTTATTTGTACTAACATTTGGCTCAATCTGACTAACCCCAAGCGTTAAATGACATATGCCTATATAAAATATTTGACTCATAGAACGTGCTCAATAGTTTTGCCTAAAATAGAGGGAAGCAATTCAAATGAGCAGTTTTTTAAAGGAGTTAATCATCTTTCAAAGCAACTTCATCTCTATTGTTTTATCCACCAAATGCCTGGGAGGTAGACAGATGCTCTTTAGACTAGGTAAGGCATCTCAGAGAAACTAAGTGACTAAGCCAGGGCCCCAGGGGTCGGTGGCAAGATGGAGACAGGCACCCAGGCCTCCTCACCTGGGTCTCCCCCACACTGGAGCACATCAACATCTAAGGTTGGCCAGAATGACTTATTCACTTATTTAATCCCCTCAACAGCCCTAGGAGGTTGGGATTCATATATCTCCCATTTTTACAGATGTGGAAACTAAGGCTCAGAGAAATTAAGTGACTTGCCTGAAGTCCCACAGCAGGCTGGGCGTGGTGGCTCAGACCTATAATCTCAGCACTTTGGGAGGCTGAGGCGGGTGGATTGCTTGAGCTCAGGAGTTTGAGAATAGCCTGGGCAACATGGTGAAATCCCAACTCTAGAAAAAATAAAAAAATTAGCCAGGCACAGTGGCGTACACCTGTAGTCCCAGCTACTTGGGAGGCTGAGGCAGGAGAATCATCTGAGCCCAGGAAGCGGAGGCTGCAGTGAGCTAAGATCACGCCCTTGCCCTCCATCCTAGGTGACAGGAGTGAAACCCTGTTTCAAAATAAAACAAAACAAACAAAAAAACCTAAAATCAAACAAACAAAAAAACAAAGTCTCGCAGCACTGGGATTTGAACCCAAGCAGTCTGCCTCGAGAGTCCCTGCCCTTAACTACCACTTGCTTCCATCTCTAAAGGCTAGCTCGTCACTGCACTGTTCTGCCCCTCAGGCTTGTCATATATTTTGGAGATCTTTCCACATCAGTGCACAGAAAGCAGTCTTATTCTTCCAACCAAAACCCTTGAATGAATGAAAAAGTATATATATTTATGATATATAATATAATATATATATATAATATTTATATATACACACACACACACACACACACATATATTTGTCATTGTTGTAGAGATGAGATCTCGCTATGTTGACCAGGCTGGTCACGAACTCCTGGTCTCAAGCAATCCTCCTACCTGGGCCTTCCAAAGTGCTGGGATTACAGGCATAAGCCAGTGTGCCCAGTCCGAATATTTTATAAAATGTTTCCTATTGATGGACAGTTCTCTGGCATTAAGTACATTCACATCGTGGGCAGTCGCCATCACCACCATCCATCTCCAAAACACTGCCAGCTTCCCCACCTGAAATTCTCTACCCATTAAATGTGACCTCTCCATTCCTCCCTTCTCCAGCTCCTGGAAATCACTGTCTGCTTTCTGTCTCCACGACATTGACTACACTAGGTATCTCATATAAGTGGAATCACATAGTATTTATTCTTTTGTGACTGTCTTATCTTTCTGCTATTACAAATCATGCTCTAGTGAATTTCACTGGAGTTATTATATTGTGAGAATTTAAAGAAAAAGGATAAATTATATAGAGATTTCTGGCATAATACAGAAGGAACCAATGACAAGGGAGGGAAAGTGGGCAGTTGGGGGAGAGAAAAAGGGAAAGTTTTTTTTTAAAAAAAATCCCTATTCTTTTCATACCTTTAGAATTCTGTATCTTGTTCATATATTACCTACTTTAAAATATTTGTTTAAAAATTAAAGGTAACCACTAGAAAAATATAATAGAAGATGCACAAATTCCAAGCCCTTTATTGACCCTTATCCAACAAAAATCACATCCTGTTGTGTTGTCCATAGTCATAGAACAGAAGCTGGCAGGTGGCTGGCCTGCCACAATTCCCAGCCTCCTCTGCAATGAGGCTCGTCCATGTGGTTGAGACCCCCAGTGGCATCTGAGGGGAAGTGATGTGCCTTTTCCAGGCCAGTGCCTCCCCCTCCATGCTTTCTGTCCCCTTGCTGTGAGCCAGTGCAAGGATATGGCTGCAGCCCAGCCTCAGCCATGAAGATAGCACAACGCCCAAAGACACAGTAGAGAAACATGATGGAAGGAGCCTGGGTCCCTGAATAATCCTGTGGGGCAGAGCTACTTGCCCACCTGGAACTTGAGCTGTTACACAGGACAGAAATAAACTGTCTCATTTAAGCTAGTGCATTTGGGGATCTTTTTGTTACAGCAGCTAGTATCACTTTAACTAATATAACCCATTTGGGGTTATTGGAAACTGCTTCCAGTGATATCAGGAAAAGATTTCCAGGGAAGAAAGGAAGGAATGGAACCTAAAGTGGTGCTTGAGGCTCTTCTTGAGGCATCTGACAACACACCAGCCTCAGAGGTTTTGGGGTGAGGTGGGAGGAACATCTCCATTTTCAACAAAAATTCCTAGTCATGATCTTATCTTGTTTGGGCTGATCCCATCACCAGGCCACGGTGACAACAGTCAGGATCATGGACTTTGGCTCTCTCTTAGTCACTAACTTACATAGTCTGCCTCTGCAAATTACCTCACAGCTTAGACTTGTATTATTTTTAAAATTAGGCAGAAGCAGGGACAGGAGGTAGAAGCAAGTCTCTCCAGGGTCCCTTCCTGTCCTACGGTGTATGAGGCCAGGCCCAGCTTAGGGGGAGAACAGGACAAGGACTCAGGTCTGACTCCTTGGGTCTAGGCTTTTCCCTAGGACCTACCTGCTGGATCAAACGTTGACTTTAAGGGGTTAAATGTTGGATGCAAAAATGGCAGCAGGGAACGTACCACCCACAAGCCAAGAGCTGGTTGCTAGTTTGAAGTTTCACAAGCCAGTCCTGCGAACAGATGATAGAAAAGGATCATCCTAGGATGTCAAGAGTTCGACAGGAGGTCAAATAAGATGCAGTGAACAGGCCATCCATACTGGGAATCTAGGACAGGGAGCACCGCAGCATCTTCTCACTAGACCACTGAAGCATCTCCACTTTAAACTACAATTCCTGCTTAAGACCTCCTCTGGTGTGGGCTCAGTCCATCTCTTCTGTGCCTCTGCTGAGCATAAAACTATGCAGTTTTGATCCCTTGGGACCTACTGGCTCCAACAACAAATCAGTGTGGATATGAGACTTTGAACCTTGCTTGATTTCTCAACTTGGTGAATGAAGACATGGAGCAGGTGTGGAGAAGCAATCTGGGTGAGAGGTGGCTGGACAATCCCAGAAGTTGGCTAATTTCAAAAACAGCCAGCATCTCAGCTGAACTGCCATCTGAACCTATCTGAAGTTCGGTGTAGAGCCCAAGGGAGGGGCAGAGGACACTCACCAACCGGCCTTAGCCTTCTCGGGCAGAGCAGGGCACACCCCCAACACCCAGAGGGAGGAGGAACAGCCCAGCACCACCCCCAGTCTGGCTCGCTCCCCTTCCCCTCTGCCTCCTTCCAAGCTGCTTCTCCAAACCTCCCAAGGCAGCAAAGACAGAGCCTATTTAAAACAACCTCCAGAAGGTAATTAAACAGAGCCTGAAGGGGATCCTTCTGTAAGGCAAAGAATGCCTCCATAAAACAAACAAAAAAAAACTTCCTAATTTATCAGTTGGGCCAATTGCATTATACCTCACCATTAATTTTGTTACCATGGTTACTCCCAGGTAGTATGTGCCTATTGCAAGTCTATGTCGGGTGAGGGTACCCCCAATTCTACAGACTCACGAAAGAAGAGAGACTCTTCGCCTAGTTCTGCAGCATAGCACACAGCAGCAGTCGCAACTTCCCTATACACAGTTTGTTTCTATCCAGACCCGGGTTTAAATTCTAGATCTCCCACTTGCTGGCTATGTGTTTTAGGGCAATATACTTAACCTTTCTGAGCCTTCTCTTCCTCAATTGTAATGTGAGGATGTGAATACTTTCAAAGTTATTGTGAAAATTAATAATTAATTTATTTAACAAATACTTATCGAGCATCTGCTATGTGCTGAACACTGCTCTAGGTGCTAAGGACACATCAGTGACAAAAACGGGCCAAAATCTCTGCTTCTGTTGAGTTTAGAGGGTTGCACAGACAGACGAACAATATGCAACACAAACAATAAATAAGCAAATTATCTGATATGTTAGAAGGATAAGTGCTTCAGGAAACTAGGGAAAATAGAACAGGACAAGAGGATAGCAAGTGTGAGCAGGTGGAAGAGATGGAGATTACAGACATAAGTAAGGTGGTCAGGGTGGGTCTCATTGAGGTGATATTGGAAGAAACACTGGAAGGAGAGAATGAGTCACGCAGTTATCTAGTAGGAGACAGAACAGCTACTGCAAAGGCCCTGAGGCAGAAGTGGGCCTGTCTGGTATGTTTGAGAGACAGCAAGGAGACTGGTGTGACTGGAGTGGACCAAATAGGGGAGAACAGTAGGAGACAAGCTCAGAGAGGACTGGGGGCTTTGCAGGCCAGGTTAAGGACTATGGCTTTCACTCTAAGTGCAAAAGGGGACCACTATAGTTTCTACTAGAACAGTGGTTCCCAACTGGGGGGGTGGATTTTGCACCCAGGGACATTTGGTAACATCAGAAAACATTTTTGGTTGTCATGACTGGGGAGGGGAAGCCAATGGCGTCTACTGGATCAAAGCCAGGCAGGTTGCTAAACACCCTCAGTACACTGGACAGCCCTCACAAAAAAGAATAATCTGGCTCCAAATGCCAATTGTGCCAAGTCTGAGAAACCGTGGAGCAGAGGAACAAACAATGTCCTGTATAATTTCACAGATTGCTCCGTCTGCTGTATCAGCAATGGACAGAGAGGCCCAGGTAGTATGGGGAGATCATCCAGGAAGCCACTGCAGGGACCCAGCTCACAGATGCATCTACAGCACTCAGTACGACACCTAGCACATCATACAAATGACTCAGCTCCTACTGATCACTTGCCTGTTCTGTGCTCCCAGTTAGGGCTATGCTGGGGCTGGCCCAGAAGGGCAGGGTGCTGACCAGGATCCCCAGAGCTTGATGCTAAGAGTCAGGGTAAGACTAGTAGGTCAGCCAAGCCTTCCCTTCAGCATCTGACAAACCTGCTGATGCCCACAGAAGACTTGGGGCACAAGTATTTTTAATCCTGCCTCTGGTATTTGCTCTGCTATTTTCAGCAAAGCCCAAACACAGCTGACCCCATTTCCTTTCTGCCAGAGAAGACTTGCAGGATCTCTTGCATCCCAGCAGCTCTTTCTCCTAGACAGGTTGCAGACAGAAATCCATCCTGCATAGGGGCTCCAAGTAACCCATACATTCATTACCCTGGGTGCAGGGTAGGCACTTAGGAAAGGCTGGCTGTTTCCCAACCTCCGGGGAATGTGGAATGAGGGACAAGCCCCGCCACTCAGGAGCTACAGTGGTTCCCAGTAACCTGCTTACCACACTCCCCATCACTCCAGTCGCTTCTGAGCTGGTTTCTGTAATAGCACTTACTCCTCCCCAGTGCACTCTGGCACTGCCACTGACTGATCCTACCACAATACCACTGTTGTGCTACTCCCTTGCTCAACAGCTTTCAGTAGCTTCCTCTTACCCCACACAACACATCCAGCATCTCTGCCTGGTTTTCAAAGACTTTCACAATCTGGCCTGTAACCTCCAACTTCCTTCTCAGCTTTCTCTTTCTTATCTCTTTTCTCTCTGTCTCTCTCACTTACAGAAGATGTCTCTCCCATTAGACCTCAGAGGCCCAGTATCAGATCCCTGCCCCACCACATACTAGCTATGTGACCTTAGGAAAATAATGCAACCTCTCTGAGTCTCACTAAAAATTGGGTTGATATAGGTACCTACTGACAAGTTTATGTGAAGATTAGCTGAGATAATATGTGGAAAGCGCTAGTACTTATGGTGCAATAAGCACACAGCGAGCGGTGGCTCGCCATGGGGAGGGGTCTTCTATATTTAGCCCCACCCACCTCCAGCTACACCAAACTCTTCTGGCAAAGCCCCAGCACATACAAATGTACAGATCAGAGTCAACATTCAGAAACTTAATTGGCTGTGTCTATGCTTACATTTTTGCACACTGTGGCTTTGTTTTTTTAACTAATAGCTACAGTCCGTATTGGGGTTCCTAGCTCTTCAGATTTTCACCTGCTAAACCCAAAAGGTAAATTATACTCATTTTTATTCTGTCCTCAGAACCAGTGATTCATTGGTATAGCAATCTTTTTTTTTGACACCGAGTCTTGCTCTGTCACCCAGGCTGGAGTGCAGTGGCATGATCTCGGCTCACTGCAACCTCTGCCTCCCAGGTTCAAGCAATTCTCCTGTCTCAGCCTCCTGAGTAGCTGGGACTACAGATGCCTGCCACCACGCCCGTTTAATTTTGTATTTTGGTAGAGACGGGGTTTCACCATATTGGTCAGGCTGGTCTCGAACGCCTGATTTTAGGTCTTGGCCTCCCAAAGTGTTAGGATTACAGATGTGAAACACCATGCTTGGCTGGTATAGAAACCTTTAAACAAGGCAATGGTCCCTGGAGGAGAGAGCAGCCACCCACAACAGAAGACCAAACCAAGGCCATCAGAAGTGAACAAACTATTAATACATTTGCGCATACCCACTGGTAAGGTGTTGTACCTGGAAGTCAGGTTAGATGACAAACTGGGTAAAAAAAGAGAGTGTCACAAGTTAATCAGCACTGCCCACAACACCAGGACAGGCCTGCAAGCCTCGGGACCCAGTTGCAGGCTTCTGGTCCGCACACCTGCAAAGGCATCAGAGCAGGCGCAGAGCCCAAATGCAAGTGAGGACGCTGTCCAGACAGACCAAGAACCACCCGGGCCACTTCAGATGAGCAGGGTCAGCCTGGGCCAGGAACAGTCACTGTTAATTATGGATTGCCAAGCCCTCCAAGCCCTGAGCTGCCATGTCACCACTTATCCCCTCTGCTCCTGTGTCTGCGGAGGTCAGAGGAGGATGTATATTGGCTGACTGAAGCCGAGGGAGGGAAGCATTTGTGAGAGCTGGTGCGGGGGCAGCCAGGAGGCTGGGGGAAGGAAGGGAGAAGGAGGATCTGCCTCTAGGGGGCCATAGTGGCAGGCTCACACCTAGAGCACTGTGCTACCCAGCCACCAGATGGACACTGCAGGCATCACCAACATGAGCCAGAATTGGGAAGCACAGTTAGTGCCAAGCTGCCCCGCTACCCAGTTCCCCTCCTCCCCAGCTCCCTGGAGGCACATGGGGGCTTTCAGGACAGAAAACAAAAGAGGCCCGGGAAACAGGACAGGCAGCTTTAAGCTACTGAAGGGAGCAAAGAGGAGGTAATGTGGCTTCATTCCCCACACTCTGGGAGCTGGAAGGGGTCCCAAGAGGCCAACCTCAGTAAGAAAGGGGCAGAGCGGAGCTTGGGCCAGGAGCAAACACATGGTCCAGAGGCCACAGAGGCAGGATCCAACTCTCACAGGTCTGAGAAGAACACGAAAGGGGCTGGGGACTGCTTCGGCCTGAGTAGGGTGGGGTACCAGGTCACACCATCCAGGCTCTTAGGTGCTCACGGTCAGAGAGAAGTCCCACTGCTCAGGAAAGAGGAGATTGCAGCCTGCCCTCCCAGCTGACGGCTGCCCATGACTCAGCACACAGTGCACACACCTTCAGATGGGCCCCATGTGGGTAGGTACTGCAAGTTTGTCACTCTCCCAGAGCCCTGCACAGGAGCATCTGGCCAAGGTGCTGCTTCTGCTCATGCATTTGCCCTCTACTCCCATCACCATGCTCCAGTCTAGCACATTTGTCCATTCTCTCCTTCTGTAGGGTCTCGCTCCCTTGATCTCCAGTACAGTGTGTGCCTCCTTGCCTGGACCACCCCCACCTGCTCTTCACCAGCCCTGTCAGCCCTCACATCTCAGGGCAGAAATCTCTTCCAGACACCCCGAGTCTGGGAGGGTCACCCCTTCCACGGCTCTGCCATGGTATCATGTGCTTTCAGTGTCACTGCCTGGTTTCTGGTGGTGCAGACAAGAACCTCATCCAGCTTCCTACCTGCTCTATCCCCCAGGCCCTACCCTCGCTTCTGGCCCATAGTGATGGATAGAAGAGAAAAAAGGTAAGAAAAGCTATGTGTCAGCCTACGATGGCTACTATTTGACTAACAGAAGTTCCAGAATGAGAAAAAGTGATGAAAGCAATTAAAAATTTTGCCAGAGCTGAAGACAGGAGTCTTCAGATTGAAAGGGGTAATCAAGAATCCAAAATGATAAATTTTTAAAGAAACAGCATTGTGGAATTTCAGAAACAAATTTCACAGATAAAGAGAAGATCCTAAATATTTCCAAAGAAAGAAAACAGACCGCAAAGAATCAGGAATGAAACGGCATCAGGTTTTTCAACAGCTATATTGGAACCCAGAAGAAAATAGCGCAATGGTCTTCAAAAATCTGAAGGAAAATGATTGTCAACCTAGAATTTTCTCCTCAGCCAAACTGTCAATTAAGGCTGAGTGCAGAATTATAATTTTTCAGACATAAAAAGACTCAAAACTTTCTTCTCATTTACCCTTTTTCAGGAAGCTACTAGAAGAGGTGTTCCAACAAAATGATGAAATACACCAAGAAAAGGAAGACCTGGAACTTGGAGGTAGGCCCCAGAAAGGAAAATTTCAGGAAAACAAAGAAACTCAAAGACAGAAATCTTCAGATTGAAAGGCGCACTGAAAATACAGTCATGCGTCACTTAACAACAGGGATATGTTCTGAGAAATGCATCATTAGGTGATTTCATCATTGTGGAAACAGCACAGAGCATCCTTTCACAAACCTAGATGGGCAAGCCTGCTACACACCTAGGCTACATGGTAGGTAGAGCCTACTGCTCCTTGGCTACAAGCCTGGGTAGTATGTTACTGTACTGAATATATAGACAACTATAACACAATGGTAGATATTTGTGTATGTAAACAGTTTGTGTATATTTGTGTATAGAAACAGTTCAGTAAAAATACGGCATAAAAGATAAACGAAGGTCATCTGCATGGGGCATTTACCATGAACGGAGCTTGCAGGACTGGCAGTTGCTGTGGTGAATCACTGAGTGTGTAGTGGGTGAATGTGAAGGCCTAGGTCATTAGTATACAGTACTGTAGACTTTATAAACACTGTACATTTAAGCACGCTAAATTTATTTTTTTTTTAAATTAGCCAGGTGTGGTGGTGTGTTACTCAGGGAGGCAGAGGTGGGAGGATCGCTTAAGCCCGAGAGTTTGAGGTTACAGTGAGCTACATCGCCCCACTACACTCCAGGCCTGGGTGACAGAGCAAGACCTTGCCTCTTAAAAAAAATTTCTTCAATGAAATGAACCTTAGCTTACTGTATATTTTTTACTTTATAAAATTTTAAAGTTTAAATTTTTAACTCTTTTGTAATACTTAGCTTAAAACACAAACACTGTACAGCTGTACAAAAATATTTTTCTTTATATCCTTATTCTATAAGTTTTCTATTTTAAAACTTTCAACTTTTTTTTTTTTTTTTTAACTATTTAAACTCTTAAAACTAGCTAAAAACTAAGACACAAACAAACAGACTAGGCCTGCACAGGGTCAGGATCATCAAGACAACTCCAGGCAACAGGAATTTTTCAGTTCCATTATCATCTTTTTTTTTTTTTTTTTGGAGACAGAGTCTCACTCTGTTGCCCAGGCTGGAGTGCAGTGGCGTGATCTCGATTCACTATAACCTCCACCTCCTAGGTTCAAGTGATCACCCTACCTCAGTCTCCCAAGGAGCTGGGATTATAAGTGTATACCACTATGCCCGGCTAATTTTTGTATTTTTAGTAGAGACAGGGTTTCGTCAGGTTGGCCAGGGTGGTCTCGAACTCCTGACCTCAAGTGATCCGCCCGCCTTAGCCTCCCAAAGTGCTGGGATTACAGGCATGAGCCACCACGCCTGACCGCCATTATCATCTTATGGAACCACTGTCATATATGTGATCCTTTGTTGACCAAAATGTCTTTATGTGGTGCATGACTGTATTGAAAGGCCGTGGGAGGGTACAGTGAGAGTGAGAGATGGTACAAAGGAAAGTATGCCAAAGAAAAATCTGAGGTAGTTATTAACTCCAGATAAAACAAAGTTGAAAAAGAGACATAATCGTGATACAAACAGTCTGACTATGCAGTAAATGTTATTTCCATAATTTTAACAACATGAAGACTGAATACGTATAGGCCCCAAAACCATGATAACTATTTCAAGAGTGGATATGGATGGGGAAAAGAAGTGTGTTTAGAGGGGTGGATGACAAGAGAGCTGAATCCTCAACTACCGTAATAGATAATCCAAAGGAACTAATTGAGAAATAGCAGTGTAGATAAGCATATTGGTCTGAAAGATAAAATATAAATTTCTATCTGCAGAACAGCAAAAAGTAGTTGCTTCTGGGGAACAGGCATGGGAACTGGGAAGGGATGGGGAACATATACTATTTTTCCTTGCAAGCACTATTTTATTTTATTTTATTTTTATTGATTTTTGAGATAGAGTTTCGCTTTGTTCCCTAGGCTGAATGCAGTGGCGCAGCCTTGGCTCACTGCAACCTCCCTCTCCCGGGTTCAAGTGATTATCCTGCCTCAACCTCATGAGTAGCTGGGATTACAGGCACCCACCACCATGCCCGGCTGATTTTTTGTCTTTTAGTAAAGACAGGGTTTCACCATGTTGCCCAGGCTGGTCTCGAACTCCTGAGCTCAGGCAATCCGCCCACCTCGGCCTCCCAAAGTGCTAGGATGACAGGTGTGAGCCACCATGCCCAGCCCCTTACAAGCACTTTAGTACTATTTGACTTCTTGAATTATGCACACACATGACTTTGAAAATGTTTAATGTTTGAAAAAGCTTTTGAAATAAAGTTTATGAACAAAAAGATAGACTTTGGCACATGAACCATCAGTCTCTGTAATCATTAACTACTACATTCCCTTACCCTCTCCAAAACAAAACACCACCTTCAACATTTCAGGTATCTCTAATGCGAGTTCCTATACGATATTAAAAAAGAATAAGACAACAGTATCCTAATCCTAATCCTCAACATCCTCCCCAATTTCCCACCCTTAACTTGAATTTTTGAACAGTGGTATGCTGGTAAACGTTTAATAATCCATTCTCTGGGGAAAAAGTCCTGATTTGTAGCATTTGCCAACGTCTATGGTGTAAATACTCCCATCATGGCTGATTTCCCACTGTGTTGTCCCTGATCGTGGAATTGGGAAGAAATGCCCACAATCAGCTCTTGCAAGCCAGTGCAGGCTGGCTTCACCAAGCCACTGCCTTTGGACCACCCTAGCCTTATCGGCCTCCATGCTTTCCACTGGACCTAGAGCACAGGAGAGATCTGAGCATCTTCAAAGAGCTTTTAGTCCACAGGGGTATGTACCAGCAGAAGTAGATACAGGAAAGAAGTGGTTCTGGCTGCAGGGAAGGGGTTGGGAATTTCTCACTTTCCTTCCCTTCCCCACCGGCCATGCTCCCACCTCCCACAGAGTTACCTGTTCATTGGTGACTCCTGGGCGCAGAGTTCCGTGCTTATAGTCCTCCAGCAGCTGCACAGCCTCTCTGAGACGTCTCTGCAGAAGAAAGAAAGGAGACATTGAGGGGCACAGATCAAGGGCTCCTGCAAATTTTTCTTTTGTGGGATTATATCAGTATCAAATACTGCCAGCGCAAGGCTTCAGGACTGCCCTCAGTTCATGAGACACACAAAATCACGAAGAAATACCACCTAAATGTTCTTACATGGCAGTTTAAAAAATGAAGTAGAGCTAGCTACGTGTGCTCCCATGGTCATCTCCCCAAGATATTTTGTTGAGTGAAAAAGCGAATGGCCAAGCAGTATGATGCTGTTTGTTGTACCAAATAAACAACACACACGTATCAAATAATATTTCCTATGTGAACATTTATATATGTCGATGTATCAGAAAAGTCCTAGAAGGAGAACAACCAAACTGGTGGCCGGAATTACCTCAGGGTAGGAGGAAAGGGCCAAGACTTGGCAAGGGGTATCATAAGGAACTTTAATCTTAATGTAATGTTGAAAGCTTTTAGGCCGGGCGTGGTGGCTCACACCTGTAATCTCAGCACTTTGGGAGGCCGAGGCGGGCTCATCATGAGGCCAGGAGTTTGAGACAAGCCTGACCAACATGGTGAAACCCTGTCTCTACTAAAAATACAAAAATTAGCTGGGCATGGTGGTACATGCCTATATGCCCAGCTATTCAGGAGTCTGAGGCAGGAGAATCACTTGAACCCAGGAGACGGGGGTTGCAGTGAGCCTGGGGGACACCGTAAGACTCAGTCTAAAAGAAAGAAAAAAAAAAAAGGAAAGCTTTTATAAGGAGGGTTTTTTCCTTTCTTTTTTTTGAGACAAGGTCTTATTTTATCAGCCAGGTTGGAGTGCAGTGGCATGATCTCAGCACACTGCAGCCTCAACAGCCCAGGCTCAAGTGATCCTCCCACCTCAGCTTCCCAGGTAGCTGGGATTATGGACACGCGCCACTGCACCTGGCTAATTTATTTTTTGTAGAGACAGGGTTTTGCCTTGTTGCTCAGGCTGGTCTCAAACTCCTGGGCTCAAGTGATCCACCTGCCTCAGCTTCCCAAAGTGCTGAGATTACAGATGTGAGCCACTGTGCCCGGCCAGGAGAACGTATTTAAGTAGCACTTATATAATTTCTTTTCAACATTTTAAAAACACTGGCAGAGATTTACCTACTAAAGTACATATGGCTACAGTAACTGATGGGGAGAAAGAGAAAAAAAGGATAAAACTGTATGATTTTTTAAGTCTAAAAGCTAAAGAGACAGTAACAGTGACAGAAGGTAGCCTTTGTCCCCACCAAAAGACTTGTGCAAGAATGTTCATAGCAGCAGCATTTATATAGCCCCAAACTGCAAATAATTCATTGTAGAATGGGTAAGTAAACAGCAATATATGCACACAATAACTATTACGCAGTAGTTAAAAAGTAAATTATGGGCCGGGCACAGTGGCTTATGCCTATATATCAGCACTTTGAGAGGCTGAGGTGGGTGGATCCCAAGGTCAGGAGTTCAAGACCAGCCTGACCAACATGATGAAACCCCGTCTCTACTAAAAACACAAAAATTAGCCAGGCATGGTGGCGCCCACCTGTAATCCCAACTACTCAGGAGACTGAGACAGGAAAATCACTTGAACCTGGGAGGTAGAGGCTGCAGTGAGTTGAGATCACACCACTGCACTCCAGCCTGGGCGACAGAGCAAGACTCCGTCTCAGAAAAAAAAAAAAAAATTTGCCAGGCATGCTGTCGAGTGCCTGTAGTCCCAGCTACTGAGGAGGCTGAGATGGGAGGATCGACTGAACCTGGGAGGTTAAGGCTACAGTGAGGTGTGACTGTACCACCACACTCCAGCCTGGGTGACAGAATGAGACCCTATCTCAAAAAACAACAGGCTAGGTGCAGTGGCCCACACCTGTAATCCCAGAACTTTGGGAGGCCAAGCAGGTGGATCACTTGAAGCCAGGAGTTTGAGACAAAATCCCCATCTCTACTAAAAATACAAACAAATTAGCCGGATATGGTGGTGGGCGCCTGTAGTCCCAACTACTTAGGAAGCTAAGACACGAGAGTCGTTTGAACCTGGGAGGCAAAGGTTGCCGTGAGCTGAGATCGCACCACTACATTCCAGCTTGGGCGACAGAGTGACACTGTCTCAAAAATAAATAAATAAATAAACAACAACAGCAAAAAAACAATAAACAGACAACAGTGACAGAAGGAAGCTCATGTCAAGGCCCAGATGAGGGACCCAGACACTAAGGAAGCCCAGCATGGGGGAAGAAACCCAGTGAAGCTGCCGTGTTCCCCTTTTGATAGAGAGATGAGACTCGCTAGGCACAGGAGTGCAGAGACCTCAACATAAACCCCTTAGTCTAAAAGAAGAATGTAGCCTCAGGAAGGGCCCTCAGTAGCGCAGACAGGGTTTTCTGAACTGGCTGCCAGAGTGGGAAATGAAGAGCTACCTCCTGTACCATGGCAGCACGAATAACTGCCAACACAGACAAACCAGTGAGGCCACCCTCGACCCCACAGGCCTGCATGTGAAGCACCCACATGTGAAACGCTGTGGTGGCCAGCATTGGTCTAAGCCAGGCCTGGCCCAAGACAGAACTGTAGGCAGCCAGGGGGCCAGGAACACTTTTCTTACTTGAAATGGCCTGAAGTCTGAAAAGTACTGTCCCTCCCCTTCCAAACATGGAAGGGTCTAGCAGCTCCTAGATTCTAAAGAGCCCCTTCCTGGATACTGTTCATTTCCAAAGTGGAGATAGCTTTGTGGTTGTTTTTATTTTTTTCCCCATTGTACAAGTAATTCATGCTGTTTAAAGAAAATATCAGGAAAAAAAGTGGAAAAGTACAAAAAGTAATCTTAAATCTGTAAACATATCCCTAAGATAACAACTCCAAAAGTGAGGATGATTTTTCTTCTAGACATAATACATTTAATCAACAAAATTGGATTGTGTTATTTGTTTTAACTTGCTTAAGGTCACACAAATAGTAAGTGGGTGATTTAGTATTTGAACCAAGTTTAGTCAGACCCTCACTCTGCACACCCCACCACACACTCCTTCAATACCACCAAAGCCTCCTAGTGATGCAGCGAGGCCCCCACCCCTAAGCCTGCCCCTCCGGACCTGGACAATGAATGCTCTACTTTCCAACGCTGAATGGTGAATGGCCCCGTGTTCTCATTATTTTTGCCACTCCAGGGATTCTCCTGAGTTCCTATAACAACCTGGCCAGATTCCATCTTACTTGACACAGTCATCAAAGGGAGCCCTCCTGACAAAAGAATAAATTCCAAAGAGCCCTAATCTTGGCAAAGGGCATGGGTTGAGAGAGAACGAGATCCAAGGTTCCTGCAGACAAATCTGAGGGCCCAGGACTGAAGGAAGCTGGAACCTGCCTCTGAGAGCTACAGGCTGGCCTTGGACCTTACGAAACCTCTGTCAAAGGCTGAGGGGCTGGGGCCCCAGGCCTGTGGGACAGGCAAGGCCCTAGGCCACCTGTCTGGACAGGGCCCTGAGGCCTGGCTGTTCTGGGGGCTGGTGTCCCTGCTTCAGAGAAAGGGCCTATATCACAGACACTTGGGAAATGGGAGGAGAGTCTCCCTGTTCAAACCCTTCACACGCCCCTGGACTGTGACACTCAGCAGAAGGACCCGGGTATTTGAGGGGTGGGGAAAGCTGGGAGATTGGTGGCAGGGTGAACTTTGCAGGAAGTCTTTTCAACCAGGAACAAACAGGCACCAGCTCCTGAACACAAAGGCTGTGAGGGGCCCCGGCTGGGATTAGCGGGAGGACACAGCCCAGGCTGCTGCTTCCCAAACACTACTCCATCGCCAGCCTGCCAGCAAGTGTCACCATGAGAGTCCCTCCATGTATTTGAGAGGCGTGTGGTCTCCAGAAGATCCCTCTGGAGGGGTCTGCACCCAGGAGGTCAGCTCCAGCAGCACAGAATTTGAACAGAGGAGAATCCTGGCCCCAGTGGTCCTGCCTCAAGGCCCCGCCTGAGGGGAAAGGGTGGGAAGAGGGCAGGATACCCCAATGGAGGGGAATGGGGACAGAGGGACAAGGAAGAAAAAGGGACACAAAAAGGAAAGCTGAGGAAGAGTCATCCGAAGCAAAACTCATCTTTTCTTGGAGAGACCATGCCCTGTTCACATGGGATGTGGATAAGATTACCCCTTTGTATGTGCACACCCTAGAAACATGGCGGCCATCCCCTCTCCGAGAAAACTGGGGCCAAGAGGGAAGGGTACTTCCTTGCCCAATATCACAGAGTGGGTGAGTGACACCTAGAAATCCCAGGAAACCTCAACTCTAGTTCCAAGCCATTTCCATGAGACATCCACACAGAAGAACCTGCTGTACTCATGGCAGCAACCATCTCCCAAAGAAACCTCAGCAATGCCCAAAGCCCCCTAGAACTGATGGCCTTTGAGGCAGGGCACCCCAGGCTAGAAAAAGAAATGGCCTCTTTTACTCTCAAAGCTGAGTCCAGCCTAACACAGAAAAAACAAACATACTTAGAGGAAGCAGGTACAGCTGAAACATGGGCCATTTCAAGCAAAGCAGAGAGTTTGGAAGCTCCAATGGTTATAGAACTAAAAGACTGTGGCGGGGGTGCTGGGGGGATGAACTGGCAGTGGGGCATGCAGGATAGCAGGGAGGTTATGTTCCACCATGTCTTGATGGTTCAGTAGCTGACTGTTCTCACCGGGCCAATCTTGCACTGCTGAGGGCAGGGCCATGTATCCTTACCACGGCTTGACCATTACTAGAGTCACCTCCAAGCAGTGGGTCTTGGAGGCCAAAGGTAATGGTTACATGCAGGCAAAGTCCCAAGCCTTCCTCTTGTCTTCCCTCAGCCATCCCCAACTCCATGTTCCCATCCAGCAGTCCTGGAACTCCCAGGGTTCTACCTGTCTGTGCTGCGATGGGTCCTTGGCTCCCATCAGCCAGGAGCCCACCAGAGGCCCAAAGAAGGGGAACCAGGGACATGTGGCTTTCCCTGTCCTAACCTCTAGTCACCTTAGGAGGCCGAGTGAGGTAAACTGATGCAGTTCCAGCAGCATGACAGGAAAGAAACTGATCCACCTATCCCAAGAACTTTAAAAACAACCATGGCTTCCAGCCTGGCTACCCAACTCTTGGAATTTACTCTAAAATGTAAACTTAGCAAAAACTAAGTGATATGTTGGCTGGGTGCAGTGGCTTATGCCTGTAATCCCAGCACTTTGGGAAGTTGAGGCAGGCAGATTACTTGAGGTCAGGAGTTTGAGACCAGCCTGGCCAACATGGTGAAACCTCATCTCTACTAAAAATACAAAAATTAGCTGGGCATGGTGGCACACACCTGTAGTCCCAGCTGCTCGGGAGGCTCAGGCAGGAGAGTCTTGAACCCGGGAGGTGGAGGCTACAGTGAACCGAGATCATGCCACTGCATTCCACCCTGGGCAATAGAGCGAGACTCCATCTTGAAAAAAAAAAAAAAAAGTAGTATGTCTAAGACTATTTTGTCCAGGAAGATAGGAAACAACCTATCTGTTACACCAATAAGTCTAATGGTTTAATGGGATGGTTATTTATGCCACAAAACTTGATTTTTAAAAATAATAAAGACTTGGTATAGTCCCAGCTACTTGTGAGGCTGAGATGGGAGGATCTCAAGCCTGGGAGGCTAAGGCTGCAGTGAACCATGATCACTGCCACTGCACCCCAAAAATTATTTTTAAAGTTATAAAGACCTCGAAATGAAAAGAATAAAAAGTTTATGTTCAATGTCATAATTGCCAAAATGTTTGCAGATGGACAAGAACTTGAAGTATATAAGGGTACTGACAATGGGGATGTTTTAAATTTAAAAATTCCTTTAAAGATTTTAAAGTTACACTATCCAGCGCTGTCTAAAATACATTTTTTCTTTTTTCTGTTTGGTTATTTTTTCCTTTTTTTTTTTTCTACAATTCATTTAAATGTACATCCTCACTTGCTGCTATTGGGACTATAAACATAAAATCTTGGGACAGGCGTGGTGACTCACGCCTGTAATCGCAACGCTTTGGAAGACCAAGGCGGATGGATCACCAGGTCAGGAGTTCAAGACCAGCCTGGCCAAGATGGTGAAACCCTGTTTCTGCTAAAAATACAAAAATTAGCCAGACATGGTGGCAGGCACCTGTGATCCCAGCTACTCAGGAGGCTGAGGCAGAGAATTGCTAGAACCCGGGAGGCGGAGGTTGCAGTGAGCCAAGATTGTACAACTGCACTCTGGCCTAGGCGACAGATCAAGACTCCATCTCAAAAAAAAAAAAAAAAAAAAATATATATATATATATGTGTGTGTGTGTGTGTGTATGTGTATACATATATACATATGTATATAAAATCTTGGTACAGGTTGGTATAATCTGCAGGACAATGATATGGTTTGGCTGTGTCTCCACCAAAATCTCACCCTGAATTATAATAATCCCCCCATGTCAAGGGCAGGGCCAGGTGGAAATAATTGAATTATGGAGCAATTTCCCCCATACTGTTCTCATGGTAGTGAATAAGTCTCACAAGATCTGATGGTTTTATAAATGAGAGTCCCCCTGCACAAGCTCTCTTGCCTGCCGCTATGTAAGATTTGACTTTGCTCCTCCTTCACCTTCCACCATGACTGTTAGGCCTCCCCAGCCATGTGGAACTATGTGTTCATTAAACCTCTTTCCTTTATAATTACCCAGACTCAAGAGTATGTCTCTATTAGTAGCCTGAGAACAAACTAATACAGTAAATTTGGAAATATTTATCTAAAGTCTTTCATCTGGATATTCCACTTCTAGAAATTTATCCAAAGGAATTAAAGAAAGTACAGTGAGATTTTTGTATGAGGATATTTACTGCAATATTATTTATGAAAAAGACTTGAAACCACCTAAATGGTCAACAAGAGTAAATAATTAAGTTATAGAATAACCATGTGATGAATTATTATGCAGTTAAACACATTTTGAAACATTTCATGACATGAAAAAATGCTCATATATTCATAGATAAAAGTATATACTCTAGGTATCATGGATACCATGGATATCCATTGCTATATAATCACGTATGACATCTATGTATCATGTATATACACATATCATGCATATGTACATATGATTCCCTATATTTATATAGAGATATAGATATATACATATTATATCAGTCATCCCTATTTTTTTGTTTGTTCTGTTTGTTTTTGAGACAGAGTGTCTGTCACCCAGGCTGGAGTGCAGTGATGTGATCTCAGCTCCCTGCAACCTCCACCTCCCGGGTTCAAAATTCTCGTGCCTCAGCCTCCTGAGTAGCTGGGATTACAGGCATGTCCCAACACACCCAGCTAATTTTTGTATTTTTAGTAGAGAGAGAGTTTCACCATGTTGCCCAGGCTGATCTCAAATTCCTGACCTCAGGTGATCCAGTGCTTCAGCCTTCCAAAGTACTGGGATTATAGGTGTGAGCCACTGCACCCAGCCAGTCATCCCAATATTGTACATATACATGCACCAAAATGTTAATGTTGATTATTTCTAGCAGGTTGGATGATAAACAGTTTTTTGTTTTCTTTAGACTTTTATATGTCTTCCAGTATTTAGGAATTACTACCAGAATCACATCACATCAGGAAACACACAATGTCAGTTTGTTTTCAATTGTTAGGGATGCTAAGTTTGGTCATCTTGCTAAAAGGTGTCCACCATTATAAATAACATTGCAATTAATACCCTTGTATATAAATCTCACTGTACTTAATTCCTTTGGATAAATTTGTGGAAGCAAGATTTCTGAATGAAAGACATTTTAAGGTTCTCCATTATAAAGGTACCCTTTCTCCTTTGTAATTGCTAAGTAATCCGCAGGGTGATACTTTGAAAGCAAATGAGCATTCGGTTTCCCAATAATATTTTACTCTTTGGAAATAGTATTTATTCATGATCTTGGACAGAATCAGTTACTTCACTGAGAGTTACTAAAGGTAAAAAGAAGAGTTTCCTCATCCACATTTTTAGTTTTACTATGTTATCTTAGACTATCTGTGCTGCTATAACAGAACGCCACAGACTAGGTAATTTATAAAGAACAGAAATTTATTTCTCACAGTTCTGGAAGTTGGAAGTCCAAGATCAAGAACCAGCATTTGGTATCTGGTGAGGGCAGCATTTTTCTTAAGGGAGGAAGGCTGTTCCTCAACACGACAGAACGGCAAGAGGGCCAAACCCTGTGTGAAGCCTCTTTTATTTTTTGAGACAGGATCTTGCTCGGTCACCCAGACTGGAGTGCAGTGGCATGATCACAGTTCACTGCAACCTCAACCTTCCAGGCTCAACCGATTTGAGTAGCTGGGACTACGGGTGCATGCCACCACACCCAGCTAATTTTTCAAAAAATTTAGCTCAAACTCCTGCGCTCAAGTGATTCTTGACCCTTGGCCTCCCAAAGTGTTGGGATTACAGCTGTGAGCCACCACACCTGGCCAGGCCTCTTTTACAAGGGCCTTAATTCCATTCATGAGGGAGGGACCCTCATGACCTAATTGCCTCTTAAAGATCTCACCTCTTAATACTATTACATTTGGCATTAAGTTTCAACACCTGAATTTTGTATGGGACACATTTCAGCCATAGCATCTTACCCTGCCCCCACAAAATTTATGTCCTTTTCACATATATTCATTCCATCTCAGTAGCCTCAAAAGTCAGTCATTCCAGCAGCAACTCTAAAGTCTAAAGTCCAGAGTCTCATCTAGAATCCTCTAAATTAGATATGGATGAGACCCAAAGGTGTAATTCATCCTGAGGCAAATTTCCCTCCAGCCATGAGCCTGTAAACTCAAACAAGGTACATGCTTCCAAAGTACAATGGTGGGACAGGTACAAGACGAATATTTATCTTCCAAAAGGGAGAAGTATGAAAATAAAAAGGAGTACCAGGTCCTCGGTAAATCTAAAATCCAACAGGGCAAACAACATTTGATCTTGAAAATCATCTTTGATTCCAAGTCCTGCCTTACCAGACACACTGGGGCAGGAGTTGGGCCCCCAAGCCCTTGGACAGCCCCAACCCCATGGTTTTGCCAGACAGCCACGCTTCAGCTCTCACACACTGAGGTTGCATTCCTGCGGCTTTTCCAGGCTGGTGCTGCATGCTGGTGGCTCTATTGCTCTGGGGTTGCAGAGACAGCCCTATCCCCACAATGCCACTAAGCATTGCCCAGGTGGAAACTGCAGTGGCTCCACCCCTGCAGCAACTCTCTGCCTGGGCCTCAAGGCTGTCTGCAACATCCTTTGAAATCTGGGTGGAGGTAGCGCCGCAGCCACAGCTCACACACACACCTGCAGAGTTAGCACCACATGGATGCTGCCAAGGCTTACGCTTCTGCCCTCTGGAGCAGTGGCTCAAGCTGCACCTGGGTCTGCCTGAGCCACAGCTGGGGTGGCTGAGAAGCAATGTGCCAGAATACAGTGGGCAGAGACAAGGGGCAGTGAGCCCTGAAGTCCCATAGACACTCTGCACCCCTCCTTAGAAACTTCTGCCCCTCAGGAGAATGGCATAAACCCGGGAGGCGGAGCTTGCAGTGAGCTGAGAACCGGCCACTGCACTCCAGCCCGGGCGACAGAGCGAGACTCCGTCTCAAAAAAAAAAAAAAAAAAAAAAAAAAAAAAAAAAAGAAACTTCTGCCCCTAAGGTCTTGGCACTCTGGGTCTGTGATGGATGTGGCAACCTCAAAGATCTGAAATGCCTTCGGGGGTCTTTCTCCCATTGTCTTAATGAATAGCACCTGGCTTCCTTCTAGCCATACTAATCTCCTTATCAAATGGTCACTTGGCCACACTGCTGGCTTTTTCTCCTCAACATAATTTTTTATTCTTTACATGGCCAGGCTGAGAATTTTCCAAATATGTATGTTCCGCTTCCCTTTTCATTATAAATTCTACCTTTGAATTGTTTCGCTCTTCTTATATTTTACTAGAAGCAGTTAAGAGAAGCCATGAAGCATCTGAATGCTTTGCTGCTTAGAGATTTCTTCTGCCATATATCCTAGTTCATTGCTCTCAAGTCCTGCCTTCCATAGGCATAATTTAGCCAAGTTCTTTGTCACTGTAGTAAGAATGGCCTTTCCCCCATTTCCAGTACCTTGTTCCTCATTTCTGTCTCATGCCTTATCAGAAGGGTCTTCACTGTCACTATCCCGTAAGTTACTTCTAAAAGGAAGGAGGCTTTCCCTACGGCTCTTCTCTTCTTAGCCCTCACCTGAATCGCCTTTAATGCTCTGTTCATGGCAATGAGACTTTTTCCAGCACTTTTTATTTTGATTTTTTTTTTTTTTTTTTTTGAGATGGAGTCTCGCTCTGTTGCCCAGGCTGGAGTGCAGTGGTGCAATCTCGGCTCACTGCAACCTCTGCCTCCTGGGTTCAAGCAACTCTCTGCCTCAGCCTCCCGAGTAGCTGGGATTACAGGCGCCCGCCATCACACCAGGCTAATTTTTGTATTTTTAGTAGAGACGGGGTTTCACCATCTTGGCCAGGCTGGTCTTGAACTCCTGACCTTGTGATCCACCTGCCTCGGCCTCCCAAAGTGCTGGGATTACAGGCGTGAGCCACCACCCCCAGCCTTCCAGCACTCATTTCAAAACCATTCCAGCCTCTACCCTTTACCAAGCTCCAGAGCTGCTTCCACATTTTTAGTTATTTGTTATAGCAACACCCCACTTCTGTGGTATCAATTTCTGTTGTAGTCCGTCTGTGCTGCTATAACAGAATACCACAGGCGGGTAATTTATAAAGAACAGAAATGTATTTCTCACAGCTCTGGAGGCTGGAAGTCCAAGATCAAAGAACAAGCATTCAGTGTCTGGTGAGGTCTGCATTCCTCAGAGGGGAGAAATATTATGTCCTCACAGAGAAGAAGGCAGAAGGGCAAGAGACCCTAACAGCTGTGGGAAGCCTTTTTTATAAAGGTCTTAATCCCAGTCATAGCCTAACCATTGCGTAAAAGCCCCCCCTCTTAATACTATCACATTCACCATTAAGTATGGAGTGGACACATTCAAACCATAGCTTATGAACTCACAGATTTTTTTTTTAATTTGATGTGTTACAATCCATTGCTGTTTTTCTTAACGCTCAAATTGCCCCAATGCAGCCAAAGGATTTCCTTTTAAGCCAGTTCCTGTGTCTCCATCATTCTTTGAGCACTTCCTTGCTTTCTGTAGCAACACTTGCAGCCTCAGACCTGGAATTCACCATTTAAGAAGCCCTCATTCCTTTTTGTGGATAGCGGTATGCAGAAACCAAGATCTGGGTACTAAGTGTGTTCATAGTTACTGTGGTGTCGTAAGTTCTAGGCCCTTTCAGAAAACAGAGGCAGAAAATTAGAAAATATTAAGAGAGAGAGACAGTGTATGTGTGTGTGTATGTGTGTGTGATGAGTGCATATTGGTACCTCCAATTAAAATACAACATCACATAGTTCTGTCTTTTCCCCTACTCTATATTTGTATCTCTGATCTCCCACAGTGAAAATACTGGTTCTCCACATCAGTATAATTATTTATTCTATCCTATAATACACCCCAAATAGTTTCAGATTATGACACGAGTTCTAGTATTCAATTGTTGCTATTAATACTATTTCAGTTAGTTTTCTATGCCCTTCATGATGATAATCTGTCAGCCATTCATTTCCTTAAGTAATTATTGAATTCAGGATAGCAAATGCCTTCCATCTTTGGTCCATAATTCAGATGTCATACAGCCTTGCCCTTAGAGATCTAGATCTAATTCCCTGGCCTACAGAGAAAGCCAAAGATTTCTCCCTTTCGCTTCTGTAAGCTCCCGGTGGTTTCCTTCATTGAAAATAATTCTGCACACACTGCACCCTGGCAAGGAGACTCACAGCCCTTCAAGATTCCCCCAAATGGCCAAGCACTGTGGCTCATCCCTGTTAATCCCAGCACTCTGGGAGGCCAAGGCAGGTGGATTGCTTGAGGTCAGGAGTTCAAGACCAGCCTGGCCAAAGGCAAAACCCCATCTCTACAAAAATACAAAACTTATCCAAGCGTGGTGGCATGCACTTGTAGTCCCAGCTACTCAGGAGGCCGAAGCATGAGAAGTGCTTGAGCCCAGGAGGCAGAGGCTGCAGTAAGCCAAGATGCCACTGCACTCCAGCCTGGGCAACAGAGTGAGTGAGAGTCTGCCTCAAAAAAAAAAAAAAAAAAAAAAAAAAAAAAAATCCCCCAAATAATCTCTTGCAGAGATTTCACAAACCAGGCATATTTTGATGACAGCTTTCCAGGAATTATGGTAGAAGGAGTAACAGTGCAAATTCACAGTTCTCACAAACACAGTCAGCATCACTCATCTCAAAAGAGCCCCCAGCCACACCTCACTGCGGCATCTCTTTATTGGTCTTTCAGCTCATCCCAGTATTATGGTCTCCTTCCCACTGTTTTTTTTTTTTTTTTTTTTTTTTTTTTTTTTGAGACGGAGTCTTGCTCTGCCGCCCAGGCTGGAGTGCAGTGGCCGGCTCTCAGCTCACTGCAAGCTCCGCCTCCCGGGTTCACGCCATTCTCCTGTCTCAGCCTCCCGAGTAGCTGGGACTACAGGCGCCCTGCCTCGTCGCCTGGCTAGTTTTTTTTGTATTTTTAGTAGAGACGGGGTTTCACCGTATTAGCCAGGATGGTCTCGATCTCCTGACCTCATGATCCGCCCGTCTCGGCCTCCCAAAGTGCTGGGATTACAGGCTTGAGCCACCGCGCCCGGCCCTCCCACTGTTTTTTTCCTCCTCTTCCTTCCCTCTCCTTTCTCCATTTAGGATCAAAATGCACCATTCTTCTCCTCTGTGAAGCAGAGCAACCTCCTCCTCCGAAGCTTTGTTCAAGGCATTCTTAGAACAAAGACAGCCTTCTTCCTAAGAAAAATTATAGTGAATAAAATTTCCTCTGCCTTATTACACATACAAGGGTTGGGATCTTTTTAAAGCATGGTCAGTTATAAACTACAAAGAAGTACCTGCAAAATTCCCTCAAGAGGAGTTTCTCCATTGG
This sequence comes from Rhinopithecus roxellana, assembly GCF_007565055.1. Classification (NCBI taxonomy): domain Eukaryota; kingdom Metazoa; phylum Chordata; class Mammalia; order Primates; family Cercopithecidae; genus Rhinopithecus; species Rhinopithecus roxellana. Next base: position 26,419,685 of record NC_044565.1, read on the forward strand.
TTCAGCTAATGTCCCTCAGAACCAGGTCACCAGATGGCTCAAGCTACCTAGGATCTTTCTACTTCTGGACCCTCCAGCTTCCAGAGCCACCTCCTCAAGTCCTCATGACCTCTACTGCTCTCCCATCATCACAGACAAATGGGCTCATCCAAATTTCCTCCAGCTAAGCAGCAACCACCCCACATTCCCTCCCAGGGCCCTGGGAGGAAAACAGTATTTATAAGCCATGGTCTGTGGACTGACTCCAGCATTGAGGAGGAACCTGGCCCTCCCAGTGCCCCACAGCTCATGGGAGGGACTCAGAGGCCTCTAATTTCCCATTGCATTGATGGAGATGACCTCACTAAATAACCTGCCTAGGCTAGAGCCAATGAGGGGTATGGCCACTATCTTGCTAGCCTAGAGGTCCCATTCAGGGCCCTTCCAGACTTTTTAAGGCTAGAAGATCTTCTGTTGGCAGAAGCTTTCAAAAAGGCCAGTACATAGCCTGGAAACAATCCCTAACGGGGATACAGTGCGGAGGAGGGGTGCAGATCTTTCTAAAAAGTCTATCTCAATCTCTGATGAGGGAAAGGAACATTGAAATTTGAAAAATATTCTAAAATTGGAGTTGCCTTCATTATCTTCTAGTCAGTAAATATTTAAGTTGCTTTGACATTTAATAGTTTTTTTCAGGTACGAAATTTTAAAAATTTACTCATAGGAGAAACGGGTCAAAAATGATTGAGTGATGTAAAAGAATATTGGGGTCTTTCAAAATGCAAGAGTTGAAGAATAAAATTGTAGTACAAGGAAGAGAGTAGTGAAATGAAATGGTCTGAGAATGGGAGGAGGAGGGACTGGGAAAAGGGACGGGGGGGCCCTCCTGGCACAGGTAGCATGCCGTCCCGTAGCTGCTCATCCATCACCAAAACCCCTGCCTGTTCATGGTAATCTGGGAAGCAATGAAATACCTCCCTGTTCCCCCGTCTCCCTCTACCATGTCTCAATGTGCCTTGAAGTCTACCATTAGCACTTCTATCCTTTACGTCTCGGCTGACTCCTCCACCAAATACATGGCATTTCTGTTCAGATTTTAGGACTGCAAATGTGTCTTGTTTTGCACAGTTCTAGAACTTTCTAGAATCATACATTAGGTGGGCTAGATAAGTAGTTTCTCTAGTTTTGTGCTCTTCCAACTTTTTATGTAATTGCACTAATTATTCCTTGATCACTTCTTAGGAGAATCCAGACAGAGCCCAGGCCAGCTACTAAAATACCTATGCCCTTTGTCCTTCTGAGATGCAGTAGGAAACCACCTGTCAGGGTAATTCCCACATTTCATATTACCGGGCTGCTCCCCTGGACATGAGGGGCGATGGCCCTAGGCCCAGATGCCCAGCAAGCCTTGTGCTCCTTCTATCATGTCTTTTCTCTCCCAGAGCTGGTCAACTCCAAGGCTTAAAGCAAGTAACCCAATGTCAGCACAGAGAAGATGTGCAGTGAAGTGCTGCCCACATAAGGGCCAGGGCCAATGCTCGGGCCTTCTGCCATGTAATCTTAGGCAAGTTCCCCAAACTCAGGTTATTTGAACAGGAATGCAAATGGGGTGAGTATAAGGGTCTGGAGACAAGTGTACCCAGGTTCATACCCTGGCTCCATCACTTGCCAGCACCATTTGCATGAGGCTTAACTTCCAGTCTGTCTTTTTCTTCATCTGTAAACTGGAACTTATAATAGCATCCACATCTTAGGGCTGCTTTGAGTTAATCTGATAAGTTAATGCATGTAAAATGCTTACAAATTGCCTTGTTCATAGTACTTAATAAATATTTGACATTTTAGGCCAGGCACGGTGACTCACACCTATAATCCCAGCAATTTAGTAGGCTGATAGGGGTGGATTTCTTGAGAACAAGAGTTTGAGATCAGCCTGGCCAACATGGCAAAACCCAGTCGCTACTAAAATACAAAAATTAGCTGCATGTGGTGGTGCATGCCTGTAATCCCAGTTACTCGGGAGGCTGAGTCACGAGAATCACTTGAACCCAGGAGGTGGAGGTTGCAGTGAGCTAAGAACATGCCACTGCACTACAGCCTGGGCAACAGAGCAAGACCGTCTCAAACAAAACAAAACAAAACAAAACAAAACAAAATTTGACATTTTATATGTACATGTATTCCTACATACATTTGTAAATACATACAAAACATCTGTCAAATTAGCCCGGCGTAGTGGTGGGTGCCTGTAAATCCAGCTACTTGGGCAGCTGAGGCAGGAGAATCGCTTGAGCCCGGGAGGTGGAGGTAGCAGTGAGCTGAGATCGTGCCGCACTCCAGCCTGGGGGACAAGAGTGAGACTCTGTCTCAAAAAAAAAAAAAAAAAATCTGTCAAGTCCAGGCGCTGTGACGCACACCTGTAATCCCAGCACTTTGGGAGGCCAAGGTGGGCAGATCACCTGAGGTTGAGAGTTCGAGACCAGCCTGACCAACATGGAGAAACCCCATCTCTACTAAAAATACAAAATTAGCCGGGCATGGTGGCACACGCCTGTAATCCCAGCTACAGGGGAGGCTGGGGCAGGAGAATCGCTTGAACCTGGGAGGCAGAAGTTGCAGTGAGCCGAGATCACACCATTGCACTCCAACCTGGGCAACAAGAGCAAAACTCGTCTCAAAAAAAAAAATCTGTCAAGACATACTTCTTAGAATGGCTGAAATAAAAAAAGATTTTTAAATTTGACAATAGCAAGTGTTGGTGAGATACTGGAGCAACTGGAACTCTCATCATTTGCTGATGGAGATATAAATTGTACAACCCTTTGAACAACAGTTTGGCAGTTTCTGATAAAGTAAACATATATTTACCACACTTACCATAGGATCCAGCATTCCCATTCTTACTCCTTCAAGAGAAATGAAAGCATACATCCACACAAAGAATGTTCATATAGTTTTATTCATAATAGCCAAAAAACTGGAAAGAATCAAGGTGTTTATCAACAAGTGAATGGATAAATTCTGGAACATCCTTTCAATGGGACACTACTCAGCAGTCAGAAGGGATTAACTACTAATACATGCAATGACACAAATAAATCCCAAAAGCATTTTTTTTTTTTTTTTTAAAGATAGGGTCTCACTTTGTTACTCAGGCTGGAGTGCAGTGGTACAATCACGGTTCACTGCAGCCTCAACCTCTCAGGCTCAAGCGATCCTCCCACCTGAGCCTCTCGAGTAGCTGGGACTACAAGCATGCACCACCACACTCGGCTAATTTTTTAAAATTTTGTAGAGACAGGTCTCACTATGTTGCCCAGGCTGGTCTTGAACTCCTGGGCTCCAGCAATCCTCCTGCCTCAGCCTCTCAAAGTGATGAGATTACAGGTGTGAGCCATTGCACCAGCCTCAGAAACATTGTGTTAAGGGAAAGAAGCCAGATACAAAAGGCTGGATACTGTAGGATTCCATTTATATGACATTCTGGAAACAGCAAAACAATAGAAACAGAAAGCAAATGACTGGTTGACAGGGGGTGGAGACAGGGAGGAACTGATTATAAAGAGGTATGAGGAACATGTCAGGGTGATGAAAATGCTTCACATCTTGATTGTCAATAAGGTTTGCTTCTGTGTCCCCACCCAAACCTCATCTCAAATTGTAAACCCCATAATCCCCACATGTTGAGAGAGGGATGTGGTGGGAGGTGATTGCATCATGGGGATGGTTTCCCTCATGGTGTTCTCATGATAGTGAGTTTGCATGAGATCTGATGGTTTTATAAGTGCTCAGAAGTTCCTCCTCCATTCCTCTCTCTCCTGCCACCTTGTGAAGAAGGTGCCTGCTTCCCCTTCCACCATGATCATTTCCTGAGGCCTCCCCAGCCATGAGGAACTGTGAGACAATTAAACCACTTTCTTTTATTAATTACCCAGTCTCAGGAATTTCTTTATAGCAGTGTGAGACCAGACTAATACAATTGTGATGGTGGATACATGACTGAATATGACGGTCAAAACTCAAAGAACTGCACACCTAAGAAAGGTAAATTATACCTTACTAATCTGATGTTAAAAGCCATTAACAGCTGTTACCTATGGGAGGAGGGAACTAAGTAGGGAGGATGATTAAAGGATACTTTTTTTTCTACTTAAACATACTTGTACTGTTTGAACTTTTCTAATGAGCAAATAATTTATGTACTTGATAATAATTTCATTAAAGTTTTAAAGAATAACAATAATATCTATCTTGAAGGGGTGTTGTGAGATCCAAATGACATAATGTAAAAAGCATACAGCACAATGTATGAACTCAGAGACAGACACATAGATACATAAATAGATAGCTACAGGTAGATAGAATTTGTTACCTTCCTCTCTTACCTCCCACCTCCCCTATTCTTTTCACTTCCCCATCCTCACCCTCCCTTAATGACCCACATATTCTGAAATGACAAGGTACAAAGGCCAAAAGGCCACTGAGGGTGACAGTCATGACTTACCTCAGTGACAAAGAGTGTACGAGGGTCGATGATATCCAAAAAGTGCCTGAAGCGGCCATAGAAGGATGTCTGAAGGGGATGAGAGAGAAGAGTGAACGGATCAGCCGCTGTGCACCCATCTCCAGACACTGGGGAGCCCTACCCTTTATGATTGGGGTCCCCCGGTCCCCAGGACTCCCCATGTGGGTGATAAATGCCAATGAGGCCTCAGAAATCTAAGGACAGCTTTCCTGAGGCTGAGAGTTTTCCAAAGTCAACTCAGAGAGACCACTGAGATACTCAAGGATGGACCCATCTGCTCTTCCAGGTGCCTCCCATTTTTCCCCCTCTCTCCCAATGCCCTGAGATCTATTCTGAGCCTATTAAAAGCTCCCAAGCATCCCTGGACATGTAGGTTGAAGGTGAGGCCCGGCCCCAGCCCTCTCCCAGCCTCCCTGTCTTGCTCAGGACCTGAAGTGACAGAGCGTCCTGCCTGCCCCTCACAGGGTCCCTCCCCAAGGTCCAGCTCTGCCTCCAGGGGGAGGTTCCCAAGTGCAGCTCAAACCTGAAAGCACCAAGCTCACAATCCTCAGGCCCTCCTTCATCCAGAATCCTGTAGCTGCTGAGGTGCAGGACAAGAGGCAGCTCCCCCAACCTTGCCCCAGAGCAGGGGCTGTGGAAAAGGAGGGCTTTGTGCTAAGCGCCACAGGCATTAGAGCACAATGAAAGGAAACCAAGCAACCCAGCTGCTGGGCCTTCTGCCCTGGGGACTAAGCCAGCTGGGCAAAGCCGAGCTCAAGGGGAAGACAGAGGGTGCCAAGGTCGGGGATGAAGGGGAAGCTGCAATCGCTGGGGGTTCATGCCTCACTACACTCTGGGCTCTGCCCCAACTTCCTCCCTAGAGCCCCACAACTCTCCAAGCACCATCCTTTGCACAGTGGAGGAAACAGAAGCCTCCACATTCCCTCCCCTTATTTATTTATTTATTTAGTTATTTATTTGAGATGGAGATTCTCGCTCTGTTGTCCAGGCTGGAGTGCAGTGGTGCAATCTCGGCTCACTGCAAGCTCCGCCTCCCAGGTTCACGCCATTCTCCTGCCTCAGCCTCCTGAGTAGCTGGGACTATAGGTGCCCACCACCACGCCTGGATAATTTTTGTATTTTTAGTAGACGGGGTTTCATCTTGTTAGCCAGAATGGTCTGGATCTCCTGACCTTGTGATCCGCCCGCCTCAGCCTCTCAAAGTGCTGGGATTACAGGCGTGAGTCACCATGCCCGGCCTCCCTCCCCTTATTTAGTAGGACACCAGACCCTGCAGTAAATTCCTGTTCCTTTCCCTTCCCAATAAAGACCCTGCAATAGGCTCCAGGTCACCTCAAAGTATTCCCACACACCAGTTCTCATCCCACCTCCATTTCTCTCCCACCATGGCACCCTACATGAAGCAACCTCTAACCCCTAATGCTGCCCCTACCCAGATGCTGTCTCTCACAAACCAGATCAACCTTCAGTCCATTCCTAATAGAAACAGCTGCCTAACCTCTTATAATCCACACAGCCTGGACCATTTCCCCATTAAAGACATACACAAGGGAGGCTCACAATGCTGTCCTGGCAAAATTTCACCTCTAAGAATGTAGTCTAAGGAAACAATCCAAGATATTCAAAGATCTGGTCAGGTGTATATACCAAGGATATTCACTGCTGCATTATTTACAAAGATGGATGGTTAAATAAATGCTGGTCCATTCATATGACTGAATACTCTGAGGCCTTTAAAACTATGTTTTCAAACATTCATGACATGGAATAATGCTTAAAATTTTATGAAATGCATATAAGCAGTGTGATTCCAACTCAATAAACAAGGGGATAAACAGAGCTAGACAGATACTAAGTGAAAAGCAAAAAGACCAAATGACATCCAGATCCTGGTCCACTAACAGGGACCAGGGTTCCTCAGGAAAGGAGCAGATTCAAAGGCTGGGGTAGGGAAGGTGCAAGATGAAACTGGTACATTTTGTTGCACCAAAAAGTAATGAAGTCTTATCCCTAAAAAATGACGGGGACATGTTAAAAGGATCAACGAAGGGCAGGTGGTACATTGTGTTCTTCCAAATGTGATACCGGGGAAGTCCACAGCATCACTCACATAATATTCCACAGCGACTAAATAAATCTAATCACGAGAAAACAAAACAAACCCACACTGACATTCCATAAATTAATTGGTTTTGTTCATCAAATATGTCAATGTCATAAAGACAAAGAAAGAGTGGGAATGAGACTGTTCCACATTAAAGAAGCTGAAGAGACAACTAGATGCATTGTGTAACTCGGGACTGGATCCTGGCGTAGAGGAAGGAATGCTCTAGAGCATTATTGAGACAAGTGACAAAAGTGGAATATGGACCATAGGTTAATAAAAGTGTTGTATCCATGTTAAATCTCCTGACTATAATTACCACACTGTGGTTATATAAGAGAATGTCCTTGTTTTTTGTTTTTGTTTTTGTTTTTTTTTCCGAGACAGAGTCTTGCTCTGTCTCCCAGGCTGGAGTGCAGTGGTGCAATCTCAGCTCACTGTAACCTCTGCCTCCTGAGTTACCAATTCTCCTGCCTCAGCCTCCCGAGTAGCTGTGACTACAGGCTTGTGACACTATGCCTGGCTAATTTTTTTTGTATTTTTAGTAGACATGCGGTTTCACCATGTTAGCCAGGATGGTCTCCATCTCCTGACCTCATGATCTGCCCACCTCAGCCTCCCAAAGTGCTGGGATTACAGGCGTGAGCCACCACGCCCAGCCAAGAATGTCCTTGTTCTTAAAAGATATACACTGGGCCGGGCGCAGTGGCTCACCCTGTAATCCCAGCACTTTGGGAGACCAAGGCAGGCGGATCACCTGAGGTCAGGGGTTCAAGACCAGCCTGGCCAATGTGGTGAAACCCCGCCTCTACTAAAAATATAAAAATTAGCTGGGTGTGGTAGTGCAATCCCAGCTACTTGGGAGGCTGAGGCAGGAGTATTGCTTGAACCCGGGAGGTGGAAGTTGCAGTGAGCCAAGATTATGCCCTGCACTCCAGCCTGGGTGACAGCAAGACTCTGTCTCAAAAAAAACAAAAAAAAGACATATACTCTGATGTATTAGGAGATGAATGAATACAATCTATTCGTAAATAGTTGAAGAAAAATAATGTGTAAAAATACAAGGCAGCCAAAAAATCTGGAAACGTAGGTACTATAATTGAATGTAGATTGACGATGTCCTGATGATATCATGTATATTTGCTATCTTTCCAGACTTTATAATTACTTGTAGACAAAGAGAATAAAGGAAATGTGATAAGATGTTAAAAATTGGTAGATCTAGGCAAATAGGGAAGTTTTCCTTATTCTTCTTGCAACCTTTCTGTAAGACTAAAAGTGTTTCAAAATAAAAAGGTAAAAATTATATTTTCAAAAAAGCTAGATGAAAATACACTAAAATGCTAATAGAGATTGCCTCTGGGTAATAGGCTTATGTATGATTTATATTTCCAGATCTTTAAATTGCTTTTGAAATAAAAAAATCGATATTATGCATAATATGCAGAAATGATATTACATTTGAAAATACATATTTAGAGTAAAATGCAAGCCAATCACAGTGGCTTGCTCCTATAATCCCACCTACTTGGGAGGTTGAAGTGATAGGATCACTTGAGCCCCGGAGTTTAAGATCAGTCTGGGCAATACAGTGAAACCCCACCTCTACAAAAAAATTTTAAAAATTAGCCAGGCATGGTGGTATGCACCTGTAGTCCCAGCTACTTAGGAGAGTGAGGTAGGAGGACCACCTCAGACCAGGAGTTTGAGGTTGCAGTGAGCTATGATCACGCCACTGCACTCCAGGCTGGGGGACAGAGTGAGAGCCTGTCTCCAAAAATAAAGTAAAATATGAACTGATATTTTAAGTATTATATTTTATTATGAGCTCCTGAAGGACATGGGCTATTGAATATTCCTTCCTTATCCTCCCTGGTTCGAAGTCTCCTTACATATCTGGAAGGAAGGGTCTCCTGCCACAGGAATCCTTGAGTGGGCTGATGAGTGGCCAACAGCCTCAAGGCTTCTCGGTGGGGTAGAGCTGGGCTGGGCTTTGAAGGGAGGGCAAGATTAGGAAAGGATAACAGTATGGCAGCTAATGGTTCAAGGAGGGAAGAGGATGAGCAGGTGCAGAGGAGAGAACCTGGAAGTAGAATGGCCTGAGTGAAGTAACTTTTTGAAGATAGTCCAGCAGAAACTTCAGCCTCTGACTTGTCCTGTGGGTCTCACACTATCTTCATCCTGTCCCAGTCCTGCCAGCCTTCTTGCGTCACTTTCCACCACAGCTACTGGGGGAGACTCCCAGATAACGCATTTTGCTACACAGACACCTACAAACGCCTAATGAGCTAGGCTCAGGGTGAGAGGTGACAGTGTGCTAGCCGCCCTTACTCTCAGCACCTCCTCAGCCTCGGTGTCCACTCTGGTGGTGCTTGAGGAGTCCTTCAGTGTGCCACGGTGTGGGAGCCCCTCTCTGGGCTGGCTGAGGCTGGAGCCGCCTCCCTCTGCTTGCTGGGAGGTGTGGAGTGAGAGGCAAGGGCGGGAACCGGGGCTGCGCTCACGGGCCAGCGTGAGTTCCGGCAGGCGCGGGTGGGTGGGCCACTAACACAGAGCGGCCAGCCGGCACCACCGGCCCAGGGCAGTGAGGGGCTTAGCACCTGGGCCAGCAGCTGCCCAGGTTGTGCCAGGTCCCCCAGCAGTGCTGGCCCACCGGCGCCGCACTCAAATTCTCGCCGGGCCTTAGCTGCCTCCCCACCACACAGGGCTCCAGACCTGCTGCAGCCTGCCATGTCTGAGCTCCTCCCCCTGAGGTTGGCTCCGAGGCGGCTGGAGCCTCCCCGACCTGCGCTGCCGCCTGCTCCCTGGCGCCGGATCCAGTGGACAGCCCAAGGGCTGATGAGTGCAGGTGCCGCTCGGGACTGGTGGGCAGCTCCACCTGCAGCCCTAGTGCAGGATCCACTGGGTGAGGCCAGCTGGGCTCCTGAACTGGATGGGGACTTGGAGAACTTTTATATCTAGCCAGAGGATCATATGTGTACCAATCAGCACTCTGTATCTAGCTAACCTAGTGGGGACTTGGAGAACTTTTCCATCTAGCATTCTGTGTCTAGCTCAAGGATTGTAAACACACCAATCAGCACTCTGTGTCTAGCTCAGGGTTTGTAAATACACCAATCAGTACTCTGTGTCTAGCTCAAGGTTTGTAAATACACCAATTGGTACTCTGTATCTAGCTAACTCTGTATCTAGCTAACTAGCACTCTGCGACTCTAACTCAAGGATTGTAAAGGCACCAATCAGCTCTCTGTAAAGTAGACCAATCAGCTCTCTGTAAAATGGACCAATCAGCAGGATGTGCGTGGGGCCAGATAAGGGAATGAAAGCAGGCTGCCCCAGCCAGCAGTGGCAAGGCGCCAGGGTCGCCTTCAACACTGTGGAAGCTTTGTTCTTTCACCCTTTGCAATAAATCTTGCTGCTGCTCACTTTGGGTCTGCTCTGCCTTTATGAGCTGTATCACTCACCGCGAAGGTCTGCAGCTTCACTCCTGACAGGGAGACCACCCACCAGAAGGAAGAAGCTCCAGACACAACTGAACGTCTGAAGGAACAAACTCCGGACACACCATCTTTAAGAACTGTAACACACCGCGAGAGTCTGCAGCTTCATTCTTGAAGTCAGTGAGACCAAGAACCCACCAATTCTGGACACAAGGGGACACCAAATGAACAAGCCCTCAAAGAGCTCAGAGTCCATCAAGCTAGACTAATAACTATAAACAAATAACCACAAAACACTGATCAGAGTTTAAATGAAGCATCGTAAAATGCACTGGGGACACAGAGTTCTTCCTATGTCTTCCTAGCGTAAGTCAAGGAGGTATCCCAGAGGAGCTGGCACCAGGGGATGGATAAGTTTACCTAGCAGAGGAGGTATATGCAAGAAGATGAAAGCATGAAACTTAGTATCAAAAGTTGCACGGGACTCCTGTGGTCTCTTCATTCATTCACCATTCAACCCACCACCAAAGATCTACTGTGTGCCCAGCACTGTGCTACGTCCTGGAAGTAGTAAGGTTGACCAACTGTGGGGAAATGAGGAAGAACAGCCACAGATGATGCCTCGCTTTCTAGTGAGACATGAATGTTTGTTAACCAGAATGGGGACAGCAAGAAGCATACTGATTAAGTGGGAAGAAGATAAAAACTCTGTATTGGTCATATCAGTCTGCGATATTTAAAGGGCTTTCCAGATGTAATTTTTCAGCAAACATTTGGACTGAGATTCAAGAAAGAGATTCTGAGTTGGAAATGTCAGGTACAGATTGGTCTAAGACCCCCACCCCACCCACTATAGAGGTAAACCTATAGTCTAAGTCAGATTTACTGACTCACTCAACAAAGAGGGGCACAAAGCAGAGAATTATGGGGTGCCTTGCCAAACAAAGAAAAATATTTAGTATATAATTTAAGGAAGATAGAGTAAAATTTAAATGAAGCAGTGCTTCAATATGCTCCACGCAAACCAAGACCATATGGAAAGGAGTCAACGTAAGTCTGGACCAACCACTCAGGGTCTTGTTTCCTTAAAAACTATAAAGTTAAGATTAATGAGAAATGTTGTGACCAGAAACCCCTTATTTGCAGCTATGGGTTCATTCTCTGAGGCAAAGTGACTTAGACCTGCCAATCAAGAGGTAGATGGTTCATTCCTAATGATATGATTTAAATAGCAAAGTTCTTGGCAGTGTAGGACCTCATAGAGTGAGACATGAGTATGAAAGAGGTGGTTACTAGAAGAAAGTTGTTCCATACTTTGTAGCTCCTGTGGGTCCTTGTGAGAAACATTGTTTCTTTGCAGCTGGATCTGTGTCTGTTCCTTCCTGCCTGATGAATGAATGGCAAGGAAGGTTTTTACTTTCTCAATTATTTTCTCAATAGTTTAAAATGTATAGCTTCCCTCCCAAATTCAGCTCCCATCTTTTACCCCCTCCCTCCCAAATTGAGCTCCCATCTTTACCCAATCACACAATCCGTGGATGTTTTTCCTCCCCTTTTTCTTTACCGGAAGAATGAGTCAGTCAAGTGATTCCTTCTCTTTCTCTTCACAAGAAAGGTGAGTCAGCTAATTCTCAGCAGGAGCCCCAGGCCTGCAGCAGCTGCTGCCTTCCCACTTCCACCAGCCAGCTCTCTCCCATCTGCAGGCCCCCCAGTGAGAGCAGGCCTTGGGAGCAGCAGCTGAGGGCAAAGATCCCTGAAGAAGCTAACAATGCCCCCCAAATACACACACCAGACCTCCAAATTACTGCTCTCCGGGATTAGGAATAATATACTCACTGAATCTACAGCCCAAAGCAGAAAGGCTGGGCCAGCCCAGTAGTCCTGAATCAGCTGCACCCTGAACCACCTGGGTACTTAAAAAACCAGGCCATACACCCAGGGATTCTGATTCTATTGCTCTGGGGATGGCCTCCAGCTATCAGTGTCTATTTAAAAACCTGCCCAGTGTGACTCTTGGAAATGATGACCCCTCTCCACTGCACAAACCAGCCCATGAGCAGCATCAGAAAAAAACTCACTGTCTCGCCTATAGGAAGTAAATGATTAAAATACATAACCACCTGCAAGGTACTGTGATTTTAGAACTTTATTTCAAGCAAACTATGAGACATTTCCCCTCGCCTCCCAACTCTCAGCCCACACAAACCTCCCAACCTTGAAGTGAAGAAAGCATTTTTCTGCCCAGCAAGCTCTCCATACCCGCCCTGTGCAAACAGCCTGCTCTGCCTACTAGGCCTTTGTCCCCAGCACACTCATACCCCCAGTCATCTCAACAGATAAGTGAGACTTCCGAAAGAGCAATGAATTTTTGTTTTATTTTTGAGACAGCGTCTCACTTTGTCACCCAGGCTGGAGTGTAGTGGCACGATCACAGCTCACTACAACCCCCACTTCCTGGACTCAGGTGATTCTCCCACCTCACCCTCTGGAGCAGCTGGGACTACAGGCATGTGTCACCACACCTGGCCAATTTTTATATTTTTTGTAGAGACAGGGTTTCGCCATGTTGCCTGGGCTGGTCTCAAACTTCTGGGATCAAGTGATCTGTCCCCCTCAGCCTCTCAAAGTGCTGGAATTATAAGCATGAGCCACCACACCTCGCCAGAATTTGTTTAAAAAAACTTCTTTCCTTCTTTTTTGAGACAGGGTCTCACTCTGTTGTCCAGCTGGAGTGCAGTTGTGTGATCATAGCTCACTGCAGCCTTGGACTTCTGGGCTCATGGGATCCTCCTGTCCCAGCCTTCCAAGTAGCTGGGACTACAGGTACATGCCACCATGCCCAGCTAGTTTTTCAATTTTCTGTAGACATGGGGTCTCACTATGTTGTCCAGGCTGGTCGCAAGCTCCTGGCCTCAAGCAATCCTCCTGCCATGGCCTCTTGAAGTGCTGGAATTACAGGCATGAGCCACTGTACCTAGATAGCATTTTTTTTTTTTTGGTGGGGGGGACAGTTTCGTTCTTGTTGCCCAGGCTGGAGTGCAACGGCGCAATCTCGGCTCACTGCAACCTCTGCCTCCCGGGTTCAAGCGATTCTCCTGCTTCAGCCTCCTGAGTAGCGGGGATTACAGGCGCCTGCCACCGCTCCCAGCTAATTTTGTGTTATTTTTAGTAGAGACAGGGTTTCACCATGTTGGCCAGGCTGGTCTCAAACTCCTGGCATCAAGTGATCTGCCCGCCTTAGCCTCCCAAAGTGCTGGGATTACAAGCATGAGCCATTGTGCCTGGCCCTGGACAACAATTTATTTACAGATGGACTGAAACACAAATGGGAGAAAGTATGTGCGTTTGTTTCCTGTCCTGGGGCCCCAACATGGCAAACATGGTATGTGAGCCAGAAGGGAAAACAGTGAGTTCAGGAGAGGAAATCAGCAGAAAAGGAAGAGGAAAGGAAGCAAAGCAGGTCTCAAAGGTTCTCTGGGTGCTGCGCTGTCATCTCCTCCCTTTCATTAGGCAGTTGGAGTAGTGGTTTAATGCAGACTTTAAGTTTACAGGAGAAACAAGGGACAAAGGAACATGCTAACCACTACCACAGAGATGCCATCAGCTACATTGAGAAGGAGGGGAATTCTACAGGGATGAACAACTGTTTCTTCAACAAAGAGGAAGGGAAAAGAGGAAGAGAGAACTAACGGATTAAAAGACACAAAAGAGGCCAGGTGCAGTAGCTCACGCCTGCAACCCCAGCACTTTGGGAAGCCGAGGCGGGTGGATCACCTGAGGTCAGGAGTTTGAGACCAGCCTGGCCAACATGGCAAAACCCCATCTCTACTAAAAATACACAAATTAGCCGGGCGTGGTGGCGTGTGCCCATAATCCCAGCTACTTAGGAGGCTGAGGCAGGAGGATCACTTGAACCCGGGAGGCAGAGGTTGCAGTGAGCTGACATCGTGCCACTGCACTCCATCCTGGGTGACAGAGAGAGATTCTGTCTCCAAAATAAATAAATAAAAGATACAAGAGAGATACCCAAAGGTAATAATATGTGGAACTTACGGGATCCTGATTCAAACAAATCAACTACAAATAAATTATGTCATGATCAGGGAAATATGAATAGTGACTGGTTACTTGATGATATTAAGAATTAATGGGCCAGACATGGTGGCTCATGCCTGTAAATCCCAGCACTTTGGGAGGGTGAAGCAGAAGAATCGTTAGAGGCCAGGAGTTTGATACCAGCCTGGCAAAATAGCAAGACACCTGTCTCTACAAAAAAAAAAGAAAACAAACAAACAAAAAAAATATATATACATATACATATACATACACACACACACACACACACACACATATATATATATGTGGCCATGCATGGTGGCACACCCCTGTAGTTCCAGCTACTTTGGAAGTTGAGGCCAGAGGATTGCTTGAGCCCAGGAGCTAAAGGCTGCATTGAGCCATTAATTACTGTTCCACTGTACTCCAGTGTGGGTGACAGATAGAAACCCTGTCTCTAAAAAACAGAAAAAAGAAATAATGATTTTAGGTGTGTTAAGGGCGTGGTTATGTTAAACAAATTTAAAAAACCACCAATATCATGTGATAAAGAGAGCACTTCACCTCTGTGATATTCTTACCTCCAAACCCATAACTCCGGTCTACCCAAAAGAAAGACATTAGGTAAACCCAAGTTGAGGGACACTCTATAAAATATCTTCCAAAATTGTCAAGGTCATCAAAAACAAGCAAAGTCTGAGAAACTGTCCCAGGTACTATGACTGCCACAGACCAGAGGAGGCTAAAGAGATATGATGACTAAACGTAACATGTTCCTGGATGGGATCCTGGGACAGAAAGGAGACATTAGTGTAAAAAAAAAAAGTAAAATTAAGTCTGGAGTGTAGTTAATGATAACGTACCAATGTTAGTTTCTTAGTTTTGAAAGATATAAAGTGGCAATGCAAGACGATAATAGAGGACAATGGGTGAGGGCTAGGCAGGAATTGTCTTTTGACTTCTCTAAGTGTGAAATTATTCCAAAACAAAAAGGTTTATTTTAAAAAAACCTAACCAAAGAGTCCTTATTTTTTAGAGACACCTACTAGTAGGTTCAATGAAATGATGGGATGTTTGGGCTTTGCTTCAGAATAATTCATTGGTTGGGTTGTGGGGATGGGTGTATAGATGAAACAAGGCTGGCTTTAAGTTGGCAACTGTTGAAGCTGGATGATGGGTGCACAGGGGTTCACTGACAACTGTCTCCAGATTAGTATGTTTGTAAACTTCCATAATAAAGTTGACAACAAACAAATAAACAAACAAACATGAACTCTGGAGCCAGACTTTCTGGAAGTTACTTAATCTGTTTGTGTGCTGCAGTTTTCTTCCCCATAAATTGGAGATCATTGCACCTGCCTCACAGTGTTTTTGTGAAAATTCAGTAAGTCAATACACAAAAAGGCTGGAATGATGCTTGGCACTTGTCACCATCTTACAGGGAGAAAGATGGTCACAGACCACCAATACCCATCACCCTTTCTTCACACTCTGACCCTCCACACCCTCCACACTCTTTCTCCCCCTGTCCTTTTGCACAGGGAGACCCTTGAGGGAATAAAGAGGAGTTCTAGAGTGACTCCAGGGAATAAGGAAAGACGTTGGTGCCAAATCCTGCAGAAAGCGGTGAGATTAGTTGTCCCTGGCATGGGTGCTGGGAATGAATCCTGGATTATCAACTACCTTGAAGCAGGCTTCTGTCAGGCCAGCACAAGGTACTATAAGCATATATTACACAATTATTACATGCCAGAGCAGGACACAGAGATGTGGGCTGGGCCCTAAAGGAGCTCATCAACCCAGTACATACATGGCCAATCTTTGTGTCTTTAGACTCACCTCCTTAGAGACACCCCAACTTTGGAATGTTTCAGTACTGATTAATCTTACACTGTCAAACATGCCCCCACTTGGTTGCAATTTTATAAGATCCCTAAGGGACAATTTGGAGAAAAGTTGGTTCACCTTTCCAATCACAACCTTACAAGTCAATTTAATTCAAGTCCACAAAGCCCTACTGATTTGTCTCCAGGATATTCATGTATACAACAAATCTTCATTAAGTACCTCTTAACTACCAGGCACTGTGATAAGCCTTGGAGAGTCCACAGGGAGTGAAGGCAGGCACAGCCTCCACTTCCACAAAGTCCATAGTTGAAGGGGAAACACAGATGGCAAAGAAATACTCATCACAAATCAATGTATACACTGAGATAGGTGTTTGCAGTAAGGAAACACAGTCAAAAATTCAATCTGGGAGTGGCAGGAGGCTTCTCCAAGAAAGTGATGCTTCATGGATACACCAGGGATGAGGAAGAGTGGGAACAAGAGTTGCAGGAAGAGGAAGAGGTGATGTTCCAAGCAGATGGCCCAGTGGTGGGAGGGAACATGGTGGGTTCAGAGGTTGAAAAGCAGCCAGTGTGATGTGAAGGAGGGATGCGAGGTGTGGGTGGTTGGGTGGTGGGATTCAAGGAAGTAGTCGTCAGTGGG
Source organism: Rhinopithecus roxellana (assembly GCF_007565055.1). Taxonomy (NCBI): domain Eukaryota; kingdom Metazoa; phylum Chordata; class Mammalia; order Primates; family Cercopithecidae; genus Rhinopithecus; species Rhinopithecus roxellana. Next base: position 26,436,276 of record NC_044565.1, read on the forward strand.
GTGGGCCATGTATACTTTGGGGGCCCCTTCAGAAGTTAGGTCTTTATCTCAGAAGCAGGGGAAGCCATTGGAGGGTATTTAAATGTGCGAGGGTGTGGGGAGTCCCTTGATCAGATCTGTATTGTTGGGACTCTGCCTTGCAGAAGGAGGAAGGACTGGAAGAGGGACAGAGTGGAAGCAGGGAGACTTGTTGCGAGGCTACTGCAGTGACCCAGGAAATAGATGATGGGGGCTTGGTTTAGGATTCTGGCAGTAGAGATGGGTGGACTTGAGAGCTGTGTAAGAGGTAAGATCACTGGGCCTCTGGTTGCACTTAAAGGGTGAGGGAGAAGAAGGCAAGAACACAGGCAGCTCCCAGGCTTCTGGCTGCACTGATTGGGTGGCAAGTTGGGCTGCTTGCAGAGCCAGGGAGCCATGCGGGAGGAGCAGGTGTGGACGAGAGAGAAGATCCTTAACATGGATGAATCAGATGCAACGTGCTTTATGCAGGTCACTATGCTGGGGAGGGGAGCTTCAAAAGTGGATACAACAAACACTACATTTTACTGCCTGCAAGAGCAGTGCCAGAAAGAAGTACCGTAATGGCTGCAGGAACAGGGTAGCCTCAAATGTTTATCTATTGCTCTAGAGCAGTGCTCACAGTAAAGGGCTCAGTCATATAAGCTACTAAGACATATTTGATAAATGTCCGTTGGGTAACTGAATGTCCCAAGTGCCACATGCAGATAACAGACACCAAAAAAAAAAAAAACCCACAAATCTTTTACTCGGCACATTACTATATGCCTAACTTGTCTCTATCAGGGTAAGACAGAGGCAGAGAAGGCCAAGTTCAGCCCCTTCTCGCAAAAGGCCTACAGGGGATTTGAGGAAACCAAGTCATCACACAGCAAACATTTAGAAGACCACAGGGCACTGTATGGAGAGCTATGAGGATCCGACTCAGGTGGCCAAAGAGGTGTGCAGGAGGGAGTCTGCAATCTCATGGGACCAGAGGGAAAAAGGGACCAGAGACTAGGGAGCCAATTGTTTGCCTGAGAGGCAGGCCCGACTGAGCCTGTAAGGATGAGCACAATGGGCGTGGGAGCGGGGATAGGCAATGTAATAAGGTCACTCAAGTCCAAGCAGGGACACCCCGACAGTCTCACCCTAGATGGCCTCCTACACTGGAAGGAAGATGCCAGTCTCACCTCGGATACCTACATGCTGAGATGGCCTACTTTCAAAAGGAATTAAAGTCCTGTTAAGAAACACTGGGGACATTTTTTTCAGACGGCTCAGGAGCCAAGTTCCCTAATTATCAGCAAAGCTCCGGGTCCCCCTTTGCTGGAACCAATCTCCCTTCCACCACCACAATTTAAAAAATTAAAAAAAAAAAAAAAAAAAAAAAAAAAAGCCACCGCACCGACCTTTGTACAATTTCCTTTCTTCCTGCAAAGTTCTTTTCTGGTCGCCTCGGCTGCCGCCCACCCCCGGCAAGCCCCGGTTTACTTCAGCGGTCTCTCTGCCCGTTTCCTAATAAATTCCGTCTCCTCGGTGCAGGAGGCACGGGAGCCCGAGGGTCTGCGGCGCGGGAGCGGCCCCTCCCCGGCTCCGGTCTCCGGGCCCAGCAAGGCGCCCGGGCTCCGCGTTCCACCCCCGCCTCCGCAGTCCAGGGCCGAGTCGGCGACGCCCCAGCGGGGGTCCCGGAGGGAAAGGACCCCTGTCGCCGTGCCCCGAAGAGCCCGAGCGGGTGTGCCCAGAGCCAGTGCCCGGCGACGCAGGGGCCCAGGCGCGGGAGACGCTCCGCAGAGGAAGCAGTGAGGGAGATGCTGGGGGGGGTTCCCGGGCGACAGCCCCTCGGAGGGACGACGGCCCCAGGGGATGACACAGCGTTTCCCTCGCACGCCCTGGCTACATCCCCGCAGAACATCGGCCGGCTTGCTGCGCCAGCGAATCCTCAACCCAAGAAGGGGAGCAGGGACAGGGGACGCCGGACCGCTGCTCGCCTCGGCACTCGCCCCCGCAAACTGCCGAGCGCGCCGGGCCCGGCTTGGGGGCCAGGGCTGGGGAGTGACCGCTGGGCGCGACGCTGCCCGGCGGTTCCGCCAGCAGCTCGAAAGGAACGTCAGTCCCCACCGGGGGAAAAAGTTAGAAGGCATCCCGGCCACGCCAACTTCCCATCCAGGGCCGGACTAGAACTTTGCGCCCGAGGCGGGCGGCTGCACAACCCGAAGCGACCCTGAGCAGCCGCTCCAAGCTGGGCGCTCGGGACCTTGACCGCAGCCAGCGGTGGCCAATCACAGGGCGCCGCGGGCGGGAAAGGCTAGAGGGCGCGGACAGCCGGGGAGTGACGGCGCCAAGGACCAATGGGAAGCCACGGTGAGAGTCCGTGCCCGCCCCGCTGACGAATGGGAAAAGGGTGGCTGTGGCCGAAGTCCCCCCTGGGGCTAGCTGCAGGCTCCGCTGGCCGCCGGTGGGAGAGCCTCGGGCGGAAGGGGACTTTGGAGGGGAGTTTGCTGGTCGTCTCTCTGCCACCCGCCGGCCCGCAGACCACAGCCCGGTCCTCACCTGCTGGAAGCGGGGTTTGCCCAGTTGGAAAGGAGGTGCATCGCTCGAGGCGTTAGCGGCACTAGCCGCCGCCGCCGATGCTGTAGTCGCTGTATCCGCCATGGCCACTGACGCCCGCAATCTCCGGCCCTTTTAAAATGTCCCTCCTCGGCCCCCGCCACAGCTGCCTCTCCCGATTGGCCCTAAGCAACCGCAGCGAGCGGGAGGCGCAAGGGGTTGTGGGGAGTGGAGTTTTTCGCGTCCCGACGCTTGCAACCCTAGACTGCAGAGAGTTGCGGCCGTCCGGGGAGGTCTCGGAGCCCGCTGTCCGCGTTGCAAGGTGCAAGGTCTGCAGCCCAGGAAGGGTGTTCCTGTAGGACGACCACGGGCCACCCCTCGCTGCTTACTTGCCCCCAGAAGTTAGAGTGGCTGCCGTGGGCGTCGCTCCTGGGGCCAGGCAGCCCAGAAGGGTCCCATTCAAGTGGGCCCGACTTGGGACCAGATGGGCAAAGACTCCAGGCGGAGTAGGGTTAACCTCGGAAGGCTTTCTGCAAGGAGTTGCACTGCGGAACCTTCTCGTCGTTTCCTCCGTCGCCACCCTGCCCACTCGTCCTGTGCTCTCCGGTTGTCCTGACACTCCGTTCCTGGAGCATGCGGGGGCCAGCCCGCCCCGCGACCCCCGAACATTCTGTACCCAGACTAAATCTTCGCCTGATGCTGGCTCTCTTTCTGGCTTTAGCCTAAACATTGCATTACCCAGTCCATCACTCTGCTTCCACAAATCCCATAGAGGCTCCGTGGCACCCAGCACTTCTCTTTTGCACTCACAATTACTTACTGTTCTGGATAGTCTTTCTTACTGTAAGGTTCACAGGGCAGGGGCTATGACTTTTTGATTCACTTCAGTTTTCTGAGCCAGACGTAAGAGGGCTCACAGTAGAGACTCAAGTAAGTGTTGGCTGTGAGTTCATCCGTGGGGGATTAAGAGCCCTGACAGCCTTCACCTTGTCTGGCCAACCAAGGAAGATCCCTCCTGGGTCTAATTCCCGGGCAGGAGAAGAACTTGGGACTAGGGCGGGTGGGGAGGGCATTAGGTAAGGGGGTGTGTTACAGATTGTGGAGTAAGCACCAGCATGGATAATGAACACACACAGTTGTAGAATGGATTAGCTGAAGATTCCCAGCTGAATTACCTGGTCAGTGAGCCAGACTTGGGGAGTGGAGGAGCTGCGTCTTTTGCCCAAGATGACAGTAGAAATATTTGGTCTTCTAGGGAACCCCACTTTGGGTCTCATTAGTCTCATGGTGGACTGCAGGGTTGGCTCATGTCTGCCAGTGTTTCTGGACACTACACGGGCTGTAGTAGTCAAAGTTTTTCATCCTCTAGTAGTTGAACCACAAGAAATACTTTTCATAAAGCTGGAGGGAGATTTTAGCTAGCCATGAAGAACAATTTGTATCTTGGATTTGTATCTTAGAGATTGTATCTAGCCATGAAGAACTATTTGTATATTGGATTTGTATCGTATCTTCCCCTGCTAGACCATGCAACTTGAGAATAGGAATCTATTTCTTACCCTCTGTATTACCAATAAATGGGCTCATCTTAGGTGCACGATAAATGTGAGTATCCTGGGAGTCAGAAAATACTAAGTTCAGGCTACTGGGCAACACTGTGTTACTGCCCTGATGTCAGGGCAGGGACAGGGCCATCCAAGAATCCCATCACCTTGATTTAAGGTGCCTTCTCCCACAGCAGCCTCCTGTATCTATTCATTCCAAAACAGGAACACAACAGACCCACCTGCAGTACATGAATGTTTTATTCTTCATAAAGTGCTTAAAACATGAAGAACAAGCTCTTTATAAAGAGCCTTACAACTAGGAAGACAAACAGCAAAGCAGAACCATTCCTGCTCCCTGCCCAACCCACCTGCAGCTCTCCTCCAAGTGTGGCTAGGAGAAGAAACATCAACAAGGACCCTGGGCTTTGATTCAAAAACTCCTCTGAAGCCATCCATGCCCTGGGCATTAGGGAGGCCCACAATCAAAGGTCAGGGCCTGGGCTGGGACTGAATAAAGCCCAGAGGAATCCCCAGTAGGGGGGTGACTCCCTGCTCTCAGAAAAGGTACTTACTTCTCTAATACCCAATGACCCCCAAAAGCATGACTGAAACCCTAGGGACCAGTGGACACTTTTCTCAGCTTTGATGAGTGGAGTTTAAGGTAGGCAATGTTACAGGCGCTTTCCTCCATGTGTAACGCTCCTCTGCTCCATCCTGGCGGCAGACAGACATCACCCAGAGGGCACGTGTCTGCCTAAGGCCTTCCAAAAGCAAGCCCACAGGCCCCCTCCTGAAGAAGTGGTGGTCCCAGAGGAGCTCTTGCCTCCTAACTAAGCCGTAAGTATCCTCCTTCAGCACCTCGTCACCCCCCATTTTTGCTAATTCAGGGTGCCCCAAGCCGCCAAAGTTCCCTGCAGATGCCTTGGGGAAGCCTACCACGTTTTCTGCGAGCAAACCAGGGGCTGGGCCAAAGGACAGACACTTCATTTCAAAGTGCACTGCAGCCAAGCCAGGCAAGCCACTGGGGCAGAAGGGACAGGCTGAGACAGCAGCTTAGTGGATGGATGGGAGGGCAACAAAGGCTTTTTCCTAAGTATAGGTGTCTCCCACAGGCATAGTGGGACCTCCCACTTCCAGGCAAGCTGACTGGTCTAGCATGGCTAAGTCCTGAGGCCAAACAGAATGAGAGTGAGCAGGGCAGCCCCAGGCCTGCCTGCCTGCCCGCCTGCCCAGCAGTGTTTATCCTGGGATCCTCCTATTGGGGTTGAGGGAGGGGAAGACAGCAGGAAGTTTGAGGGAGCAGCAACTTGGCCAGATCAAGAGATTAACTCTAGGGGAGGGGAAGAGCCCATAGTAGGGCTGCCCATTCCCATTCCCAGGGCCCTGAGAGAGCCATCCCTATGTACTCAACAGGTGGGAGGGGGACGCCACACAGCGGGAGAGGTCGACATCCAGGGGCTCTTGACCCCGCACACAAAAGGCACATTTTAATTGGTTTCCAAAAGTTCAAACCCTGCAGTAACACAGAGTTTTGGCATCTGGACAGGCAACAAGAATAGACATGGAGGCTTGATCCCCAAAACATAAGCAGCCCCAAGCCCCAGCCTGGAGGGGCCTACACATTGGAGGTGGTCAAGAGCTCGAAAAGCAAAAAGGTACTCTCCCCGCACCCGCCCCTGCACCCCACACGTTCCCATGTGACACTTGTGGAAAGGTCAGAGGAGGCAGGGAGCAGCCTGAAGCACACACATCATCCACCTCTGTCCACACGGCACTCGCCCCACAAACAGCGCCAGACTGAAACAGACTCAGGACATGGCAGAGACTGACCCAGACCACACAGGCTCCTTGCTCTCAGGAGAATGGGTGTGAGGCTGAAGAACAGGCACCCTGGTTGCCCATAACTCACAGACAAACAGGAAGCGTGGTCGTTGTCCCAGTAATACTACAAGCCCCTCCAGGGATTGGAGGGAAGTGAAGGGGATGGGGCTTTGGCTGTGGGAAGAAATGGCTGACCATCCTTGGGGGGTAATAAAGTATGTGCTAGCAACCAATCTTGTCCCAGATTACCGCATCAAGCTACAGCTCACCCTGCTCTGTCTTGGGGGAAGAGTTCCAATTCCCTGGGGCCCCCAAAGCTGAGGGGTATGAAAACAGGCAGGTGGGAAAGACCCAGGGCTCCCAAAGACACACAAATTGTGCACAGAACCTGATGCCTCCAAAGGGAATCCAGAGGGCCCCCCTTCCAGCAGCCCCAGTCAAGGCAGGAGGGAGAGGAACAAGGAGTGACAAGGCAAGACGGACGATGCCCCACTGCAGATGAGAGAGTTCAGCAGGAGGGAGGGCGGGCAGCAGCAGGTCCATGCCAACCCTCCTGGGGGTGGGGTGAGGAAGGCTACTTGGGGGGGCCCGGGGGGATCTGCAGCAGCGTGGGTGAGGTCTCCATGATCCGCACCAGTAGCCGGTCGATGTAGCTCTCCAGCTCCTGCACATGCTCGTCCCGCTGGCTCAGCTCCCGCTCCCGCTGCAGGAGCAGGCTGATGAGCTCATCGTGGGTCAGGTGGTAGTACTTGGCTGACTGGTCCAGCACAGCTGAGTCCTGAGGCCGGACCGAAGACAGTGAGCAGGGGAGCCCTAGGCCGGCCTGCCTGCCCCCCTGCCCGCCCCCCTGCCCGCCCCCCTGCCCACCAACACCTAAGTTTCACCACCGCAAGGCCCTGGGCTGCCTGTCTCCAATGCCAGAGGTGGCCTAACTGGCTTCAGGACTCTGACATGGGGGACTTGGCCTGCTCCCTGCCCCACCCTCCCCAGGATCAAGCCCTGAGACTCCACCACACATTCTGTCAGATGACCCCCACACCCTGCTGGGCCTTACCTTCAGCTTCTTGGTGTCCACCATCTGGCCAGCCTGAGGGGCCTGGGTCACAGGCTGAATGCTCCCAGATGTTACTGTTTTGAGCTTCTCCAGTCCACTGCTCAGGGCTATGCTCAGACTGGAGCGGGACTGCTTCCTATCGGGGCTGCCCTCCACAGGGGTGGCACTGAGGGGCTTCACGGGGTGGGGACTGCAAAGACATACAAGAGATGGGTTACACAAAGAGAAGGGTGGCACAGGTCAAAGGTGGGGCTGCTTTCCCTGTGGAGCCTCCAGGTCTGCTGGACAGAAAGCCCAGCACTGGGTGGTAGCTGCCCCTACAGAGTCAAAGTCTCAGGGCAGCCGTGTCCAGTACTCCTGAGCAACTCCCTGGGCTGGCCTCAATCCCCACCCCACCACCTGCTCCCTCCCGTTTCACTCCCTCATTCACCCGGTGACCTGGCCCTTTCACAGGGACAGCAAAGGCCATACTAGAGACTCCTGTGCACCTGCACCCAGCCTCTGTCCAGGACACCCTCCTCCAGCCATCTTCCCTCTTTTCTCTTCTATACTGTAACCTTTCTCTAGTGCGGTGACCAACCCTCCCAAGTTCCCAGTTTTCCCAGGACTGTGAGGATTCCCAGGACATGAGACTTTGAGTGCTAAAACCTGGGCAAACTGGGACACTTGGTCCCCCAGCTCTCTCTAGGGGTTGCTTCCCATCAGCATTTACAGAGCCCTGCAAAACCCTCCCTTGACCTTGTATTTGCTCTAGCTATCATTCCTAGTCACCTCCCCCTTTCTTCTCACCCAAGCCTCTCCACAGCAGCATGGAGACTACATTTGCGTAATTTCTTACCTTTCATTGACTCCTTAACCCATTAGAACAGGATGTCGGTCTCTACTGGCCCACCACAGGTGGACTTGTTGAGGTCACCAAGCCCTGCTGGTTCTCATCTCACTGACTTCTGTGGAGCCGACACTTGAAGCACTCCTTCCTTTGGGCTGCTCGCCTCCCTTTCCCTTCAAGACCTCCATCTCGTCTTCCAACCCCACAGCCCTTTCTCAGTCTTAATAACTGCTAGTCTGCCTGCCCTTGGGTTCTCTCCTCTCCTCCTCCCTGGATGCTACCACCCTCCTAATCTCCATCTCTAACCCAGACCTCACTCCCTGGACTCCAGACCTGCAGAGTCAGGTGCAGGCTGGCTTGCTCCCTGGGTTCCCCCTCAGGTGCATCCTACTCCCTGCCACACCCCCTCTGTGCTGCCCTAGCAGTGAGGAGAACCTCTGGCCCCTCTCTGGCTCAGGTCAGAAAGTCAGAAGCCTAGGAGTTCCTCTGGCTCATCCTCTTCAGCCTCAGCCTTAAAAATCAAGCACTGCCACCTTCCTACCTTCTTAAGCGACCCTGCTCCTCTCCAAGCCAATGCTTAAACCTTCCTTGTAGCCACAGCCACTAAATCAGCTTCTCCATCTCAGTCTTGCCCAACTCCAACCACTCTGCTGCAAGATAATGATCTCAGCATTTCCAAAGCCTGAGAATCCTTTAATGGCTTCTATCAAGGTAAGAAAATACAATCTCTCACACAATTTGGTCCCTGTCCTTTCTTCATGGTCCACTACTCTCCCAGGCACATTCTTACCAAGCTCTTACAAAAGCTATTCTTCTGTCTGGAACAACACTGCCCCTTCCTCCCACTGGCTCACTAATTCCTACTCATATTTCACAGTTGTGCAAGGCCACCTCCTCCAGGAAGCCTTCCTGATTCCTCCAGGCTAAGATGACCCTTCTCTGGGATCCTCCAGCACCCTGTGACAGTTACATAAACTGTAACATAAACTGCATCAGGCCCCCAGATCAACTATCCTACCCAGGGGACGTCTTACGAATCTATGCTTACTTCATAGAGGATTTAGACCATTCAGGAATAGAATGCAAAATGGCTTAGTCCAAGGCCCTGAACTCCACTGAAGGAAGGGTCACCCAGACCCAGAGACTTTCAGGCTAGATCCATGCATTCATTCTCACAAATCGGGAAGAGCCACAGAGCACCCAGGCTCTGGGTAGACAGCAGAGAGAAAGAATGCATCTCAGTCCCTTTCCTGCCACCTAGGAGCCTGCGCTAGGGATGGGGTATAAAAGCAGCTCTAATGCCACCTACGGGCTGTGCCAGGGAAGGGGAGGATGACCAGTGTAGTATAAAAGTGCCTTGAATGAGGGGCCAGGAGGCCTTGGCTTGTTTGCCCGCTTACATCAGAGGGATCCGGGATCCTAAACCCTGCGGCTCTCATGGGCTCCATTTCTTCCTTTGAGGAATGAGACAGCTCTATTTGGCCCGTCCACTTCATAACAGAAGGAACAAGCCCAGTACAGACATGAAGCCAACTCGGGGAAGAACAAAACTTATAAAAAGTGGCAAATATGATTAGAGGTCATGCTGGCAGACAGCAAGGCCAGCCGAGGACACTGCAACCACCAGCTCCCCCATGTCCTCTCCCTCACCTCAAGGGAGCAGAGTCACCAACACCACCAGGGAGGGACACTGGGGGCAGCCTGGACTCCCTCCTACCCACTTCTCATAGGTAGTTCTGGCCCCTTGGGGTTTCTTCCCTTCTTGGGTCCACTTTGTCTTCCCCTAGTGGACTAGACATTCCTTGGGAATAGAGTGGGGACAGTATCTTTCATCTGTTCAGTGTCTGACACATAGTAGGTGCTCAGTGAATGTGGATGACCAAACACGACTGCCTGGTCGGGAGGCCAGTGCTGGAGCCTGTTCTGCTCTCCAAGCCCCACGCCCTGCCCTGCTCTCCCCTCCTTCACTTGGTCCTCCTAGGACGCTATCGTCCCAGAGGGACTTGCTGCCTTCTAAGTCATACCCCATCACCTCCCAGTGCCCTGAGTCTCCAGGCCTCTGCTCACATCACCCCTGACCAGCCAGCTGGTGAGGTCACAGCTTCATAATTCTTCCAAACCTCCCAATGCCACAGTGAGCACAGTCACATAGGCATCTGCTGTCCACTCAGCGGTCCTAAATGCATCGGAACCACCCCCTGAAAGGCACCAAACGCAAACCAATGAAGCTACTGCTGCGGGTGGGGAACCTTTCTTCTGAGAGTTACATATGTGTGAAGTGTTTGAGCTTTCCTTTTTCTTCTGAAGGTGTCTGCAGCTTTCTCTCTGACCTAAGTGCTGATCCCTCCTCTGGCTCTCTGCCTTCCCCAGCCTGCACCCTCACTCTAGCAGAACAGAAAACTGCTTAAGGCTCCACTATCAGCCTGCTCTGCCATGGTCTGCCCCAAGACCTGCCCCTGCTTGACAAGTTCCACCGCCCCCCGGCCTACAGCTCCCCTGCGGCCGAGTGCACACACTCCGGAAGGGCCTACAGCACAGCTCTCCTTCCCTGCCAGCCCACATCGGCTCTCCCCACTTCGTTCCTTATGCCCTGCACTCATGAGTGCTGTTCTCCTAACCCCTGGCTTGTGGGGGTCTGCCTTGATTATCCCAAGCCCCAAGAAGGCAGCTTTAGAGGTGGTACCATAGAAAGCTCCTGTCTTCAAAGCCTGTACTGTCTTGCCCCTGGAGTAAAAGAGACCCTCACCTGCCCCACAAAGGATGAGGCTGGAGTGTGAACCCCTTAGTCCCTTGGGCTGTTCTGCCCCCTGTCCACCCCCTTCCTCCTGGACAGTGTTCTGGGGGTGGATGCTCACCTGGCACTGGGCTGTGGCTCCTCAGCTGGTCGTGTCTCCAAGGGCAGAAGCACAAGCGGGGAGGCTGGGGTGGCTGCAGCGAGGTCCTCCCTAAGTAGGGCAGGGGAGCCCCCAGGTGGGGAGGGCTCAAGGGGGCCAGGGAGTAAGGCTGGCTCCCCTGGTGGTGCGAAGGAGGTGGTCAGGGGCCGGGCTCCAGACAGGGGAGAGCATGGAGGGCTGGGCCCCCCACGGTGGTGGCTGGCCCAAGGCGGGAGAGGGGGCGGTGGAAAGTCAGGCTCTGGGGGAGTGGGCAGCTCTTCTGGACCAGAATGAATAGAAGATTCCCTCGACCCTGGTGGGGATGCAGATGAGAGGCTGGGAGGATCTCGGCTCCCCTGAAACAAGAAGGGGTTCAAGGCATCTTCCTTGGAGACCCACACATCAGCCTGCTGGGAGGTGACTGACAGGGACCCAAGCCCCTCTCCTACTGGATCCTGGCCCTGGGCCTCAGGAGTCTCAGGGCCTTCTCCAACCTCTGGAGCCCCCCAGATGTGCTGACTTTGAAGAGCCAAGCTCTTTGAGTGACAGGGTATGGGGGCAGGAGCCTCAGGGCAGCTGGTGGGCACAGAGAGGCAGGGCCCAGACACAGGGGGGCTGGCGTTCTCCACTAGCTCTTCCAGGCCAGGTTGGCCCAGCAGGGTTGCAGAGGAACAGCTGTCAGACTCCTCCGACTCATGCTTCTCTCCCTCCTCCTTGGTCTCCGGGGGACCAACAACCAGTGCACTTAGGGAGGCATCTTCTCCCTCTGTCTCTGGACCTCTGTTACTCAGCCCCACTGTGGCCTTCTCCTCCTCCTCCTGAGATCTTGAGGGTGTGAAGAGGCGCGGTGGCTTGGGAGGTGGGGTGCTGGGCTGCAGCCCCTTGTCAGACACCCACTCAGGTTTAGGCTCGGGCTCCAGTGGGGGAAGCCCCTCGCTCCCCTTGGGGCTCACAGTTTCTGACGATTCAGGCTGCACCTGGGGAGGAGGCTCATCAGACTCTCCCCGCAAGACTAGTGAGGCCGTCTCAGCTGCAGGAGAAATGGTGACCACATCCCAAGGCCAGGCATCGTCAGCTGTCTCGATGTCAGGGCAAAGCTGGTTTTCGCCTCGGGAGGACTCATCGTCCTGGCCCTCAGCAGCGCTGTCTGGGCCCGGCAGCCTCTCCCACACACTGATCACTTCTGGGGAGCTAAATAGAGATGTCCCACTGTCTGCCGGACTCTGCCCTGCTTCCCCTTCTGGGGCTGGCAGTTCCCTGTCTGGTTCTGAGGCTGAGGCTCTCAGCTGCAGCTGGGCTGACGAGGAGGGCAGGCCGGCCCCTACCAACCCGAGGGGCCCCGGGTCAGCCGCACTCATGCTCTCGTGGTCCGGTCCCAAGTCCAGAGGAACCCTGGGCTCCAGCCACACGCTGCTCCCACCTCTTCCTCCTCCTCCTCCCCCAGGGTCTCCCTGGGGCTCAGCTGCCTTCGCAGTCATGGCCCCGGGGCCTGGGTCTTGCAGCCCTGCCGCCTCCAGCCCCACTCCTGCAGGGGCCAGGATCTCGCTCCTGGCCTCTGGACGCAGCCTGCTGGCAGCAAAGACGTTGAAGGTGTTGTCCCACTCAGGCAGGGCTTTCCCAGGGGAGGCCAGGGGGGTGGGACTGGCCCTCGAGGCACTGGGGAGAGAGGGAGCAGGTGAAGGAGAGTTTAGTGCTATGTCGGCTATGAGCTCCTCGAAGAAGGGGTTGCTCTGCAAAGAGGTGAGGAACGGGTTGGTAAGACCCAATAATCCAGGTGGGGTGGCTTCAGGGGTGGCGATGGTGGTGGTGGTGGCGGCGGCGGCAGTGGCAGCAGCGGGGGAGGCGGCTGCAAAAAGGTTAGTGCTTAGCATGGGAGCAGCAGTGGGAGCAGGAGTGGGAGGGGCCGGAGCCCAGGGGGAGCAGGGGAGGTGGTGAGGAAGAGCAGCTGGGTCAGATTCTACCTGAGGAGACACGTCCAGGCTGTGGAGGGAGACAAAATCGTGAGCCTCCTGGTTAATGCCAAGACTGGAAAGGTCCCTGAGTCCCACGCCCCATCCCCTGCTTCGGGACCAGGGGCCACAACACACACATAGGCTGGATTTACCTACTTGGGCCAGGGTACAGAGGGAAGACCCCAACATGTAACATTATCAAGTGCCTCCCAAGGAGAAAGATGCTGAGCAGAGCTACTTTAATCCTCACTCCAACCCTGGAGAGAAATCATCTCATCTGACAGGTAGGATCCAAACCTAACCAAGTGTTCTTTCCTCTATCCCATGCTGAAGCTTCTAAGGTTCTACTCAACAAGGAATTCATGTCTGGGAAAACTCATCTGAAAGCACCTTTCATCCCGTTTTTTGTTTTTTTGTTTTTGAGACAGAGTCTCTGCCTCCTGGGCTCAAGCCATTCTCATGCCTCAGCGTGTGCCACCACGCCTGAATAATTTTTGTATTTTTAGGAGAGATGAGGTTTCACCATGTTGGCCAGGCTGGTCTCTAACGCCTGGCCTTGTGATCTGCCCACCTGGCCTCCCAAACTGCTGGGATTACAAACATGAGCCACCAGGCCTGGCCCTTTTTAGGACTAAAAGCAAAGAAAACACCAGCTGGCATTGGGGGGATAAAGAGATCAGAGAAAGGCCAGGCCTAGGTATCTGGCTGGACAAAGCCAAAACTTATAGGACCTAGCAGGGCACCTGGATTCTGACACTTGAAACAGCCTGGGTTCTATTGATCCCTTGCAGAAGCAGAAGTAATGACGGGCTGTCATCTGGTGTGACAAGGTGTCTTGTTTCTTTGAGGGGTAGCCTAACTGGCTAAGGAAGATAAGCCACCTGTGGAGAACATCAACCAACACGTTCCCTGATGGTCCAGCCTTTGTCTCCCAAGGCTGGCAGTGTGGCAGCAGCAGCAACTCTGGATATCACCAGGGACTTCTCAGGGACTCTGGGGATGGGGGACAGGCAAGGTGCTCTTAGGACACTAGAGAACAGGTGCTGGCCTTCATTTGTCCAGGGCAGGGTCCTTTCTGGGAGGAACGACCCCTGCACTGGTGCTTATCCACAGAGTGCAGCCGACTCCAGAGATGCGGGCAGGGGCGTGCTCTCAAACTAGAGTTTGTCACTTCCCCAGGACACAGAGAGAAGGCCAGAAAAAATGGCTGCCTTGCCACTGAGCCACCGTCAGAGGCAGACCTTGGTGGCCTTACCCTCTGCTTTCTGAGCAGTCTCCCTCCTCATGGTTGGTCTCCCAGCCCTGGCTCTAAGCTTCCAGGACCCCTGTTTCTTGGCCCCTGCCTGTCCAGGTGGAAATATCCTGGGGAAACCCCTACATATCCAACTTTTCAAGCCAACCAGCTTCTTCCACAGGAAATGTGGGTAGTGAGTCCTGAAGGGGCAGAAGCCAGGCTTTGCCAGCCAGCCCATAAGAAGTATGGCTAGGGGTAGGAAGGGCACCTGTGGCAAGAGTATGAGCTGTCTGGAGTTTGCCTGGATTCTCCCGGGAACCCAGGACTCAAAGAGGGCAGACCCACACAGAGGTGGGCTGAGGCAGGTCAGCTCGGCAGCTACCACCAGGGGCGGAACACAGGAAGGAGCCCAACCAAACAGAGGCACAGGTGGCTCCAAAGATGGTTCTGAGAGCAGGGAGGTCAGCCTCACAGGTAGAACACAGCCAGGTCCCAAACCCATGGATTTCTCATTAAGAATCAGCTTCCAGAGAGTCTCCTGACCCTATTTTTCCCCTTACAATAACTCCCCATCCAAGGGTAAATTCTCAGTCTCATCCCCTCCACCTAAAGATGGAGGGAGAGGGAGGTAAAAATTTCTACCTGTTCCCACCCTACCTGGGCTTCCCACTACTACCCTGCTTCTATGGTCATGGTGAAGATACCAAAAGAGGAAGAATCATGGGCCCAGAGCCTCAACCCCAGCGGATGCCATTTCTTCCTTCATTCCAGACAAGCCCCAGGCCAAGGCACACATGCCTGCCTTGGGGACCAAAGGGAGTGAGAAGCAACATACACCACCACCAGGTCAAGAGCCTGACCTCAGCCCACTTGCCATTAGAGCATCCATACCACACCCAGCCCAACCCTGCCTACAGGACCCGGCCCCCCAGGAACAGGGCTAGAGCACTCTGAGCTACTTCTCTCCCAGCCCCCTTTATGACAATAGTCCACAGTGGTCTGAAGGAAGAGAGTCCCATCAACATTAAAAGCACCACCCTTAGCTCTGCCCCCTCAGCCCTAACCTGGCCTGCACTCACCCTTGCAGTCTTTCAGCAACCTGGCTGGCAGTCAGAACTGGAGGGACAAGAACGGCAGGGGAGTAGACTGGGAGCCCCAGGTTAGGCTCGGCAACCTCCCTCTCCCTGCCAGCTCCCCAGAGGTACACACAAACCTGTTGGTATGGAATTAGCAAAGGGCTCTCCCTGGAGGAAGGGACTCCAAGCACCAGGCCTGGCAGGCTTTACAGAGCCAGCAGTACTTCTGAGGGCATCCTGTCCGTCCTCCTATCTGGTAACACATCCCTCCTTCATGCCTTCCTCTCCCTTGCTCCACACCACCTGCACATTCTGAAGGTTCTCACTTCAAAACATCTCTCTCCCACTCCACCTGGCCCAGGTCAGGGACATATTCCCACGTGTGCTTGTCTTTGCCGGTTGTGCACTGAGAACAGATAACACCTCTGCATCCTAGAACCCACTGTGCCAGCCTGGCACAGTTTCCCCACCCCCAAGCGGTGGGGGCAGCAACATATACTGACTTGTCTTCTCTTAGGATCAGATGCTGGGAAGGAAGTCAGAAGTCCAGATGTCTCTGCCCCTTCAACCTGAGGGAATAAAACTTTACTGCCTGCAGGAAGCCCTGAACAATTGGTTGAACCTGCCACTCAACACAGGAACCACCTGTTCACCCCGACAGCCCCTCTTCTTAAACACTACGCCACAGGGCTACCTCTGTAGCTGAAGGCCAGGTGTCACTAGCAGACAGCTCTTCCTTAGGCGGAAAAGAGCTTGTGTCCTTGTCATTTCCACACACTGGTCCCAGAGATGGCAAGTGGACCTGCACACGTTCTCTACCAGGCAATCCCCCAAAGGCCGAAGCCAACCTTGGAGGCACGCTCACCTCCAGCAACACTGCCCTTCAGCCTTCCCTCCTGAGGCACGACCTCCTGACCCTCCTGAGATGGGCCCAATGTCCAGGAAACATGTCCAAGAGACGGGCACATCCTCTCATCACCTGGGCACAATGAGGTGACAGAGGGGCCTTGTAAGCTGTAAGTAGGGAGAGCGTATCATTTATCTTCCAAACCAGAACACTGTTAATACAATAACCATGCCAGGAGAACAGGCACAAGCAGGACATGAGGCTGCTCTAACTCCAAGCCTCTGGGCGCACATTATAGTTACTCATTTACACCACCAAGAATGCAGCCAACCTCCTTTCACTGCCACAGCACATTCCAGGCCCACAGGGACCTTGTTGCCCACCATGCCTGGTGCAAGGAGCCACTGCAGAGATTGCCAGAGGCCACCATCATGATACATTCACCTCTATGTTGTACCACACTTATTCCCAGCTTTAACAGTTTTTGTAATCAACATTTGATCCCCTTCTGTGCACAGAGTCCTATGGTTAGTGTGGAGGGCGGGGATCAAGGGAACACAAGAATGACCTGGGATAGACACAAAGACAATCCACTTTGGCCCTGGTGGGTTTAACATGCGTGGTCTTGCCTGTCCTCAAACACACATGAAGTAACCCATACTGCAGCTCAGTGTGAATGGCTCATAACAGGGCAGGTGAATGAGGCTAAGTTCTGCGGCCAAGACAAGCTTGGTCTCAACTACCTACTCCCCACTCCAGCACACACTGATAGGGGCCCATTGTGACCACCATGGACCCCAGCAGACAAAGGCCACGTAAGAGGAACAGCAGAACCCTCTTCTCAGTCCTGCATAGCCTCATTTGTTCCTTCCTCACGGCAGCAGCCTTTCTCTGGATACTACACTGAACACGTTCAGCCCCGGGCCTCTCTGTGGGGCATCAGTGCCACATGGGAGCACTAGAGGGCGCCGCTGTTCTTCCTAGTGAGGAACATCCTGCAATCTGCAATGGCAGCCCCAGGGCAGAGGCCCCCAATCTCTGGACCGGGGGACAGGCTCCCCAGGCCCCAGCTGGAGATCCTGCAGCTACATTCAGTCACTCCAGTTCTGGGTCTAACTCACAGCTTCCTGCCGTGAGGCAGCCCACCTCTCCTTCTCTCCTCAGAAGCCCTAAGCAAGCCCTCTGGGGAAGCGCCAACAGTCCTTTCTTCCAGGCCAGCCTTCCCTTCCCTGCAAGGCACATGAGGCCAGGATGCTGCTGACTGAGCTCAAAGGCCAGGTGTCACATCTGTCCAGGCCAGGCCATCTTACCCAAAGCACAGCCCCTCCCGCCCCATCTGAATGCACGGCCACAGAGCCTGGCCCTGCAGCCGCCACCTGCAAATGGGCCCCATCTGGGGAGGGATGCTGAGTGCCCTCCATCCTGCTAAAGACAAGGCTTGGAATTCAAGTGAGAGCAGGACAGAAACCTCAGCTTCCTTACGGCCATCAGTGACCCAAATCCTCCAGACTCCAAGAGGCCATTAGGAAACATGGGGAAGCAGGAGAAAGAGGATGGAGACTGTAAGTGCCCCAGGCCAGTGACAACCCCACAGACTCAAAGCCTGCGGGAGTCCAAGCCCAAAGCCTGGGCACTCACCTACAAATGGCCTCAGCATTCACCGTGCCCCAGAAAAGGCCCAGAGACGCCATATGGACAACCACACGGAGCCTGTGGTCTGTGCCCCTTTCAATCCAGGCGCTCAGCTCCTCCCAGCAAATGCCCTGTCCAGATCTCCTGCCACCTCCCTCTACCCTACCACCTCCAAATACCTCTAGCTGGCTATCACAGGGCCACCAGCTCAGCCTGGCATCTGGGAAAGGCCTGCCCCCTTTTCTTTCTTCCCAATCTTCCCCCAGGCCACAGATGGCCAGCAGCTTGCCTGGGCTCTGGTGAGTAGGGACAGAAGCTGCCATACCAAGCAAGGGAGGCAGGGGGTGGCATGCCCCTGAAACTGACTCACCCCCCACCTCTGTCTATAAGGGTCTAACGGGGGTTGTCAGCTGACCATGGCCCAAACCTAGAAAGGCCTGTATCTCTCTCCCCACTCCTCTCAACAGACTCAGAGTGCCACAGGGAAACGAAAAGCCAAGACTACAAGATTCCTCTCCGCTCTAGGCAACAGGTTCAGGGTCCTTCCTCTGCCCTATCTTTTGCCCCCTTGCTACTGTGCTTGTCCTCTAAACCTGTCCAAGCAGCCATGGAGTGGGAAGGGCAGGCTTGTTGAGAGAAACAGTGGCTCTCACCACACTGGCCAGGGCTGCCACAGATGCTGCCCATGAGGGCTGGCCCCAGGCCCTTGGGAAGGTGGAACACATGCTTCTGTGACCTGTGCCTGGAGCCCCTCTCTGGACCCTGCTATACAATTCTACAGCCTCCCCTGGCTCAGAATTAGGAGGAAGCAAACGGTGGGCATCAGGGGCTCTGCCCAGGACCTGAACTGGGAGAGTCAGTACATTCAAAATGGAGCAGCTGCCACCAGCACTTTCCACGGTGCCATTCCTCAAAACCAAGAGACATCAGAGAGGGCCAGACCCCCCAGGTCTCCAAGGACAGAGATGGGTTACAGATTTCATGGGAGCCGCCCACAGCCTCTTGCCAGGGGAAGCAACTGGGGCTGAATGGACGGGGGAAGGAGTGGTGGCCTCAGTTATTTGACTCCCGTCTCCCAGAGGGAAGCAATCACAGAGTCAGCTGGGGAGAAGTCCTCTAGCTCCTGAGAGGGGAAGGGATGTCTGAGGGTGCGGTCTCCAGTCCTCATCTCTCAAGGCTTCCTTACCTTGAGGCCAGAGGGCAAGAGGTGGAGGTCAGGAAGCAAAGAATTCACACAAATGGCCTTTCCTGCTTCCCTCCAGCTCAGGGGGTGGGCATGCCAACTCATGCAGCAAGGCCTAGGGCTGAGAAGTCAGACCCCTGAATCCATAGGACTCTCAGAGCACTGTGCCCTCGTAACTCACCTGTGTCCATAAGCACAGAACGAAGCTTGGCTTAGGGAGACACCCCCACTTAACCATGCAAAGCCAGAGCCCCAGCAGCCTGCCCGGGGTCCACATCTGCTCCTTCCTCCCTGCCCCAGGGTCCAGGCAGCACACACCCCACCATCCTCCCCAAGGAGCAAAGTTGGTCTTGCCAACGACGTACCTGGGTTTCTGAGTTGGGTCCTTGGCTTCTCTCAAGCCAAACCAACTACTCTTGGCCTTTTCCTCTCCACTGGACGAGTGATGTGGGGAGGCCCCCAGGGTGGGACCCCCCTTTTCCCCCAGAGAGCTTCGGCGCCCCAACTCGCTCCGACTTAGGCCTTGGTGGTGGTGGTGGAAGAGGCCCATCCGGGGCTTGCGTTCCTCCTTCCGGGCTCCCTCCTTCTCTGCCACAGCCTCAGAGGAGGCCACTATGGGTGTGGCGACCTGGACCGGCTTGCCCTCTGGTAGCCGGGCCCCCTCCTCCTCTCTAGGGTGGCTGGCCCCAGGGGCCAAGACTTTAGCCTGAGCACTCGGCTCCTCCTGTCCAAGTACTGCCTCCGAGCTGCTGTTGCTACGACTGCCTCTGGGCCAGGAGTCATCTGTGGAACGAGGCCCCTCCTCAGAGAACCGGGAAGAGACAGCTTGCAAGGAGCCAGAGGATGGGAGTGAGCCCGAGATGGAGCTGCGGTGCCGCACAGGGCCCTGGGGCTCCTCGTTGTAAATGTGGCTCCCATTGACACAGAGTGAAGAGCGGGAGGCCGCATCCAGGTGGCCCTGAAGGTCCAGAAGGGCCCGAGGAGGAGCCACTCGCATCTGGCTGGCCTCATCGCTGTAGGTCCTCTTGTGGGTGAACAGCTTGGGGGACTGTGCAGAGTCCCTACCTGCAGGGGAAACACACCGAGTTAGCTCGCAGGAAGAGAGGCCCCACTTCCTGGCCCAGGCCTTCACCACCACCCAAGGGGAAAGCCAGTGCCCCTCTCCCCAGGGCGGTGGCCCCATGCTTGCTCACCCCCTTCAGTGGACAGCCAGCTGCTGCGGCTTGGTGAGCGGGTGAGGAGCTCGGCACCAGGCCCCTGGTAGGCCAGGCTCCCGCTGGCTGAGGACAGGGTGCTGTCCGAGCCCAGCGAGGTATTGGACTGGGTCAGGGACGACTTGCGCAGCTTGTTGCGGAGGAAGAAGCCTTTGGCCTTGCCCATCTTGCCCAGACTGCCCAGGTCAGGATCCTCTATGGCGCTGCTTGGGAGGATGGCAGAGGCAGATTCCAGATCATACTTCTTCTTGCCCTTCATCTTGTCCTTGATCTTGCTGAAGGGGGACCTTGGCTTGTCCTTCATAGACAGGTCAAACATACTGGCGCTCAGGTTGTTGCGCGTGAACTGGATGGTGACTTCGATCTCGCCGCGTTCCTTCTCCTTCTTGCCTGGCTTGGAGTGCAGCTTATACCACCTGTGCGAAGAGGGGAGCAGGCAGAACTCAGTCATGGGCCCAGGGAGCCTGGCTCCTGCCCAGTACCAGGCACTGCCCGGACCCCTCCTTGCTCTGAGAGCCACTGACAGCCTCTCCCCAAAGGCTCCTGCTCTGACCCATCGGCCTGGGCTTCCAGGCTTCAGACACAGCTGAGAAACTATCCAAAATGATTCCATGATGGAGAAAACCACATCCTGAGTGGGGAAGCTCCTCGGGTACCACCAGGTAGGTACCATGCCATGCCCCCTCCCACCCCAGGACCTTCTCCTGGTGCTCAGAGACCTCTACTTTGTCCCATCTCCCCTACATCTGAAACTCTGAGGCCCAGAGGGGTGAGGCTGGGCCCGGGAGGGCCCTCCCATCTCCAGGCCCCAGCACAGACAGACCTACCCACATTTCTCCCTGTTGACATCATCTCCTCTGGCCAGTCCCAGCCAAAGCTCTACTCCCAGCCACCCGTAAGCCCAGGAAAGAACAGCTCACCCAGAGGCCCAGGGCCAGAAATACAGGAATGCTAGTGCATACACTCACGTATGTACACGCACACACACACACACCTCACTCACACACTGACTCACCCCAACCCCTGTCAGGAATACCTCTACAAGATGGAGGAACAGACAAGAATGGCAGAAAGAGACCCAGGAAAGATGACGAGCACTCACATCTGTTGAGCAGATCTATGGTGTGT
Source organism: Rhinopithecus roxellana (assembly GCF_007565055.1). NCBI lineage: Eukaryota > Metazoa > Chordata > Mammalia > Primates > Cercopithecidae > Rhinopithecus > Rhinopithecus roxellana. Next base: position 26,457,213 of record NC_044565.1, read on the forward strand.
TACAACCAGCATGAGGGTTCTTACCTCACTCCCGCACACACCTCCCAAAAAGCATATGAGGTAAGAGGCACTACCCCATTGTGCAGATCAGGAGGGTGAGGCTCAGTGGTAAAGGAAGCCATCCGTGGAGACTCAGAGCCAGGCATCCAGCCCTCCAAAGCTTAAGTTCTTCCCGGTGCACACCCACTGTGCCCAGAGAGACACAGACACAGCCCCCAACACACATGGCCACCGCACAGGGTGGCTGGGGCCCGCCCTACTGGGGAGAGATGTTCTTATGCAGGGGTTGGCAGTTTCTTAGAGAAACAAGCAAACTCCGACCATACAAGGAGCAATCACACTTCTTGGTACTTAGCCTACTGAGGTAAAAACTTATGTCCACAGAAAAACCTGCGCACAAATGTTTATAGCAGCTCTGTTCATGACTGCCAAAACTCAGAAGCTGCCAAGGTGTCCTCCCGTAGGTGAACAGATAAGCAAACTGTGGTACATCCAGACAATGGAATACTACTTAATCATAAAAAGAAATAGGCTATCAAGCCATGAACAGACATGGATGGATCTTACATACATAAGTGAAAGAAGACAATCTGAAAAGGCTTCATGCTTGCATGACAAAACGATTTGACATTCTGCAAAAGGCAAAACTATGGAGACAGTGAAAAGATCAGTGGTTGCCGGGGGATTGAAGGGAGGACAGAGGGATGAATAGGCAGAGCATAGGACTTTGCAGGAGAGAAAAACTATCCTGCATGCTACCGTAATGGTGGACACATGTTGTTATACACCCACAGAATGCACAATACAACGAGTGAACCCTAATGTAATGTATAGACTCTAGTTAGCAATGTATTGATATTGGCTCTCAAATACAACAAACATGCCACACTAATGCAAGATGTTAACAACAGAAGAAACAGCGGCGGGTGGTGGGTGGAGTAGATGGGAACTCTCTATACTTTCCACACATTTTTCTGTAAACCTAAAACTGCTCTGAAAAATAGAGTCTATTAACTTAAAAAAAAGAGAGCTAAGAACACAAAAAGGAAGAAACTATGAAAGAAATCATACAAGAATGTTTTTCTGAACTGAAGAACATGAATGCTAGAACAGTCCTACAAGTATGCAACGCAATGAACTAAGACAGACACACACCAACAGATACAGCTATGAGGTTTAGAACACCAGGCATGAAAGGATTCCAACAGCACTGGAGTCTTCCTTAGCAACACTGGGCACCACGTGAAGGAATGCCTTCACATTTCTGAGGGAAAAGTCTTCCACTAGCCTGGAATTCCAGACCCAGCCAATCGAGCATGAAGGTGGAATAAAGCCTGGTGGTAGTGGTCAGGCTGGTCACTAAAGGGCTCAAAGTCCCTTGGTGACTGCACAGCACACACACACACAGACACACACACACACCCCTACCCAAGCCGCAGTCAGTGGTGCGGGGGCCACCTCCCACCTGAGCTCTGCCCCCCACAGCGCCAGCTTCCTGAGCTTCTGGTGGACACAGAGTGGGATGTGGGGAGCCTTTATATGAAAAGTCCCTACACATCCAAAGATCCAGAATTAAGTCACTGCAAAAGCTTGGTGGTAGTTGTGGTAGTATTCTGATTATTTTTTAATGTTGAAGTTTTTTTTAAAAGGCTTCCTGGGGCACCTCCGACTCTTCTACATCCCTGTAGAAGAGCCCGTCATAACGAAACCCTGGTGAGCTATGGCCTGTCCCATCCTTGGAGACCCACTCCGTGGCCTGAGCCTAGACTGTTGGTTTTCCCTCCCAAATCTGAGAGACAATCCCCTGAGAAGGCCGGGTAGGGACAGACGGTGGCACGGGCAGGGTGGGCAGAGAAAATGCCCAAGAGGGTGCCTCTCTTTTTTTTTTTTTTATTTTTTTATTTTTTATTTTTTATTATACTTTAAGTTCTAGGGTACATGTGCATAACGTGCAGGTTTGTTACATATGTATATTTGTGCCATGTTGGTGTGCTGCACCCATCAACTCGTCAGCACCCATCAATTCATCATTTATATCATGTATAACTCCCCAATGCAATCCCTCCCCCCTCCCCGAGGGTGCCTCTCTTATAAGGCACAGGCAGGGAGTGAGGGGAGGAGAGGCAAAGTGAGAGAGACAGACTGAAGGATGTGTGTGAGGGTGTCTGTGGGGCAGGAGAGGAAGTTTGACAGAAAAACCAGCCAGCAGCATCAACAGCCTCATAGCTCTACGTTCTCAGCCCAGTGACCACCCTGGGCCTGACTCTTTGCCTATTTAGAGGCTAAGCCCTAGTCGCTTTCCCTAAATCTGGGCTAGGCCCTATCTAGCACAGGAAAGTCCTGGGAGGTAGGCAAAAGAGAAGGGTACGGACTCCAGCCCCAAACCACCCAAGCCCTGAGTAACTAGTATCAGCAAGCACAGCCAGCCTTTGCTGGGGCAGACAGATCAGAGGCCCTCGGCCCCAGCTGGTCACACTGCACAAAGCACAGCGGTAATGCAATTACCTGGGGGGGCCGGGGCCGGGTGGTGAGACTGCAGGGAACTAGCACTTCCTGCATTGTCTATTTTTGTCCTATTTGAATGTTTTATAAGGAGCATATATTACTGTGGTAATATGAAAAAGAGACTAGGGAAAGCTCTTGCTCCTACCTCATCTCAGCTTCCCGAGCCACAAAACGGGTCGCGCTCCTCTGCCTCCCAGCCCTCAGAGGAAGGTGGGAGGCCAAGTTTCAGGTCCTCTGCCACAAGGACCTTTTGGGCCTCTCTCCCCTATAAGGTCACTTCCCCTTCTCCTGTTCTGCCCACCCCTCCCCCATAGGGAATTTGGGTTTCTCCCTGGACTTGTTTTTCAAGGAAGCATGGAAGGAAAAAGAAAAAGTTTCCTTGAATATTTTTTAGGCTCTTCCATCCAGAGCACAGTGAAATGGAGAATGGCCAGGACCTACCTCTGGACCCCAGCTGCCATCACCCATCTACTTTCCTTCCAGCCCCACCTCCCTCTGCAAGCCAGCAAGGGCAGGACTGAATGGGATACTGCCCGGCACCTTGGGCACCCCGGGCACCCCAGGGACTCAACCAGAGCAGGCCTTCTCCCAGAAGTGTGGCCTACACGAGCTGAGATGGCCACATCCTCCCCGTCCCCAGAGCTGCTACTTCCCCGTGGCTGGACCAGACAGCCCCACAGACCTGCCGGGTACCATGGAGGTCCACTGGAGGACAGGAAACTATGAACACTTCTGAGGAACCCGCGATGAAAACAAATGGACGCTTTCTCTTCACAAAGCCCCACACGCAGCAGAGCAAATGGGCTCTGAGCACCTCATCCCTAGAGACTGAAGCTCCCACAGGGAATGCAACAACAGGGTCCTATGACCTAGTTCAAGTCCCACCTCCTCTAGGAAGCTCCCTCAGCTGCCACCATCCTGCTGGCCTAGCCCAGTCCCTCCTCTTTCTGACCAGGCATACACACTCTGACCAAACTCACCCTACAGCCAGATCTGGCGACACTGTGCTCCAGGACCCCCTGGCGTTGTCATGTGCTGGGTGCCCAAGGTCTCCCCCACTGGACTGTGTTTCTTGTGGATATCGACTGACTATCCCCTTGGGCACACAGCTCCAAAGTAAAGAAATCATGCATGCACAGTCTGGGGCTGTTACAACCCTGCAGGGCCCTCTCAGCTCTCATCTGGATGCACCTGACAGCAGGGCATGGTGGTGAGTGCTGGGTTCCCCACTGACCAGGCCACCTCCCTCAGCCTCCACTTCCTTGACCCTCAGGTGGGGACAGCCATCCTTTCGGGGCTGCTGGGAGGCTAAGGCATGCCAAGCCTGTTTGGCAAACAGCCAGTGCTTCCTGCTTATCCTCTCATTCTCTCCCACGACCGTGAGCTCCTAGGACTCCTGCTCTTGAATCCCTGACGCTGATCACTCTGCATGGCCTTCAAGGGAACATGCCAGATCCTTAAACAAATATTCAACCTCAGCCACGCACGGTGGCTCACGCCTGCAATCCCAGCACTTTGGGAAGCCAAGGCAGGCAGATCACTAGAGGCCAGGAGTTCAAGACCAGCCTGGCCAACATGGCGAAACACCATCTCTACTGAAAATACAATAATTAGCTGGGTGTGGTGGCGCACACCTGTAATCCCAGCTGCTCGGGAAGCTGAGGCACGAGAATCACTTCAACCTGGGAAGGGAGGTTGCAGTGAGCCAAGATTATACCACTGCACTCCAGCCTGGGCAACAGAGTGAGACTTTGTCTCAAAAAAAAAAAAATAAAAATAAAATAAAAAATAAAAAAATTCCAACCTCAACTTCCCAAGGCTGGCTGTGCAAGAGACAGGCCCCGGTCTCCAGTTTTGGAGCTTCTGCTGCTGCTCCTTCCTCCCTACCTGACCAAGATGTTTTCTCCCTCTCTGTGCCCTTCACTAGGCCTACCTGGCTGGGCCACTGGGCTTAGGAACTCCGAAGCCCAAGCTGAGGCCTGACCTTTCACTTTCATCCAGGGCAAAGACATGGCCAAAATCAATCAGGGTGTGACCAAGGCCCCAACATTCATCTAGACAATGGCTCAAAAGACAGCTCTCGTTTTCACAGCTCTACAGCTATAGCACCCAAACCTGCTATGCATCGGTGCAGGATTTATATATAGATATAAATCCACCCAAGACACTACCCAGACTTACTGAACTAGAAGGTCCCGGCCTGGTTATCTATATTTCTCAGTAGGTTTGGGGGCGGGGCTCCACAGGTGAGTGAATTCACCCAGATCCCATGTGGCAACCACAAGGATGGTCCCTGACACTTTACATCACTTTAAGGTCAGCGGCCACCTGGGCTTTCCACCTTGTCTTGCCCTTAAGGACACTTAGTCGGCACCCAGGAGAAGCCTGTGTCTCTCCCCTGCCCGGTAAGGCTTGCTTTCCCAAGTCCCGAGGACACGCTGCTTCTGAGAGGACTGACCCTAGAAATACTCATCCCTCCCCCAGGAGGGGGTAAGTTACCAAAGGAACCCATGGGGGAGGAGCAGGCAGCATTAAGCACTTTCTAGAAATTAAGAGTGTTAAGATGAATTAGGCCTCCTAGTTCAGAAACCACTTGAGAAACAACACTCTCACCAAAACAGGAGGAAGGACAGTGATTCTGTCCCACCCAGTGCTCAAAGTCCGGGCTGCCGGCAGCACAGGTATCACCGACCGGCACATCCTTCACTGCAGGAACTAAGCTGCTCCACCTGCAAAGCACCCATCTTGACTCCATCTCTCTGTCAGGGGCACCATCTGGGGCACTGAAACTCTCCAAGTCCCACGCAGCACATGCTCAGGACACAAGGGTTTTGATGAAGATGATGATTATCTGGGACTTGTCCCAGGTGCCTCTGCAGCCAGGACATAATGGGCACAATAAGGAAAGTCACAGTAAGAGAAAATTCCTTGCACTGAAGAGGCACACACAGCTACTGATGCTGCTCTTCAGAAGACACACATCAGTGCTTCTCAAATTGCAAAGTGCAACAAAATCACTGGATCTTGTTAAAAGGTGTATTCTGATACCCAAAGTGTAGGTGGGCCTGAGAGAGCTCCCAGCTACCCATGCTGCTGCTGGCCCAGAGGCCACACCTGAGCAGAGGGCTGCACACGAGGGGGCTACAGAATGGCCAGACCTGACCCTGCTGAGGGGGCTCACTGTGTGCCGGGCTCTGCAGCTCTTTTACTATCCACACAACCAGCCCAGAAGATGGGAGGCCCATTTTACAGATGAGGAAACTAAGTTGTGGAGACAGTTTGTAATGTGCCCAGGTCCACACAGCTAGTAAGTAATGGAGCTGGAACTTGAACATGAAAATGCCAGACTCCAAGCCTATGACCTTAACCTTCAAGGTGTAGCAACTTTCAGAAAAGCTGAAAGCATATACTCCTGCCCTGGGTACCCTGAGAAGACAGAGGCTGTAAGAGGCCTGGCCTACACATCACAGACCCTGAAGACCAGACCCCCTTCCAAAAGGTTGGCACAATCCCAGAGCACAGTGCCCTGAGATACTACTGAGGGGACCTCAGGGTTTTGTCCTGTCCTCAGCCCCTCAAAACCTTGTCTGAGAGCAGCCCAGCCTCCTCCAGCAGCCATCAGGGTCCAGAATTCCTGAGAGGCTGGGACCACAAGGAAGCTCTTGCAGGGCCCCCTGCTCAGCTAGAACACCTCTCCCAAGCTCTCTCTGCCTGACAAAGTTCACCAGGCCCCATGTGGACTTGGGACTTGGCCCTCAGCCTCCCCCACACCCACCACTGAAGCAGAGGACAAAGTGGATGGAAGGGGTGGAGAGGAACAAGTCTGCTCACCTGTCAAGATTACAGCCCTAGTTACTCCTGCTGGTGGGGTCCCCAGGCCCTCATAACCAGCTCTCCACCTAGTTCTCAGAAAATGCAGCTGGGCTAACCAATGCCATCCAGCATAACTGGGGAGGCCCTGCACTCAGGGGAGAGCCGACCTGGGCAGCTGTCACACATACCCTTGCAAGTGCCAGGGAACTCCAGTCAGAGACAGACAGGGGTATGGGGGCTGTGGGTAGCTACAGCAGCAGGCCTGGACAATCTAACTCACCCCCAACTCTTAGCAGTCTAAACTTCAGACCCAAATAACAATGCCCCTTTCTGAGCCCCCACCCATCATTTATTCCAGACTCCAAACCTAGAAATCAGATTTGTCTCCTTTTTTCTTTTTTTCCCTCACTGCCTACATTTAAACTTTGAACTCTGTGAACTCTACGTGCAATTATCTCCAGAACTCACTCTCTCACCACTGTCACCCCATAGTCCCATCCACTAGCACCTCCCTGATGGACATTAGAACTCCCTGGTTGGCCGGGCATGGTGGCTCAGGCCTATAATCCCAGCACTTTGGGAGGCCGAGGCAGGTAGATCACGAGGTCAGGAGATTGAGACCATCCTGGCTAACATGGTGAAACCCTATCTCTACCAAAAATAGCTGGGCGTGGTGGTGAGCGCCTGTAGTCCCAGCTACTCGGGAGGCTGAGGCAGGAGAATGGCATGAACCTGGGAGGCGGAGCTTGCACGCCACTGCACTCCAGCCTGGGCAACAGAGCAAGACTCCTTCTCAAAAAAAAAAAAAAAAAAAAAAAGAACTCCCTGTTTACCTGATGTCCATGTTCCACCCAGCAAAGATATGAAGTCGGAGCTCATCACGCCCCGCTCTCCCTCACTCAGCACCTTTTGGGGCTCAGCTCCTACGACTCTCTGCATCTCTTATTCCACTCGGGCCACACTGATCCTTCTGGTGTCCCTGAACCCATCAGGTGTATTCCCACCTCAAGGCCACTGCACGTGCTGCTCCCTCTGCCCAAGACGCAGGCCAGACCTTCCGGCCACGGTTCACTCACTCACTCGAGTCAGGGCTCTGTTCATCCGAGCCTCCTCAGTCTTCCCCGAGTACCCCAACTGCAACCACCCTTCACCCTCTTTATGTTTTTTATTTTTATTTTTATTTTTTGAAATGGGGTTTCACTCTTGTTGCCCAGGCTGGAGTGCAATGGCTCGATCTCAGCTCACTGCAACCTCCGCATCCCGGGTTCAAGCGATTCTCCGGCCTCAGTCTCCTGAGTACCTGGGATTACAGACATGTGGGCCACCCTGCCCAGCTAATTTTGTATTTTTAGTAGAGACGGGGTTTCTCCATGTTGGTAATGCTGGTCTTGAACTCACGACCTCAGGTGATCCACCCGCCTCGGCCTCCCAAAGTGCTGAGATTACAGGCGTGAGCCACCGCACCCAGTCCCCCTCACCCTCTTTCATCATCATACTGACCACAAGCTGGTACTGTATGTGTGCACACACACATGTCCCCACGTGCACATCAACGTGACAAAATGCTGCGTGTGTTCAAGGCTTGTTAGCATCTGTCTTTCCTCACTCATCAAGTGCATTATTCTGCTCATCTCTGTACCCCCAGCACTCAACAGTGGACACTCAAATTTATTTGCTCAATGAGCCAACAAATTATTCTGTGACTAACGTGGGCCCCCTTCACAACTACTCTATGGTTTTCTATTGCTACAAACCCAAGGGTCTTACTCGTGAGAGCTGGAGCTCCCAAAGAGCAAAGAGGGTCCCCACCCCACCCCCTAAACAGGAGCCTCTGGAGGGAAGGAGCCAGAGATGTCAGGCTTAAAGGGAGGTTTCCAAAATGAGACCTTCCTTAACTGTGAGACACTTCCTCAGCCCCCAACTGAACTAAGAATCTCACTAACTTCCCTGGGAGAGAAGATGCCCAACCAGATGTGGGAAGCGTCCAGCTTTGTGAACAGAAGAGTCACTGTTGACCCAACTCCAGCCCATCTCTTGGCCCTCAAGGGCCACAAATCTTACCCCATTACCAACTACAATCACTCAGTTAGCACCTACTGTGTGCTGACACAATACTAAGCACTGAACACATGGAATTACATCTTACTCAATCCTCTTAACAACCCTATGAGGTTGATATGGGAGGCAGACTCTGGGAGTGGCTAAGAGCACGGACTTCGGCGCCAGGTTGCCTGGGTTAAGCCCCAGCCCCACCACATGCTGGCTGTGTGGCCTCATTTCTATGCCTCCATTTCCTAGCCTGTCTATAAAATGGTGGTAGCAGCTTACCCTCTCCTCACAAGACAACAGGCTGAATAACCCAACCCAAAAATCTGAAATCTGAAATGCTCCAAAACTTTCTGAGCACCAATATCATGCTCAAAAGAAATGGTCACTGGAGCATTTTGGATTTTTATATCGATGCTCAACTGGCCAGATAATACAAATATTCCAAAATCCAAAGTACAAAACACTTCTGTCCCAAGCATTTGGAATAAGGATCTTCAACTTGCATGACGATTCAATGGTCTATGCGTGGAGCGCTCAGAACAGGGTCCGGCACACAGGAAACGCACACGAGCATCGGCTCTCACATTCAGCAGGTGTGAGCACTGAGGTAAGGAGACGTGCACTGGGTCCAGTAACACAGTAAGCAGGAGAGCCAGAACTGGAACGCAGGCTCCCTGCCTCCAGAGCCCCCGACCTTGACCACTATACTATGCTGCCTCCCTCTGCAAGTACAACACACACTCACCCCCTATGCCCAGGAATCCCTACGTCTCTGCCCAACCAAGGAATCCAAAGGAAAGTCACCCCCCTATTTCTCTAGAGCAGGGGGTATGTGTTAGATGGGAGGAAAAATCACACCTTTATTTCCCCCAATCTCTAACAAAATTTAGCATGTCTTCCCACTATGAATTTTTGCAACAGTAGTAGTATAGAAGCAGTACCTGTACGCTTGTCACCAAGAGAAACCGGATTATTTTCCTATCACATTTCAGCAGTTACAGATGTCACAAATATTTATACTCATCACTACTTTGAATTGTAAAGTCATTAGACCTCCTGTAGATCTCATTATTTAATACAGTAATAAAGCACTTATGTTTCTTTAATAAATGCTTTTGTTGTGTTTTGTTTTGTTTTCTTTTGAGACAGAGATTTGCTCTTGTTGTCCAGGCTGACATGCAATGGCACAGCCTCGGCTCACTGAAACCTCCGCCTCCTGTGCTCAAGCGATTCTCCTGTCTCAGCCTCCCAAGTAGCTGGGCTGATAGGTACCCACCACCACACCCAGCTAATTTTTGTATTTTTAGTAGAGACGTGGTTTCACCATGTTGGCCAGGCTGGTCTCAAACTCCTGACCTCAGGTGATCCACCCACCTCGGCCTCCCAAAGTGCTGGCTTTTTTTTTTTTTTTTTTTTTTGAGAGGGAGTCTCGCTCTGTCACCCAGGCTGGAGTGTAGTGGCGCAATCTCTGCTTACTGCAAGCTCTGCCTCCCGGATTCACGCCATTCTCCTGCCTCAGCCTCTCGAGTAGCTGGGACTACAGGCGCCTGCCACCACGCCCAGCTAATTTTTTGTATTTTTAGTAGAGACAGGGTTTCACCATGTTAGCCAGGATGGTCTTGATCTCCTGACCTCGTGATCCGCCCGCCTTGGCCTCCCAAAGTGCTGGGATTACAGGCGTGAGCCACCGCGCCCGGCAGTGCTGGCTTTTATATTGAGAACTACACTTCAACACCATTGGTGTACTTTGCAATGCTGTATATTTAAAGACCTTATTCTGAGGAGTCCATGCACCAAAAGAGCTGAGAAAACCTGCTTTAGAGTGGGGAGGGAGCAAACTCAGCAGAAGGCTAGGTCCTCCCCTCCCTGCCCACTGCATGGCACCCAGGCTGAGAGCTCAAAGCAGAGGATGGGTGCTGCTCCCATTTCCCACCCAGCTAAGGGAACGGGGGCCTGGTGAAGGGCAAGAAGCTGGCTGAAGGCCCTAAGATTCCCCAGCGTCACGCCACAGTGCTCAGGCTGACCCTCAAACCCTTGCATGCTGATGAAGGTGACTCCAGAGAAACAAAAACAGCCACATGCACCTGCTAGCTGGGAGCAGGCTACTCTGGAGCTTGTTTTGATCTGCCCCCAACATCACAGTCCCCAGTTTCCCTGGGCTGGTCCCCACCTGAGCCTCACCTGCTATGGCTACAACCCACCAAATCTGTAGCTTCCTCCTTCTGGCTGTAGCCACTACCCCAACCTCTTCCAAAGACAGGCCTCTTCCAAAGACACCACAAAAATGCACAAATGAAGCACACAGGAAGGCTCAAGGGGAGGGATTTAACTTCGGGAGAAGGGTGCAGGACGTGGCATTTATATTGGGCCCTTAACAATGGGTGGGAAAGAGGCGAGGAGGGGGTAGGGAGACATTCCAGGTGCGAGGGACAGAACATGCAGACTGCAGATGTGCAGGCAGGAAAAGACTGCCCCTAATGTCACACTAAGGAGCCATAATTGTATTCTGGGCCCTGAAATGCACAACAGGGTACAACACAAGGACAGGACTGACAAGGCTGCAGGAAGAGGGAGGGACGGCAGAGAGGTGAGGCAGGGGACCAGCAAGGGACAGTCACAGCCCAGGGTAGCTCCCATGGCCAGGCTGACCTGAGCAACTCCTAATGCCTTAGCAGTTATTTCTCACCATTAATTAAAAACTGGCACTCGGCCGGGCGCGGTGGCTCAAGCCTGTAATCCCAGCACTTTGGGAGGCCGAGACGGGCGGATCACGAGGTCAGGAGATCGAGACCATCCTGGCTAACACGGTGAAACCCCATCTCTACTAAAAAAAAATACAAAAACTAGCCGGGCGAGGTGGCGGGCGCCTGTAGTCCCAGCTACTCGGGAGGCTGAGGCAGGAGAATGGCGTAAACCCGGGAGGCGGAGCTTGCAGTGAGCTGAGATCTGGCCACTGCACTCCAGTCCGGGCGACAGAGCGAGACTCCGCCTCAAAAAAAAAAAAAAAAAAAAAAAAAAAAAAAAAAAAAACTGGCACTCTGGTTTATAAAAAGGCAGCAGCAACTAAGGTAATAGTCCAGAGCAGAGGTTAAAAAAATTTTTTTTTAAGCCTGAAATGGGACAGGAACAATGGGGGAGGCAGGAGAGCCGGAGGGCCCCTTGGGAGCACCCCTTTTTCGCCCCCTGCAGCAGCACTATGGCAGAGCCACTCCACTTTGATCTCTCACTACTGTTGACAGCAGGGACAGTTACTTACCTTTTATCCCTAACCACCTGAGAAGGGGCCCGAGATGCAGAACATCTTCTAACACCTGACGGGTAAATGACATGGAATTGGAGCGCTCGGCTTTTGTCTCAGAAACAAGTTGGAAAAACAATGATTTTAAGGGCATTGTGTGAGAACCCCAGTGGATTGGAAGACAGGAGACCTAGGTTCTAGTCCTGGCTCTGCCTTACTAAGTGGCTTGAAGCAGCCATTTCACCTCTGTAAAATGAGGGTGATAAAATCAGGCAGTTAAAGACAAGGTAAAGTGAAACTAGAACTATTATATTCAGAGTTTGGTGAGACAGTCGGAAAACGCTTTTTCCCAGAGCCTCCTCCACCCTGATGCCTGCTCTCCTCTCCAAGTGCCCACCCCAGCAGCCTGCCTCACACACCGGCACACAGGAGCTGTGTGGGCCTCAAGCCAACCCCTGCTGTCTCCCCGCATCCACCGCCTACCCCACCTTTTGATTTGGTATCTACAGTAAAACTGCAAACCAGACATAATTGCAGGACAGGATACAGCCTCTTATCAGGCCAGAAGATGATTCTTATCACCTGGCCTGGCACCATGCCTGGCACCAGCAACCTTTGGAGGGAGCCCAGGTCCTCATTCATGAGTTCCCCCTGCCTCTGTGGGGACAGCTCACTCAGCCCTCCTCAGATCCCAGCCAGGTCCAGCCTCGCTCCCTCCTGGGCACAAGCACTTCGTCTAATCTTCATCCTAATACCGTAGGCTCCAAAGGTCTGTCATTGTCAGCTCACCCAGCACAAGGAAAAGCTGCAAAAATGGCTGGAGACGAGTCAAACCACAGAGAGCAACAGAAAAGATGTAGGGTTGATAGCACAGTGTAGAGAGAAAAGCATCAGGCTTAGACATCAGAAGTCTGGCTGCCACTAAAGAGTCGTGTGACCTTGGACAGGTCATTCCACCTCCTGAGACCCCAGTCTCCATATTCGCAAAAATGGTGGTCCCCTGGCCGGGCGCGGTGGCTCAAACCTGTAATCCCAGCACTTTGGGAGGCCGAGGCGGGCGGATCACGAGGTCAGGAGATCAAGAGCATCCTGGCTAACCCGGTGAAACCCCGTCTCTACTAAAAAAAATACAAAAAACTAGCCGGGCGAGGTGGCGGGGGCCTGTGGTCCCAGCTACTCGGGAGGCTGAGGCAGGAGAATGGCATAAACCCGGGAGGCGGAGCTTGCAGTGAGCTGAGATCTGGCCACTGCACTCCGGTCTGGGCAACAGAGCGAGACCCTGTCTCAAAAAAAAAAAAAAAAAAAAAAATGGTGGTCCCCGTCTGCCCTCAGGGAAGAATAAAATGAGGTGACACTGGGAAGGCACCCTTAAAAGTAGGCCAAACCACACAGAAAGATGTGGCTTTATTGTCTATCGAAGGCCTTTTACAGGCCATCATCAGGCCCACATAAGTGAGGTGGCCCAGGACCAAAAAGCAACAACCCTGCCCAGAAGAAAGGAGAGAACCTGCAAGATGACCTCTCTCAGGGGATCTCTGGCAGGTGGAAAAATAAAGAAGAAATTCCACTTAACCCATGCCCTTCGCCAGTGTGCTCCTAACCCCATATTCACCCTGAGCAGGAGACTCAGGTTGAGGAAGACAAAACCAAGTGGCGATGGTCCCCTCTGCCAAGGTCTCAGTTCAGACCCCACAACGGGAGGAGACAAACAATAACTCCCCTGCCAGGCTCATGGGAAGTACAGAACTGTGTGGTGAGAACGTTGCATTTGGGAAAACAAAAATGGGGGAGGGAAGAAAATACACAACACATTTGCCTCTAAATGCAGAAAATACCTTTGGAAGGTTACACAAGAACTGGTAATGTTGGATGTCTCTGAAGAGAGTAGCTAGGTGACTCAAGGTGGGGCAAGGGAAATCTTTTTCATTACGTGCCCTTCTGTACCTTTAGAATTTGGGCCAGATGAACTACTCAAAAGTAAATGGGGGCCGGGTGCAGTGGCTCATGCCTATAATCCCCACACTTTGGGAGGCTGAGGTGGGCAGATCACTTGAGGTCAGGAGTTCGAGACCAGCCTGGCCAACATGGTGAAACCCTATCTCTATTAAAAATACACAAAATAGCTGGGCATGGTAACATGCACCTGTAGTCCCAGCTACTCGGTAGGCTGAGGCAGGAGAGTCACTTGAACCTGGGAGGAGGAGGCTGCAGTGAGCCAAGATCACACCACTACACTCCAGCCTGGGCAACACAGCAAGACTCTGTCTCAAAAAAAAAAAAAGTAGTAAATAGGAAGTAAAGAAAGGCTGTTTTGCTGAGAGCAGCACACAGGAAACTAAGCTTGGCTCCCCTCACTCCCTCTCCTGGCCCAGTCCCACCACACTCACAGTTTCCCTGCCTCCAACTCACCCTGCCTCTAATCAGATCTCACCTGCTATTCAAGGCCTTGCCTCTCCCAAGAAGCCCACCCTGATCACTCCAACTGGTGAGCTCCTTCTTCTCCTGATCCCCTCATTCTCTCACACTTTTTACATGCTGCTTTGTAGAGGAACTGTCCTTGCTGCGTTAGGCTTGTCTCAAACATATTTTAGCCGTTCTAGAAAAAGGGCTATCCACTTTATTTCCCTGGTTTCCCCCACAGCACTGACCTAAGCACAGTGGTTACAATGGTTGTTCAGTAATTGCTTCCTGGACGTTGTGAAACAGAAGGGAAAAAATAGCAAATGACTATATTGCTGCAGGAGGAAGAACAGGATGGCTCGGAGTGTTCTGTCACAGTAAAACCAGCATGTGACGTCTTGGGAAGGATTACAGAGTCTGGTATGTGCTGATGCCCCCAAACCCTGCTTGAAAGGAGCAAATCTCCCAGGGGTGAAAAGTGCCCTGGTGGAAAGTGAGGCTGACCTTCTCAGGCCTCACTCCACTCCCTTTTTTTCTTCTGTTTTTGAGATAGGATCTTGCTCTGTCACCCAGGCTGGAGTGCAGTGGGGCAATCATTGCTAATTGCAGCCTTGAACTCCCGGGCTCAAGTGATCCTCCCACCTCAGTCTCCTGAGTAGCTGGGACTGCTAGTGCGCACCACCATGCCCAGCTAATTTTTTGTATTTTTGTAGAAATGGAGTCTTGCTATGTTGCCTAGGTTGCTCTTGAACTCTTGGCCTTCAGTGATCCTCCTGACTCGGTCTCCCAAAGTGCTGGGATTACAGGCATGAGCTACCACAGCCAGCCCTCACTCCACTCCTGAGAGTTATCTGGTGGCAGTGACTCCCTCCCAAAGTAAGAGATAACACCCCCCAGCCTCTGAGACGTACACAAGGCTAGAGCTGCAGACCAAATGTGCTTATCCCAATAAACCAAGGACTCACCCAGGAGAAGCAGGTCATGCTTACAAAGCACCAGATTAACCCCCGAGATCCATGTCAAGGAGGAGAGAGGAAGCCTTAACAGGCAGCAGCTGAGCACCTGGCCCTGTGCAGAGCAGGGTCATGGGAGGAGACATGGGGGAAGACTGAAGTGGGCAGTGTGGTGTAGTGGCCAAGAGCACAGACTCGGAAGCCAGATTGCCTAGGTTCACATCCTGACTTTGTGCCATGTGCTGTGGTCAAGTCCAGTGACTCATGCCTATAATCTCAGCACTTTGGGAAGCTGAGGCAAGAGGATCACTTGA
The DNA here is from genome assembly GCF_007565055.1 of Rhinopithecus roxellana. Lineage (NCBI taxonomy): Eukaryota > Metazoa > Chordata > Mammalia > Primates > Cercopithecidae > Rhinopithecus > Rhinopithecus roxellana. Next base: position 26,472,485 of record NC_044565.1, read on the forward strand.
GAGTTCATGGCTGCAGTGAGCTATGATGGCACCACTGCACTCCAGCCTGAGTGATGGAGCCAGACCCTGACCCCACCCCCCCAAAAAAGAAAGAAAAAGCAAAGTCACTTTACCTCTCTATGCCAAGGTTTCCTCAGCTGTTAAACAGTGCCTACACCTCAAGGGCTTGCTGTGGACAAACGGAAGTCCAGTCCTTAAGACAGTGCCAGCACCTAGACAGGCCTTCATCAGTGATGTACTAGACCAACCAGGCAATGAAAATAATGCACCAAAACAGGTGCCAATGCTCCAGGTGTGGGGATTCAGAGAAGGCTGGGGAGGCAGATGGGTTCCATGATGGCCGACAGGTCCGGTGTGTGTCCCCTCCTCACAGAGGTGTGCCTTGACCACAGCCGGCACCAGTGGCTCTATCTACTCCCAACATCTCCAGGGCTCCCAAAACATAGCACTTGCCTATAGGGCTTCCTCCAAATGGAGGGGGATTTCCAGGCCTCCCCTTCTCTGGAATCTCTCCCCTACCAGTGGCCCACTCTTGGCCTTTCAGGCCTCCAGAATTGCCTTGGGATTGGACTGCCCTTCCAGGTCAACAGAGAAGCCCAATGCCCCATCTCACTAAAACCCGGCAGGCACTTCCACAGAAACCCTGGGGTACACACAGGGCTCCAAATGCCACCTCTTCTTTATCCCAAATCCTACAGCTCTGTGGGCTGCCCGGATCTAATGGAAACCACACAGGGCACACTCTCCACTAAGTGCTGGGTAGTTGAGAGTGTGCAGCTGTCCCTCTGTGAGTCTCAGTTTCCTGTCTGAGCTCTCTTCCAGCTCCCATGATGGAGTCCCATGAGTAAGGGCTGTGCTCCCTTCCCCACTACCAGGTGAACCAAAGGTCAAGGTGGCCTGTGATACCCCCTCCTCACCCTGCAGCTTCTTGGAGGTGCTGGCTGCTCCTGGGAGCCCCATTTTGGGAGGCCCTACTTACTGCTCCTGAGAGGCCGGGGCCCAGCTCCACACAGAGGCCTCATGTGGCCAGCCAAGCCTTTCTCTGGCCACCATTGTTCCCAAGGCAGAAATAACCTCAGGCCAGCTCAGTAAGGGCATAGTGATCAGACTCTTCCCCGATGGGACTGCCAGGTGCCCAGCAGACTCACGTGTGGACTCATTTTTATTACTTGGCCGTGGGGAAAAACAAAACTGCTTCATGACTACACCATTTTGCAAAAGAAAGAAAAAGAGGACTGCTTCCCCTGGAGCAGAGCGACAACAGCTCCTGTTCTTATGTTCATCATCTGTCCCTGCGCAGGGTGGGAAGGGCAGGAGAACATCTGGACAAAGCCAGGCCAGTGGTTTAGACAAGAGCGTCACAGCACTGAGGTGGCAGCAGTGACAAGCGGGGCGGGCAGCTCCCAGCAGAGAAGGACAGCCCTCAAGGTCACCAGGATGTGGCTCTGCTGAGCTGTGCCTTGCAGTCAGCTGCCTACAAGGACAGGCACGCGGGGCAGAGATGGGGCTGACCACAGGCCCCTTGAAACTCCCTGGTTCCAGCCAGGGCTCAGGGCCAGGGGCAGATGGGGAGGGCAGGGGAAGCTGCTGGGCCAGAGAGGAGGAGCTGCCCAGCCTGACTGAGGAGTCACACTTCCTACCCCACCCCACACCCCCAGACGCTGCTGCTCAAGCAACCCCAAATAAAAACTACCCCATAACTAAGGGCAGTGGAGCTTCTGCATACCAATGACTGGCTTCTGAGTGCAGCCACACCCTTCCACTGCAGCCAGAGCAGACCTCCCCAGCAGTCCCACAGGCCTCCCACGCCAGCTCTGGGGCTGGAGCAGGAGCCAAGGCCAGGGGCTCCAGTGACCATGGCTGTTTCCCGAGGAGCAGAGTCACACCCAGAAGCCAATAGAGAGAAGGCTGTGAGGTCACACACCATCTGCCCACAACTGTCTGCCCAGGCTGTCTGTGGGTTACAGGATAGACGGAAGCCTTCAAAGACCATCCCAGCCTTAGGCCAACAGGATGCATGTCCCCTCAGGTGCCTCCCAGTGCCCCCAAACCCACCCACCTAAGGAGGTCTCAGAACACCATGACCAGCCAGGCAGAAGGCTTTCATCTCAGACCTACATCCTTCATAGCCTTAGGTCTCCGAGCTCCCTTGCCAAGTGGCACAGTCTAAGCAGGGCCTGAATGGAGCCTCTTGCAGGCCATGATTCATGGTCACAACAGTTTTAGTCTTTGTGATGATAAAAGACAAACTGATCCCAACCCAAGTTCCCAAGAAGCCAGCCTCTAACCATTGATCCAACAGGCCCAGGATGATGATCCTGTCTGCCACACTCCAGGGACCATTTCACCCTTATCAGGATGAGGGAGAAGGTGGACAGGGGCTCCATATAACACAGTTGTGCTCTCTCCTCCTCCTCTCCTGAAACACACAAAGACCAGCATTCCAGGGCAAAGAATGCTAATTGCATTTTGCAGCCTTGAACTCCCGGGCTCAAGTGATCCTCCCACCTCAGTCTCCTGAGTAGCTGGGACTGCTAGTGCGCACCACCATGCCCAGCTAATTTTTTGTATTTTTGTAGAAATGGAGTCTTGCTATGTTGCCTAGGTTGCTCTTGAACTCTTGGCCTTCAGTGATCCTCCTGGCAAAGACCAGGTCTCCCCGAGCAAAATGGCCCTGTGGCAGATGCCCTGTCTTCTTACTCCAAAACCTTTGCTGCTGCTTCCTTCCTTCCCTCTTCTGATATATTCAGGTCCACTCCCTGAGGGTGTGATTCACACCAATTGCATAAAGGCCAGAAAGGTCCAAATGACCCATCTGACCCCGCAAGGAACAAGGAGAACTAACTAACCACCACATCCCATCCCTGTCTTGGGAGTCAGGGAGGCAAACACAGGATACTCACTGGGGAGTGCTAAGAAGGACGTTGGGCCAGGCGTGGTGGCTTATGCCTGTAATCCCAGCACTTTGGGAGGCCACGGCAGGTGGGTCACCTGCGGTCAGGAGTTTGAGACCAGCCAGGCCAACATGGCGAAACCCAGTCTCTACTAAAAATACAAAAATTAGCCTGGTGTGGTGGCACACACCTGTAATCCCAGCTACTCAGGGGACTGAGGCAGGAGAATCACTTGAACCTGGGAGGCAGAGATTGCAAGTGAGCCAAGATTCCGCCACTGCACTCCAACTTGGGCAACAGAGTGAGACACTGTCTTAAAAAAAAAAAAAAAAAAAAAAAAAAAAAAAGGTAAAAACCAGAAAATAAATCGCAGAGAAGCATCCACGACTTCCAGACTCACAGGAACATGATGATCCATGGACAGTTCTACTGAGGGAGGGGAGATCATTAGTTTCCTTGTGTACTACCGTTACATTTTGTTTTGAGAATATCCTCTTCAATTATTTGGAAGCCTCTGGTGAAATTCCTCATTTCAAAGACTGCCCCACTGACACAAGACCTTCGGAGGCTGCTGAAGCACCTACCACCCCAGCCACCACCATCACACAAAACAGGGCCCCAGAGTCACCACCACGCTAATATTTTGAGAGCTTCTATGTATCCAGAACTACATTAAGGCTTTTACAGATGGTGTCTTATCTAATCTGTACAACTCTATGATCATCATCACGACTTTTTTAGAAGTGAGGAAGTGGGCTAAGTAACCTGCCTGCTGGTAAGTCACAGAACTGAGAATGAAACCCCAGTCTCCAGGTTTTGACGCCCTGGGCAACGTCCTCCCTTCCCAACAGGGCAGGGGCAGCTCCAGACAGGGCTGCCAGGGAGGAGAGCTGCAGAGCTGCAGGGCTTATCTGAGCCTGGCTTCAGGACTGCAGAGGCCTTTCAAGCCCAGCCCTAGTTCTTGAGCCTCTAGCAGCAAATAGAATGCAGAAAGCTGCAAAGGGCCAGCTCATTTTGCTGGGAACTCTTGTACTCTTCTGTGTACTCCATCACCCGTGATTCTGAGGCTTTTCCTAAGCTCTAAGTTCTAGACTGTCTCCCCCACCCCATAAGAAGCTCTTCCAGACATTGTTACCAAAACCTCCCTTCACCATCACTGCTCTGCACTGACCACCCACCATGTACAGGGACTGTACTAGGTGCTTAAGTTGCATTTTCATTTCATCCCTCACATCAACCCTATGAAGGTATAAATTATCTCCATTTTACAGATGTGAAAACTGAGGCACCAAGAGTTTATATGACTTGCCACAGGTGGCAGTTTTGGGACTGGGATCTGTCCAGTGCCACTCTGCAGCCCCTTCCCAACCATGAAGGTACCCTTCCCCAGTCAGGTCCTCTCTTGGCAAAGGGCCACCATCTGCCCTGCCTGACACCACCACAGCCAATTCCTGGAGTTAAGGAATAGATACTTTTCTTTTCCACCATTATCCAAAGCTGAGGAGGGTACACCCTGGTCTTCTCTGCTTTGCCCTCTCCCTACCAGGCAGCATTCAGACTCAGTCTCCGTAGCCCACATCAGGGTGCTCCAGGAAATACCACCAGGAATGACCACTAGAGCCAGAGGTGGGGACCACAGCAGGGGTGACAGCCCTCCTCCTCTGTCAGTGGGCATGACGTTAGGTCCAGTAAACTAGAGCACCAGGCCAACTTCACATACTTTCCTCTGCCCACCCTAAGTGACCATCCCCACTCCTGTTCCCTCCCAGTTCTAGAAATAAACCAGGTCATAGCATCAGAGAAAACAGCCAGGTGCATGTGGAAAGATCCTGGTGGAAAAGATCATTTCTATAAAGTAAATTAAGGCTCCCATTCAGATCAAGGGGTGGTAAGTCAAATTCTCCAAGACAGGCTGTTCTTGGCTGAAAATGGGTCCACCTGGACCTACAGGCTTGGCCAGCTCAGCTAAGGAAGATCCAGAGGCCAAGAGGAAAGCATGGGCAGGAACTGGAAAAAACAATCAAAGAAGCTGCTCCCTGCAGGCCTGGAGCCTTTTTTTGGTCTGCCTCCTCTTGTTCCCCCAGCACCCCCCGAACAGATGTGTCATCTACCAGTCTGGTCAGAGTAGCTGATTGGTGGAGGGTGAAGGACTGGGGGAAGGGGTGGGATGATTTGGGGGACAGGCACTTCCTCTGAAAAAGAATGGGCTAAGAGATCCAGGGGAGAGCTTTTCGCCCCATATACCCACCCCCTTGGGCTCCAGGAACCAGGAAGGAGGGAGAGGACAGAAAGGAGGAAAAAAGCAAAACAAGGTCCAAGCTATACCACATGATTCCACACCCAGCCACCAAACAGCAAGTCATGAAGGAAGGAGCGGAGCAGGCCAGGGGATGGGGAGATGGAGTTAAGTCACAGCCACGCCTGGAACCTGCCCTGCACTAATGCCCTCCTCATCCCAGGCCACAGAGAGACAGCCAGGAAGGTCATTTCACACCCATGTTTCGGAAAATATTCAAGGTCAGATCCTTTTTACCTAAATCCTGCTTTCATTTGGGTTTGCAGCAGGCTCATCCCCTTCCTCCTGCAAGCTTTACTGGATTTATTCACTCAGTGGATGCCATTCCACCAGGGCAAACGTTTCCGGCACCTCTCCTGACCTAAGGCACAGTCCTGGCCCAATCCCCTTACCCTCCTACCCAGATCACTCCCAAGTTAACCACTTGAGTGATCCACAGCAGGCTGTCAGCCCCCGGACTGGCTTCCAGCTCCTGCCCAAGCCCAAAACAGGAAATGGGGCTCCAAGGCTGAAGCCTTGATCTTAACACAGGCAAGGTTAAATGCTGCCAAAATAAATGATTTAAAAAAAACCTGGCCCATTGAGGTGGAAATGACCAGGAGATAATCTCCTGCTATGCATTAACCATGCCGCTGCCTCCTACCTCAGGCAGGGCAGGGCAGGCAGGCCACTGGAAGGCTGACTCAAGTGTTTCCTTTCTTTGCTTAGGAGATCCTCCTGCCAGGGACCAGGGACACAGGACAGGGACACAGGACACAGAGGGACAGGATGGGGGGGTGACATCTCTAGATAGTGGAGGGCATCTTGAGAGCCAGGCAAGAAGCAGATGCCCTCTGCAGCCAGCTTCTACGTTTAGTGGGGTAATCAACATTCAACCTCGCCCTGGAGAAAGACACCTGGCCTTCCTTCCCCCGCAGGGCAAGTCTGTGCCTCTCCACTCCCCTGCCGGACAGGCGCCCGCAGTTCCCCTCCCCTTTGAGGAAAGGGAGGCAGGCCCGGAGGTTCTAAGAATAGCCCCAAGATTTCCCTTCTTGAGGTTTCCATAGCCCCAAAGCCTCTGAATCTCACTCCTAACTTTATGTGACAATCTACTCCCAACGTTCGCCACCACTTGAACCTCCCCCAGGCCTCCCAGGGACCACTAGCGGCGGAGCCCCACACAGCGCACGTTTGGGGAGCATGAAGGCGATCCCGAAATGCGAAGAACCAACGTGTCTGTCGGTTTACGACCTTGAGCGCGAGGCAAGGGGCTCCACGCCCGGCGGAAGTTCGGGGTCCTGATCCCCCACCAGCCCCGCCCAGTTAGGCCTTTAGCCGTTTCTGTGCCCCCGCGCCCCCTACTCACTGCGTGTGCTGGGCGCGGCCTGCGCCGAAGACCTCGTCCAGCGCCACCGTGGCCTGGCCCAGGAACTTGTCGACGCCGATAAGCGAGCGGTGCATGGTGGTGAGCACCAGCTCGCAGGCGGCGGCGGAGCTCGCGGCCCAGGGCGCCGGGCCCGCGTCGGCCTCCTGCGCCCGCAGCAGGCCATCCAGGGCCCCGGGCGGCAGCTCAAAGGAGCACTCCTCACGCCACTCGGGGCAGCCGTGCGTCTTCTCCACCACCGACGTACTGTACTTCTCGCGGCCCACCTGGATCACAGTGTACGCGTCGCTGGTGCTGCCCGCGCCCGAGCTCTTGCCCCGCAGCCCGCGGGCCCGCAGCACCGTCACCTGGACGTGCGTGGGCAGCCAGCGGGAAGGCCCCGCCGCCGGCTCCGCGCCCCGCACCAGGGCCATGGCGGGGAAGCGGCGGGCGAGGTCTGGCCGAGCCGGTGCAGACCCCGGGACCTGGTGACAAACTCGGCCGCGGCAGAAGGCGGTCAGGAACCGACTCCGAGCGCCGCCGCAGCTGCCGGCTGGGCTGGGCCGGGCCGACCGGCCGCTGCCTCCCCGCCCCACCGGGCCGCGGGCCGCGGGCCGCGCCGCGACGTCAGCGCCCCGCCCCGCGCCCCCCGCCCCGACCCGCGTAGCGGTGCGACAGGGACGCGGGGACGCAGCTCGCGCCCCGGCAGCCGCAGACCCGCCCGGAGCGGGAAGGGGCGGCGCGCGCCCTCTGCAGAGGGTGGGCGGAGTTCCCGCGGTGGCCCCACCCCTGGCTGGGGGCGCCCGAAGCAACCCGGCCTCGCCTGTGGGGAGCCCAACACCCGCGGCCAGGTACAAAAACCCGCTCTGCTCCTCCAGGCCAATCCCACGTCTTCCTTCTAAAAGTCCCTGCTCTGGAAAGCCCTCGCCCTAAAAGGGTCCCGGCCCGCCGCCCGTGGGATGGCCAGCCTCTTGGCGCGGACTTGGGGTGATGGGGACCCCCGCCGCTCCCCTGACCCTGGGCCGCGCTCTCCCCTCCTCCAGTCCGCCCCTGCCCGGGAAAATGCCGGAGTGATACCGGAGCGATTGTCGCCCCGCCACGTGACGGTCCCGCATCGGCGACCTGGAAAGGAGTGAGCTGCCGCCCCCTCCAACCTTTCCCGGCACAGGGGGCCGGGATGCGGCCAGGCCGCGGCGCGGGAGGCCGGAGAGCGGGGCTGACCCTCCTCAGACTCTGCGGCGGAGAGCTGAGTGATGAATAAATGAGTAACCACATCAATATTTAAGTGTTCACTCGGAGCCTTGGGGCCAGTGTGTCACGGGTTGGAGGAAATTACAGGCCCTGGTGGGGGGTTAAATAACTACTTGCACCCATTATTAAGTGCCTACTATGTGCCAGGGCCTGAGTATTACGTACACTTGGTTTATTATTGATAATAACGATGTTTAGTAATTATAGATGCTGAATTTCAGCCAACTGTGGTCTGTGTGCTTTTATATGCATTACCTCATTTTATCCTCAGAGCAACTCTGTGGGGTATGGCTTTTATCCCTATTTTCCAGAAGATGAAATGTCAGCCTAGATAGGGGAGGGTTGTGAATCCACTAGATGCCCCCAGAGCCTGTTTTGTTTTGTTTTTAACTTTCAGAGCCTGTACTTTTAAAATAATAATTTAAAAATCATACACACAGCTTTTTTTAAAAAATCAAATAGGATAGAAGGGCTTGCAATGAAAAGCAAGAACTCTCTCTCCATCCTTCAATCCAGGGATACCACTTAAAGCCACTGGTGTTTTCAGGTCTGATGGTTACTTCCACATCATTACATTAAGATGCTCACATAGCTACATCTGGATTTATCAGGACTGGCCACTGTCTGTGGCCTTCCTCCTATGATAGATAATGATTTAGCTGGCTCACACCCACTTTCATCCCTCATTCTTGTGTAGTTACGCTATTATTTTTAGTTCCTCTATAGCAGGGGTCCCCAACCCTTGGGCCACAGACTGGTAACCCTCCATGTCCTGTTAGGAACTGGGCTGCATGGTAGGAGGTGAGCGGTGGTGGGGGCTAGCTGGTGAAATTTCACCTGTATTTACAGCCGCTTCCTATCGCATTACCGCCTGAGCTCCACCTCCTGTCAGATCAGCCCTGGCATTAGATTGTCCTAGGAGCACAAACCCTACTGTGAACTGTGCATGCCAGGGATCTAGGTTGCATACTTCTTATGAGAATCTAATGCCTGATGATCTGTCACTGTCTCCCATCCCCAGATGGGACCATCTGGTTGCAGGAAAACAAGCTCAGGGCTCCTACTGATTCTACATTATGGTGAGTTGTATAATTACTTCATTATATATTGCAATGTAATGATAAGAGAAATAAAGTGCACAGTAAATGTAATGCACTTGAATCATCCTGAAACCATCCCTGCCACCCTCAGTCTGTGGAAACTTACATTTTGGTCCCTGGTACCAAAAAGGTTGGGAACCACTGCTCTATAGGATACCTAACAGGAGAAACATGTATTTCTTCTTAGGGAGACTCCACAGTACCCCTCGACTGTCCACCTTCCAGGCTATGTCCTCTACTGGTAATATGAACCTAGGAAACCAGTAGAGTAGGCAGAGGAGACCCATGAGAGCACACCCAGCACAGGCCCAGTCCTCACAGCCTCCCACCTTAACTCTTCCATCAGAAGACTGGGGTGGGGAAGTCCTAGGCACCAGCCCCATGGTCCAGCATCCCTGACGGTAGCACCTAGCTTTAGAGACAGCCAGATCTGCCTACAGCTCTTGGCTGTCTGCCTCTTGGTAGCTATGAAACCCAAAGTTTAAGCCAACTCTCTAACCTCTCTTGGCCTTATTTCTTCATCTGGATAATGGGGATAATGATTCTTACCTCAAGCCAGGCGGGATGGCTCATACCTGTAATCCCAGCACTTTGGGAAGCCGAGGCTGGTGGAGCCGAGGCTGGTGGATTACTTGAAGCCAGGAGTTCAAGACCAGCCTGGGCAACATGGTGAAACCCCACCTCTACTAAAAAGACAAAAAACTACCCGGGTGTGGTGGCAGGTGCCTGTAGTCCCAGCTACTTGGGAGGCTGAGGCACAAGGATCACTTGAAGCTGGGAGGTAGAGATTGCAGTGAGGCAAGATTGTGCTGCTATACTCCAGCCTGGGCTACAGAATGAGACTGTCTCAAAAAAATAAAAAATGGGGCCAGGCGCAGTGACTCATGCCTGTAATCCCAGCACTTTGGAAGGCCGAGGCAGACGGATCACTTGAGGTCAGGAGTTCGAGACCAGACTGACCAACATAGTGAAACCCCGTCTCTTCTGAAAATATGAAAATTAGCCAGGCATGGTGGGGCACACCTGTAATCCCAGCTACTCAGGAGGCTGAGACACAAGAATCACTTGAACCTGGGAGGCAGAGGTTGCAGTGAGCCAAGATCGCACCACTGCACTCCAGCCTGTGCAGCAGAGTGAGACTCTGTCTCAAAAAAAGAAAGAAAAAATGAAAATAAATCATAACCCAACCATCCATAAATAAACACTGTTAATAATTTGTTGTGTTTCTTTCTAGTCTTTACACAATACGTGTTTGTTTTATATACATTATGGTTTTTGAGACATCTAAAGTATAATTATTAAATCTGTGGGCTTTGGAGTCCTGGTTCTACCATTTACTTTATATATATATTATTACTCTTGGCTATAAGTCTGTATTCTAAAGAAAAATTATATACATATAGTACTTGCACACACACACACACATACACATACATAATAATGTTTAACCCTGAAGATAACCATTTAAAGCAAGTGCTGTTGCTACCCTTGGTTTCACTGATGAGGAAACAGAAGCAGAAAGAGCTTGGGTGATTTTCCCCAAGTCTCCAATCGGAAAATTGCAGAGACTGAGTGGCTTTACTGCCTGTGGCACTCTGCTCTTACACCAGCTTGTTGGTTTTCCAAGCACTAGATCCATTTAAAGTCAATAAAGTAGGAAGTGTTCTCACACCCATTTTACAGATGAAGCTTGAGGTAACCAAGGTTACAAGAATCAGGATGAACCCCCTACTTTAAGAGTGAATTCTTCAAGGACTTTGCACATGACAATATCATCACTAAACTTCAACTAACATAAATGGGTCACTCCTTTAGCGGTTCTGTTTCATCTGTTTGCCTGTTCTCCAACGTGACTGCTCCCACTTCCTCCCTTCCTCCTCCTCTGCCAAGGAGGAGCAAAGCACCGGGAAAGGGAGAAAGGGTGGGGACAACTCAGATGGCTCCTCTGCCCCACCTGCCCTCCGACTCTCTTTCCTCCTGCCTTGGTCCTCACAGATTGGCAAGCTCAAGTGTCCTGCTGGCTCTAGACTGTGGCTGGCTATAGAAGGGGAACAAAACCAGCCAGGGCTCCTACCCCACGTTGCCTGGCCCTGGAAGGAAAAGGCGGGTCTGCTAGCTGTCTGTGGTTGAGAAAATAGCAGAAACACCAGATACTGAGGTCTTGGCCATCTAAAGGTGTGTTTCATCCTCTAGAAGATGAGATTCCCCCCCGCCCCACTCCCTGCAGTAGCCTGCATAAGTGTTAGACAACAAGAACCCAAAAGCATCAGTTTCCTCTGCCTCCCCAGGGCTGGGTGTCCTCACTGCCTTCCTGGGCCTCCCTAGTCCGTTGGAGACAGTTCTTGCTTGAAAAGCATCCACATATGTGTAACTTCCACTCATTGCTCCCTCTTCAGTACCACTAAGCCCGTTTGCTTTTCCATGTAGACACTTCACATGTATTTGTCCTGCTCTTCCAGCTACATTTCCATCTGTTCTTTACCTCACCTTCCTGCAGCTATTTTCCAGGCCCTCTTTATAGCAGAACCACATGCCCAGGTCTAAGTCCTGGTGCCACCACTTACTAACTGTATAAGCATGGGCAAATTACCGAACCCTACTAAGTCTGTTTCCGCCTCTGTAAAATGGGCCTACTAATAAGAAATTACTTCATAGGGTTAGCACGAGAGCTATCTCAACACACCCTAAGCAGTAATGAGCATGAATTATCATCTTAGAAATCTTTGCTGAAGGCAAAACTTGTGCCTCCTTGTTGTTTCATTTGCATTTATTTGATTGCCAGTGAGATTGAACTTCTTTTCAGTTATTAGTCATTTGTATTTCCTCCTTTAATGAATTGTGTATTTCCTGAATTGCCTATTTTCTATGCTCATTTTTCTTTGAAGCCTTAATTTCTTATTAATTATTTATACAAATACTTTATATGTTAAGAATAGTAACGTGGCCAGGCACAGTGACTCATGCCTGTAATCCCAGCACTTTGAGGGGATGAGGAGGGAGGATTGCTTGAGTCCAGGAGTTTGAGATCAGCCTGGCCAACATGGTGAACCCCATCTCTAAAAAAAATATAAAAATTAGCTGGGTGTGGTGGCACATGCGTCCTGAGGTGGGAGGATCACCTGAGCTTAGGAAGTCGAGGTTGCAATAAACTGTGATCACGTCACCGCACCTCAGCCTGGGCATCGGAATGAGGCCCTGTCTCAAAAGAAAAGGAAGAAGGCCGGGCACGGTGGCTCACGCCTGTAATCCCAGCACTTTGGGAGGCCGAGGTGGGCGGATCATGAGGTCAGGAGATTGAGACCATCCTGGCTAACACGGTGTAACCCCATCTCTACTAAAAATACAAAAAATTAGCCGGGTGGGGTGGCGGGCGCCTGTAGTCCCAGCTACTCGGGAGGCTGAGGCAGGAAAATGGTGTGAACCCAGGAGGTGGAACTTGCAGTGAGCCGAGATCGCGCCACTGCACTCCAGCCTGGGAGACAGCGAGGCTCCATCTCAAAAAAAGAAAAGAAAAAGAAAAAGAATAGTAACACTTTGTTGTTTATATTTACTGCAGATATTTTTTTAATTTAATTTTTTTTTTTTTTTGAGACAGAGTCTTGCTCTGACACCCAGGCTGGAGTGCAGTGGCATGATCTCAGCTCACTGCGACCTTCACCTCCAGGGTTCAAGTGATTCTCCTGCCTCAAATTCCCCCAGTAGCTAAGACTATAGGTGCGTGCCACCACGTCAGGCTGATTTTTGTATTTTTAGTAGAAACAGGGTTTTGCCATGTTGGTTAGGCTGGTCTCAACCTACTGACCTCAGGTGATCCACCCTCCTCGGACTACCAAAGTGTTGGGATTACAGGTTTTAGCCCCCACTCCCGGCCTAGATATGTTTTTGATGTAAGACATTAGGTAGGCTGAGTGCAGTGGCTCATGCCTGTAACCCTAGCGCTTTGGGAGGCCGAGGCAAGATTACTTGAGCCCAGGAGTTCTAGACTAGCCTGGACAACATAGCAAGACCCTGTCTCTTTTTAAAAATTCTTTTTAAATTAGCTAAGTGTGCTAATGCACGCCTGTAGTCCTGGCTACTGAGGGGGTTAGAGTGGGTCTGAGGCAGGAGGATTGCTTGAGCCCGGGACATCCTGGCTTCAGTGAACCATTATCACACCACTGCACTCCAGCCTGGGTGACAGAGCTCAGACCCTGTCTAAATAAATAAATAAAATTAGATAATCAAATCCTTGAATTCCTTCCATTGCTTTAAGCTTGAGTTCTTCCAAACTTACAGGTCCAACAATATTCATTTAGTTTTTTTTCAAGTTTTTAAGTTGTTTGGATTTTTGTTTGTTCTTTTATTCTCTTTAAATCCTGCTAGCAACCATTTTGGTGAATGATTTCAGGTGAATATCTAACCTGCTCTCTCCCAACAGCTATCCAAGTTTCCCAATATTTATTGCAAAGCCCTATCCCTTAACCACTGGGTTTATCATATAAGTTTATATATATATATTTGTAGACAGTCTGAACTCCATATTCTCTTTCACTGAGATTTACATCATTCTGTTTTATTATTGCCTTTTAAATATTTTATTACAACAGAAGAGCAAATCTCCACCCAAAGATCTTGTACTCTCACTTTGTATCCATCCACATGAGCTGTAATTCTATTTAGAATTGTGAGACAAATTGTTGGGACAAAAAATTGACATCTTTACAAACCATAGTCATCCCATTCAAAGTCATGGTATACTCCCTAAGACTGCAATAAGACAAGAATGTCCTCTCTCTTCACTTCTATTTCAACATGTGCTTGAGGTTCTAGCTAGGGCAGTTTGGCAAGAAGAAGAAATAAAGTCATCTAGATTGGAAAGGAAAAGGAAAACTACCTCTGTAGACTACATGATCTTGTAAATAGAAAATCCTGAGGAGTCCACTAAAATCTGTTAGGGTGAATAAACAAGTTCAGCAAGGTTATTAGGGTACAAGATCAACACATTCAAATCAATTGTATTTCTATACACTAGCAATGAGCAATTGAAAATAAAATTAAGGAAACAATTCCATTTATAATAACATCAAAAAATAAAATACTTAGAAATAAATTTAACAAAAGAAGTCAAGGCCAGGTGTGATGGCTCATGCCTATAATCCTAGCAGTTTGGGAGGCTGAGGCAGGCGGATCACCTGAGGTCAGCAGTTCGAGACCAGTCTGGCCAACATGGCAAAACCCCTCTCTACAAAAAATACAAAAATAAGCTGGGCGTGGCGGTGCACACTTATAGTCCCAGCTACTTGGGAGGATGAGGCACAAGAATAGCTTGAATATGGGAGGTGGAGGTTGATTGTGCCGCTGCACTCTAGCCAGGGTGACAGAATGAGACTCAGTCTCAAAAAAAAAAGATATCTAAGGAAACTACAAAACATTGTTGAAAGAAATTAGTAACCTAAATACATAGAAAGGTATTTCATGTTCAGGGAACTGAAGACTTAACATTGTTAAGATGGCAATACTCATCAGATTCAACATATCCCCTCTCAAAATTCCAACTACTGTCTTTGCAAAAATTGGAAAGCTGATCCTGAAAAGCACATGGAAATGCACGGGACCCAAAATAGCCAAATCAATCTTGAAAAAGAACAACAAAGTCAGGGCACTCACACTTTTTGATTTCAGAACTTACTACAAATAAAGACAGTGTGGTACTGGCATAAAGATAGACATATAGACCAGTGGAATGAAATAGAGTCCAGAGATAAATCCTTACATTTATGACCAACTGATTTGCAACAAAGGTACCTAGACCATTTAATGGGGAAGGTATTGTTTTTTCAACAAATGGCCTGGGACAGCTGAATATTCACACGCAAAAGAATTAAGCGGGACCCCTTTCTTACACTGCACACAAAAATTAATTCAAAATACATCATAGACCTAAATGTAAGAGTTGAAACTATAAAACTCCTAGAAGAAAACATAGGAATAAATCTTCATGACCTTGCATGAGGCAAAACCTTCTTAGCTATACCAAAGCAACTGAAAAAAATCAATAAATAAAGGCCAGGCATGGTGACTCACGCCAGTAATCCCAGCATTTTGGGAGGCTGAGGTCGGTGGATCACCTGAGGTCAGGAGGTCAAGACCAGCCTGGCCAACATGGTGAAACCCCGTCTCTGCTAAAAATACAAAAATTAGCTGAGTGTGGTGGTGTGTGCCTCTAGTCCCAGCTACTCGGGAGGCAGAGGCAGGAGAATTGCTTGAACCTGGGAGGCAGCAGTTACAGTGAGCCAAGATCATGCCACTGCACTCCAGCCTGAGCAACAGAGTGAGACTCCATTTCAAAATAAATGAAATAAAATAAAATAAAATGGATTCCATCTAAATTTAAAACTTTTAGGCTTCAAAGAACACCATCAAAAAAGTGAAAAGACACTCCACAGGATGAAAGTATTTACAAATCATATATCTCATAAGGAACTAGTATCCAGAATGTATAAAGAACTTTTATAATTCAACAATAAAAAGACAGACTAGGCACAGTGGCTCACACCTGTAGTCCCAATGCTTTGGGAGCCCAAGGCAAGAGGATTGCTTAAGTCCAGGAATTTGAGACCAGCCTGGGCATAACAACACCTCATCTCTACAAAAAACATTTTTTTCTTAACTAGCCAGGCATGGTGGCACTCACCTGTAGTCCTAGCTGCTTGGGAGACTGAGGCAAGAGGATCCCTTGAGCCCTAGGAATTTGAGGCTGTAGTAGGCTATGAACTGCCACTGCACTCCAGCCTGGCCAACAGAGTAAGGACTTTTCTCTACAAAAACAAAAGAAAAACAATAAAAAGACAACCCAGTTTAAAAATGGGAACATGATTTGAATACATAATTCTCTGCGAAGATATACAAATGGCCGACATGCACATGAAAAGACACCAAAACCACTAGCCATTAGAGAAATGTGAATCAAAATCACAATGAGATATCACTTCACACCAAATAGAAAAGACACCAAAACCACTAGCCATTAGAGAAATGTGAATCAAAATCACAATGAGATATCACTTCACACCAAATAGAAAAGACACCAAAACCACCAGCCATTAGAGAAATGTGAATCAAAATCACAATGAGATATCACTTCACACCAAATAGAAAAGACACCAAAACCACTAGCCATTAGAGAAATGTGAATCAAAATCACAATGAGATATCACTTCACACCAAATAGAAAAGACACCAAAACCACCAGCCATTAGAGAAATGTGAATCAAAATCACAATGAGATATCACTTCACACCAAATAGAAAAGACACCAAAACCACTAGCCATTAGAGAAATGTGAATCAAAATCACAATGAGATATCACTTCACACCAAATAGAAAAGACACCAAAACCACTAGCCATTAGAGAAATGTGAATCAAAATCACAATGAGATATCACTTCACACCAAATAGAATGGATACAATAAAAAGACAGGTGACAAGTGTTTTCCGGATGTGGAGACACTGGAAACTCATACGCTGCTGGTAGGAATGTAAAACAATGCTGACACTTTGGAAAAAAGTTTGACAGATCCTCAGTTGTTAAACATGTAGTAACCATATGACCCAGCCATTTCACACTCCGAGATATAAATCCAAGAGAAATGAAAACATGCGTCCACACAAAAAGTTGAACATGAATATGCATCCCCAGGTTCCTACCCCAAATCTACAATCTCCAACTGCATTTTTTTGCATCTCAGAGGAAGAGTTGTTCCTGAGTGCTTAATTTTCCTTACTCTGCTTTGAGGCAGTCCAGGGTTCTATCCTCCCCTTCATTTCTGTACCTCTCATCCACTGTTTCCTCCTCTCATCATATAAATATGCTCATGTCCTTCCCAATAAAGCCAGAAAACCACAACACCCTTTCAATATTGCCAGTACCACGTCCTTCTTTCTGAGACGTTTCCTAAATATGATTGACTTCCCCTGCCTTTATCCGCTTACTGCCCCATTCATACCCAACTCAACAGCAGCCTGGCTCTCCAACCTTCTACCCTGTTGTTTTTGCATTCATAATTGCAAAATTCCAGGCCCTCCTTCAGTCCTTATCTTAACCTCCCCTCCGCATGTGGTAGTTAACCATTTCCTTCCCCCAAACTCCCTCAAACCCATTCTCTGCCTCTGGGACCCCACTCTTTCATGCCTTTGCTCTGCCTCTCCCTTATACCTTCTGGGTCTCCTTAAGGGGGCTTCTCTTCCTTTCCCCAATTTTTTCCCCCAAAGCAGGGTGTTACCCAGGTTGGAGTGCAGTAGTGCAATTATGGCTCACTGCAGTCTCAACCTCCAGGGCTAAAGAGATCCTGAGTCTCAGCCTCCTGAGTATCTGGGACCACAGGCACATGCCACCACGCCTGGGTAATTTTCATATATTTTGTAGAGACAGGATTTCACCATGTTACCCAGGCTGGTCTTGAACTCCTTGGCTCAAGCTATCTGCCCACCTTGATCTCCCAAAGTGCTGGAATTATAGGCATAAGCCACCATGCCAAGCTTCCAAATTCTTAATGTTGGTTTATTTCTCGGGCCTATTCTGTTTTTACTCCTTAGATTTTCCCTAAAGATTCCCTTTTACACATGCGGCTTTATTCATTCTATAAATGTTCTCACCTCCCATATGTCTACTTCCAGCCCAGTCATCTTTCCTGAACCTCAGATAAACACTTACAAATGCCATGAAAACATCCCATACATACCTTTTTCAAATTTATTTATTTTTAAGTTGACGTATGAAATTGCACGTATTTATTGTATACCCACGCATACTTTCAAATTCAACAAATTTTATTAGTTTGCTAGGTCTGCCATAACAAAATATCACAGACTGGTGACTAAACAGCAGAAATGTATTTTTTCACAGTTCTGGAGGCTGGAAGTTCAAGATCAAGGTGTTGGCAGGTTTAGTTTCTTCTGAGGCCTCTCTCTTTGTCTTGCAGATGGCCACCTTCTTATGTGATCTCATACGGTTGTTTCTCAGTCTGTGTATTTATTATGTCCTATCTCCTGTTATCTTTTTAAAATTTATGTATTTATTTTTAGAGGCAGGGTTTTGCTCTGTTGCCCAGGCTACAGTGCAGTGGCACAATCATAGCTCACTGCAGCCTTGAATTTCTGGGTTCAAGTGATCTCTCCTCAGCCTCTCAAGTAGCTGGTACTATAGGTATGCACCACCACACCTGGCTAATTTTTTACCTTTGTAGAGACTGAAGTCTCACTATGCTGACTCGGTTGGTCTTGCACACCTGGCTTCAAGTAATCCTCCAGCCTCAGCCTCCCAAAGTGCTGGGATTACCTCTCAGTCACCACTCTCAGCTCTAGCCTCCTTTTCTTACAAAGACACCAGTCATATTGAATTAGGCCCCATTAATGTGACCTTATTTTACCCTAATCACTTCTTTAAAGACTATATGTTCAGGCCGGGTGCAGTGGCTCACACCTGTAATCCCGGCACTTTAGGAGGTCCAGGCGGGTGGACCACTTGAGGTCAGGAGTTTGAGACCAGTGTGGTCAACATGGTGAAACCCCATCTCTACTAAAAGTACAAAAATTAGCTGGGCGTGATGGTGCATGCCTGTAATCCCAGCTACTCAGGAGGCTGAGGCAGGAGAATCATCTGAACCCAGGAGGTGGAGATTGCAGTGAGCCAAGATCACGCCAGGAAGAGTAAGACTCTGTCTTAAAAAAAAAAAAAAAAAAAAAAAAAAAAAGAGACCCTATCTCCAAGTATAGTCACATTCTGGGGCTTCTGGGAAACTGGGGTTAGGATTTCAATATATGAATTTTGAGGGCACACAATTCAGCCCATAACAAAAATTATAAGTTGAGGCCGTACGCAGTGGCTCTAATCCCAGCATTTTGGGAGGCCGAGGCGGGCTGATCACGGGTCAGGAGATGGAGACCATCCTGGCCAACACAGTGAAACCCCGTCTCTACTAAAAAAAATACAAAAAACTAGCCAGGCATGATGGCAGGCGCCTGTGGTCCCAGCTACTCAGGAGGCTGAGGCAGGAGAATGGTGTGAACCCAGGAAGCAGAGCTTGCAGTGAGCCGAGATTGTGCCACTGCACTCCAGCTTGGGTAACAGAGTGAGATTCCATCTCCAAAAAAAAAAAAAAAAAAAATTGTAAGTTGAACTCATTATCTTCCCCATCCCCACCTGCTCCCTCTCCTTTATTCCCTCTTGGTGAATCTTTGAAGGCCCTAACCAGAAACTTAGTGTTTTTTTTTTCAAGGGAAGGAAGCACTGCCACCTAGATGCTGCAGAGGGCATTACCTTTTTCCTGCTTCCCAGACGCCATATTGAAGGAAAGCCATTCAAGACCACCAGGATTGCATCAAAAGGATTCCAGAGCCAACTCAAGATGCTTCTACTGGACAAAGGCACAACAAATTCAGCACCAATAAGAATAGCAAGACAAATATTTGAAATATAGAAGTGTTTCAGAAAATGAATGAAGAAGGAATAATTGAGTTGGAATAGCACCATTTCATAGCCCATAATGAATTAATGGATCTAAGCAGTGATTGTCAGTGGCTGTTGACTAAAAGAGATAACTAGGAACTGTGTGCCTGCTGATGGAAGAATACACCACCATCTATGAGGTAGTCTTGCCCCACCCCCCAATTTAACCAGAATCTGATCAAGCCTCTATATCCAACCATATATAAATTTACAGGAAATATATGGGACAGAGAAAATCATTAAACCAATAACGTAGGGATGCAATCAGCAAAATTCAGACTATGGGAAACCATAGGACCAACAATCCAGGTTTTTTCAACAAATTGCAAAAAAAAAAAAAAAAAAAAAAGGAAGAGCTAGAAGATAGAAGAGGAACCTTAAAACCTGAAAAGCACAGTTTTTTAAATAGGTAAATACCCCAGTAGCAATGAGCACGTCTAGCACTCAGATTATGGTTCCTAACTACCATCCTCCAATACAAAGAACCAGGCTCCTTAGAGAAATGTCTGATTATAGGACTAGGGCAGAGAAAACACAAGATTAGCCTGGATCGTTTTGTAATGCCAAAAAGTAAGGAAATCATCAGGGAAGAAAAGGAGGTGAGGAAGGTGCACTATGTCAGCAGAATACAGGAGCCAACCAGAAACAAGCTCCCAATGGTCAGAGCTCGAACAATTTGGGCCACAAAATAAATTACAATCATATTGGATTATAACCCATGAAATAAAAGAAATACTCATGTATCTATCTATAGTGATACCAATAAATGATTGAACAAATAAGGTAAATGAGAGAAAAGAGAAAAATCTGCCTTACAGAATTCTAAGTAATGTATGTTGAAACTGCCCCCCCTTACCCCCACTGGCCAAGAGGTGGAGTTTAATTCCCCTTTCCTTGAGTGTCGGCTGGACTCAGAGACTCACCTTCAAAGCACAGAGTATGAAAACCAGCAATTTTACAATTTTACAATGGCAAAACCTGGCAGGCCCCACCTTCATCAAGTGGTCCAGATTAACATCACCAGTTATAAGTCCCATGGACTGCATGAACCCCCGATATGCAGCCATGAGAAAGGCATATCAGGCACAGTGGCTCACACCTGTAATCCCAACACTTGGGAGGCCTAAGCGGGCGGATCACTTGAGGTCAGTACCAGCCTGGCCAACATGGCAAAACCCCATCTCTACTAAAAATACAGAAAAATTAGTTGGCCATGGTGGTGGGTGCCTGTAATCCCAGCTACTCAGGAGATTGAGATAGGAGAATTGCTTGAACCCAGGATGCGGAGGTTGCACTGAACCGAGATTGCGCCACTGCACTCCAGCCTGGGTGACAGAGCGAGACTGTCGCAAAAAAAAAAAAAAGAAAAAGCACATCACCTCTATGCCTTTCCAAAAACCCATAGCTGCTTTCTAATCAAGAGAAAAACATCAGACATATCCAAATTGAAGGACATTCTTCAAGATACCCGATCAGTACCCTTCAAAAGTGTCAAGATCATGAGACACAAGGAAAGACCAAGAAATTATCATTAACAAGAGGAAATTAAGAAGATATATCTGCCGGCTGGGCGCGGTGGCTCAAGCCTGTAATCCCAGCACTTTGGGAGGCCGAGACGGGTGGATCACGAGGTCAGGAGATCGAGACCATCCTGGCTAACACGGTGAAACCCCGTCTCTACTAAAAAATACAAAAAACTAGCCGGGCGAGGTGGCGGGCGCTTGTAGTCCCAGCTACTCGGAGGCTGAGGCAGGAGAATGGCATAAACCCGGGAGGCAGAGCTTGCAGTGAGCTGAGAACCGGCCACTGCACTCCAGCCCGGGCGACAGAGCAAGACTCCATCTCAAAAAAAAAAAAAAAAAAAAAAAAAAAAAAAAAAAAAAAAAGATATATCTGCCTTTGAGGAGACCTGGGCTGTGCATGTCGCTGTCTAACACATATCCCAAGTGCCCAAGTGCAAGCTCTAAACACTATCTTTTGGTTTTATCTGTATTTAAAAAAAAGAGACTAAATTACATTTTTTTTTTTTTTTTTTTTTTGAGACGGAGTCTCGCTCTGTCGCCCAGGCTGGAGTGCAGTGGCCGGATCTCAGCTCACTGCAAGCTCCGCCTCCCGGGTTTACGCCATTCTCCCGCCTCAGCCTCCCGAGACTAAATTACTTTTTATTCTTACTTTACAAAATATTACAAAGTCATTGCTATATAAGACATGATCAAGGGCGGGCACAGCGGCTCACACCTGTAATCCTAGCACTTTGGGAGGATGAGGCAGTTGGATCACCTGAGGTCAGTAGTTCGAGACCAGCCTGGCCAACATGGTGAAACCCCATCTCTACTAAAAGTACAAAGAACTATCCAGTGTGGTGGCGGACAACTGTAATCCCAGTTACTTAGGAGGCTAAGGCAGAAGTGAGCCAAGATTGTGCCACTGCATTCCAGCCTGGGCGACAAGAGCAAAACTCCATCTGAAAAAAAAAAGAAAAAAAAGAAAAAAAAAAAAAAAAAAAAAAGACTTGATTGAATGAAACCCAAAAAAATAGGGAAAAAGTACTGCAGAAGTAGGTAAGGCAGTTAATTTTTAAATTACATTATTTTCTGGATTTGAGTATGTTTTTGGTATTTGTCAGCTTAAATTATTTTTTATTTTGGAATAATTTTAGATTTACAGAAAGTTACAAAGATAGTACAGAAAGTTCCCATATACTCTTCACTCAGCTTCCCTTCATGTTAACATTTTACTAGTACATAATACTTTTTCCCTACTTTTTTTTTTTTTTGTCCAAACTAAGAAACCAACATTTGGTACAATACAATTAACTAGACGACAGACTTTATTCAGATTTAACCAGTTTTCCCATTAATTTTTTTTCTGTTCCAAGATCCAATCCAGGATCCCATACTGCATTTAGTCATCGTGTCTCCTTAGTTTCCTCCCATCTGTGATGTTTACTTTATAGTAATTCATTAAATGGTACATTTGCTTGATATGATTTTCTAAATTCATGTTATATTTAACAACACAAATAAAAACAAAAGCAAAATAATCGTAATGGTTTTTCACAACTCTTAGAATCAGGGCAGCCGGCCGGGCGTGGTGGTTCAAGCCTGTAATCCCAGCACTTTGGGAGGCCGAGACGGGCGGATCACAAGGTCAGGAGATCGAGACCATCCTGGCTAACCCGGTGAAACCCCATCTCTACTAAAAAATACAAAAAACTAGCCAGGCGAGGTGGCGGGCGCCTGTAGTCCCAGCTACTCGGGAGGCTGAGGCAGGAGAATGGCGTGAACCCGGGAGGCGGAGCTTGCAGTGAGCTGAGATCCGGCCACTGCATTCCAGCCTGGGCAACAGAGCGGGACTCCGTCTCAAAAAAAAAAAAAAAAAAAGAATCAGGGGCAGCCATCCCCAGCCTGACCTGCCAGGCCGTGCGTGGCCTGGTGCTGGCCCACCTCTGCAGCCTCTCCCGGTCTCACAATGACCCAGGCAGACTGCTTCCTTTCAGTCCCTCACATTTGCCTTGCTCCTTCCTGCCACAAAGGCTTTGCATCTGCTGTTGCGTCCTCCCAGCACACTCTTCCCTCCTCTTTGCCAAGGTAACTCCTACCCTACCACTGACATCACCACAGCATCCCTCTAACAGTCCAGCCTTCCCTGGACTCCCTGGCCAGGCAGTGACAAAGATTCTTTGCTTGACTAAACTTTAGTCAGGCTCCTGAACTTTCTCCTAGGCCTACCTGTGCACTTCCTTGTAAAATCTAGTTTTAGCAAGGAATCTTGCTAAGTCAGTTCAGCAAGAACACCTCCCTTGGATAGCTGATCACGATCACCCTTGATATCTGATTGGGTTTCTCATCCTCCCCTATCCCCCAGGTGATAGCTAATCACCTGGACTGACTGTAGCAAGAATCCTTTGAGGTTGGTTTAGCCAGAATGATCCCTTATCCTCAATGCTTGCTCTTAGTCATTTACCATCCACTGACCCCACCCTGCTTCTTGGTGATAAACTCCCACTTGCCCATGCTGTATTCAGAATTGAGCCCAGGCTCTTTCCCCCATTGCAAAATCCCACTGTAGTGGTCCCTATGCCTATTGTGATGGTCTTGAATAAAGTCTTCCTTGCCATGCTTTAACAAGTATCATTGAATAATTGTCTTTAATAGTAAAATCTCCTTACCACAGGCTCTCATCAGTATCCACGGGGGCAATGTTACACTCATTTGCTGATCATTTGTGTTTGTGTCTCTCTCCCTGATAGACTGTAAGCTCTAGGAGAGCAGGAACCACAGCTGCCTGGTTGACCTCCACATCTTCAGCTTCCACCACTGTGCCTGGCACACAGCAGGGGCTCAAGAAATATTTGTTGACTTAAGAAAGGAACAAAAACAACAAAACATGCCCAAAAGGTGGAGCGGGAAAGGGAAAAAGCAGGAGGGAATTACCACAGTGTTTTTAGCTGATTTATTTCCTTTTCATGGAAGTGGAAAAGGAAGGTCAATAGCTACTGCTTACTAGTGTGTAAGTTACCATTAAAATCTTTTTAGGGCTGGGCGTGGTGGCTCATGCCTACAATCCCAGTAGTTTGGGAGGCTGAGGTGGGCAGATCACTTGAGATCAGGAGTTAGTGACCAGCCTGGCCAACATGGCGAAACCCCATCTCTACTAAAAATACAAAAAAAAATAACCCAGTGGCGGACGCCTGTAATCCCATCTACTCAGGAGGCAGAGGCGGAACAATCGCTTGAACCCAGGAGGCAGAGGTCGCAGTGAGCCAAGATCATGCCACTGCTCTGCAGCCTGGATGACAGAGCAAGACTCCGTCTCAAAAATATAAATAAATAAAAATAAAAATAAATAAAAGCTTCTTAGGAAGGCGGATCCTGGTAAATCAGAAGATGACCCTTTTGTTTCGCTGGGCACATGGATGGGCTCTCAATGAGGACAGTTGTTTTGGGAGCTGAGTTTGAGAGGAAATGTTGGAGAACTGAATTGCTATGTAGAGTAAAAATTTCCAGTTTCCCAGAGCCATCCAGCAATCCAGGAGGGAGGAGCAGGTAGGAGAGATCAGAAGCGACAGCAGAGCCAGCAAATTATAAGAGTCATGTGCTTTTCAGCCTTATTTTTATTATTCACTTCTAATTTTAGTCTATATGATATTGATTCTGTGACATTTATTACAGTTCCTTTTAGGCCAATTTAGTGTTCTAGTGCTTAAAAAGCATATGAATTCTCTGTTGGATGTGGAGTTCAATTATATCTAATAGATCAAATTTATTAATTGTATTGTTTAGATCTTCAATATCCCTATTTGTTTTCTCTCTGATTGCTCTCTTGGTCTCTAAAAGTAGTGACTTTTGGAATTGCACAGGCATAAGCATGTTTATTTAAAAGTTAAAAAATAGGCCAGCTACTCAGGAAACTGAAGAGGGAGGGTTGCTTGAGCCCAGGAGTTCCAGGCAACAGTGAGCTGTGACTGAGCCACTCCACTCCAGCCCGGGTGATTGACAGAGGTCTTGTCTTTAGTGAGGGGGGCAAAGAAAAAAGAGAAGAAACAAAACCAAAAAAAAGTAAAATAATAGTTTTGAAAAATTATACATTTTTTTCTTTGCAACTTAATTTTATGTTCAGTGGGTACATCTGCAGGTTTGATACATGGGTAAATTGTGTGTTGCGCACAATTACATTTTTCAAATTGTTAGGAGTGGGGAAAAGCAACAAACAAAACACAAGCCAGAAAGCAAATGACAGAAAACAAGAAAAACAATAAGGGAGTATTTAAAAAGCAATCCGAAACAGCAAAAGATGACCAGACTAAATCTATCTGTAAAGCAATAATTGATTGACAGAAACTCACCAATTAAGTACTTTCAGATGAGATTTAAAAAACACTAAATGCAAATATATGCTATCAATAAAAGATATGCTTAAAATACAATTGCAGCCTGGTGTGGTGGCATGTGTCTATAATCCCAGCTATTTGCGAGGTGGAGGCAGGAGGATTACTTGAGCCCAGGAGTTTGAAACCAGCCTGGAAGACACAGCAAGACCCCATCTGTGTGTGGTTTGTGGATCAATTTAAAAAAAAATTGTGACCGAGCACGGTGGCTCACACCTGTAATCCCAGCATTTTGGGAGGCTGAGGGGGGCAGATCACGAGGTCAAGAGATCAAGACCATCCTGGCTAACACAGTGAAACCCTGTCTCTACTAAAAATAAAAAAAATTAGCTGGGCGTGGTGACGGGCACCTATAGTCCCAGCTACTCGGGAGGTTGAGGCAGGAGAATAGTGTGAACCCGGGTGGCAGAGCTTGCAGTGGGTCAAGATTGCACCACTCCATTCCAGCTGGGTGACAGAGCAAGACTCTGTCTAAAAAAAAAAAAAAATTGTATAAAGAATTTGAAAGTAAAAGAATTTAAAATCTCAATGGGTTTTTAAATAGCTTGACAAATGGATTTCAAAGCATATTCAAAAGAGTAGATTCAGAGGGTAACAAATATTTGTTGAGTGCTTAATAGGTACCAGGCATGTATTATTGAGCTGTAATAATTAAAACAGTATGAGGTGGAGCCAGAAATCTACAAAAAGAGTCAGCAGAAACAGAATAGAAAGTCTGGAAATAGTCTTACATGTACTTAAGATTTGATCTGTTATAAAGATGGTATTTCAAATATGTAGGAAAAAGACAATTTTATTTTTATTTCTAAAAAATAATAGTAATAAATATTAAACGTAAAGGTAAGTCCCAGCTCATAAAAATGACGTCAGATAGAATAAAGATCTAAACATGAAACCCCACTAAAGTAATAGAATAAAATATAGGAATTTATTTTTTATATTTGGAATTCTATCTCAACTGCTCAAATAATTTGAATAAATAGTTCACAGGTGAAATATAAAGGACAATTAAACACATGAAAAAATGCTTAACCTCACTACTGGTTTAAAATTGCAATTAATACACCAGTGATGGGGAAGGATACCCTTGATGTGAGCACAAACTGGTACAACCTTTGTGGAAATAAATTCAGTAATTTCTATCAACAATTTTAAATGGTTGGTTCCTGTAATCTGGCAACTCCATTTCTAAGAGTTTATCCTATGGAAATCCTCACACGTGTTCAAAGAACTTTGTATTAATATAAGTATGTGGATCTCTGAATGACTTAAAATAGCAATGCTAGGCATGATGGCTCATCCCTGTAATCCCAACACTTTAGGAGGCCAAGGCAGGTGGATCTCTGGAGCCCAGGAGTTCCAGACCAGCCTGGGCAATAAGTGAGACCTCATCTCTACAGAGAAAAAAAAAATTCGCCGCTAGTGGGGGCACACATCCATAGTCCCAGTTACTCGAGAGCCAGAGGCAGGAGGATTGCTTGAGTCCAGGAGTTTGAGGCTGCAGTGAGCTATGATCATGCCATTGCACTCCAGCCTGGGTGGCAGAGCAAGACCCTGTCTCAAAAAAGAAAGAAAGAGAGAAAGTGCCAAAGAAAGAGAGAGAGAAAGAGGAAGAAGAAGGAGGAGGAGGAGGAGGAGGAGGACAACAACAAGAACAAGGAGAAAAGGAGGGGCTGGGCACGGTGGCTCACGCCTGTAATCCCAGCACTTTGGGAGGCCAAGGCGGGCAGATCACCTGAGGTCAGGAGTTCAAGACCAGCCCAACCAACACAGAGAAACCCCGTCTCTACTGAAAATACAAAATTAGCCAGGTGTGGTGGCACATGCCTGTAATCCCAGTTACTCAGGAGGCTGCGGCAGGAGAATTGCTTGAACCCAGGAGATGGAGGTTGCAGTGAGCTGAGACAGCACCATTGTACTCCAGCCTGGGCAACAAATACGAAACTCCATCTCAAAAAAAAAAAAAAAAAAGGAAGGGAAAGAGGGAAGGAGGGAGGGAGGGAGAGAGGGAAGGAAGGAAGGAAGGAAGGAAGGAAGGAAGGAAGGAAGGAAGGAAGGAAGGAAGGAAGGAAGGAAGGAAGGAAGGAAGGAAGGAAGGAAGGAAGGAAGAAGGCTAGTGTGGCCTGAGCAGGAGGAAAGGCAGGCACAACCCTCCAGGGCCTCGTGGGCCACATTAAGGATTTGGGATTTCCTCCTAAGGGCAATGCAAAACCATTTAAGGATTAGAAAAATCCTTCTTTTTAAAAACTATGATTCAGACAAGGCAGTCTCTGTAGCTGTGTTTTGGGCAAGGGTGTGGGTATATCCTGGTCGAGGCAGTTACCCAGAGGAAAATGGGAGGAGAGCCAGGAAGGCAGCCAGAAGGACTCCAGCGGAACTCCTCTTCAGCACGAAGACTCCAGAGGGGCCTCGCTGGCAGTGCCAAAGCCCAGGCTGCTGATCCAGATTGCAGATTGGAGGATGATGGTATTTTTTGGTGGGGATGGGGGATGCAGCCAGTGGGTCAGTTTTGGTAAGGTTGTCAGTCTTACCAAAAAGGGCCAGGTCAGAGTGTGGAAAGACCAGCCTCAGAATCCTGACCTGAGACAAGGGCTGCAGGAGACAAGGACTCACGGTGGAGGGAGTTGCTATAGGTATCATTTCTTGAGGCACAGGAAAGAGGGAGTGCCCAGGAGGGAACTTAAGTGGAGAAGCTTGGCCTCTGAGTGCTGGAGCATTCTAATGTATACTTTTAAAATTTCTTTTTTGTGCACTGTAATTCACACCAAGATTTCAGATAAGTCTGTTAACCTTCCACCTGGGCTGAAGCAAATAATTAAACAGGTCTATGTCCCTGTCCCAAACAGAGAACAGCATTCCCACTGCCCTCCTTCTGCACTGCTGAGGGTGCCAAGATGCTCTCATCTTTCAAGAGAGGTTGGTGGTCCTGGAGCTCCAGGAAGTAAGCATGAGTACCTGGCAAAGCGGAAAATACAAGCGAGGTATGGACAGGAGAGATTCCGTCACTCCCCAAATATTCTAGAAAGGTCAGAAGCTTGACAAAAAGAAAAAGTCCCTGCAATAACATGGGCAGAGGATTTTCAGCTGGAAGATGTGTAGGTGACACAGGCTGAAATAATCAGGCAGCTTGAGAAGTAGCCCCTCTTGTCCCCTTTTGAACCTTTCAAAAAAGCAGATAATTGTAATTCATGCTAGTTTAAAAAAAAAAAAAAAAGAAGAAGTCACATTCATTCAAAGTGATTGAGTCACATCCTCAGATCCAAATGTGGCTGCAGGAAGCTCTGGTACGCAGTCTAAAGTGGAAGTCACACTCTCGTATGCCTGCAGGAGCCGGGCAGGCATCACAGGGAGGCAAGCAGGACCCAGGGTCCTGGGGCATCATTGCACAGCTCCAGGCAGTTAGTACTGCCATGCTGTTGGGGAAGATCTGTGCTGTCTAATTTTCCAGTTAAATAACAATAACAGAATTATAAATCCAGATTTTAATTTAAAATTTTAGAATTTTTCTATGTTTACAACTAATTCAAAAATTATAAAATAGAAATCAAATATGTTTGAGGTTGGATATCATATTAATATTAGCTTCCTGTTGCCACTATAACAATTACCATGAACTTGGTAACAAAACAGCACAGATTTGGCCAGGCATAGTGGCTTACGCCTGTAATCCCAGCACTTTGGGAGGCCAAAGTGGATGGATCACTTGAGGTTAGGAGTTTGAGACCAGCCTTGCCAATATACTGAAACCCCGTCTCTACTAAAAATACAAAAATTCGCCAAGCGTGGTGGTGTGCATCTGTAATCCCAGCTATTTGGGAGGCTGAGGCAGGAGAATTGCTTGAACTCAGGAGGTGGAGATGGCAGTGAGCCAAGATTGTGCCACTGCACTCCAGCCTGGGCAACAGAGTGAGACTCTGTCAAAAAAGAAGGAAGGAAGGAAGGAAGGAAGGAGGGAGGGAGGGAGGGGAAAGAAAGAAAGAGAAAGAAAAAGGAAGAAAGAGAGAAAGAAAGAGAGAAAGAAAGAAGAAAGAAAGAATAAAGGGAAGAAAGAAAGAAAGAAAGAAAGAAAGAAAGAAAGAAAGAGAGAGAGAGAGAGAAGAGAAAGAAGAAAGAAGGAAAGAGAAAGAAAAAGAAAGAAAGAAAGAAAGAAAGAAAGAAAGAAAGAAAGAAAGAAAGAAAGAAAAAGAAAGAAAGAAAGAAGAAAGAAAGAAAGAAAGAAAAGAAAGAGAGAGAGAGAGAAAGAAAGAAAGGCTACAGTTGTGTGTCTACAGGGCTGCGTTTCTTGTAGAGGCTCTGGGCAGAATCCTTTCCTTGCCTTTCCTAGCTTCTGGACTCCACCCACATTCCTTGGCTCGTGACCCCTTCCTTCAACCTGCTTCCATCTTCATATGTCTTACTTTTTTGTCAAATCTTCCGCCACCTCTCTCTTATAAAAGCACTTGTGATTGTATTTAGGGTCCACCCACCTGGATAATGCAGAATAAACTCCCCATCTCAA
The DNA here is from genome assembly GCF_007565055.1 of Rhinopithecus roxellana. Classification (NCBI taxonomy): domain Eukaryota; kingdom Metazoa; phylum Chordata; class Mammalia; order Primates; family Cercopithecidae; genus Rhinopithecus; species Rhinopithecus roxellana. Next base: position 26,502,243 of record NC_044565.1, read on the forward strand.
AATCCTTAATTTAATCACAACTGTGAAGTCCCTTTTGCGGTAGGAGAATACACTCACAGGTTGCAGGGATTCAGATTTGAATATCTTTGGGGGCCATCATTCAGCCTACCACAAGTATAGAGTAGGATGCAACCCTCAGATTTGAAGCTATGTAATGATCCTAGGTAATGATGTGATGACAGGAATCTGCATGGCCTCGCTGATACCGGCACAGAGAGTCAGAACATCCACGAAAACATCTCTGCTACTAGGACCCCGTTAGAGGCAGACACTAGCACAACAAATTTTCTCCCAAGTGGAATAGTAAAATATCCCCAAAATATCCTAATACTCTGGGCCATGAACCTATGATCTTTTTTTTCCGACAGCTTGATTGAAGTTTAATGTATACACCATAAAACTCATCCATTGTGAGTATACAATTCGATTATTTTTAGTAAGTTTGTAGTTATGCAATTATTACAACAATCCAGATTTAGAATATTTCCATCACCCCAAAAAGTTTCCGCATGGTTATTTGCAGTTGGTTCCTACTACCAGATCCAGTCCAGACAGCCACTGGTCTACTTTCTCTATATAGATTTGCCTTTTCTGTACCCTTTATATAAATGGATCATACAATATGGCCGGGCATGGTGGCTCACGCCTATAATCCCAGCACTTTGGGAGGCTGAGGTGGGCAGATCACTTGAGGTCAGGAGTTTGAGACCAGCCTGGCCACCATGGCGAAGCCCTATCTCTACAAAAAATACAAAACTTAGATGGGTGTGGTGGCACACGCCTGTAATCCCAGCTATTCAGGGGGCTGAGGCAGGAGAATCACTTGAATCTGGAAGGCAGAGGTTGCAGTGAGCCGAGATCACGCCACTGCACTCCAGCCTGGGCAACAGAGCGAGACTCTGTCTCAAAAAAAGAAAAAAACAAACAAAATAAACTATATATATAATATAATATTATATATATATGTAAATGGAATCAACAATATATAGTGTTTATGTCTGGCCTTCAGTTAGTATAATGTTTTTGAGGTTCTTCTATGTCATAGTGTATATTAGTAGTTCCTTTTTTTCATCTTTTTATTATTACTATTATTGTAGAGATAGGGTCTCTCTATGTTGCCCAGGTTGGTCTCGAACTCCTGGGTTCAAGGGATCTTCCCACCCCAGCCACCCAAAGTGCTGGGATTGTAGGTATGAGCTACCATGACTGAACTTTTCACTAAAAAGTAGTTCCTTTTTGGCCGAGCACGGTGGCTCACGCCTGTAATCCCAGCACTTTGGTAGGCTGAGGCGGGCAGATCACAAGGTCAGGAGATCGAGACCATCCTGGCTAAAAAGGTGAAACCCCGTCTCTACTAAAAATACAAAAAATTATCCGGGCATGGTGGTGGGTGCCTGTAGTGCCAGCTACTCGAGAGGCTGAGAATGGTGTGAACCCAGGAGGCGGAGCTTGCAGTGAGCCGAGATCACGCCCCTACACTCCAGCCTGGGTGACAGCAAGACTGTCTGAGAAAAAAAAAAAAAAATTAGCTGGGCGTGGTGGCGTGCACCTGTAATCTCAGCCACTCAGGAGTCTGAGGCAGGAGAACTGCTTGAATCCGGGAGGCAGAGGTTGCAGCAAGCCAAGATCGCGCCACTGCACTCCAGCCTGGCGACAGAGCAAGACTCCATCTCAAAAGAAAAAAAAAAAAAAAAGTAGTTCCTTTTCATTGCCATGTTCTGTCATGTGAATATACCACATTAGCACATTTTGTTTATCCATTAACCTGTTGATGGATATTTGGACTGTTTCCTGTTTGGGATTATTATGAATAGTGTTGCTATGAATATTCATGTACAAGTCTTTGTGGACATGTGTTTTCATTTCTTTTGGATAGATACCTAAGAATGGAATTTCTGGGTCAAATAGTAAGTTTAGTTTTAACTTTTTAAGAAACTGCCAAACTGTTCTTCAAAGTGGCTGTACCATTTTACTTTCTCTCTCTTTTTTTTTTTTTTTTTTTTGAGACAGGGTCTCCCTTTGTCGCCTAGGCTGGAGTACAGTGACACAATCTCAGCTCACTGCAACCTCCGCCACCTGGGCTCAACTGATTCTCCTGCCTCAATCTCGCGAATATCTGAGACTATCGTGTGCCCCCACACCCGGCTAATTTTTTCATATTTTTAGTAGAGACATGGTTTCACCATGTTGGCCAGGCTGGTCTCAAACTCCTGACCTCAAATGATCCACCCACCTCAGCCTCCCAAAGTGCTGGGATTACAAGCATGAGCCACGGTGCCTGGTCCATTTTACATTCTCAACAGAAATGTATGAGGTATCCGGTTTCTCCACATCCTTACCAACACTGTATTAAATATCTTTTTCCCACCGAATTGCCTTGGCCAAAAATAAATAGACCTTACATGTGAGGTCTGAGCTCTCAATTCTAGTCCATTGGCCTATACATCCATCCTTATGCCAGTACCATATTGTTTTGATTACTGTAGCTTTGTAGTAAGTTTTGAAATCAGAGAGTGTGAGTCCTCCACTTTTGCTCTTTTCCAAGATCATTTTCACTATTCCAGATCCTTTGCCTTTCCATATTAATTTTAGAATAAGCTCGTCAATTTCTGCAAAAATGACAACCAAGATTTTGATCGGGATTTAAAGGGGAAAACAAACAGGTTTTCTATACTCAAAAACACTTCTAAAACCAAATATCTGGGATTTTTTTCCCCGCACATCAAGCAATTCTTCAGCTCTCTGCAAACACCAACTGACTCAATTCAATGACTCAATTCAATTCTGACAGTAGCTACCTGGAGTTAGTGTGAGACCCCACAGCTTAAGAGCTCAGTCCCATAATACTGCCCCGATTTCAAATGCCAATCTCAAGTAATGGGTCCCCAGGTTACCCTCACTTCTGTGTGACTTAGCTACAAGTGAAGGTTTCCTACAACCACCTATTCAGACTCAATAATCTGCTGTAATGGCTCGCAGAACTCAGGGAAGCACTTACATCTACAGTTTATTATAAAGGATACAACTCAGGAACAGCCAAATGGAAGAGATGCATAAGACAGGGTATGAGGAGGGAGGGGCACAGAGCTTCCATGGCCTTTCAGGCCCTGCACCCTGCCAGCACCTTAATGTGTTCACCAACCTGGAAGACCTCCAGACCCTGTCATTTAGGTTTTTTATGGAGGTCCCATTATGTAGGCATGATTTATTATATCATTGACCTTCTGTGATTGACATTAATCTTCAGCCCTTCTCCCCTCCCCAGAGGTCAAAGAGATGGGGCTGAAAATTCCAGCCCTCTAATTATAAGGTTGGTTCCTCTGTCGACCAGCCTGCATCCTCCAAGAGTCACCTCATTAGCATAAACCCAGGTATGGTTGAAAGGGGCTTATTATGAATAACCAAGGGTGTTCCTCTCACCCCTATCACTCAGGGGAATCACAGGAGTTTTAGTAGCTCTGTGCTATGAACCCAGGGCAGAGACCAAATATATATTTCTTATTATGTCACAGGATTGCATTAAATTTGCAGATCAATTTGGGCAATATTACAATATTGCTATCTTAACAATAGTAGTTTATCCGTTTTGTTTTGTTTTTAGAGATGGGTCTTGCTATGTTGCCCAGGCCGGCTCGTGCAATCCTCCCACCTTGGCCTCTCTAAGTGCTGAGATTACAGTACAATAGTAGTTTATTGTGTCTATATACAGACACAATACTATTACAGACAATAGTAGTTTGTTGTGTCTATATACAGGATCATGTCATCTGTGGGGAAAAAAAAGACAGTTTTACTTCTTTTCCACTGTTGATGCCTTTATTCTTAATTTTTGGCCTTATCACCCTGACTTGAACCTCCAGGACAATGTTGATTGAAAGTGGCAAGAGCAGACATTCTTGCCTTGTTCCTGATCTTAAGGAGAAACATTCAGTCTTTCATTATTATATGTAATGTTGATGGTAGGTTTCACTTAGATATGCTTTATCAAGTTAAGAAAGCTCCCTTTTATTACAAGTTCAAGGTTTTGTTTTTTTTTTTTTCAATCATCAATGGATGTTGGATTTTGTCAAATGTTTTTTCTGCATCTGTTGAGATCATATGATTTTGTCCTTTATTTTATTACTACAGTGACTCATCTTAATTGGTTTTCAGATGTTAAATCAACCTTGCTTTCCTGGGATAAAGCCCACTTGGTCATGGTATATACTTCTATGCATGTGTCGCTGGGTTTTATTTGCTAATTTTGTGCTAAGGATTTTTGCATCTGTGTTCAAAAAGGGTATTGGTCTGTAGTTTTCTTTTCACATGATATCTTTGGCTTGAATCAGGGTAATACTGGCCTCACAGAGTGAGTTGGGAAGTGTAATTTCCTCTCCTACTTTCTGAAATAATTTGTGAAAGATTGGTATTATGTGTTTTTAAATTATTTGATAGAATTCACTAGTAAAGTGTTCTGTGACTGGGTTTTTCTTTGTAGGGAGATTTTAAGTACTAATTCCATTTGCTTACTTGCTATAGGCCTATTCAGTCTTTATTTCTTCATGACTCAGTTTTAATAATCTGTATCTTTCTGGAAATTTGTCCATTTCATCCAAATTGTTCCATTTGTAATTTTTCCTTGTAATTATTTTGTTTCTGTGGGGTCAGTACTGATTTTGCAATTTATGTTTTCTGCTTCTCTTGGTCAATCTAGCTAAAAATCTCTCAATTTTGTTAACCTTTTCAAAAAATCGACCTTTTGTTCTATTGATTTTTCTCTATTGTTTTTCTGTTTTCTATTTCTTATTTACAGTCTAATCTTTATTATTTTCTTCCTGCTGTTTGCTTCAAATTTAATTGGTTCTTCTTTTTCCAGTTGCTTAAAGTAGAAGCTTAGATTGTTGATATGAGACTATTCTTCTTTTCTAATCTAGGTATTTACAGCTATACAGTTCCCTTAAACACTGCATTTGCTGCATCCCATACATTTTGATATGTTGCATTTTCTTTTTTCACTTAATTCAAAAGATATTTAATAATTTTCCTTGGGATTTATTCTTTGTTCCATGGATAATGTAAAAATATATTAATTTCCAAATATTTGGGGATTTCCCAAATTTCTGCATACTCACAACCCACTATCAAAGTAATATTGTCCAGAATTTCAATTTGGGATTCTTATGGGTATGCTTTCCCTTTGTCTCTGGTCTTAAGCCTGCTGCTGTTCTTGCTGTTGGTGTTTACACAACAGAATATGTTACCAATGCATTTAATCACCTTAATTTAAATATTTCTTGCAAAGTCTCCTAGGTTTTTTTTCTTCTTGAGTACTTCCTCCAAAATGTTTTTAACTTTTTTTATTGTAAAATGTTTCTAGAAAAGCAGAAAAGATAGTACGATGAACATCAATACATCCCTCCACCTAGATATAACAATTGTCAACATTTTTAAAATAATTTGTTTTATATATTAGGTTAAACCATTTGAAATTACTCCATTGACCCTTAAATGCGGCCTTGTTTTCTGACACTCCAGAGATGGTTTTCAGTGTGGCTCTTTGTAGGGCAAGCATTTTAAGGCCTTGTTGCCTGCAAATTTTTATTTATTTATTTATTTATTTATTTATTCATTCATTCATTTGAGATGAGATCTCACTCGGTAACCCAAGTTGGAGTGCAGTGGCGCAATCACGGCTCACTGCAACCTCCACCTCCCTGGCTCAAGTGATCCTCCCACCTCAGCCTCTCAAGTAGCTGGGACTACAGGTGCATACCACCATACCCTGCTAATTTTTGTATTTTCTGTAGAGATGAGGTTTTGCCATGTTGCCCAGGATGGTCTTGAACTCCTGAGCTCAAAAAATCTACCTGCTTTGGCCTTCCAAAGTGCTGAGATTATAGGCATTAGCCACTGTGCACTCCCTGCCCGAGAATATTTTTATTTTTATCTTTTCACATTTGAATGACAACTTGGCTGGATGTAAAATTGTAGGTTCAAACTTTTTTACTTAAGAAATATTACGGCCGGGCGCGGTGGCTCAAGCCTGTAATCCCAGCACTTTGGGAGGCCGAGACGGGCGGATCACGAGGTCAGGAGATCGAGACCATCCTGGCTAACACGGTGAAACCCCGTCTCAACTAAAAAAAACACAAAAAAATTAGCCGGGCGAGGTGGCGGGCACCTGTAGTCCCAGCTACTCAGGAGGCTGAGGCAGAAGCAGTGAGCTGAGATATGGCCACAGCACTCCAGCCTGGGTGGCAGAGCGAGACTCCGTCTCAAAAAAAAAAAAAAAAAAAAAAGAGAAATATTACTCCATTATCTTCTTATACCCAATGCTGTTGTTGAAAGGTCTGACATCAATCTAATTCTTTTAGAATTTCCTGTTTGGTATTCTTAAATTTCATCATACTATATCTTATGTGGGTTTTCCCTTCTCTCTCTTATTTTCTATGCAGTAGGCCCTTTCAATCTGAAGTCATTCGTTATTTCTAAATCCGAAAAATGTATATCTATTGTTTCTTCCAATATATTTTTCCATTCATTTTTATTGTTTTATTCTGGATTCCTATTATATGAAGATGGGTATTCTACTTCTAGTCTCCTTATTTCTTAATTTTGCTTTTCTCCTCCTCATTCTTCAATGAGTTCTTCTTGCAGTTTCTCAATTTATTTTTAATCTATTACTTACCTTATTTATTTGTTCTTACTTTCCATTATCTTTTTCTTTTTCTTTCTTTTTTTTTTTTTTTGAGACGGAGTCTTGCTCTGTCGCCCAGGCTGGAGTGCAGTGGCCGGCTCTCAGCTCACTGCAAGCTCCGCCTCCCGGGTTCACACCATTCTCCTGTCTCAGCCTCCCGAGTAGCTGGGACTACAGGCGCCCGCCTCGTCGCCCGGCTAGTTTTTTGTATTTTTTAGTAGAGACGGGGTTTCACCGTATTAGCCAGGATGGTCTCGATCTCCTGACCTCGTGATCCGCCCGTCTCGGCCTCCCAAAGTGCTGGGATTACAGGCTTGAGCCACCGCGCCCGGCCCCATTATCTTTTTCATACTTAACATTTTCATTTGATTCTTTTAACTTTTTTCTTGTTCTTGTTTTACACTGCTTATACCTTACTTCTCATATCTCTTGTGTATTTATAGAGCTGATTTGTTTTGTTTTGTTTTGTTTTGAGATGGTGTCTCACTCTGTCGCCCAGGCTGGAGTGCAGTGGCATGATCTCAGCTCACTGCAACCTCCGCCTCCCGGGTTCAAGTGATTCTCTTGCCTCAGCCTCCTGAGTTGGTGGGATTACAGGTGCCCGCCATCACACCCGGCTAATTTTTGTATTTTTAGTGGAGATGGGGTTTCACCATGTTGGCCAGGCTGGTTTTGAACTCCTGAACTCAAGTGATCTGCCCACCTTGGTCTTCCAAAGTGCTGGGATTACAGGCGTGAGCCACTGTGCCCAGTCTATAGAGTTGATTTGAAATTGTTGGTCCATCTGTACTAATACTCCTGCCCAGTCCTGCTGCTTCTGGTGTCATATGTTGTGTATTCCTTTTCTCTTCTGGTTTAGTTTTGCCCTACAAGTGTCTCATTATTGCCCTGTAATGCCGTTCGGGGAAGGCAGAAGGCCACTCCTTAGTATCTAACAGCCTGTTAAGTTCAAGGAGAGGATGAGGACTCAGATCTTGAGTGGAGCACCCCACAACTCTGCACAACCACAGGTTTGTTTTCATCCTGACCAGGGGCCTTGGTTTCACTTTCCACCCTGTGGCTGAAAGGAAGCTGTCTCCACTGATGGGATGGGCCAGGCTGGCGATTTGGAGGGGAAAGAGTGGAGGCATTGCTCAAAAACGACTGTTCCCTAATTCATCTCCTCACCCTGGCAGAGATCTACGCTGCCCTGAGTTCATCCCCATGGACATCCTCACCAGTGGTCTGAGCCTCTGCAGTTCTGCCGTGTGGACAAGCAATGACTGGCCAATGAAAAGGTGCAGGAGAGGCAAGAGTAGAGAGTCAATCACTATTTTCTTCCTTCATCCTTAGCATCATAGCCACCTCCCTCAGGCTGCAATCACCCCCCACCCCCACATGCATGCACACACTCCCCAGTTCTAAACAGCCTGTCAACTCCCCAGGGGGTTCTTCTCTGTTGTTATTTCCTGGCTTTCATGTTTCCCTCTATAATTTCTCTTATGTTTAACCTGGGTAGGGAGCCAACAGCCCAAGCAAAATCCTATCTTAGCAAAAACTGCAGCAGCCAAGAGATGCCTATTAGTCAAATTAAAGAAGAGAAAGATAAATAAATAAAGATAGAGACTAAGGCTAGAGATACCTTATTTCAGAGTCATAAGGGCACAGGAGATTTTAAAGCCCTGAGCCTAGAGGAGATCTTTTGAAGGGGAAGTATGGACACAGGGGGCACCTTTTGAACAATATACTCCTTACTGTGAATAAAAATTTAGATCCAGTTTGCACATGAATCCCTTATCAAGATGGCCGGTGTGAATCAGTCCTGGTGAGACTATTCACTTTGGGGACCCCACAAAATTCAAGTGTCTGGTTCAGCAAATTGAATGCACAGACCACAATTCATAGGGTCTCCACGGTCAGGTGCCATCCCCCACCCCCATCACCAGACTCCCTCTGCTCATATTTCCTGTGTCATTTTAACTCCTTGGGATAATGCAAGAGGTAGATATGGTGCTTATGGAAAAGTTTTGGAAAGTTGACAGAGTCTGAACAATGATAAAATACCTAATCTTTCTACTGTAATGGTCCCTTTCTCTCTGAATGGGTAAATAGACACTCACATCCTCATAGGATGCTCAGAGCCTAACAGACAAAGCCCTGCATTGGCTGAAGATCTGTAAGTCAGTGAAAGCAAATCCTGAGGCAGAAGGGAGTTCTCAGCCAGGGTGTTGTAATTGTTCGAGGCATACCTAGGAGCTTGGCCAGGCTTCAACTCATCTAGGAAGTTAACTAAAGGGCCAGTAAAGGCATGGGCAGAGGAGTATGTATAATCAAAGGCAAATGAATAGGGAGGCCAGAGACTGAACACTGGAAAAGCTGAGACAACCTGGAGTTGGGCACCCCCATTTTTAAGTTCTCCAGCACTCTAAAATCCCCACTGTCCTGTGATTGCATCAAAGACCTTATCCTTCACCACCCTCCATCAAGCCACAGCTGAACCAAAACCATCCCGCCCCACTATTGAAATCTTAACGTCTCAATATTCTGCTTTTTTTCTTTTTCTCTTTTTTTTTTTTTTTTTTTTTTTGACAGTCTCACTCTGTCACCCAGGCTGGAATGGCTGGAGTGCAGTGGCACGATCTCAGCTCGCTGCAACCTCCACCTCCTGGGTTCAAACGATTCTCCTGCCTCAGCCTCCTGGGTAGCTAGGACTACAGGCATGCACCACCAAGCCTGGCTAATTTTTGTATTTTTAGTAGACATGGGGTTTCACCATGTTGGCCAAGCTGGTCTTTGGAACTCCTGACCTCAGGTGATTCGCCTGCCTCGGCCTTCCAAAGTGATGGGATTACAGGCATGAGCCACCATGCCTGGCCAGCCTATTACACTATTAGTCTCACAATACTTGCCTTGACAACAGTCAGCAAGTATGTATCAAGCACCTACGATGTGCCAGGTATAATATTAGATGCTTTGCTTCCCAAGTCCCTTTCTTATTCAACTGGACTCATAGGGACATCCTTAAAGCCATCTCCCACAGGACTCTCAACCTAGCCCCTTAAGCTTCTCCTGCACCTGCCCCAAACAAGGGTCCCCTACCCAACTTCAATCCTGCTCTGCAGGTCTCCTTTAATCTGGCACCAACACCTCCAGGCCCCACACCAGACATCACACACAAACACACACACTCAGAAAAATGAGCCACTAATGTCCTTGAATAATGTTCACAGCCTTTTTCCTGAACAAATCATCCTGACCCATCTGTGCTTCCCAACCTGTTCCTGATCCTTAGACTTCCAACTTCTAGTTTCTTGTTCCTCTGTTTAGAACCACATCTTGCCCCTCAAACATGGCTCAGGCTGCCCCCTGTGCTCTCAAACGCCATCCAATTGAAACTTCTACTTACCCTGCTTTACACTCCTGTCTAGTGGATTCCACCCTTCTCCCTCCTTTCACAGGTTACCTTCCCACTTCCATGCCCCCTCTGACTCTCTCCTCACCCCTACAGTCTGGTGTCCACCCAGCACTGGCAGCTCTTCCTGAAGTCACCAATATCCTCCAAGTTGCCAAAGTCAATGGACTCTTGCAGTCCTTTCTTGGCCTCACTGAGGCAACTGACATTGTAGACAACCTCCTTTTTAAAAGGGAATTTACAAAAGTAATATGTAAGTACACTCTGGTGATACCAAAAGAAAAAATAAATCAAATCATACCAATATACATAAAGAGTAAAACTCAGCCTTAGCTGAGTGGCTGAAAGGAAGCCACCACTCCGGACTTCCACATCCTCCTGCCCCAGAGAGAACTATTATTAACAGATTGCTGTGGACTCTTCAAAGTCTTTTTCTGTTTATTTACCTCCATATATATTGACTTGATTTTGCCAATAACAAGTCGAGTCATGCCACATAGAGTCCTAGCTTGCTTTTTCACTTGACAATATGTATGATATAGTTTGGATGTCTGTCCTCTCCAAATCTCATGTTGAGATGTGAGCCCTAGTTTGAAGATAGGGCCTGGTGGGAGATGTTTGAGTAACAGGGCTAGATCCCTCATGGCTTGATGCTGTTCTCTAAATAGTGAGTCAGTTCTCATGAGATCCGGTTGGTTAAAGTGTGTGGCACCTCCCCTCACTCTCTCTCTCTTGCTTCTGCTCTCGCCATGTGATGTGCCTGCTCTCGCTTCACCTTCCACCATGAGTAAAAGCTCCCTGAAGCCTCCCTGGAAGCCAAATAGATGCTGCTGTCATGCTTGTACAGCTTGCAGAACTGTGAGCCAATTAAGCCCCTTTTGTTTACAAATTATCCAGCCTCAGGGATTTATAGCAATGCAAGAATGGCTTAACCCAATGTATTAGAGATTTTCCATGTCATCACACATATATCCTTCTCTTCTTGATTTGAATTATTCCATAGTGTTCCATTGTACTGATGCTCTATAATTCATGAAACTCTAGCCCTACTGACTGACTTTTAAGTTGTTTCCATATTTTAGTTATGTAAATTTTGCTGTAGGCTCCCATTCCCAGGAGTCTGGCCTATTAGGTACTCATCTCAGCACTTTGGAAAACCAAGGCAGGAGGATCACCTGAGCCCAACAGTTCGAGACCAGCCTGGACATTATGCATTAAGCATACATTTTTGCTGGACTCATTGGAAACAAGAAAAATCCTAAAAGAGAAAAGAAAAAAACAAATGCAAACAAGCAAAAGCCTTGAGCTGAAACCAGAACAGTATATGATGGGAACTTACCAGTCAAGGCTGCCCTGAAGAAAATGCCAAGAGCCCTTCAAATGATCTGTGAGACTCAGCCTAGGTGGGGACCTGAACCCGAGACTCTTGCCTCAAAGTGGGGACTTTAGAAGGGAGCAAAGGTGGTTCCAGGTCCTTAGTCCCACAGTTTTCCCTGGAAACAGAAGCCGGACACTCCCTGGAGAGTGGCCCTATTCACCTAAACTCATGTCCTCAAAGAGAACCAAACAAACTCCATCAGGTGAGGGCCAGCAGAAACCCTACACAACAGATGTAGATTCCTGAGAGGGGAATTGTCAGCTACATAATAAGCACTCTTATATCTGAAATGTCTACAGAAATAAGATATGGAATCACAGAAGTAAGCAACAAAGAAGAGGCTATCTGAGAGGACAAAATAGAATTACAGAAGATTAGAATGTCTAGCAAAGAAAAAATAGGATTGCTAAAGTAAGTAAACTTAGTGGACCGAATATTAGGTAGGTGTGATGGCATGTACCTGTAGTCCCAGCTACTGGGGAGGCTGAGGTGGGAGGATCGCTTGAGCCCAAGGGGTCGAGGCTACAGTGAGCCATGATTGTGCTACCGCACTCAAGCCTGGGTGACAGAGCAAGATCCTGTCTCAAAAAACAAACAAACAAAAAAACAACTTAGTGGACATGGAAAAAGTGGACACCATGTATGCCTTGATGTGATGCAGTGTAAACTACACAGCCCAGTGTATAAAGTGGGGTTGCCCAATAAGAACCCACATCTAATTGAGCCTTCACAGCTGAGCTCTGGTTTACAGCAACACAGGAGAGAGAAAAATGGGTTAAAGACACCATGAAGAAGGTGAGAGACAAAACCAGAAATTGGGACATTCCACAGAACAACTGATCCAGTTTCTTCAACATGTCACTGCCATAAGGAAAAAAAAAAAAAAGGTAGAGATCGCTCTAGATTAAGAGAAATTTAAGAGACATAATTACTAAATGCAATATGTGGCTCCTGCAGACCAATTATAAAAAGACATCTTTGAGGGGGCCGGGCATGGTGGCTCACGCCTGTAATTCCAGCATTTGGGGGAGGCCAAGGCGGGTGAATCACGAGGTCAGGAGAGCAAGACCACCCTGGCCAACACAGTGAAACCCCGTCTCTACTAAAAATACAAAAACACTAGCCGGGCCAGGTGGCAGGCGCCTGTAGTCCCAGCTACTCGGGGGGCTCAGGCAGGAGAATGGCATGAACCCAGGAGGCGGAGTTTGCAGTGAGCTGAGATTGTGCCACTGCACTATAGCCTGGGCGACAAAGCGAGACTCCATCTCAAAAAAAAAAAAAAAAAAAAGACGTCTTTGAGACAATTTAGGAAATTTGAATATGGCCTAGCATTATACTATAAAGAGTACCAGGGAATTCCGATCATTTGATATTGTAAGAATACCAAACAATTTAACAGAATTGTTCATTGTTAATTCAGCAACAGCAAATACAACACAGAGGAAAAGATGAAGCAAGTCTGACAACATTTTGATGATTGTTGAGTCTTGGCAATAGGTATATGGGAATTCACTCAACTGTTCTTCCCATGTTTAGAGCATGCTTGATGTCTTCTATAATAAATTATTTTTAAATCTCTAGAGAAAGATATTATACTCTATCTTGTTAACATTTACAAAATCTCCCAAGCCTTACCTTTAGAGAATGCTATATAAATTTGGACTGAACAATTTTATACGTAGTTTTTCCTGTTCATTTCTCATAGTCATAATTAATACTTGTAGTATATTAAGATTCTCAGTGTGATTACTTTGAGATCCCTGCAATAGCCTTGTGAAGTAGATATTACTACCATCTTGCAAAAAAAATGCATATTGTTGCCTTCTTATACATAAAGACTAGGGAAATATTTCACCTAAATTTTGTTGTTTTAACATTCCAATACAATGCTCAATCTTTTTGCTGTCAGCTTTCCAACCTAGCTAGATTTTTTCCTGACTATAAAAATAATACATGCTCACTGTACAAAATTCTTCATGACATAAAAATATAGAAGAGGAAAAAACTCACACTGAATCAACATGTCCAGATGTAACAACAAATGTCACATATACATATTACATATGCATATGTATCACATATGTGTATCACATCACATGTTACATATAAATATGTAATATATTTCTGCCCTTTTAAACATAGTATCTTATGAAATACTGAATAAATACCAAAGAATATTCATTACATATGTGTAAAATATAAGGAACAAAAATAAAGCAAACATCAGTGGATCCACCATTCAGTAAAAAAGAACTTTTGAAATCCCTGCCACCCTGCCCAGATCTCAGCCCCCTTCATCCCAATGACATTAAAGTGTTTTTTTGTTTGAGACAGAGTCTTGCTGTCACCCGGGTTGCAGTGCAGTGGCATGATCTCTACTCACTGCAACCTCCACCTCCCGAGTTCAAGAAATTCCCCTGCCTCGGCCTCCCGAGTAGCTGGGACTACATGTGTGTGCTCCCACACTCAGCTAATTTTTGTATTTTTAGTAGAGACGGGGTTTCACCATGTTGGCCAGGCTGGTCTCAAACTCCTGGCCTCAAATGATCCCTCCACCTCGGCCTCCCAAAGTGCTGGGATTACAGGCATGAGCCACCGCGCCTGGCCTAAAGTGTTTTGAATTTTGTCTTTTCACTTCTTTACTTTTCTTTATAGTTTTACCACATATGTAATAAGCAGTTTCATATGATTCAAGTTGGTATTCATTCCTAAACAATATATTGTTTTGTTCCGTCTTTTTTTTTAAACAGAGTCTCGCTCTGTCACCCAGGCTGGAATGCAGTGGCGCGATCTTTGTTCACTGCAAGCTCTGCCTCCCAGGTTCAAGTGATGCTTCCGCCTCATCCCCCTGAGTAGCTGGGATTATGGGCCCCCGCCATCACGCCTGGCTAATTTTTTTTTTTTTTTTTTTTGTAGAGACGGGGTTTCACCATGTTAGCCAGGCTGGTCTTGAACCCCTGACCTCAAGTGATCCACCGGCCTAGGCCTCCCACGCCTGCCTGGGCCTCCCAAAGTGATGGGATTACAGGCGTGAGCCGTTGCGCCTGGCCCAGTTTTTTTCAAATCTTTTTTTTGAGAGGGTCTTGCTCTATCGCCCAGGCTGCAGTGCAGTGGTGCAATAATGGCTCACCGCAGCCTCGACCTCCCAGGACTCAAACAATCCTTCTACCTCAGCCTCCTGAGTAGCTGGAACCACAGGCGCACACCACCATGCCCTGAGAATTTTTGTATCGTTTGTAGAGACGGGGTCTGTAGAGATGAGGTCTGTAGAGATGGGGTCTTGCTATGTTGCCTAGGCTGGTCTCAAATCCTGGGCTCAAGTGATCCTTCTGTTTTGGCCTCCCAAAGTGCTGAGGTTACAGGTTTGAGCTACCACATCCAGCCTTTAATTTTTTAAAAAAATTATTCTACCAGAGTCTTCTCAGCATGTTTTGTTTAGTTTTGACTTTTCTTTAAATCCTACTGCATACTGTATTTTTCTGCAGTTTGCTTTTTCATAGTCATGAGAGTCACTCACTTTGATTTGTGCAGCCATATCACATTTATTTTTCACTGCTCCATTGTGTCATGTGGACCACAGTCTTATTTTTTTTAATCTATTCACTTTCAATGTATCACACTTTTATTTTTGTGTATAATTTATATATAATTGAGATAAAAGTATATATAACCGATATCTTAATTTTTTCCACCTAAAACTATTTTAGGTGATTTGTACATTTTATTTACTTACTTATTTATTTATTTTTTAAGACAGGGTCCCACTCTGTTGCCCAGGCTGGAGTGCAATGGCACAATCACAACTCACTGTGCCCTTGACCTCCCGGGCTGAAGCAATCCTTGTACCTCAACCTCCCAAGTAGCTGGAACCACAGACACCTGCCACCACGCCTGGGTAATTTCTTAAATTTTTGCCCAGGCTGGTCTTGAATTCCTGGGCTCAAGTGATCCTCCTGCCTTGGCCTCCCAAAGTGCTGGGATTACAGGCATGAGCCACCCCACACCCAGCCAATTTTGTACATTTTTAAAACTTTGTGAAATACCATGAAAATGACTTCATATTATTCATCTATGTACATATAATAATTGTTTAAGCATTCACCTAATTATAGAATTTAATTTTCCTCTAGTTTGATATCAACAAATAATACCACAATGCAAAAGCATTTTATTTGGTACATCGGACCATAGATTAGACACAGCTGAAAAGAGAAATAGTGAAGAAATTACTTAAAATGCAGCAAAGACAGACAGGGAGATGAAAAATGTGAAAGAAGATGTAATAGCTACAGAGTATAGCGTGAAACGACCTGTCATTTGTCTAACTGAAGTACCAGAAAGACATTATGGAAAGAATGTCAGAAAATCAATTATATATAGAGAGATTAAGGAAGAGTATTCCAGAATTGATAAAATATATGAATCCAGACATACAGGATGCACAGTATAATATCAAAAATGATAAATAAAAAAAATTCCACTCATAGGATTCTTGTAAGGAAATTAAAGAAAACTAAAGACAAAGTTGTAAAAGCAGCCAGAGATTGAAAATAAAAGAAGTTCAGTTAAAGATCTTATCATCTGGCTGGGAAAAGTGGCTCACACCTGTAATTCCAGGACTTTTGGGGGCCGAGGTGGGCGGATCACCTGAGGTCAGGAGTTTGAGACTAGTCTGGCCAACATGGAGAAACCCTGTCTCTACTAAAAATACAAAAATTAGCTAGGCATGGTGGCAGGCACCTGTAATCCTAGCTACTCAGGAGGCTGAGGCAGGAGAGTTGCTTGAACCCAGGAGATGGAGGTTGCAGTGAGCCGAGATTGTGTCATTGCACTCCAGCTTGAGTGACAGAGAGAGAATCTGTCTCAAAAAAAAGAAAAGAAAAGAAAATCTTGTCATCTTACAACTAAATTAGGAATATCAATATGGACTCGTGCCTTATTTTTAATATGTATTTTCCAGCTCTGTCCTCTGAAGAAATGACAATCCAGTAGCAATAAGCACACTTAGTGGCCAATTTTGCTCACTAAAAGGAACAAATTCTCCCTAGAGAAATGGCTGGTGCCAGTTCTAGGGCAAGAAACGGACAAGAGAAACCTGGGAGATCTCATTAAGCCATAAAGGAAGGAGGTTGTCAGCAATTACTAAGGTTGAGGACACAGGAGGTGGAGCATGGTGGCTCACGTCTGTAATCCAAGCACTTTGGGAGACTGAGGTGGGCACATCACTTGAGGTCAGGAGTTTGAGACCAGCTTGGCCAACATGGCAAAACCCCATCTCTACTAAAAATACAAAAAAAAAAAAAAAATAGCCAGGTATGGTGGCATGCACCTGTAGTCCCAGCCACTTGGGAGGCTGAGATGAGGCAGCGGAATCCCTTGAACGTGGGAGGCAGAGGTTGCAATGAGCTGAGATTGCGCCACTGCTCTCCAGCCTGGGTAACTGAGTGAGACTCCATCTCAAATTAATTAATTAATTAAATAAAACGACGCAGGAACCAACTTGAAGGAACATTTGCTAAAGACAAGATAATATCAGCATCATAATAATAAATAATGACTGCATTTTACTAAAAAATTTCATAATTACAAATACACACATGCTGCCACACCTCATCAATCACAGGATGTTAGTTACGTTTTGGTCAAGTCGTTAATAAAGGAAAGTTTCCAGTGGGTGAATTCCAGTTAATAATTAGAGACAGAATGATAGAATTCGAGGGAAACCACCATTTAGCAACCCCTAATTAAGTAACAGATGAATTGAACATCAAAGCACAACAACCATGCACAGTGTACCTCCTAAACTGATATAATAGAAAGTACACAGTGCCACCTATGACATGTTTTTGCCAAAAAAAAAAAAAAAAAAAGCTAAATTAAGGTTCTAGATATAGATATTTATGGGAAATACTGGGGCTGGAGGAACAAGTGAGATGACACCATGAGGAAGCAATCGGCCAAATTCTGATTGTGGGAAATTCTGCAGGACAAATGGCCTGTTTGAAATCAACAAATAAATAGCTTAAAAAAGGGCCAGAGTGGTACTGTTATAGATGAAAGGAGACTTAAAAGACAAAATGCATAGTGTAGACTTTGGATGCTGAGTCAAACAAACCAATGTAAAAAGGGCTTTTTGGAACAATCAGGCTGGCAATGGGGCTACTCATCCACTTTTAAACATGCATAAGGAATTAGATAATATTAAGAAATTAACATAAAAATAAAGTGAAAGGTCCTTATCTCTAAGAAATACAACTTGATCCTTGAATATATCTGAAATTTGCTTTAAATGCTCCAGTAAAACAAAGAATGCCTGTGAGGAGGGAAGGCAGAATGTAGAAACATTATTGGCAAAATGTTGTTAAACTGTTGAAGCTGGATGTTGGGAATGTAGAAGTTCATTATGCTGTTCTCTCTACTTTGAGGTAAATTTATAAAATTTTCCCTAAGATTTTTTTTTTTTTTTAAAAAGATCATCAGAAAGAAAAGTTGCATCATCTACAAAGAAACAATTATTGAACTGACTTTCTCAACAGCAAGAGCAGAAACCAGAAGATAATAGAATAGGCCAGGCACGGTGGCTCACATCTGTAATCCCAGAACTTTGGGAGGCCGAGGCAGGCAAATCACCTGAGGTTGGGAGCTTGAGACTAACCTGACCAACACGGCGAAACACTGTCTCTACTAAAAATACAAAAATTAGTCCGGTGTGGTGGTGCATCCCTGTACAATCCCAGCTACTCAGGAGGCTGAGGCACAAGAATTGCTTGAACCCGGGACGCAGAGGTTGCAATGAGCTGAGATCGCACTATCGTACTCCAGCCTGGGCAAGAGAGTGAGACTCTGTCTCAGAAACAAAACAAAAACAAAAAGCAAAACAAAAAACAAAAACAGAAGACAACAGAATAATACAGGACTAAGAGAAAGGGCTAAGTCAAAGGAGTAAGAGAAAATAACTGTCACGCTAGAACCATATAATCAGCAAAACCAACTGTGAAGAATAAGGTGAATTAAGGACATATCCAGATAAACAGAAACTGATTTAGCACCAATAAACCTGTCCTAAAGAACTGCCAAGGAATGTTCTTCAGGAAGAAGGAAAATGATCCTATAAGGAATGTCAGAGATTCAAGAAGGAATGGTGAGCAAATCAACTATAAACATGTAGGTAAACAAATGTTGCCTGTATTGAGTAATTACGGTATCTTTTGATCTTTGTGTTTTTTAATCACTTGTTTGTAGGAGATCTGTTGATTTATATATGTTAATCTTGTATGTAGTCACTTAATTATCTTGTTAGTTGTGATAGTTTCTCTGTTAACTCTCTTTTCTAGGTATCTAATACGGTAACAGCATCTGCAAATAATAATATTTTTAGTTGCATTTTGGTCAAGTAGTTAATAAAGGAAAGTTTCCAGTGGGTGAATTCCAGTTAATAATTCCAAATGTATACTTTCTTTTCTTTTTCTTTTCTCTTCTCTTCTCTTCTCTTCTTTGAGATGGAGTCTCACCCTGTCATCCAGACTGGAGTGCAGTGGTGCAATCTCTGCTCACTGCAATCTCTGCATCCTGGGTTCAAGTGATTCTCCTGACTCAGCCTCCCAAGTAGCTGGGATTACAGGTGCCCGCCACCATGCCCGGCTAATTTTTGTATTTTTAGTAGAGATGGGTTTTGGCCATGTTACCCAGGCTGGTCTCGAACTCCTGACCTCTGGTGGTCCCCCGCTTTTCCCTCCCAAAGTGCTGGGGGATTACAGGCATGAGCCACTGCGCCTGGCCCAGAATGTATACTTTCTTTTGTCTTCTTGTCTTAGTAGGCCCTTCAGTACAATGTTGAATAATAGCAATGATAGTGGACATTTATGTGTTGGTCTTGGATTTTGTGAGAATGCTTTCACTGTTTCACCATTAAGTATGCAATTGATTTCTGATTGTTTCCCTTTGTCATGTTAAGGTTTTTTCTAATCCTAGCTTGCTAAAGTTTAATGAATTCTACTGAAAGCTGAGGTCCTATGTGGTTCAACATAGATACAGAGTCCTATTCAAATATGTGTTATTTGGCTTCCAAATAGAAATCAAAAAGAAATTCAACTTATACTCCACTAGAAGAACGCACTTTTCAAGACCCGTTTGATCTCCCTCTCCCAGTTCTCTTTTACCCTAGAGCTCTTCTGGAAACCCTCATACTTAAGCCCCAATTCAGGGACCGCACCCCCCCGCCCCACCCCTACATGGACTTCCTTTCTCTACCCCCTCAACACACTTGTTTACGTTGTATAGCTAAACTTCCTTTTTCTAGCTGAGGGCCCCACCTTCCCTCCAGCCTCTTAGCTTTGTCTCTTTTCCCACTGGGGGGACCATACATGATAAAAGATCCTGGGACCAGATTGGCAAAGTTTCTTTAGAGGGCAGTAAGTGGAGCACTCAGCCACTTTTTTTTTTAGACGGTGTCTTGTTCTGTCACCCAGGCTGGAGTGCAGTGGTGCTGTCTCGGCTCACTGCAACCTCTGCCTCTGAGGTTCGAGTGCTACTCCTGCCTCAGCCTTCTGAGTAGCTGGGACTACAGGTGTACTCCACCACACCCCGCTAATTTTTGTATTTTTAGTAGAGATGGGGTTTCACCATGTTTGCCAGGCTGGTCTCTAATTCCTGACCTCAAGTGATCCACCCACCTCGGCCTCCCAAAGTGCTGGGATTAAGCCATCACGCCTGGCTTCATCCACTTTTAGACTCTCCTGCCCCTTGCATTCACCACACGCTCCCTTGGGTTCTCTCCCACTTCTCTGGTATGTACACCCCCAGTCCCTTTGATGCTGATGCTCCCCAGTGCTTCTGCCTTGGGCCTGCCTTTATCCCAAAACCTGGGAACTCTCAGCCACGTCATAGCTTGCACGGTTGCACACAAAATGATGATCCCAAATCTGCATGTTTAACCCCAACCTTTCCCCAGAGCTCCAGAATGATTTATCAATTGCCAGTACACATCTCCTACAGGATGTCCTCAGGACCTCATATTCCACAAAACCCTACTCACTTTCCCTGACTGCCATCACATGGCCCCTCTCCTGTATTCCTATCTGAGTTCATCCCGGAGACAAAGGTGGAAGTCAGCTCACCAGGCCCTCACACTTGCTCCCCACATACAATGGCTTATCAGAACTTTTCCATCACATCCAAACTCCTATCCCAGCTCCATCCCCACTGTCACGGTCTTTGTACAACACTGATTGCATCCTACCAGGTCTCCTGCCTGGTCTCCTAACTGGGGCTTGCTGTCTTCTGGCCCTGCCCCTCTGTTCTGCTGCCACTACAATGTGAGCCCCCAAGTCCCCACCTGGCACTGTCCACAGGGTGCAGTGATGAACTGAGGGCGCCCTCTGCTGCTGTCCCAGAAATCCCAATCCAGTGAGCAGCTCGGCTCCCAGAGGCACTGCCAGATCAGGGTTCTGACTTCTATCTCTCCAAGGAATGAGGTCACTTGGCTCCAACCAGGAAGGCCGCCCCTATTGTGTGCTGCGAACAGTGAGAAAGTCGGTCATCATTCCTTTCTTTCCCAGACCTGGGTCATCCTCATTGCCCCCACTGATTCACGAGACGCACGGCCCTCCTTCCCCTGGTTCACATTCTGGGGGGTACCTCCCAAAAGCAGAAGACCCCTGTCAGGCCTCTAAGCCCAAGCTAAACCATCATATCCCCAGTGACCTGCACTGAAGCAACTCAAGATCCACAGAAATGAAAATAGCCTTAACTGATGACATTCCACCATTGTGATTTGTTTCTGCCCCACCCTAACTGATCAATGTACTTTGTAATCTCCCCCACCCTTATGAAGGTTCTTTATAATTCTCCCCAACCTTGAGAATGTACTTTGTGAGATCCACCCTCTGCCCCCAAAACATTGCTCTTAACTGTACCGCCTATCCCAAAACCTGTAAGAACTAATGATAATCCACCACCCTTTGCTGACTCCTTTTTCGGACTCAGCCTGCCTGCACCCAGGTGAAATAAACAGCCTTGTTGCTCACACAAAGCCTGTTTGGGGGTCTCTTCACGTGGACGCATGAAACAACCCCCACGCCACTGGGCTCAGCCAGACTGAGCCAGTGTGAGGGGGGTGCAGCCTGCCAGACCTGGACTCTGGGAGTGGAGGGCTCTCACCTCACCTTCTGGTGCCTAGAAAGAGTTGCTCCTTCAGATGCAGCCCTGAGGACGTGCAGCACAAAAGGCGCCCTTTCTCCTGGATGGAAGGGGGAACGCCTGGGGGACAGCATGAAGTCCTGCAGCGCAACACCCTGAAAGCAGCCCAGATTTCATTCTCCCATAGTATCTTATTAAGGTGTCCTGGGTTCACACCTCTGCTGCTTCTAAGATGGATCCCATAGCCGCATGGAGAGACAAACAAGTATCAAATGCGAAGATGGTGGAAGGAGAACAACAGACTCCTTTTAGTTTCATTCAGAAGATAAAGTCATCTGGACGTGGTGGTTGATTAAAGTCACTAAATAAACATCAACATTTATTGACTGCTCCTGAGTGCCAGACTCTTCCTCAGAGTCTGAGGAAGAGGGGGTAGTCTCCCCCAAGTTTCTAGCCTGAGAAATTGATGGGAACAGGGAAGAACAGATGAGCGAGGCTAGGGGTGTGCAATGATGGGTCCTGCGTGGGACAAGCTGAGTGTGTGGGGCGTTTCCCAGCGAGGGGCTCATTAGGTGGCTGCTATTCGGGTTAGCACTAGCAGGGACAGCAGGGAGCTAATGGGATCTGTTGGGAGCCCCCAACAGACAGAGGTAACTGAAGTCATGGGAGTGAGCGAGCCCCCAGAGAGGGGGTGTAGAGTGAGGAGAGGACAACAGAGCCAAACCCCAAGGTCACTGGCTCTAAAGCACAGGAGCCACAGGGGAGTAGTTAGACAGGTAGGGAGAGAGTGTGTGACCTGGAAACCCAGAGAGAGTGCTTCAGGAAGCAGCAATGGCTTGATGTCCTTGAGTAATAAGGGACCTGAGAAGTGTCTGTTACCTTAGCCACAAGGAGATTAGGAGAACACTTCTGCTCAATGGAGGAAGGCAAAAGGTTGACCAGTGTTCAAGAAAGGTGGAACCAGAGTTTAGGAGTGAGGGAGGGGCAAAGAGGGGTGTTGTTTGTTTTAATGGGAGAGACCCGAGGGGGTTTAATTGCAGATGGGAAGGAACCAGAACCTGTGAGGGGAGGTTGCAGAAGAAGGATAAAAGAAGGGTGACTGAGTAGCTAGTCTAACGTGGGCAAAAGTCATGTGGTTTGAGATAAGATGGAATTACTTACATGTCCAATAAGGGATTGATTAGGTTAAATAAATACCTAACAAGGTGAGATGTATTATAAAATGATGGTCCAACAATAAGTAACTAACTGGAACAAGCATATCTAATGATATAATTTTAAATATTTTCTTTTTTATGTTTTATCATTTTTTTTCTGTCACAAACTAATACATACTCATTTCAGGAAAAGTCAGAAAATACCATATGTAAAGAAAACCCAGAATTCCATGCCGGGGGCAGTGGCTCACACCTGTATCACCACCACATCTGCTATATTCTATTTGCTAAAATAGAATATTATATTCTAGAAGTGTGATTATTCTAGAATGTGCGATTATTCTATTAGCAAGTCACTAAGTCCAACCCAAACTCAAGGGGAGTGGAATTAAGTGCCATCTCCTGAAGGGAGGAGTATCAAATAAATGTTAGACATTTAAAAACTACCACAACATGAGGCAGGAGAATTGCTTGAACCTGGGAGGCAGACGTTGCAGTGACCCGAGATTGCGCCACTGCACTCCAGCCTGGGCGACAAGAGCAAGACTCTGTCTCAGAAAAAAAAGAAAAAAAGAAGAAAAAAAAAACTACCACAACAAAATATCTCTGAGAGAAAACATAAGATACTAATAAAATTTGGTTCCTATGAAGAATGAGAGCTGGGTGGCTGGGAGATGGGAAGAAGGGAGGATTTTACTTTGTACTCACTTTATCTTAAGGATTTCTGAGGCTGGGCAGGTGGCTCTTTTGGGAAGCTGATGCAGGCAGACAGCTTGAGCTCATAAGTTCAAGACCAGCCTGGACAACATGGCAAAACTCCATCTCTACAAAAAATACAGAAATTAGCCAGGCATGGTGGTGCACGCCTGTAGTCCCAGTTACTCGGGAGGCTGAGGTGGGAGGATGGTTTGAGCCTGGGAGGCAGAGGTTGCAGTGAGCTGAGATCACGCCACTGCACTCCAGTCTGGGCAACAGAGCCAGACCTTGTCTCAAAAAAATTTTTAAATAGTGAATTTTTAACAATGTAAATACATTAACTATCTAGAAATAAGTAAATAAATTTTAAATGACTGTAGAATATTTTCTTTTCAAAAAATAAAATTGGCCAGGTGCAGTGGCTCACTCACGCCTGTAATCCCAGCACTTTGGGAGGCCTAGGTGGGTGTATCACCTGAGGTCAGGAGTTCGAGACCAGCCTGGCCAAGATGGTGAAACCCCGTCTCTATTAAAAATACAAAAATTAGCCAGGCGTGATGGCAGGCACCTGTAACCCCAGCTACTCAGGAGGCTGAGGCAGGAGAATCGCTTGAACTCAGGAGGCGGAGTTTGCAATCATGGAGATCATACCACTGCACTCCAGCCTGGGACAGAGCGAGACTCTGTCTCTAAACAAACAAACAAACAAACAAACAAATAAATAAATAAATTTGTTATGCCATTCAGCTTGATTTTGGCCAAACTGGTTTCAGTCCAGCATAGTTGCTAAAATGAGACATCTGCGAGGGTAAGAATGGCTGGGATGGGAGCATAGAGGATGGGATTCATGTTAAGAGAGAGGAAAGAAGTTTTGGGGTACAAATTGACAATATTTCTTTTTTATGCCAACTATTTGTGAAGTGGGGGCTTTGTGGAGGAAGCGGCATTCATCTGAACCACAAAGGCTGGGTTGGATTTGGCCTCGCCGAGATGAGGGGTGCTAAGGGGTGATGGCACTCTTCAGCATGAGTTGAGATGAAGATGTGAGAATGAGAGGGTCACACCAGGGACAGCTGGAGGGTGGGGTGCCCATGGAAGGCAGGATGGGCAGGTTGGACCCCATGCATGGAGGGCCTTGAATGGCAAGTCTGGCATCAGGGCTTTCCCTGGAAGCAGTGAAGGCTTTTGATCAGAGTCATGTAATTAGAACAGTGCTCTAGTCCAGCAGTCCCCAAACTTTTGGCACCAGGGACCAGTGGAAGACAATTTTTCCACAGATGGAGGGGTAGGGGGGATGGTTTCAGGATGATTCCAGCATGTTACATTTATTGTGCACTTTATTTCTATTATTATTACATTGCAATATATAATGAAATAATTATACAACTCACCATAATGTAGAATCAGTGGGAGCCCTGAGCTTGTTTTCCTGCAACTAAACAGTCCCATCTGGGGGTGATGGGAGACAATGACAGATCATCAGGCATTAGATTCTCATAAGGAACTAGCAACCTAGATCCTTCGCATGCGCACTTCACAATAGGGTTTGCGCTCCTGTGAGAATCCAATGCCTCTTATCTGAGAGGAGGCAGAGCTTAGGTGGTGATGCTCACTGGCCAACCACTCACCTTCTGCTTCGTGGCCTTGTTCCTAACAGGCCACCAGACCCGTACCAGTCAGTAGCCTGGGGGTGGAGACTCCTGCTGTAGGAACATCAATCTGTGAGCTGAGTGAAGGTTGGATTTGGTAAGGTCTAAAGGCCAGACAACCTGTTATAAGACAATCTCAATGAGTAAGAGGGTGCAAGGGCATTGCTGCATGCACAGGCTCTAGACTGCTTGGGACCAAATCCTGAGTCCATCGTTACTGGCTGTGTTACCGAATCTTCACTATAAAGTGCTAATAGTACATTTCTTGTAAGTTTGTGTAAAATTTACAACTGGTTGACAATTGTTAATAGTGCCTGGCACACAGAAAACGGTCAGTAAAATTTAGCCTGTATTGTTAAGAGCAGTCCAGCACTAGAGTGGTTGATTATGGGGAAAACTTTGGGAAGGAGAACTTTTCGTGACGAATTAGTGGTAGAAGAGTGGGACAATGTACATTTATGAACATGGGATGAGGGACACAAAGTCTTCCAGGTTCCTGGCAGCATAGTAGTTCCAAAAACAAAGCTCGGGCAGGCAGGTGAGGAACAGCTCTTGGGGGTAGCAAGATGCTGAGTCAGCTTTGGGATGTTGGTCTCACAGCATGGGCAGGAAGTTGATCAGAACTTTAAAAAGATGATATTCGTTCTTACTCTCACACACACACACCACATTCAGACACATACACAGGCACGCATACAATATCTTTAGAAAAATGCAAAGAAAAAATAATGGAGAGCTAGAAGACTGGGAAATGAACTTGCTCTTTTTTTATTTTAAAATAACTGGGGCCGGGTGCTGTGGCTCATGCCTGTAATCCTAGCACTTTGGGAGGCCAAGGCAGGTGGATTACCTGAGGTCAGGAGTTCAAGACCAACCTGGCCAACATGGTCAAACCCCGTCTCTACTAAAAATGCAAAAAAATTAGTTGGGCGTGGTGCTGCACGCCTGTAATCCCAGCTACTCAGGAGGCTGAAGCAGGCAAATCGCTTGAACCCAGGAGGCAGAGATTGTAGTGAGCCGAGATCGCGCCACTGCACTCCAGCCTGGGCGACAGAGCAAGACTCTGTCTCAAAAATTAATACAAGCCGGGCGCGGTGGCTCGCACCTGTAACCCCAGCACTTTGAGAGGCCAAGGCAGGCGGATCACGAGGTCAGGAGATCGAGACCATCCTGGCTAACACGGTGAAACCCCGTCTCTACTAAAACTGCAAAAAAATTAGCCAGGTGTGGCGGCGGGCGCCTGTAGTACCAGCTACTTGGGAGGCTGAGGCAGGAGAATGGCGTGAACCTGGGAGGCGGAGCTTGCAGTGAGCCAAGATCACGCACTGCACTCCAGCCTGGGTGACTGAGCGAGACTCCGTCTCAAAATAAATAAATAAATTAATTAATTAATTAATTAATTAAAATAAATAAAATAAAATAAATAACTGGGATTTTAAAGTGCCAGGATTACATGCATGAGCCACCATGCTCATCCAAAAATGCTATTTTTATAAAAACCTGTACACCAATGTACATCTAGCAGCTTTATTTATAATAGCCCCCAACTGGAAACTACCCAATATTTGTCAACTGGTAATGAGTAAATCGACCATAGTACATACAGACAACGAAACGCTATTCAGCAATAAAAAGGAACGAACTATTGAGAAATGCAATAATATGAATGATTCTCAAATGCATTGAATCAATGCAGACTCAAAAGGCTTCACACTGTAGCACTGCACTTAGATAACATTTTTGAAAGAGGTGAAACTATAGGGAAGGAGAGCAGATGAGTGGTTGCCAGGGCTTAGGGGTGGAAGAGCAGTTGACTGAAATGAGACAGTAAAGGAAATTTGGAGGAAGGATGGAACTGTCTTATATCTCGATTTTGGTAGTGGCACAGGACTCTATGCATTTGTCAAAACTCATAACCCTATATACCAGGAAGAGTGAATATTACTGTGTTTAAATGTTAACGTTGCGGTTACTTCTCTGGTTCGTCTTTGTTTCCCACCCTTGCATTGTTTGTGTCAAATTAGGCAATTTCAAAAGAAGAAAAGTGGCCCTTTCCAAGGTATACTTTTAATATTCTGGAAGCTGCTTACAGGTTTCTAAACAGATAGCATCATGCCCTAATATTCAGAAGATGAGGAAGTTGAAGGTGCTAGCCTTGGGGCTCAATGATGGTGGAGAGAGGCCTGGCTCTGGGTGTGCATAACTTCCCTGAGTTAGGGGAAGGCTTTTGTGAAGGGGTGCGTTAAGGATGCTTTTCAGTGGGGCCAGAGAGGGAAGAAGGGAAATGGGAGGCTGCTGGGGAGAGGAAGCTGACCCGGGGATCCAGAGCTCTGCAGAGGAGGCAGCCTTGGCCGTGGGCAGGAGCTGTGCACCTGGAGGAGGTGCGGAGGGAAGGAAGGGGAAGTTAGGGTGACGTAGAGAGGGTGGAATGAGCCGTCCCTGGGTCTACAGGGCTCAGTTTGTCTCCTACCCCGCCCTATGGGGTCAGGGTAAGTGTAGGCCTGGCTTGCGGGCCAGTGATGGCAGAGATAGGCCTGGTTCCCAAGGGATGAGGGGGTGAGGGGAGTGGAGAGAATAAATCAGCGGGCAGCGGCCAGGCCACAGGTCCCAGGGCTCAGGGCTCCGTCACCAGGGAGTGGGAGTTGGGAGTCGTGGCTTATCAGCTCCATCAGAGCCCGCCACACCCCACCTCCCCTACCCCCACCACCCCTCACCCCATCGGCTCCAGCCTACTGCTTGCCTAGGGGAGGGGGTAGAAACAGGCTCTCCACGGTTTCATTCATTTCTGCAGTTAATTGACCCCTAAAGCACTTTCCAATGCCATGCCACCTCCATAGAGGGTGGAATCAGAAGGCAAAGTAGTCTAATGACAGTTGGTTATTACTTACTGCTGGCTCTGAGGCTCTGAGTGTGGGGCCATTCAAGTCTTTTCAGCAAGTCCCTGAAGGAGTGGGGAGAGTGGTCCTTCAGGACATGACCACTGGATGTCCATTTTACAGATGAGGAAATAGACACAGAGAGGTTAAGGAACTTGCCCCAGGCCACACAACTAGTAGTGAGGACTTGGGTTTTGGACCTGGGTGAGATTATCTTCCTTTCTTAACTGGGCTACACTGGTAGAGAAGGTCTGGGCCTCTCATCCAAAGTTCTTTCGGTTCTTTTTTTCCTATTTGGGAGCCATCCATAATGCTTTCCAGTTCAGCAGCGCCATAGAGGTGGGGGTGGGAGGTAGGCAATGGTTCAATTCTGGTTTCTAAGCGGTTTAAAAGAAAAGCCTCTGGGCTGGAGCCTGGATTGGTGGGAAATGCAGCCAGCACTGCCATCCAGTGGTCATGTCCTGAAGGACCACTCTCCCCACTCCTTCAGGGACTTGCTGAAAAGACTTGAGGGATCCCCTCCTGACCCGTTGGGTCCCTGAAAGCTTGATGGTCAAACCTTTCCCAAGAGGGCCCAGAGCCCCATCAGTTGAGGCAGTTTCTCCAAACTGCAGTCTGGAACCCATTAATGCTCATGAAATCTATTTAGAAGGTCACAACCAATATTTTTAGGCCGGGCGCGATGGCTCAAACCTGTAATCCCCGCACTTTGGGAGGCCGAAGCGGGCAGATCACTTGAGGCCAGGAGTTCGAGATCAGCCTGGCCAGCATGGTGAAACCCCATCTCTACTAAAAATACAAAGATTAGTTGGGCATGGTGGTACGTGCCTGTAATCCCAGCTACTTGGGAGGCTGAGGTGGGAGAATCGCTTGAACCCGGGAAGTGGAGGTTGCAGTGAACTGAGATTGTACCACTGCATTCTAGCCCGGATGGCAGAGTGAGACCCTGCCTCAAAAAAATAAAATAAAGTCACAACCAGTATTTATTTATTTATTTATTTTTTGAGTCGGAGTCTTGTTCTTGTGGCCCAGGCTGGAGTGCAATGGTGGCACGATCTCAGCTCACTGCAACCTCTGTGTCCTGGGTTCACATGATTCTTCCGCCTCAGCCTCCTGAGTAGCTGGGATTGTAGGTGTCCGCCACCACACCTGGCTAATTTTGTTTTGTATTTTTAGTACAGACGTGGTTTCACCATGTTGGCCAGGCTGGTCTCAAACTCCTGACCTCAGGTGATCTGCCCACTTCTGCCCCCCAAAGCGCTGGGATTACAGGCATGAGCCACCGCACCTGGCCACAACCAGTATTTTAAATGGGAAAATCAGAAAAGAATAGAAAATACCAGGGTGCATGATGTATACTAAATGCAAGCATTATTTACTGGAAAGTCTGTTTCAAATACATAAGTACAAGTATACATGTGTATACTGGGATCTGATGAAAATCTATTTCTTACTGTGATTTGAGGCCAAAAAGATAGAAAAATATTGATTCAACAATCTAAAATCCCTAGGGTTAAGAATGCATTTTCTTCACTTTGTCCTAACTCGCACATGCCCCCCTGTGCCATTTTTTAAGAGCATAGTTGTTTCTTTTTTTCCTTTCATATTCCTCACTATATTGGTTTGTTTTTGTTTTTGAGACGGAGTCTTAACTCTGTCATCCAGACTGGAGTGCAGTGGCACAATCTCGGCTAACTGCAACCTCCGCCTCCCAGGTTCAAGCGATTCTTCCGCCTCAGCCTCCCAAGTAGCTGGGATTTCAGGCACCCACCATCATGCCTGGCTGATTTTTGTATTTTTGTACGGACGGGGTTTCACCATGTTGGCCAGGCTGGTCTTGAACTCCTGATCTCAGGTGATCCGCCTGCCTCGGCCTCGCAAAGTGCTGGGATTACAAGTGTGAGCCACCACGCCTGGCCTCTATTGCTGTTTTAATTGTAGCAGTGATATAATAACACATTCTTGTAAGAATCAGGCATTTCAGGGGTGCAGAGAATAAAATAAGAGCACTAGCCTTCTCCCCACTCCATTTTAAGGCACAGAGGTCACCCCTTGGAATAGTTTGGTGTCCCTAGTTCCAGTCCTCCTTCCATAGATAGACAAGTATATGCATAGATGTGCACATTATTTTTACTTAAATTAAACTGCATGTACTGGTATCTGCATTTTTTCACTTTATAGTATCTTACAGATCTTTTCCTATCTATACAGGAAAAGGTATCTTGTTCTTTTTAAGGGCTGAGTGATATTCCACAGGATGAATGTATTTAGCCTCTCCCCTCAGGGTTCCTTACCTGTCTGGTTAGGAGAGCAGCTCAGCTCTGTAAGTCCTCATAACTCAAGACCACCATTAGGAAGAAACCTGTGTCCCTTCCTTTCCCCTTCCTTGAAGGAACAAGAACCCTGCTGTGGGGTATGGGAAGAATAGGGGGAGAGGACTTGAAGGACTAAATATTCAATAGAAAGCCTCCAGAAGGTTCTAATGCCACTTCCTGTGAGTCTCGGCCTCCCCTCAGCCTCCTGTCTAAACACCCCTTCTTACCTTCCCTCTCAGGTGCATTTATCTCCCTCATCCTGTACAGAAGCATCAGGGGTACTCCATGCAGAGGCAACAGGGCAGCCTACCCTAGGCTCCTTGTGTCAGCAGCAGCCCTGGCCTGGCATGAGGAAGCCTCCAGGACTGGAAGGCAAGAGGCGAGGATGCTTAGCAGCACTTGGAGTTAATTATTTAATTGGGTGAAACATCCATTAGGGAGGATTCTCACTTCCCAGACAGCCTGTGAGTAAACATGTCGAGAAGAGAAGAGTGAGGTGTTGGCGAAAGCTGCCATTCACCCTGGCTCCTCCCCTGCCCCCCTATTCCCCAGCTGGGGAAAGGGACCCCGAAGGATTTTACTCAGATGTTTCTTCAGGCTGGGCCAGGACAAAATGGCCAGGAAGGCCGCAGGGGAGACAGACTGTGTCCACAAGGAAGGAAGACGTGGCTCAAGGCCCTGAGCTCCACTTGTAGCAGATAGGAGGAACCACACTGTCAGGAAAACCCAGCTCACCAGGTAGCTCACAAGAGAGGTAATTTCATTTGAGAACCCAGTTACGACAGTGTTGGAAAAGCCGAAAACAGGGGAGGGTGAGGCAACTCAAAGATTAGCAATTTCAGGAAGCGGCTACTACCCATAGATCTAGACAGTCAGAGCAGGGAGATAGTATTTACATGACTCCAGGAGCTGGCGTGCCAGGGCAGAGCTTTAACTGTGGAGGGGCCAATGGCTGGGAGCTGGAAGGCTGTGGTGCGGGTGTTGCCTGGCAGAAACTGGCTCCACAAAATAGATGCCACTGGAAGCAGAGAGAGGACAAGAAATACTCTGGCATTCCCCTTATCTCACCCTCCAGTTTATCACCAGTGTATTGCACTGGTTGAACCCAACAAAAAACCAGCGGACAAGGCACTGTGCATGTGGACAAGGGAAATGTAATTTGCAGGAGTCAGCTTCCTGCATACAGGACAAAGCAGGGCAAGGGAAGGGAATGAACGATGCACAAAGAGGCAAATGTCCAGCATGTGCTCGGGCAGCTCAGAGGCCAGCCATGGTGCCAGGTCAGCTGGTATGGGGCATGAGGATTTCTTAGGGAGAGGGAGACCTACGCTAGGTACTGTGCTGTAGGGGTGCAGGAGAAAGCGATGGCTTAGTTTATTCCTGTGCCTGTCAGGATTTATGTAGAAAGCCCCTCTGAGCTTTTTTAACCAAAGGGAGATTTTTTTTTGAGACAGGCTAGAGTGCAGTGGCATGATCATAGCTCACTGCAACCTCAGTCTCCTGGGCTCAAGCCATCCTCCCACCTCAGCCTCCCAAGAAGCTGGGACTACAGGCACACACCACCACGCCCAGCTGATTTTTTTTTTTTTTTTTTTTTTGAGACAGGCTAGAGTGCAGTGGCATGATCATAGCTCACTGCAGCCTCAATCTCCTGGGCTCAAGCCATTCTCCCACCTCAGCCTCCAAAAAAGCTGAGACTATAGGCACACACTACCATACCCCGCTAATTTTTTTTTTTTTTTTTTTTTTTTTTTTTTTTTTTGAGACAGAGTCTCGCTCTGTCACCAGGCTGGAGTACAATGGCGTGAGCTTAGCTCACTGCAACCTCCGCCTCCAGGGTTCAAGTGATTCTCCTGCCTCAGCCTCCTGAGTAGCTGGGACTGCAGGCACGTGCCACCATGCCCAGCTAATTTTTGTATTTTTAGTAGAGACGAGGTTTCACCATGTTGGCCAGGATGGTCTCTATCTCTTGACCTCACAATCTGCCCGCCTTGGCCTCCCAAAGTGCTGGGATTACAGGCGTGAGCCACCGCGCCCGACCCCTGCTAATTTTTTAAACTTATTTTTTGTAGAGACGGGGGGTCTTGCTGTATTGCCCAGACTGGTCTCAAACTTCTGGGCTCAAGTGATCCACCTACCTCAGCCTCCCAAAATGCGGGATTCCAGGCATGATCCACTGCACCCAGCCACCAAAGAGAGACTTAATTAGAGAATTAGATACTTTTGAAATTGTTGGAAAAGCCAGAATGGTGGGTTCTAACCTGAACATCCAGGAAGGAATTCCAGAATTCTGAACTAACTGCCAGTGGCACTACAACCTCTGAGACCACCCCTTAAATTGAGTTTGAAACCACTGTAGCTGCAATACAAAGATCAAGAAACCCAGAATCAGCTGGACACAGTGGCTTATACCTGTAATCTGAAGCGGGAGGCTGAGACCCCATCTCTACAGAAAATGTAAAAATTAGCTGGGCATGGTGGTACCTATAGTCCCAGGTACTTAGGAAGCTGAGGTGGGAGGATCGCTTGAACCCAGGAGGTTGAGGCTGCAGTGAGTCATGATCGCACCACTGCACTCCAGCCTGGGCGACAGAGTGAGACTCTATATCTAGAGAAAAAAGAAAAGAAAAGAAGAAAGGAAAAGGAAAGGGAAGGAAGGAAGGAAGGAAGGAAAGAAGGCAGGAAGGAAGGAAGGAAGGAGAAGGGAGAGGAGGGGAAGGAAGAAAAAGGAAGGAAGGGAAGGCACAGGAAGGAAAGAAGGAAGGAAGGAAGGAAGGAAGGAAGGAAGGAAGGAAGGAAGGAAGGAAGGAAGGCCGGCCAGAATCAAGCCATTACTGAAACCAAAACAACAGCTTTTGCCTCTTGACACCCAGAAGCTAGAAGATGGACAATGGGAATCTGGTGCAGAAAAAGGTAATCGTGTTTCTACTATCTTGCTAGCCATTAGAAATCCAGGGCAGGAAAGAGTCTCATGTCCACCTTCTGAGCTTCAGGAGTCTAACTGATCAGTATCACCCAATTCACTTCCAGAAGCCTAGCTGCAAGGGAATCTGGGAGATGCAGCTCTTAATTTTCCAGCCTCTCCAGACAAAAGGAGGGTGGCATGGGAGGCTGAGGGAGCCTGTCCTAAGTGCCCACCACACAACTCTTGGGAAACTGCTATCAGGTGGAGGAAACAGTGTAAGAATGCAGGCTACACCTTGTGACCAGGACTCCAAAGGCTGCGGAAGTTCTAGGAGAGCAGCTGTTCCAACTGGCTGTGGCATTCTGAAGCTTCCCAGAGGCTTCCCAGAGTGCAAGCTAACAGGTATGCACATTCAGGTGGGCCAGTCCGGGGTCAGGGCTTTACTTGTACCAGCTTGATTGGTCTTCTCACTCACCTCACAAGACAGGCCCCACTACAATCCCATTTACCCACAGGGAAACTAAAGCTCAAGGAGGTGAAATCACCCACCCAAGAACACATCCGATAAAAGGCAGAGCAGTGTTCTTTGGCTGGGAGTGAAGAGATGGGTGGAAACAGAGGAGATAGGAGGCAGGAGGGGGCTGAAGACCCTCCAGGTGAGGGCCCAGCATGAGCAGAGGCAGCGGGAGGATGAGAGTGGTGAACAGGGCACTCGATGAGCAGGAGGTCTGGTGGGGAGTGGGCAAGCTGAAGAACAGGGCAGACAAGGTGGGAGGCCATGCTCAGGCGGGGAATTCCTGCTACACACACCGTAAAGGGTGGTAAGGGGGCCCCGAGGGAAGGGCGGCTGCAAGGGGCTTGACCCAGGCAGGAGCTCATGGGGACAGGGCAGGGACTGGGAGGCCACACTTCTGAGGGAAAAAGCAGGGCCAGGACCCAAGCAGGAGGTTGAGGCCAGGTAAGCACCGTAACAGCGGGGAGCCTCGC
The DNA here is from genome assembly GCF_007565055.1 of Rhinopithecus roxellana. NCBI lineage: Eukaryota > Metazoa > Chordata > Mammalia > Primates > Cercopithecidae > Rhinopithecus > Rhinopithecus roxellana. The sequence goes on from NC_044565.1 coordinate 26,536,410, forward strand.
CCAAGTGGGAGCTGTTCTTTCCACCACCAAGTACACATTCATCTCTAGGCTGAAGGATGGGTACCTCCAAGGGGAAACCACCATGCTGACAGCTGTTCAGGCACTGGGGCTCCTGCCTATGGCACCCACAACCCCAGCGGCTAGCCCTAGTCAGCTGGGACCCTTCCCAGGGTCTCAGAAACCTCTCTCTTCACTTGAGAAGGGCTTCAATCCTCCTTCAGAAGGCCTCATTATGTTACCTCCAACAGGCTTCAAGGCTGCCCCTTAGCTGCTGGAGCCAGGTCAGCTGCATGGGTGTGTGGCCTGTGCAGTTGCCTGAGCCCCGAGCTCAGAAGTTCCCCTGCTTGGTGTCATAATGTTCTGCCACAACTATCTTGAAATTCTCAATGATTTTTGGGCAAGTTCCCCTGCATTTCATTTTGCACTGGGTCCTGCAAATTATGCAGTGAGTCCTGCCTGGGACAAAGGATAATTTAAGAAAGTTTTCCATGACTCCTAGGGACAGGGGGCGCTCCACATGGACCTTTCATGGAGGGTGGATTGAAGGACATGAAAGACATTTCTTGTCCTTCCACCCCCGCTTCTCTGAGCCCCACATACATCCGGCATGTTCCTTTATAAACCTGCCATTCTCCAGCTCCTGCACCCAGGCCTGTTCTAAGGCCTGAGAAGCAGCGTGTGTGTCATCTGTTTAGTGCACGTTGACCATGCACACAGTAGGGGCTCCATGGGGCATGCTGACCCCAACCCGAAGGCCAGTCTGGGTGGAAAGACTGATGGCCTCCGCAAGGGTCCCCTTCTGCAGCCTGGGCAGGAATGGAGGAGAGGAGAGAAGGGAGGGAGACTGTGCCTGTGTGTGTGTGTGTGTGTGTGTGTGTGTGTGTGTGTGTGTGTGTGACCGAGGAAGGGAGGGGGCGCATAAAACAGAAACAAATAAAGAGTTCAAATGTGAAACGATTAAAAAAATAAATCGAAGGGAGTGAGATAAGGCAGTGGAGCCTCTGCTCCCTAGTTAACATTCATTGGATTGAATAATCAGGCTTCATTATCTCAAATTGTCTGCATATTTGCCCTCAAAATGCTAATTTATAGTTGGCTGGGAGCAGTCTCGGCCTATTTTGACTAAAATATTATTTCACTTTATTGAGCATTGTTTTTAGCTGTCGGGCATCTTGGTTTGCGAGGGGAAGGAGGGGAAGAAATAGAGGGAGAGAGGAAAACATTTTCTATCAAAGCTCTGCCCCGCTCAAGTCAGATTATGGGCTCCCTGTTTTGCGTAGAAATGGCATTTCTAAGCCTCCAAGTAAAATTAGAGTCTTTATCATTTTCTTTTAGGGGATAGACAGTTTATCATTAATCTCAGAGAAGGAAATAGGAGAAATAATTTTTTTTGTTTTACCGAAAGGGTGAAAAATCTTGCTCATCACTTCCCCCTCCCTCCTGGGTGTGGAGGCATCAGCTACCTCCTCCTCCTCCACTTTCTCTGTGACCTGTAAAGGCTGGAATTCTCTGCCTTTTGCCCTTGTCTGTCCTCCAGACCCCAGTGACCAAAAAAAAAGGTCCTTTGCTACTTGCATCAGCTCTGGAGTTTTGGCTGAGTTTCCCAGAATCTCAGCCCTGGGAATCTAAAGATGTGGGCTCCTATTTTTTTTTCTTTTTAAGAGATGGGGGTCTCACTATGTTGCCTAGGCTGATGTTGAACTCCTGATCTCAAGCGATCCTCTTGTCTCAGCCTCCCAAAGTGCTGGGATTACAGGTGTGAGTCACCATGCCCAGCCAGGCTCCTAATTTGATTAGTTAAGAAAGACATTGAGTTAAGAAAGACACAGCCCTCCTTGGAGTTAAAGTCCACAGTAACCAAGCATCTTTGTTCACACCTGAGCATGGTGTTTCAGAGAGTAATATGTCGGCCCTGAGCTGGGTTTTTGGTCTGACGATGGACCACACTGAGTCGTCCACACCCTCTACCCCCCACCCAGCTTCCCTTGGGAATGGGGACAGGAGCTGGTGAAAGGCCAGCCTGGGTCAGTCCTAATCAAAGGTAAAAGAGACTTAAATTCATTTTATTCCAGCCCTCTTAGTCAGGTGACAAAACTGAGGCCAGAAAGTAGTAGTTGGAGGTTACAAATCTAGCTAGTAGGTTGCTGCTACTACTCGGGAGCTTCTCTCCTCTCCTCTTTCAAGCTTCTTTCTGAACACTCTTTCTGGTCTACCCACCCTCTTCTGTTTTGTCTTATCTTCTTGGTCATCGTTATAGTCCTGCTGTAACTGATGAGTGCCCATTCTAGCACTCTGTGGAGCAGGCAGATTGTGGCTTACTGGTGTCAACTGCCCTGACTTTGCTGTCAAGACCAGTCCAGGACCCAGGAGACAGGATGCCCAGCCAACAGGCCTCCAGCTATCCTGCTGCATAGCCAGTCCCTTCTGGTCAAGCCTTCTCTCTCCTCCAAGTCGTGGGACCATGTCTCCTTCTCAGCCCCCCAGTCCTCTGCCAGCCCCAGATGTAGTAGAAGATCACAGGTTCCCAGGCCAATATCCAGGGTCACCATGTACAGTTGGGCCCCTGTAAGAGGGCACCCGGCCAGGGGGGCAACAGGACTGAGGTCCAGCTCCTGTTCCCCTCACCAAGTCCTGTGCCCTGGCATGGAGCTGCCTCTGCCCAGCAGGGTGCCATATGGAGTAGCCTGGCCAGCTCACTTCTTTCCCCCACCTACCCCAACCATCTGAGCTCAGCCTTCCCCCAGGGCTCCTCTCCTTCTGAACTGTCCTGAGCCTGAATATGTTGTCTGGATTGAGACCCAGACTTGACATGTCCATCCTTATCCCCTGCCTGGGATCTGTGTTGTGCATGCAGCTTTGCCATCTGTATTCAACAGGATTGGAGGCTTCCAGGCACTGGCCTTTGTCTACCTATTGTAGCCAGCACCTGTCCCTGCCTGGGTCTCCATGCCCCCGGGTATAGCAATTACTGTGGTCCCTCAGCTTCCTGACATCCTGAGACAGTGGACTTCCCAGACCTTCCCTACTTGCCTCTAAGGGGCAGCCTCTGCCAGCACAGAGTCACTGGTAGGGGGATTTCACCAGGAATTTTGTGGCATTATGATGCAGCCTGCAGGCACCCCAACCCCATACATGCACACAGAGCAGACGTTGCATGCATACGTCGCAGCCACCACCACAAACACTCTGCAGACATGCCCCACAGATACCACTTACCCTCACCCTTAGCAAACACTACAAAAATACAGACACAGCCCAGGAGAAAATACATACACACCAACACTCAGCAGACACACACACCCGCCAACACCTCCATAAACCTACACTCATATCCAACAGAATTCACACACCACTCACATGCACACAATTCCCACACATATTCGAATATAGCAGACACCACACACACACACACACACACCCCAACAGATATCATGCACACTCCCGCCCACTCACATGTGCACTGTCACATTCATTGGAGTTGGGGCCGTGAGAAGGGCTGAGAAACCTCTGCCAGCCCATACCTACAAAATAGTGAGTTAGAGAGTATTGCGTCTTCATAATTTTTTTTTTTTTTTTTATTTGAGATGGAGTCTTGCTCTGTCGCCCACACTGGAGTGCAGTGGCATGATCTCGGCTCACTGCAAGCTCCGCCTCCCGGGTTCATGCCATTCTCCTGCCTCAGCCTCCCGAGTAACTGGGACTACAGGCGCCCACCACCACGCCCGGCTAATTTCTTGTATTTTTTTTTAATAGAGACGGGGTTTCACCGTGTTAGCCAGGGTGGTCTCGATCTCCTGACCTCATGATCCTCCTGCCTCGACCTCCCAAAGTGCTGGGATTACAGGCATGAGCCAAAAAAAATTTTTTTTTTTTGACAGACTCTTGCTCTGTCTCCCAGGCTGGAGTACAGTGGCATGATCTCAGCTCACTGCAACCTCCGATTCCCGGGTTCAAGTGATTATCCTGCCTCAGCCTCCCGAGTAGCTGGGATTACAGGCACCCACCACCACAACCAGCCAATTTTGGTATTTTTAGTAGAGATGGAGTTTCGCCAACATGGCCAGGCTGGTCTCAAATGCCTGACCTCAGGTGATCCGCCGGCCTTGGACTCCCAAAGTGCTGAGATTACAAGCATGAGCCACCGCACCTGGCCTAATTCTTGTATTTTGGGTGGAGTCGGGGTTTCACCATATTGGCCAGGCTGGTCACGAACTCCTGACCTCAAGTGATCTGCCCGCCTCAGCCTCCCAAAGTGCTGGGATTACAGGTGTAAGCTACTGTGCCTGGCCGAATCTTCATAATTGCCTGATGCAATTACCCAGTATGAGGAGATCTCATAGTCCATGTACAAAGGGAGGCTTCTAGGACCCAGAACCTTGACTTCCACCCAGCTCTGTCACTGTAGAGACACATGACCTGGATCACCCTCTCCTCAACAAGAAATAGGCGTCAGGAGGACTTGTCTGACCAGTCTTCAGAGGTGGGTGAGAGGGCCTTGGGGTTCCTAATACAGGGCAGATAAAGAGTTCCAGGACAGGCTTGGTCCCTGCCCTCAGGGAGCTCAGCATTTGGCTGGAAAGAGAAACAGGACTTAGAACCTAGAAGACGTGAGAGCAAGCACACACCAATTGTGCAAACTCACGCTCAGGTCAGGGGCCTCAGTAAAGGGGCTTGAGGTAAAGCAAGCAACCCAGAAGTGCCCACTGGAGCCAGCCATGTCTAGGGGAAAGAATTCAGGCAGGCCCCAGGGAGAAGATTTTGGGAAACACAAGGTATTTACTCACTCCTCAGATATTATTCAGCACTCCATGTCTGAATAGAACCTAGCTTTGTGTCTGAATAACACAAGTACTGCTCTTGGCAGAAGGCATGAGGTCCCTGCCTCCTGCTGTTCCACCTAAGATATAGTCAGTACTGACCAAGTGAGTAGTGAGGAAGACAGTGAGGTGATGGGGGGACTCTGAGGCAAATCAACAGGTTATGGGAGTGACTGGAGCTATCTGAGGCCAGGGACAGCTCTCAGGCAAGATGGGGGCAGGCCATGGATAAGAGTGAGGGGAGGAGGCACTCCCTCAGGCGCTAGCCCTGCATTTACAGGGCCTTGAGAGGGAGTGCCTCCTTAAGACATGTGCCTCAGTGGAACATCACTTGCCTCACCCTAGTCCAGCCCTGTTCAAGGGTACACAAGGGGGGGTCACTGAGGCATGAAGTTCTTGTTTGCTATGGTTTCCTCTCAGCCAGAAGCCTGATTTCTCTCCTGCATCTCTGCTGTTGTGTTCTACATTGGCCCAGCTTCTGCCCCCAACCCCAGTGTTTGTTTCCAGGTCTCAGGGTGTCAGAGGAGGCTCCTGCTCACTGGACCCCAGAGGGCCACAGCAGCAAGCCTTGCCCCTGCACAGGGAAGTCAGGCTTTGAACGGTGGGCCTAGACTCAGGGAGGTCGACTCAGTAGGCAAACGCTCAGTTTTCCTGGCCTGGGGTGGCTATTCTGGGAGGGGGAAAGGATATGAGCTCAGGCCCCGATGGGAAAGTGAAAGGTGGGAGGGAAGAAACAAAACTCACCCCAGATGGCAACTGGGTCTTGTCCCTGTGAAGCTATCACCCAGTCATCAGTGAGTTTGCCCCGAAAGGCTCCACAGAACCCTATTTCTCTCCTCATCTGCACTGACCTCTATCTTGCAGAATGAACCATGTCTATTTCCCAGCTTGAAGCACTTGGCATTCCACCCCTGTGAGGCCCAGGTTCCTCTGGGCAGACCACAGGAAGCAGGCTTAGGCCACTGAATAAGTACGGGGTCTTGAGGGTGATTTGGGTTTGGGTGGTTGGGGATCTCCTAACCCTGGCTCCACAGTGAGCTGTCAGTGGTGTCAAGCCCAGCTGCGCTCACAGGGCCCTCTGCACTGTCTCCTTCACCGGCACAGCGGGGTCTGGGGTCCCGCCTTCTCTGCCTGGGGCATGCATGGCCTGGGCTCCATTGCAAGTTTTTGGACGTCCCCTTTTTCCCCCACCCCATCTTTTCCTGGGCGATCTCGCTGCCCTTTCCAGGAGCACGCTCATGCTCTTAGCCCGGAAGGACCCCGCGGGGGTCCTGACAGCCCTCGGGGCCCAGGATTGTGAGCACTGGGGATTGTGGCGGTCCCTCGGGAGCTGGGTTGAGCCGGCAGCTCCCGCGCTAATCAATGGGCCGCAGCCGGCGGGAGGGGCCCGGCGAGGGGATTAGGAGCCGAGAAGGGCAATTACCCGGGTGGGCCGCGCCCCCGCTCGCTTTCGCCGCGCCGCTCAAATGCGGCATTTCGGATGCAGCGCCGCGCTCAGCCTGTTTGCTTGCAGAGCCGGGGCCCAGGGGCAGGAAGCCAACTAGCAAGTGTATCGGAGATTAGGGCCCGCGGCGGCGGGGGCGGGGGCGGGCGCTGGGCAAACACGCGGCGGCCGCCTCAATCCCCAGTGCTCGATTCAGCCCGCGGCGGCGCCTGCCCCGCCGTGACTCGGTGGTGGGGGAAGGGGACGGCCCCGGCCCCAAGCGCCCGGGAGCCCTCGGCGCCCGCCCGGGGGGAGACTCGGGGAGGCAGGCACCGGATGGGGAGCGACGGGTTTTTCCTTCGGCAGAGGCCACCCGGGCACGGTCTCCTTTTGCTCCATCGTCAGGCACACCTCGCCGCGCCGTCGTTAGGCCTGGCTCTAACCCTTCCGTCTCCCGCACCCTTAGTTCCCCATCTGCCTAGTGGGGCGAGGGAAAGGGGAACGGGTTGGGGAAGGTAAGGAAAAGACCCAAAGGCGGAGGTGTGAAGACTGGAGAGTGGCGGGGGCCCACCCGGTGCGCACTTGGGGGTCAGAGCCAGCGACCGCAGGGCTGAGTCCTCAGCTGGTCCGGGAAGCGAGCCTTCGGCAGGCGTCCAACAGCCCCAGGGTACGAGTCCAAGTCTTAAACCAGATCTCAGGGCCCCCAGAGGTCGGAAGGACAGCCTAGAACTCCAGAAACCAGCTCCTCTCCTGGCTGCACCCCCAGCTAGAGTTCCTCTGGCCCTGCCCCTGCCCTCCCGCCCCCCAAATCCCAGCTCCTTCCCGTTTCCCAGGCAGACTGCTCATTCCTACAAAGGAGAAGGCTTTGCCTGGGCTTCTCCAAATTCTGCCCACCTATCAAGGCACAGTTAGCTCCCAGTTTCTTCCTCCAGGAAGCTCTCTAGTTCTCCAGCTCAGAGGGCTGTGAGCAAATTTAGCATCTGATTCCATCTCAGGGTCCCTCTGTGAAGGTCTTTAGCCTCCTCCCTTTTCCTTCAAAGAAAGGCGGTATGTTCAGTTTGGGCTGGCAGGTTTGGTCTAGGATCCCCCATCCCTTAGAAAGGCGTAGGGGCTTGAAAGGGCAGTAGGCTGGTCCCTGGGGCGCCTGTGCCCAAGCGGGCCCCCTTCTCTCTGGAGTGACGCACGGACTTCCCACTGATGCCTCACTCTGGCTCCTGGGACACCCCCAACCCAGCCCCTGGGAGGCGAAGACGCTTTGTAACCAGCCTTCTTCTTGGAAGGTTATGAAGCCCTATGCTATCGGTGCTTCCGAACTGACCAAGCCACTTCCCTGCGCTATGCCTTCTCTTCTTCACCCTCCCCTAAATTCCGTAGTGAGCTGCTGCGACTTCCAGAAGTGACCGGCTCTTCCTCCTGGGAGGAGGAGCGGGGAATGCTTATTTCTTCCCCACGGTTAGGAAGCAGTGACTCCACCAGCCTGAGCGCAGCGGTCGTCAGCGGTCGACACAGTGTCCCTGTTCCCCCTCCCCACGCATTCTTTACCAACCTCGGGGCACAGCGCGCCCCCCTCCTCCCCCGCTCCAGCTTCATTTCCTGTAGCTTCGAAGCTCCTGTGTAAGGAGTTAGGATCATCTTGGCGTACAGATCCCTTCGAAGCACAGATCCCTCCTCTCCTTCCCAGCACAGCCCTTTCCCGCCGGCTCTCCCATTCTGGAGACCCGCGGGCTGCGTCGCAGCCCGCTTCGGGGAGGTCGGAAGCCAGCATCGTACAGTCTGCGTGCGCCCCCTGCTGCCCGCTGCGAGAAATGACGGCCTCCGTCGGCCAGGCCCTTCAGCTTCTCGGTTCCGGGCGCCCCCCACCGCTCGCATCCCCGCGCGTTCTCGCGTCCTGGCTGGGACAGCGCCTAGGAGGTGCAGGCACTTACAAAACAAAATGCTGTCTCCATCAGTGGGCTCAGTACCACCTGACACTATCACCCCACTTTTCAGGGGACCTCAGTGACGTTCGTGCATCAAGCAGCAGGACTGGAGCCCAGGTTTCCCGACAGCAAGTCCAACTTTTACAAACCATTAATGAAAGGCTTAAATTCTCCAGGGCACTGTATGCCTCGTACAGCTCTGTGGAGACTGAGAAAATGGGGTTCTGGCATCCAGGAACCTGGACCCCCAAAACAGGCACAGGCCTAGCTCTGTGCTGGGCAGCGCTGTGAGTCACCCGTCCCTGGGTAGAGTATACACAGGCAGTAGGCACTGACAGGTTCCATCCCAGCACCAAGCCCAGGAATGTCCCTGGTCAACTGCAGAGCACCAACCCGAGAAGTTCCAGAAGCATCCCTTCCTCCAGGGCTGCGGCTGTAAAAGGGGAGCTGAGGCAGTGCGTTCGCTGGGGAAGGAGGGACAATGCAAGGTCAGGGCCAGAGGAGCCTGGAGGGATGAGAGGGTGCCCTCCTTCTGCCACTTACTAGCTGCGTGACCTGGACTAGTTGTGTTACTCCTCTTTCTGAGCCTTGTGTTTCTTATATTTACAAAGGTTGGTGATCTTCCGGCAGGGTCAGTGGCTCCTGCCAGTAATCCTAGCACGTTGGAAGGCCAGGGAGGGCTGACTGCTTGAGCCCAGGAGTTTGAGATCAGCCTGGGCAACATGGCGAAACCCTGTCTCTCCAAAAAAAAAAAAAAAAAAATTAGCCCGGCATCGTGATGCATCTTGTAGTCCCAGGTACTCGAGAGGCTGAGGTGGGAGAATCGCTAGAGTATGGCTTGACCAGGAGGTCAAGGCTGCAGTGAGCCACGTGATCACACCACAGAACTCCAGCCTGGGTTGACAGTGAGATCCTGTCTCAAAAAAAAAAGGGGCGGGGGGAGATTTTCATAGGTTGTGGCGAGGATTAAGGGCTACAATTTTGCAATATCTAGCATATAGCAGATGCTCCATAAGTGGTCTCTGAAGTAGCCCTTAGCTCCTTCAGGGATCTCCAATCGACTCCCAGAACTGCCTGCGTGTGGCAGTCAGCCCAAAGCAGCAGGTGCTATCCTTCATAGCACTGTTAACCAAAAACTGGACGCAACCAAATATCCACTAACAGTATAACTGAATAAACAAATTGTAATGTATTCATCTTTGAAATACTGTATAGCAATGAAAATTAATAAACTAGGATTATATACATAAAATTTGCAAACAGTCTGAGTGAAAGAGGCAAGCTGAAGCATTAGTATGGTATGATGCTACATATATGAAGTTTTTTTCTTTTTTAAATTTATGTTTTTAATTTTAATAAAAACATTTTTTGAGACAGGGTCTCACTATGTTCCCCAAGCTGGTGTCAAACTCCTGGGCTCAAGCAATCCTCCTGCTTTGGCCTCCCGAAGTGCTGGCATTACAGGCATAAGCCACCATGCCTGGCCCCATTTATGAAGTTTAAAAGCATACAAAACACTTCTATATGCTACTTATGGGTCAATAAATATGGAGAAATTGTATGAGTCCATGAGTGGAAATAATACCAAATTAGATTTGGAGGTGATTCCAGCAAATAGGACTGGAGAGAGGTACAAAAGGCCCCATATGTGTCTGCAATGTGCTTTTGCTTAAGAAAACAAAAACAAAAACAAAACTCATGTAAAAGTGGCAAAACCTACAGTCGAGAAAGATGACTGGTGTGTTCTTGAGTACTTATATTTTTATCTATAACTTTCTTGGTGTTTGAAATATTTTATTATGGTTTAAAAAAAAAGAAGAAAGGAGAGGAAAACCATTGGTCACTGATAGTAATAGACCCTCTGCTTTTGGCAACTCAGCCCACTCATCTCCCTGCTTGGCCAATTCTCCTCCATCTCTGAGCTCATCCATTCATTTTTCTTTTCAAACTAGAACCCACATGCAGATGACTCCCAAATCTATATCCAGTCCAGACAACTTCTCTTATCCAACTTCTGGTTAGGTATCTCCACTAGGATGTTTCTCAGACACCTCAGACTCGTGAACACAAGCAAAACTCGATTGATAACTACCCCCTCCAACTGCCTGTTGCCTGCAGCTTGTGGAGAGAAGGCATGTGGAAAGAAGATACACACCCAGTCATCTTCCTGAAACTTTTGAATACTGATGATGAAAAAACCTTCCAAGCTTTTTAACAACAGAAAGATTTTCTGCAAATAGTCAACCTGACAGCCGACTTTTCATCTGCAACATGAAATATTATAAAACAGCTACTAGAAGCAATGAAACTTCCATGCATACAGCACCAAAGAGAGACTTTAAAAAATAGGTTTTTCTTTTTAAAAAGAGATTTATACACAATACCATTTATGTAAATTAAAAACAGAAATACAGAACAGCCCTGCACGTTTTACATGGATCCATAAATAATCAACAGCAAATGCACAAGAGAAGGGCTTACTAGGAGAAGAGGAGGAAATGGGGGGAAAGAGAAAAAGCCAGAATGAAGAGTGGGGTCTGGTGCGGACCTCTGATGGCAATGCCCACAAAAGAGCAGGAGAGAATATTTCAGCCCTCTGCTTCTGAGATCCAAAATTAAAAAAAAAAAAAAAATCATTTAAAAATAGGAGATGGGCACAGTGGTTCACGCCTGTAATCCCAGCACTTTGGGAGTCTAAGGTGGGCGGATCACTTGAGACCAGCCTGGCGAACATGGTGAAACTCTGTCTCTAATAAAAATACAAAAATTAGCTGGGTGTGGTGGTTGTAATCCCAGCTACTCGGGAGACTGAGTCAGGAGAATTGCTTGAACCCGGAAGGCAGAGGTTGCAGTGAACCAAGATCTTGCCACTGCACTCCAGTCTTGGTGACAGAGCGAGAATCCATCTCAAAAAAAAAAAAAAGTGTTCCTAAATGCAGAAAAAGGTTGAACATCACTGAAATAAATTATGAACTAAATATAAGATTTGGAGGTAGGTAGGTAGGTAGAGGAGCTTGCCAGTGTTCAGGTATTTATGTTTGCTTAGAAAAGCTACAAGTTTTGGCCAGGTGCGGTGGCTCAAGGTCATGCCTGTAGCCTCAGAACGTTGGGAGGCCAAGATGGGCAGATCACTTAAGCCCAAGAGTTTGAGACCAGCCTGGGCAACATGGCAAAACCCCATCTCTACTAAAAATATAAGAATTAGCCAAGCGTGGCGGCACCTGCCTGTAATCCCAACTACTTGGGAGGCTGAGGCAGAAGAATTGATTGAACCTGGGAGGTGGAAGTTGCAGTGAGTAGAGATCACACTACTACACTCCAGCCTGGATGACAAAGTGAGACGCTATTTCAGAAAGAACAAGCAAACAAATAAACAAACAAAAACCAAAAATTAGCTGGGCATGGTGGAACGCACCTGTCCCAACTACCCAAGAGGCTAAGGCAGGAGAATCACTTGAACCTGGGAGGCAGAGGATACAGTGAGCCGAGATTGTGCTGCTGCACTCCAGCCTGGGTGACAGAGTGCAGAGTAAGACTCCATCAAAAAAAAAAAAAAAGAAAAAAGAAAAAAAGAAAGAAAGAAGGAAAGAAGGAGAAAGAAGAAAAAGAAATACATTTGGCTGGGATGTATTGGTGGCTCATGCCTGTAATTCCTGCACTTTGGAAGGCTGAGGTGGGTGGATCACCTGAAGTCAGGAGTTTGAGACCAGTCTGGCCAACATGGCGAAACCCTGTCTCTAATAAAAATACAAAAATTAGCCGGGTGTGGTGGCACATGCCTGTAATCCCAGCTACTTGGGAGGCTGAGGCAGGAGAATCACTTGAACCCGGGAGGCAAGGTTGCAGTGAGCCAAAATCATGCCATTGCACTCCAGCCTGGGCAGCAAGAACAAAAGTCTGTCTTGAAAAAGAAAGAAAAGAAAAGAAAGAAGGAGAAAGAAAGAGAGAGAAAGAAAAAGAAAGGAAAGGAAAGGGAGGGAAGTAGGAGGGAGGAAGGAAGGAAGGAAAGAAGGAAGGAAGGAAAAAGAAAAGAAAAAGAAAGGCTACAAGTTTCATGTGATATGGCAACATATTTGGGCCAAATCAATCCCCACCCAGAATTCCCTAGATGGAGGCTGAAGCCCTGTTAATCCTAGACCGGAATCCCAGGCTGGTGATGGCTAACCTGGGTCCTTGAAAGGAACATCTGGCCAAAGATGCAGACATTAAACTGATGAGCTGCTTGCTGCCCAGCTCATGTCCCCTCCCTGATTCCCACATGTATGTGTACATGAGCCCTTGCTCCACAACTGTGTCTTTACTACCTCCTTTAGACTCCACTCAATCCAAGGAAGTGGGCTGTATCAGGTGAAGCTAATATCAGCTAGGTTCGTTCACTGGTTTATTCATTTAACAAATATCTGTGGGGTTCCTAGGCTCAATTCTAGGCACCAAGGGGAAAAAAAGCAGTAAAGAAAGCAGAGCAAAATCTTTGTCCTGGGCATCATGGTGCACACCTGTAGTTCCAGCTTCTCTGGAGGCTGAGGCAGGAGGATCCCCTGAGCCCAGGAGTTCAAGTACAGCCTGGACAACATGGATACCCTGTCTCTATTAGAAACATAACAAAACAAATTCTGCCCTTAGGCAGCACACATTCTTGTTGAAAAAAGGTAATAAAAATAAATAAGATATCTGTTTGTTGGATGGTGATACGGAGAAAAATTAAGCAATAGAGGAAAATAAGGAATGTAGGCCAAAATCTCCATTTTGGCCAGGTCAAGAGATACCTCATTTATTTATTTATTTATTATTTTTTATTTTTGAGACAGAATATCACTCTTGTTGCCCAGGCTGGAGTGCAATGGCGTGATCTCAGCTCACTGCAACCTCTGCCTCCCAGGTTCAAGTGATTCTCCTGTCTCAGCCTCCCGAATAGCTGGAATTACAGGCACATGCCACCACACCCGGCTAATTTTTTGTATTTTTAGTAGAGACGGGGTAGTAGAGATGGGGTTTCGCCCTATTGGCCAGGCTGGTCTCGAACTCCTGACCTCAGGTGATTCAACCACCTCGGCATCCCAAAGTGCTGAGATTATAGGCGTGAGCCACTGCATCCAGCCAGACCTCATTTAAAAGGTGACATTTCATCAAAGACTCAAAGAAGATAAGGGAACGAGCCGAGCAGACATCTAGAGGACAAACACTCCAGGCATCAGGGGCAGCAAATGCGAGGGTCCTGAGGCAGGAGCATGCATAGTCAGGGGAAAGCCAGAGAGCCACTGTCGGGGGAACAGAGCAAGAGAATGGGATCACAGTGGGTGAGGTTAGAGAGAAAGAGGGTAGGACCTTGTCAGCCCTCATGCAGGCTGACTTGGGGAGTCACTGAAGGGTCTTAAGCCTCTGCTCAGAGTGACATGATCTGACTCTCTTTACCAGAGCCACTCTGGCTGCTGCTGCGCTGAAGGCTGCTGAGGGAGAAGGGGAAGACAAGGGAGCAGATAGCTACTGCACTGATCCCAGCTAGAGACAGGAGGCTTGGGCCACAGGAGTGTCAGTGGAAGGTGATGGAGGAAGTCAGATTCTGAATGTATTTTGTTTTTGTTTTTCTTTCTTTTGAGACAAAGTCTTGCTCTGTCACCCAGGCTGCAGTGAAGTGGTGCGATCTTGGCTCACTGCAACCTCTGCCTCTTTGGCTTAAGCTAATGTTTGTATTTTTTGGTAGAGATGCGATTTTCGCCATGTTGCCCATGCTGGTCTCAAACTCCTGGGCCCAAGCGGTCTGCATGCCTTGACCTCTCAAAGCGTTGGGCTTACAGGTGTGAGTCACTGCGCCTGGCTTCTGAATGTATTTTGAAGGTACAGCCAAGAGGATGGTGCTGCTGAACTGGATGTGAGAATGAGAGCAAGAGTACATCCATGGATGACTGAGTTTTCTGCCCTGAGCAGCTGGCAGGATGAAGTTGCCATTTTCTGGGGTGGGAAATGCTGCTGGAGGAGCAGGATGGGGACAGATGAGGAGGATGTCACTCTCACAGGGTGAATGCACGCAAGCCTGATGTAATCCTATGTCTGCCTGACTTAAAACCTTCCTTCCTTGGCTTCTTCAAGTTGCCTGCTCCAAGGAAAAGGCAGAGCAAGAGTGGTAGTCCTATCCCTGCATTTCTCTTCAATGAGCTCAGCATATTTTGGGAAATTTACACACACATTCAAACACTGCATTATAGTTATTCTTTTTTTTTTTTTTTTTTTTTTTTTGAGCCAGAGTTTTGCTCTGTTGCCCAGGCTGGAATGCAGTGGTACAATCTCTGCTCACTGCAGTCTCTGCCTCCCAGGTTCAATCGATTCTCCTGCCTCAGCTTCCCAAGTAGCTGGGATTATAGGCATGCGCCACCACACCTGGCTAATTTTTGCATTTTTAGTAGAGATGGGATTTCACCATGTTGGCCAGGCTGGTCTCGAACTCCTGACCACAGGTGATCTGCCCACCTCGGCCTCCCAAAGTGATGGGAATATAGGTGTGAGCCACCATGCCCAGCCAAATTATAGTTAGTTCTTTTTTTTTTTTGAGACGGAGTCTCGCTCTGTTGCCCAGGCTGGAGCGCAGTGGCGCAATCTCGGCTCACTGCAAGCTCTGCCTCCCGGGTTCACGCCATTCTCCTGCCTCAGCCTCCCAAGTAGCTGGGACTACAGGCATCCAACACCACGCCCGGCTAATTTTTTTGTATTTTTAGTAGAGATGGGGTTTCACCATGATAGCCAGGATGGTCTTGATCTCCTGACCTCATGATGCACCCGCCTTGGTCTTCCAAAGTGCTAGGATTACAGGCGTGAGCACCCATGCCCAGCCATGGTGCTTAGTTCTTGACTCTACTGCACTTTGTGGACTGTCTTTGTCTTCACAGATCTGGAGATTTAGTGAACAAGTATTATTGTTTACTAAGAGACTGGAATTTGGCCTATAGTTTGAGATTCCCAAGTCATTGACCTGCCAGGGCCTCCTCTCAGGGATCTCCCATTCTATAAAAGTCATACCATGCAATTTGTTTTGGTTATCTACTGTTCTGTAAAAACCACTCCAAAGCTTTGTGGTTGAAAACAACAGGCTGGGAGCGGTGGCTCAAGCCTGTAATCCCAGCACTTTGGGAGGCCAAGACGGGCAGATCACGAGGTCAGGAGATCTAGACCATCCTGGCTAACACGGTGAAACCCCGTCTCTACTAAAAAAATACAAAAAACTAGCCGGGCGACGTGGCAGGGGCCTGTAGTCCCAGCTACTCGGGAGGCTGAGGCAGGAGAATGGCGTAAACCCGGGAGGTGGAGCTTGCAGTGAACTGAGATCCGGCCACTGCACTCCAGCCTGGGCGACAGAGCGAGACTCTGTCTCAACAACAACAACAAAAAAAAAAAAAAAAAAAAAGAAAACAACAACTATTTTATTCACAATTCTGGGGGTCAGGAATTTGGGCGGGGCTCAGCTGGGATGTTCTTCTGCTTCATGTGGTATCAGCTCAGATATCTTATAAGGTTGCAGTCAGGGTCAGCTTCACAGGCATGAAACCTGTGTAGCTGCAGAGGGCCCGAAATTCAGAGGGACCCTGCAGTTAGTTTAATGCTCTGCTGTTGCCATCTTAAATTTCTAAATAAGTTTTGAACAATGGATCTTGCATTTCCACTGTGCATTGGGCTCTGCAAATTATGTAGCTAGTGTTGATTAGAATCAGATGGTGGCTGAGGCTGGAATATCCAGGATAGCTTCATTCACAAATCTAGTGTCTTGGTAGAGTTGGGTGGGAGGCTGGGACCTCTCTGTCTCTCTCTCTCTCTGCATGAGTAGCTTGGGCTTCTTCACATGGCAGCTGGATCTCAAGAGTGAAAATCCCAAGCAGTGAAGGAAAGCTTCAGGTCATAAGGGCCAGCCTCAGAAGTTACACCGCATCACTCTCTCCACATTCTATTAACCAAAACAAGCCATAGGTCTGGCCCAGATCCAAGAAAAGGAGTTGGCAAGGTCACTTTGTAACAGAGCATGTGGAAAGGAAGATTTTATTGCAGCCATCTTTGGTAACACACCCTACCACACAATGTTTATGTCCTACCTGCCCTGGAGGCCTAAGTTCCCAAAAGGATTAGGGAAAGATGTGCCTGCTACTTTTTATTATTATTATTTTATTTTTTAGAGTCAAGCTCTTGATATGTTGTCCAGGCTGGAGTGCAGTTGCTATTCACAGGTACAATTGTAGCACACTGTGGCCTCGAACTCCTAGGCTCAAAAGATCTTCCCACCTCAGCCTCTCAAGTAGCTGGGACTATATAGGCAGGTGCCACCATACCCTGCCAAGTACCTACTACTTTTGCTCCCACCCTTTACCCCATTCTGCCACACTCCCCAACTGGAGTTAGTTGAATTGGTTTGTTTCAAGGCAGGGTCAGGGATCTGTTTTGTCCACTTAGACCTGGAGAAGTCCTAGAAGACTAGCCTTGGCCCAAGAGGCTATGAAGTCTGTTGATCACTTTATCAAATAGGATGGAGGGAAATGGTGGGCTAGGTGAACAGGTGCAGGAAACTTGGAGAGATGGCTCTGTCCCTTCCCCTCTGTGCAGTGAGGACAAATGGAATGAGGAGTCCAAAGCAGGACAGGGTCTTGCTACTTGACAAGTCATCCCTGGACCAGGAGCACGAGCATCCCCTGGGAATGTTAGAATCCAGAACCTAAAGCCCTACCCCAGACCTCCCAAGTCAGCAGCTGCAACTGAACTAGACCCTCTGGGGATCTGTGCTCACATTAAGGTTTGAGGAGCTGGCAGCCTCTGGAGCAGTGGTTCTCAGCCTTGGCTGCACAGTGGAATCACCTAGGAAGATTTTCCAGCTCCCAACACCCAGCCACACCCCAGACTAATAAGTCAAAATCTCAGAGGTGGACGCCAGCATTAGGATAATTTGTTCCTCACTAAGGAATTCCCTTGGTGAGTGGGGAAGCCAAACTCAAACCTTTCCTGACTCAGGACTCCTCATGGGACTAGCCCCCACGTGATTCCTCTCCAGAAAAGAGGAAGTCAGGTCTGAGCCCCTCACCATCTTATGCAGCTTCCAGTGGGGTCCAACCCTTTGCTCTCCTCTTCAGGAGCTTATATTCACAGGTTCTAAAGATGGGGTGGAGAGGGAAAAAAAGGAGCTTATAGATGTTGACTTTTCCTGGATTCTGGGGACTCTGAGTTCAGCCCATAATCCCCCTTCCCACACTGATGCCTATGTTTGAAGCCAGGACTCCAAGGGGCAGCTCTCCCTGCAAGTGTGAATAGCAAACAAATCCGTCTGGACACAAACTTCCTAACAGGAACCTCAGTTCGGTGCTGAACAAACAGCCAGCCAGAGCTCCCGTCCCACTCTTAGACCCCCAATGGTGGCAAGGTCCAGCCTCTGTGCTTGGCCGGGATAATGAGGTTTCCCAGGACTTCCAGTGCCCTCCCCCACCTATATTCTCCCAACCTGCCCTCCTCCTGGACTCAACCTCTCTAGCCTTAGTAGTGAGTGGCAAAGGCTCAGGGACAACCCTAGAAACCCACTTGTGGAGGAGCTCTAAAAAGCTCACCAGGGGAGGAGGGAAGGTCTGAGCTGAGCTTATGGCAAGACTGTCCTCTTCCCCCTACCCAACACTATATTTATCTGCAAGACACACACACACACCACCGCCACCACCACCACCACGACCATCACCGCCTATTTTTCCTGAGCACAGAAACTTATTTCTAGGTGGTTCTTGCATCCTCTCCCCTCTCTGACTCCATCTATTTATGGCATTTGGAGAGGTCGCACACATCACAACCCAACTCGCTTTGTGTCTGTCCATTTCAACAACGCCCCTCAGATCAGGTTCAAATGGTGAAAATGCTGAAAAAGGAGCTAAGGTCTAAGATAGGTGGTGATTTTTAAAGAGGAACTCATACCTTTGTGTGCCTCTCCTACGGGTATTGGAAGTTCGATCAGTTATGAGTAGTTAAAACTAATTGGCCCCCACTGAGTGCAGTGGCTCATGCCTGTAATCCCAGAACTTTGGGAGGCTGAGGAGAGCAGATCATTTGAGGTCACAGGTTCAAGACCAGCCTGTCCAACATGGCGAAACCCCGTTTCTACTAAAAATACAAAAATTAGCTGGGCTTGGTGGCAGGCAGCTGTGATTCCAGCTACTTAGGAGGCCGAGGCAGGAGAATCGCTTGAACCTGGGAGGTGGAGGTTACAGTGAGCCAGGATGGCGCCACTGCACTCCAGCCTGGGTGACAAAGCAAGACTCTGTTAAAAAAAAAAAAAAAGCCCTTAAAGGGATTCTGTCTCACTCACTCACTCACTCTCCTTCTAAAACTCCATCTCCTGTTTACCCACAAAAGAAAAAAAAAAAAAAATCCTCCTTCCTCTCTAAGGGCTATGAGCACAGAAGAAAAATCAATTCAATTCAATTCCATTTCAACCATTAAATAAACACTCTCATTGTAGGATTAGAGTCAACAGAACTATTAGGTTGGTGCAAAAGTAATTGTGGTTAGGCTGGACGTGGTGGCTCATGTCTGTAATCCCAGGACTTTGGGAGGCCAAAGTGTGGGCATCACCTGAGGTCAGGAGTTCAAGACCAGCCTGGCAAACATGGTGAAACGCTGTTTCTACTAAAAATACAAAAAAGCCGGGTGTGGTGGCATGCACCTGTAATCCCAGCTACTCAGGAGGTTGAGGCAGGAGAATTGCTTGAACTCAGGAGGCAGAGGTTGCAGTGAGCTGAGACTGGGCCACTGTACTCCAGCCTGAGTGACAGAGACTTGGTCTCAAAAAAAAAAAAAAAAAGTAATTGTGGTTTTTACCATTAGTTTCAACAGCAAAAACTGCAATTACTTTTGCACCAACCTAATAGGTTTGAATTCTGGCAGGTCACTAGTTGTAAAACAAATCACATTACTGTCCAAGATCCAGGTTTCTCATCTGTAAAATGGGGATAACAGTATGATTGTGGGGGGTCAAAAAGAATGCACAGGTGTGCCCCTTGCAATGCGCTTGTGGTATAATACGAGTTCACTGGAGGACCATCCCTCTTTCTTGTCCCTTTTTTCAGAAACTAGAGTGATAGGGGAAGAGAGAGAATTCAATTCAACCAATATGTGCTAAGCACCATGGAAGGTATGATTAGTGGATAAAAAAATGAATAAGGCACTGAAGTGGGTCTTGGGTTGTCACAGAGGTATGCAGAGTAAGCTGGAAGTTCACAGTCCTGAACTGAGTTTTTTCTTGGGCAAATCACTCCACACTTAGTGGGTCTTCAATGTCTTCCCTTTTCAGTTCAAGAAAGGGCTGTCAGGGCAGGCACACAGTGGCTCATACCAAAAATCCCAACACTTTGGGAGGCTAGGTAAGAAGATTGCTTGAGTCCAGGAATTCGTGACCAGCCTGAGCAACATAGCAAAAGCCCATCTCTGCAAAAACAAAAACAAAAAACAAAACAAACAAACAAACAAACAAAAACATAAAATAGGAGCCAGGGCTACGCGCGGTGGCTCACACCTGTAATTCCAGCACTTTGGGAGGCTGAGGTGAGCGGATTACCTGAGGTCAGTAGTTCAAGACCAGCTTGGCCAACATGGTGAAATCCCATCTCTACTAAAAATGCAAAAACTAGCCAGGCATGGTGGTGGATGCCTGTAGTCCCAGCTACTTGGGAGGCCAAGGCAGGAGAGTTGCTTGAACCTGGGAGGCAGAGGTTGCAGTGAGCCAAGATCGCCAGACCACTGCACTCCAACCTGGGCGATGGAGTGAGACTCCATCTCACAAAAAAAAAGAAAAGAAAAGAAATGGCGGGGCGCGGTGCCTCACGCCGGTAATCCCAGCACTTTGGGAGCCCCAGGCAGGCGGATCACGATGTCTGGAGTTCCAGACTATACTGATCAACATGGTGAAATCCCGTCTCTACTAAAAATACAAAAAAAGAGCCGGGTGTGGTGGCATGTGCCTGTAATCCCAGCTACTCAGGAGGCTGAGGCAGAAGTATCGCTTGAACCCGGGAGGCAGAGGTTGCAGTGAGCCCAGATCGCACCACTGCACTCCAGCCTGGCAACAGAGTGAGACTCTGAGAAAGAAAGAGAGAAAGAGATAGAGAGAGAGAGAGGGAGGGAGGGAGGAAATAAAGGAAGGGAGGGAGGGAGGAAGGAAGGGAAGAGGGGGAAGGGAGGGGGAGAGAGAGAGAGACAGAAAAGAAAAGAAAAGAAAAGAAAAGAAAAGAAAAGAAAAGAAAAGAAAAGAAAAGAAAAGAAAAGAGGCTTTGACTAGTTTGCTGCTAAAGTCCCAACCAGCTATAAAACGCTCCAAGTGAATAGAAAACATACTCATCTCACTGCACAAGGATTATTTGCCCTGGCTGTCAACCTTCCTCTCTGACTAATCCTTCTTCCTCTGTCCTTGCTGTCCCTAAACATAGCAGTCCCCAAGGGATCCATACAAACCCCTTTCTCTTTTACTACAGCATTTTCTCTCTGTGTGATCTCACCCACTCTCATCCCTTGATAGGCCTCCCTCTCTTTGAATGCCTCTGCAGAGGAAAGTGTCCTCCACACAGCCCTCCTGGACCTATGAAGTTATTACTTTATCTATTTATTTATTTATTTTTGAGACGGACTCTCACCTGTTGCCCAGGCTGGAGTGCAATGGCATAATCTTGGCTCACTGCAACCTCTGCCTTCTGGGTTCAAGCAATTCTCCTGCCTCAGCCTCCCAAGTAGCTGGGGTTACAGGCATGCACCACCATGCCTGGCTAATTTTGTATTTTTAGTAGAGACAAGGTTTCACTATGTTGGCCAGGCTGGTCTTGAACCCCAGACCTCAGGTGATCTGCCTGCCTCGGCCTCCCAAAGTGCTGGGATTACAGGCATGAATCACTGCGCCTGGCCTATGAAGTTATTACTAATCTCTCCATCTTTGTACTCCCATAGAATCTGTCCCTTTAATTTGGTAGTTGCATTAGCTAGTTGTGGATGAGTCTCTCTGTCCCCTCCCTCCACCCTCACCATAAGACTCTGAGCTCCCATTGGGCAGGCATTGTATATTTCATTGCTCTTTGTACCCCTCATAAAACCCAACACAGAAAAGGCCTCAAACAAGTAAATGTTTGTCAACTTCAGTCTAATTGAAGGGCATAGGATTTCAGAGAAAGTCTTAAAAGTGGCATACATAAGAAAAAGTTAGGAAACACTAGGTTTAACTGCAAAGTGCAATGTGTTAGCTGTGCATTCCGGGGAGGGAGGAACAAACAACCAACCATGTTTGCTCTTGGCCTGTCAGGTGCAGGGGAAGCAGGAGGGGCAGGGGAGGGGAGAGCAGGTGTGAGCTGGAGCTGAGACAGCCCGGGCAGGGGGTAGGGGGAGAGTCATGGGGCTTCCCCAAGGCAGCTCTGGGGCCCTCTGACCCTGCAGGCTGGGCTTGACTTAAGGCACGTTGCATGGCAGCCCTCCATCCAGCTCCAACAAACTGCATCATCACCATTTAGCACCTTTCTTCTGCATGAAAAAGCTTCCCTTTGGAAAGACAAGAGAAGAAAAGAGAGAGAAAGAGAAAGGAAGGGATAGAGGGAGGAACAAAGGAGGGGGGGACAGAGAGAGAGAGAGAGAGAGGGAGGGAGGAAGAAAGACCCTGCAAAAGGAGAGTGAAAAAGGAGAAAAGGGACAGGATTCATCAGGGTGTTGGGAGAAAGAGCAGCAAAGGGGCTTCCTAACACATCTTCCCCAGTGGCTCTGAGACCTCGACTAGTGCTCAAAACGTTTTCTTCCTTCAATCCAGAGAAGGAAACTCATTCTCTACTTAAGTGAGATAATCCAAGTGCAAAGCTAAGTGATCTGTAAATATTACCCATTATTATTATTACTACCATTTTTCCCTCCTCCTCCTTGCTACCCAGCTCACTTGCATATTAATGGGTCTAGACAAAAAAAGGAAGGAGAATTCTTTAGTGGGGAAAGAGGGTTGGGAAGTGGGGAGGAATTTGGTTGCAGGAGAGCTTGAGAGCTCCTGGACAAATTTATTTGTTCTTTTTAAATATTTTTATTTTAGTTTGGCCAACTGAGTCCCTGGCATGGACTAGACCCTGAGGATACAGCAGGTCACAAGGGCCATGTGAATTTTTACAGTGTCTTAGAAATCAATATGGTAATATCAATTACAATTTAAAAATATAAACTTACACAGGTTTCTGTCCATTAATACTCTTCAGGGATCTTTTTGTACAGAAATAAAAGAGCCAGTACACAATATATATTTAAAATAATGTTTATTACCAGTTCTGTTTGTAGGACAGAAGTGGAAAACAACCTGAATGCCTTTCAACAGAAGAAAGGTTGAATAAATTGTGGCCCACCCATACTGCGGAACACTATGCAGACACTAAAAAGATGAATTAGATCTAAACTGGGTAGCTTGGAGGAATTTCCACAATTAAGTGAGAAAAAGAAAACTGATTGTTCAAGGCTGAGCACCAAAATTAATTTCATCAGAAAATCCTGGGTTGCTTCTAGGCACTAGAGATCTAGGGACTGCTCAAGTTGCCTCCAGGCTTTTGCTACTATAAAAGGTGCTACAATGTACATCCTTATACAGGAATCTTTGAAAAGGAATCTTCTGACATTTTAGTAGCTATTGCAAATTATTCTCCAGGCTGAGCTTAGTGGCTCACTCCTGTGATCCCAGCACTTTGGGAGGCTGAGGCAGGCAAATCGCTTGAGCCCAAGAGTTCAAGACCACCCTGGGTAACATAGTGAGGCCCCATCGCTATTAAAAAAAAAAAAAAAAAAAAAGGCCGAGTGCCGTGGCTGATACCTGTAATCCCAGCACTTTGGGAGGTCAAGGGAGGCGAATCACTTGAGCTCAGGAGTTTGAGACCAGCCTGGGCAACATGGCAAGACCCCGTGTCTACTAAAACTACAAAAAAATAGCTGGGTATAGTGGCATGTGCCTGTGGTCCCAACTACTCAGGAGGCAGAGGTAGGAGGATGGCTTCAGCTGGGGGGCGGAGGTTGCAGTGAGTTGAGATCACCCCACTGCACTCCAGCCTCGGTGTCAGGGCAAGACTCCAAAAAAAAAAAAAAAAAAAGAAAGAAAAGAAAGAAAGAAAAGAAAAGAAAAGAAAAGAAAAGAAAAGAAAAGAAAAGAAAAAGGTTTTAAATTTTAAAAAATTCTCCAAAAAAACTGAACTAATTTACATGCTTGCCTATAATATATGAGAGGGCCTATTTCTCTACATTTTCACCAACACTGGATATTGCTAATCTTTTTATTCTTGGGACTCAAATAGTCAAAAATATCATTTATCATACTTATATAAATTTAAGCATCTTAATGTGCTTATAATCTTTTAACACATTGAGCATCTTTTAATGTGCTTACAATCTATTTGTATGTCTTCTGTGACTTATGTTGCTCATTTTTCTTTGGGGCTATCTGCCTTTTCCTTATTTATTTGTAAGAACTTTTTTTTTTTTGGGACAGAATCTCACTCTTGTTCCCCAGGCTGGAGTGCAGTGGCGCCATCTCGGTTCACTACAACCTCCACCTCCTGGGTTCAAGCAATTCTCCTGTCTCAGCCTCCCGAATAACTGGGATTACAGGCACCCACCACAATGCCTGACTAATTTTTATATTTTTAGTAGATATGGGGTTTTGCCATGTTGGTCAGGCTGGTCTTAAACTCCTGACCTCAGGTGATCTGCCCACCTCAGCCTCCCAAAGTGCTGGTACTACAGGTGTGAGCCACCATGCTCGGTTGTTAAGAATTTTTTTATGCTAGGGAAATTTGTCTATCAACTAGCTCTTCTTTTGTGACATTTTCTCAAGTTGTATTTTGTCTTTTAAAAAACACAGTGGCAAGGGGGCAAGGAGGAGGGGGCAGCTGGGCTAGGTGGCTCATGCCTATAATCCCCGCCCTTTGAGGCTGAGGCAAGAGGATTGTCTGAGGCCAGGAGTTTGAGACCAGCCTGGGCAACGTGGCAATGCCCCATCACTACGAAGAAACTTTTTAAAATTATTTATTTATTTATTTATTTATTTTGAGAGGAGTGCAGTGGTGCAATCTCGGCTCACTGCAACCTCCATCTCCTGGGTTCAAGCAATTCTCCTGCCTCAGCCTCCCAAGTAGCTGAGATTTTACGCACCCACCACCACACCCAGCTAATTTTTGTATTTTTAGTAGAGACAGGGTTTCACCATGTTGGCCAGGCTAGTCTGGAACTCCTGACTTCAGCTGATCTCTCTACCTCAGCCTCCCAAAGTGCTGGGATTACAGGCGTGAGCCACTGGGCCTGGCCAAAAACTTTTTTTTAAATACAGAGGGGTAGGAAAAAAAAAAAAAGAAATAGTTCGAGCCTTTAGACAAGTATAGAGAGTAATAAAAAAATATCCATATACCCACCATTACTCAGTTTTATCAAACATTTTTACTATGGCTGTTTTGTGTTAAGAAATAAAACAATACAGAAAGTTGACAGCCCAAGTGACCCTCCCTAATCCTATTCCCTTCTCCTTCCCCGGAGCTCATCTTTATTTTGATTGTCATGTTTATCATGCCTAAGAATGCCTTTAGACTTTTACCAAGGTATTTATGTTTTATGTTATACATGGTTAAACCTTTTTTTTTTTTTTTTTTTTTTTTGAGACAGAGTTTCGCTCTGTCACCCAGGCTGGAGTGCAGTGGCCTGATCTTGGCTCACTGCAACCTCCACCTCCTGGGTTTAAGCAATTATTCTACCTTAGCCTCCCGAGTAGCTGGGACTACAGGTGCACACCACCATACCCGGCTAATTTTTGTATTTTTAGTAGAGATGGGGTTTCACCATATTGGCCAAGCTGGTCTTGAACTCCTGACCTCATGATTTGCCCACCTCAGTCTGCCAAAGTGTTTTTTAATAACCACGCCTGGCCGGTTAAACCTTTTTATAAATGACTTTGCGTTGTGTCAACTTAGCTAAGCTGGAACTACATTTCCCAGAATTTCCTTCCCTGCATGGTTTTGGGCATGATGCTTAGGATGCAGAAATGAAGCAGCAGCCATGTTTAGCAGTACAGAGCAGGTGCTATGGCGACTCACACGCATTATGGCAGATCTACTGGCTCATTTTGCTGATGGAGGCAACAGCTGGGCATGTAGGTCCTTCAGCTCCCACCAGACCCTCTTCAGTTTTCCCAGCTCCTGAGCCAAGTATGTGCTTAGTTTCAGAATGAAGGACACCAGACTTCCTTGCATGTCACCTGCATTAACAAAATGAGAGGCTTGGAGGTGGTATGAGACTGAGGCAGGTTTTAGCTCTTGCCCTTCTTCCTATATTCCAGTTTGTCCTCGTTTTCCCACTTCACATCCATCTTTCCCTCCCCAATGCCTGCCTGTGGACTTTAGTCCCAGACCCAGACAAAGAAGTAACATCCTCACAGAGACCTATTACCAGTTCCCACAGTTGTATAAGGTCAAATTCCCATAATAAAATCCTTTATTCTTTGGGGTTGAATATGATGAAAAAAATAAAAATAAATCCTTTATTCTGTCAGGCACAGTGGTGTGCACCTGTAATCTCAGCTACTCGGGAGTCTGAGGCAAGAGAATCATTGAGTTCAGGAGTTCAAGATGTGCCTGGGCAACAGAGCAAGATCCTTATCTCAAAAAAAAAATCTTTTATTTTTGTCACTCGTAGGGGTCCTGCTTCTCTGATCGGATCATGACTAATAGAGAATCTGCTACTGGACATGGTTCCATGAATAACAGAACCTTAGTGGGTGATGGGTTCAGTCTGGGTCATCTAGAATTGATTCTGTGACCTAAATAGATTTAAAGGCATAAATAACACTTACCAGAGGTTGTCAGGGGTAAAGAGACCACTGGTTCTTCATGGTATGCCATAGAAAAAAAAAGTAAAAGTTATTTATTTATTTTAAATTTTATTTATTTATTTATTTATTTATTTATTTATTTATTTATTTATTTTGAGACAGAGTCTCACTCTTTTTGCCTAGGCTGGAGTGCAATGGCAAGATCTCGGCTCACTGCAACCTTTGCCTCCTGGGTTCAAGTGATTCTCCTGCCTCAGCCTCTCAAGTAGCTGAGAATACAGGCACCCAGCCCCAAGACCAGCTAATTTTTGTATTTTTAGTAGAGATGGGGTTTTGCCATGTTGGCCAGGCTGGTCTCGAACTGACCTCAGGGGATCTGCCGGCCTCGGCCTCCCAAAGTGCCGGGATTACAGGTGTGAGCCACTGCACCCAGTCAAAAAAGTTATTTAAATGATCACTTGCAGACACCGTAATCAGGTGTCTATAGAAGTCAAATCTTTGATTGACCAAATATTTGCTTGGACATAACAATTATGATAACATTGGTGAGTTGTTTCTAAGTGCCCTGAAGAATCTGGGGAAAGAATATAAGGAGTCAGGATTTTGAATTCCCATCTCAAGGTCCATGGAAAGGACCTGAAAGTTTTGTGGCTGTCCTATGATGTAAATTATGTTCCCAACCTCTCAGGTCTCCTCTGCTAGAAATTGTGTCATTGATTGGGAAGAAGAGAGACTGAAAATTGTGATGAAGATATATACGGCCAAGTTCCAACAAATCTGAGCCCCTAAATTCTGCTGAACCTCTTTTCACAGTAGAAGTAACTTTCCACTCTTACCTGAAGAAGTGAATCTCAGCTAGGCGCAGTGGCTCATGCCTGTAATCGCAGCATTTTGGGAGGCTGAGGCAGGAGGATTGCTTAAGTCCACAAGCTTAAGACCTGCCTGTGCAACTCTGTCTCTACAAAAAATTTAAAAAATTAGCCGATGGCTATTTTGGTTTCAAAAAGAACTAAAAATAACAAAACCAAAAAAAAAAAAAAAAAAAAAAAAAGGAAAGAAAAAAGGAAAATTAGCTGGGCATGAGGCAGGAGGATCCATTTAGCCCAGGAGTTCAAAGTTACAATGAGATATGATCACGTCACTTCACTCCAGCTTGGGTGACAGAGCAAGACCCTGTCTCAGAAAAAAGAAGTGAATCTCCCCTTGCCTGAAGGACTTGTAATGACCTTCCCTGAAGTGGTGGCCCTCTGGATTTACCTCCACTGCCTCTCATTGCTGGTAGACTCAAGTTCAAACAGGCCACAGAGAATTAAGTACAAAACCTTTCCTATGAGAAGGTGGTATGATACACACCAAAATAATTTCATGATGTTGCCAATTTACATATACAGAAACCTGAGGAAATGTATGGACATGGATCCCAAAGGTGTGAGATGAGGATAGAAGAAATATAAAGCCATATTAAGCTGAATCTATTTATAAGGGCCAACTAAGCAGAGATTCCTGATTCAATGTGTTAGCTTGAGTGAGTCTAACAATTTGTTCAGTTGGTCGATATGAACTTCTAGATGAAGTTGGCACACTGTAGAAGAGGTATCAAATGGCTAAGGAAGGCTGGAATGCTAGGGTAGACTTGCCATGGAAGACCTGTTTACCTGGCCCTGTAATATGTGCCCCGGTTAGTTCTAGAAGACACTTCCTTCATCAAGCCTATGAGAAATGCATTCAAGAGGAAAGCCCTGATATCCTTGAAGAACTCTATGGTGGCTATTCTCTGTAGGCCAGAAATGATGGACAGAACTTATGCTATCGAGCTGGGCTCCCAAAATTCAATGGGGATGATGTGACAAAGTATGTGTGGTTACCATAATGGCTCATGAAAAATGTGAACATGGAGGGAAGGATGAGGTTTAGTAACATGGATTTCCATTCCCTAAAACCAATCTGACTACAGCCACTACTGAGTGCCCAACCTGCCAACAGCAGAGACCAACACTGAGCTCCCAATATGAAAAACAACCAGCTACCTAGTGCCAGGTTAATTACATAGGGGCATTACTTTGTTCTTACTGGAATATCCATTTACTGTGACATAGATTTGCTTTCTCTGCCTACAATGCTTCTGCCAAAATCAACTTCTGTGAACTTATAGAATGCTTTGGCATTCCACATAGCATTGCTTCTGACAAAAGAAGCATTTCACAGCAAGTGAAGAACAGCAATAGGCTCAGGCTCATGGAATTCACTGGTCCTACCATTACCCTGAAGCAGCTGGCTTGAAAGAACAGTAGGATGACCTTTTGAAGACTTACTTATGCACTAGCTGGATGGTAACATGTTGCAGGGCATGGGTAATGTCCTTCAGGATGGAAGATGTGCTCTAAACTGGCAACCAACATATGGTACTGGGAGAAATCCCAAACCAGGATTTGTGGATCAGAGGGTAGAAATGAGAACAGATCTCCTCAATATAACACATAGTGTTTCTCTAGCAAAATTTTTGCTTCCTATCTCGGTAACTTTGTGCTCTGCTGATCTAGAGATATTAGAGTTTCCAAGAGTGAATTATTTCCACAGGAGACACAGCAGTGGCTTTACTGAACTGGCAATTAAGACTGTCCCTGGCTACTTGGGCTTCTCTCACCAGTGAATCAATACGCACTGAAGAGTATTATCAGACTCCCTGGGTGACCGATCCTGACTATCAAGGGGATAATGGGAACAACATGATATTTCCATATCCTGTGATTAAAATCAATAGCAAAACTACGACTAAATAGAGGAAGGACTGCTAATGGTCCAGACCAGGAACAAGTGGTCACTGAATTTTCACAAAGTTTAAAGATCTGTGTAACCGGCGGGATGTGGTGGCTCACGTCTGTAATCCCAGCACTTTGGGAGGCCTAAGCGGGCAGATCACGAGGTCAGGAGATCAAGACCATCCTGGCTAACACAGTGAAACCCCGTCTCTATTTAAAAATACAAAAAATTAGCCTGGCGTGGTGGCGGGCGCCTGTAGTCCCAGCTACTCGGGAGGCTGAGGCAGGAGAATGGTGTGAACCCGGGAGGTGGAGCTTTTGCAGTGAGCCAAGATGGCGCCACTGCACTCCAGCCTGGACAACAGAGCAAGACTCCGTCTCAAAAAAAAAAAAAGATCTGTGTAACTAGCATCCAGATTAAGAAATAGAACACTGGCCAGGCATGGTGGCTCACATCTGTAATCCCAGCACTTTGGGAGGCCGAGGCGGGTGGATCACCCGAGGTCAGGAGTTCAAGATCAGCCAGTCTGACCAACATGGTGAAAGCCTGTCTCTACTAAAAATACAAAATTAGCTGGGCATGGTGGCACATTCCTGTAATCCCAGCTACTTGGGAGGCTGAGGCAGGAGAATCATTTGAACCTGGGAGGCAGAGGTTGCAATAAGCTGAGATCACGCCACTGTACTCCAGCCTGGACAACAATAGTGAAATTCCGTCTCAAAAAAAAAAAGAAAAAGAAAAAGAAAAAGAAAATAAATAGAACACTGCTACCACCCCAGAAGTTCCTGTCATGCCCTTTGCCACTCATTAATCACCTTCAACCATTCTCCTGACTTCTAGCAGCATAGATAAGTTTGCCTTGTTTTTTAGAGACAGTGTCTCACTCTGTCACTCAGGCTGGAGGGCAGTGGCACAACTTTATTCTACTGTTGGTAGACATTCTGGTAGTTTCTGATTTGGGCCTATTGCAAATAATGCTGCTGTGAACATTCTCAGACATGTCTCTTGTTAACCATATATGCATATTTGTGTTGGGTATACACTGTACCTAGAATAGGAACTGCTGGGTCAGAGGGTTAAGCTTAAGTAAATACTGCTCATCCATTTTTCGAAAGCGTTTGTAACAATTTATATACCCACACTCAGGGGATAAGAGTTCCAGATGCTTCATATTATCATCAACCCTTGGTATTTTCTTTCTTTTCTTTTCTTTTTCTTTTCTTTTTTTTTTTTTGAGACAGAGTTTTGCTCTTGTTGCCCAGGCTGGAGTGCAGTGGCTCACTACAACCTCCGCCTCCCAGGTTCAAGCGATTCTCCTGCCTCAGCCTTCCAAGTAGCTTCCGAGATTACAGACGTGCGCCACCACACCTGGCTAATTTTGTATTTTTAGTAGAGATGGAGGTTTCACCATGTTGGTCAGGCTGGTCTCGAACTGCTGACCTCAAGTGATCCACCCACCTCGCCCTCACACCTGCCTTGGCCTCCTAAAGTGCTAGGATTTACAGGTGCGAGCCACTGCGCCCAGCCAACCCTTGGTATTTTCCATCTTCTGGTGCGTGTATAGTTGATCACGATGTGATTTGAATTTGAATTTCCCTGATGATTCATAGAGTTCAGTACATTTCTTTTTTTTTTTTTTTTTTTTTTTTTTTTTTTTTGAGACAGAGTCTTGCTCTTTTGCCCAGGCTGGAGTGCCGTGGCGCAATCTCGGCTCACCACAACCTCCGCCTCCCAGGTTCAAGCGATTCTCCTGCCTCAGCCTCCGAGTAGCTGAGATTACAGGCACCCACAACAATGCCCAGCTAGTTTTTGTATTTTTAGTAGAGACGGGGTTTCACCATGTTGGCCAGGCTGGTCTTGAATTCCTGACCTCAAGTGATCTGCCTACCTTGGCCTCCCAAAGTGCTGGGATTACAGGCGTGGGCCACCACACCCAGCCATATACGATTTTAAGCTATTCAGATATTTCGTTTTATAAAGTGCCTAGTTCATGTACTACCGCATCTCAGTGGTCTTTTTAAATATAGGGTTGAGTGTGGTGGCTTATGCCTGTAATCCCAGCACTTTGGGAGGCCGAGGGGGGTAGATCACCTGAGGTCAGAGTTCAAGACCAGCCTGGCCAACATGGTGAAACCCCATCTCTACTAAAAATACAAAAAATTAGCAGGCATGGTGGCAGGCGCCTGTAATCCCAGCTACTCAGCAGGCTGGGGCAGAAGAATCGCTTGAACTTGGGAGGCAGAGGTTGCAGTGAGCCGAGATCTCGCCATTGCACTCCAACCCGGGCAACAAGAGCAAAACTCCATCTCTAAATAACTAAATACATACAAATAAAGTCTGTTACTCATTTGGCTTTATTTTTGGCATACTTAACAAAAAATAACAGGGCATGGTGGCACATGCCTGTAATCCCAGCTACTGAGGCAAGAAAATCGCTGGAACCTGGGAGGCAAAGTTTGCAGTGAGCCAAGATTGTGCCACTGCACTCTAGCCTGGGTAACTCCATCTCAAAAAAAAAAAAAAAAAAAAAAAACACTGCTAAAAGAATGAAAAGGCAGGCCATAGAGTGACAGAAGTTATCTGCTTCTATATATATTACAACAAAGGACTTGATTCCAAATTATCTATACATGAAACTCTTACAATAAGAAAAAGATAGTGACCCAATACAAAAATAAGCAAACCAGTTGAACAGGCACTTCACACAAAAGAGGATATCCAAGTGACTGATAAGCATATAAAAAGATGCTCACAATGAACGTCTTCAGGGAAATAAATGCAAATTTAAACCACATACTTAGGTGATTTGAACCAAGGCAGTTCTGTCAACCTCTCGCTGTATTTACTAATATGTAAATTGGAAATATTAATGCTTATGCTCAGGAATTTACAGTCTGAAGAAGGAATAAATGACACAACTGAAAACTGATAATTATGTATGGAAACACAGAATTATATACTAAAAGTCCAGGGGTAGAGACATAGTGGCCATATCTTTTGCCCCTAAATCAAATCAAATCAAATCAAATCAAATCAAATCAAATCAAATCAAATCAAATCAAATCCCGGGCTCAAGCGGCCATCCCGCCTCGGCCTCCCAAAGCACTGGGATGCCAGGCATGAGCCACCGCACCTGGCCAAAAAAAATGTTAAAGAAAGAACGAAATTGGTAACCACAGCGGCATCTCAAGGCAGGGAAACTAAAAGGCTGAAGCCAGGTGGAAAATTTACTTATCACTGTGCTTATAAATAAAATATTTACATTTAAAAACGAACAAAGTCTGCGCGGTCCTAGGTGAACCTGGCCGAGGCTTCTGCGTCGAGGATGGCGCGGGTCAGCTGAGGCCAAGAACGCAGGCACTGCCCTACCGCTCTCCAGATCACAGCTCCGCCTCTGCGAGGCCCCGGGGAAATGGGCATCCCCGCTCCAGTGACAGAAGGACAAAGATGGAGCCCGGTGGCTGGGTGTTCCACCCAAGATCACAAGCGAGCTCAGGGTCCTCCCCTTGACCGCCCCAGGGTGGGCATTTTTAAAAGCAGAGGAAGGGAGGGAACACACTCTTTGGTGCTGTGGCCACCTTGCCTCGCCCACGGCGGGCGCTCACAGGCTTTGGGGGCCCCGCCCGGGCCGCAGAGGGGAGAGGCCGCCCCATGCCCCGCCCCGCCAAATTTAAGAGCCTTCGCCGAACGCCGGGAGGTTCCCAGACCACCGGTCTTGCTCCCGACCTTTTGCAGAATCTTCTCACTTCTCCCGAGCTCCCTTCCTTGCGCCCGTCCCGGCAAGAGACGCGTCATGCCCAGCTCCAGGACGCCAGGCAGCCCGCCGCCCGCTCCCTCGGGCGCTCGGGTCCGGCCGCCTCGCTCGGGCCGCTCTCCGGCGCCTAGGTTCCCCACCGGCCCGAACACGCCCCGCGCTCCCGGACGCTTCGAGTCCCCCTTCTCTGTCGAGGCCATCCTGGCGAGGCCCGAGCCCCGCGCGCCAGCGGCCTCCCAGCCGTCGGGCTCCGCCTGCGCCCACCCTGCCTTCTGGACCGCTCCTTTCCTGTGCGCCGGCCCGGGCCTGCCCTGGGCGTGTCCGGCATCGTGGCTGCCAGCCTACCTGAGCGTGGGTCTCTACCCTGTGCCAGGGCCGCGCGTGGCTACCGTCTGCGGCCCGCGGGGCTTCAGCGTCACAGGTACTGCGCGCCCCGCGCCCGCATGCGGGGGACTGGGAGGGGGCTGGAGAGCCTAGGCCGCCACCTCCGGCGGAGGTGCAGGAGAGGGCACTGAGTCTGAGAATCACACACGGCTGGAGTGGGAAGGGGCTTTGCCACCGCTGACCTTGCAGTTGAAGCCGAGGACCGCGACAGTCTGCCGAGAAAGCCTCCGGCGCGAGGCTTGCCCGGCAAGCTGCTGAGGTGGGAGAGGGTGGGTGTGAGGGCGGCGCAGCGCCTGAATGCGGTGGGCAGTAGGCAAGCGGTGGGGCTGCAGGGGGACCCAGCCCTGCTCCCTGTCTCCGCGTCCCTTGACTTCCTCGCACACCCCAGGGTAGCGCTTGGTGGCAGACACGCTTCCCAAAGCTGCTCTCGACCCTAACCGATGGCCCTGTTTTTTTGTTGGGGGGGAGAAGTGGACGCTCCGGGCTTTGCTGTTGAGTGAGGAGCTGTTAGGAGCTGGTCAAGGCTCACGCACCGCTACTGCCTCCACTGCTCACGTCTGTGAACTTGGGCTCCACACTTCTCCGCTCTGAGCCTGCGTGCCTGCAATGCTCTTAAGTGGTGCTTAAGGGCCAGGCACTTAAATCTCATGAGAAAGTAACTGTAAGACCGGGCGCGGTGGCTCACGCCTGTAATTTCAGCACTTTGGGAGACCAAGGCGGATGGATCACCTGAAGTCAGGAGTTCAAGACCAGCCTGGCCAACATGGTGAAACCCCGTCTCAACTAAAAACACAAAAAAATTAGCAGGGCGTGGTGGCGCACGCATGTAATCCCAGCTACTCAGGAGGCTGAGTCAGGAGAATCACTTGAACCCAGGAGGCAGAGGTTGCATTCAGCCAAGATTGCCCCACTGCACTCCAGCCTGGGCGACAGAGTGAGACTCCCTCTCAAACAAACACAAAAAAGTAACTATAGAGGGAATTTTGCCCTCTAGCATTAAACATCCACCTACACATGCTTTTGCATTTTTGGTTGCCAGGTTCATGTTTCCCCATGTCCCCACGAAGAAAACAGGAGCAAAGTTAGTCCAAGACTTGTCAACCCATACTAAGATAGTTGTAACACAATCTTGCCGGGTTCCTACTCTAGGGCACTCGCCCCAGTCCAGCATTTATTTCCTCAACCCATTTCAGCAGTGCATTAACCCCTGGACTCCCAGCCCCATCCAAATTCAACATCACTGGATCTGGCAGCCCTGCCCATCACTCCAAGTCACCTTTCTCTGAGCTCTTCACACACCTGAAGTCTGAATTATAGTTTATTACTTCATGTTACAGTTGTCTCATTTTCAAGTTTTTGTGTGTGTGTGTTTTGTTTTAGAGGAGTCTCGCTATGTCTCTCAGACTGGAGTGCAGTGGCGCTCTCTCTGCTCGCTACAGCCTCCTTCTGGGCTCAAGTGATTCTCTTGCCTTAGCTCCAGAGTGGCTGGAATTACAGGCGCCTACCACCACGACCGGCTAATTTTTGTATTTTTAGTAGAGATGGGGTTTCCCCATGTTGGGCAGGCTGGTTTTGACTCCTGACCGCAAATGATCTGCCCGCCTTAGCTTCCCAAAGTGCTGGGATTACGGGCATGAGCCACTGCACCCGGCCTCAAGTTAGTTTTTGCATGGGTATTACACCCACACGGTCCAAATGTCAAAATTTGTACTAAGATATATGGAGAGGACTTTTCTCTTTTGCCTGTCACCTAGCCACCTACTTCTTGAGATATTTTATGCATATTTATTACCTGAATACAGATATGCACACACGTCTATTCTTTCCTTCATTTCCCCAAACTCACCATACACTATGCTCTGTACCTTACTCTAGTCACTCAACCATGTATCTTGGAGATTTTTCCAATCCATAAAGAGCTTCTTTTACATCTACAGAGTAGCCCATTGAAGGAATATATCATAATTTATTTAATCAGGTCCCATTGATGTTTTCTGTCACTGCTGTTATATACAGCACAGCAATGAATAACCTTGCACATAGGCTATTCTAGTATAGTTTGGTTTGTTGGGCTTGCTGTAGTTTTGCCAGATTGCCTTCCACAGAGCTTGCACCTGCTCTGCACTCCCGGAGTTCAAAACCAACTGTGTGTGAGAGTGCTCCCTTTTCCTTCACTCTCACCTACATGATGTGTTATCCATCTTAGTTTATCCAACCTGACAGAAGGAAAACAGTATCGCTGTGTTAGTTCAATTTGCATTTCTGTAATAAGTGAGATGGAGAATATTTTCATGTTTAAGGGCTATTGTATTTCTTTTTCTTTTTCTTTTTCTTTTTTTTTTCAGATGGAGCCTCACTTTGTTGCCCAGGCTGGAGTGCAGTGGCCCGATTTCGGCTCACTGCAAGCTCCACCTCCCAGGCTCATGCCATTCTCCTGCCTCAGCCTCCTGAGTAACTGGGACTACAGGCGCCTGCCACCACAGCCGGCTAATTTTTTGTATTTTTAGTGGAGATGGGTTTTCACCATGTTAGCCAGGATAGTCTCCATCTCCTGACCTCGTGATCCACCCGCCTTGGCCTCCCAAAGTGCTGGGATTACAGACGTGAGCCACCGCGCCTGGCCTTTTTTTTTTTTTTTTTGAAACGGAGTCTCGCTCTGTCACCCAGGCTAGAATGCAGTGGTGCAATCTCAGCTCACTGCAACCTCCGCCTCCCAGGTTCAAGTGATTCTCCTGCCTCAGCCTCCCAAGTAGCTGGGATTACAGGCACATGTCACCACGCCTGGCCAATTTTTTGTATTTTTAGTAGAGACAAGGTTTCACCATGTTAGCCAGGATGGTTTTGATCTCCTGACCTTGTGATGTATTTCTTTTTCTGTGAACTATCTGTTCTTGTATTTTGTCCATATGTGTAGTTGGTTATTTAAAACAATCTATTTGTAGATGCTCTTTTCTACTGAGGAAATTAACCCCGGCCGGGTGCAGTGGCTCACCCCTGTAACCCCAGCACTTTGGGAGGCTGAGGCGGGTGGATCACTTGAACTCAGGAGTTGAGACCAGCCTGGGCAACATGGCAAAGCCCCGTCTCTACTAAAAACACAAAAATTAGCTGGGCATGGTGGTGTGCACCTTGGTGGGGGCTGAAGTGGGAGGATTGCTTGTGCCTGGGAGGCAGAGGTTGCAGTGAGCCCAGGTCAAGCCACTGCAATCCAGCTCGGGCGACAGAACAAGACCCTATCTCAAAAAATTAAAAAAGAAATTAGCCCTTTAACTGTAATGAACTACACACTTTTTTCTATTTATTGGCCTTTGACTTTGATTATGGTGGTATTCTTTTGTTACATAGAAAAAATTTTAATTTTTATATGTTTGATGTAGTTTTATAAATCAGTTCTTTTTTTTTCTTTTTTGAGACAGGTTCTCTGTCACTCAGGCTGGAGTGCAATCATGGCTTACCACAGCCTCAACCTTCCAGGCTTAAGCACTCCTCCTTAGCCTCCTGAGTAGCAGGGGCCACAGGCATGCGCTACCATACTCGACTAATTTAAAACATTTTTTTTGTAGAGGTGGAATCTCACAATGTTACCCAGGTTGATCTTGAACTCCTGGGCTCAAGCGATCCTCCCACCTCAGCCTCCCAAACTGCTGGGATTACAGGCATGAGCCACTGTGCCTGGCCCCAGGTCTCATATGATACTTGGAAAGAACTTCCTCACCGTGAAGTCATAAAATAACTTCCCCCTGTTTTTTTCTCAATTTTTGTGGGTTTACCTTTTTACATTTAAAGATTTCCATTTGGATTTTTTTTAGTGCAAGGTATTGGATATGGATCCAGCTTAATTTTTCCCATATCTGGAAATAATCCCTCTCTTCCCCACTGGATTATCACTTCTGTTTTAATTTTTATAATAACCATAGACTTTCGTCTTGCTCTGTGCCTGGCACACTGCTAAGCACCCTGTAAGCAAACAGCGCATATGTTTTTGTTGTTGTTGTTGTGGTAGTTGCTGTTGTTGAGACAGGGTCTTGCTCTATGGGCAAGGAGTGATCTCGGCTTGGCTCACTACAACCTCTGCCTCCCGGGCTCAAGTGATCCTCCTGCTTCAGTCTCCCAAGTAGCTGGTCTGCAGTTGTGCACCACCACACCCGACTAATTTTTGTATTTGCTTGTAGAGATAGGGTTTTGCCATGCTGCCCAGGGTGGTCTCCAACTCCTGGGCTCAAGTGATGGGCCCATCTCAGCCTCTCAAAGTGCTGGTATTACAGGCATGAGCCACTGTGCCTAGACAGCACCATGTTAAAATCTGGACATCTCTGGAAGTAGGGATTAATTATCACCATTTTATATATGAGGAAATCAAGGCTCACAGAAGTACATTGACTTGCCCAAGGTCCTCTGGCTGGTAATTGGTGGTAAAGCTGGGATTCCAACTAGAGGCTTTTTTTTTTTTTTTTTTTTTTTTTTTTTCAGACAGAGTCTGACTCTATCGCCTAGGCTGGAGTACAGTGGCACAATCTTGGCTCACTGCAACCTCCGCCTTCCAGGTTCAAGCCATTCTCCTCCCTCAGCCTCCCGAGTAGCTGGGATTACAGGTGCCCACCACCACGCCTGGCTAATTTTTGTATTTTTAGTAGAGCAGGGTTTTGCCAAGCTGACTAGGCTGGTCTTGAACTCCTGACCTCAGGCTATGCACCCACCTCAGCCTCCCGAAGTACTGGGATTACAGGTATGAGCCACCATGCCTGGCCTCAACTAGAACTCTTAAGGAATACACAATACAGCCTACTTTCTTCCCCAAAGGTCAACTTCTGATTCTGAAACAAGGCTGACTAGGTACACCAGGCTGTATGTCTGATGGGCTTTTCCTGATCTTTTGGTCTACCTTGGCAGGCACAGAGTAAGCCTAGTGGGCCCAGTGGTTGGAGTCCTAAGCAGCCAGGACCCCAGACACACTCCCTTTGTTGGGGCAGTCTGTCTGCCAGCCCTGACTCCCCAAGGCCAGTGGGGGCTGAATGGCCTTAGCATTATGCTTGCCATTCTTCTGCCTGGAATACTGTCCTCCCAGATAGCCCAATGACTCACTCCCTCTTTCCCATCAAGATTTGACTTAGGAACTGCTCCTGGTTGATGCATCTCCACTGGCCCACAGCTTGGTCTCATCTATTCCCATGGCTTAAAATACCATCTATATAAGCTGATGACTCCCAATTTTTTTTTTTTTTTAATTGAGACAGAGTCTTGCACTGTCACCCAGGCTGGAGTGGAGTGGGCTCTATCTTGGCTCACTGCAACCTCTGCTTCCCGGACTCAAGCATTCTCCTGCCTCAGCCTCCTGAGTAGCTGGGATTACAGGCATGTGCCACCATGCCCAGCTAATTTTTGTATTTTTAGTAGACAGGGTTTCACCATGTTGGCCAGGCTGGTCTCTAACTCCTGATCTCAAGCGATCCGCCTACTTCAGCCTCCCAAAGTGCTGGAATTACAGGCATGAGCCACTGTGCTCAGCGATGACTCCCAAATTTGTATCCTCAGCTCAACCCTCTCTTCTGACTTGTATCTCTTCTGACCTTACTTCTAAGACGTAAGCTCCATAATGACAGAGATTTTCTGTTTTGTCCTGAAACCATGCATGACACACAGTAGACGTTCAAAAAGTGTATTTGTTCAATGAATTAAAAGGGTGAAACCCTGGGGAACTCTTCTCTGCCCATTCCATGGTGTTGCCAGAAGCAGTCAAGGAAAGGAGAGGAAGGCAAAGAGAAGGGAGGTTTGGCAACTCCTATTAGGGGCCAGAAGTGAAGCCACTTGGCTAGACAGTAGTGGTGGCAGACAGAGTCTCATTGCATTGTCCCTTCTTTCCCATTTATTTGTTTGCTGTTATTTCTGGACAGTCTCTTTCCACTGTCTTCTTGCACTGTTACCTGGCCAAGGGGAAGGCAAGGTAGTAGAGCTGTGTATGCCTTCTCATTTTGCCAAGGTGGGAGTGCCGGGGGCTTCTGGCTAACCTCCCCTGCTGCTGGATAACCTCCCCTGCTGCTGGATAACCTCCCCTGCTGCTGGTTGCTCTTTAGGGTTGGAGCTGGCTCATTGCTCAGGACTCTGGGCCTTCCCAGACTGGGCCCCAACGGAGGACCTAAGGGACACTGAGAGACAACAAAAGAGAGTCCGAACTATGTTTAACTTGGAGCAGCTGGAAGAGTTGGAGAAAGTGTTTGCAAAACAGCACAATCTGGTGGGGAAGAAGAGAGCCCAGCTGGCAGCTCGGCTCAAACTTACAGAGAACCAGGTGGGAGTACGGACTCCTGTTGGGCCTGGGCTGCACCTGGGGACAAACACTACCTCGGCAAGGCCCTAAACGGAGGGTG
Source organism: Rhinopithecus roxellana (assembly GCF_007565055.1). Classification (NCBI taxonomy): domain Eukaryota; kingdom Metazoa; phylum Chordata; class Mammalia; order Primates; family Cercopithecidae; genus Rhinopithecus; species Rhinopithecus roxellana. Next base: position 26,575,647 of record NC_044565.1, read on the forward strand.
GGAGGAAGACATGGACCCTCTTCCCTGTGCCAGGCTGTTGAGGGGACAGGCCCTGACTTTTTGCACGCTCAATATAATGAAAAGAAGTCCCATTTGAAGTCACATTATGTGAACAGATTGGAATGTTAACTTAGATTATTAGTCTAAAAACTGATAATAAAGGATTTTCATGCTAAATAAGGACCTGCTAGTAAAATTAAGTAGATGTGGCCAGGTGTGGTGGCTCACGCCTGTAATCCCAGCACTTTGGGAAGCCGAGGTGGGCAGATCACAAGGTCAGGAGTTCAAGACCAGCCCAGCCAACATAGTGAAACCCCATCTCTACTAAAAATACAAAAATTAGCTGGGTGCCTATAATCCCAGCTACTTAGGAGGCCAAGGCAGGAGAATCGCTTGAGCCCAGGAGGCAGAGGCTGCAGTGAGCGGAGATCACACCACTGCACTCCAGCCTGGGCAACAGTGCGAGACTCCGTCTCAAAAAGCAACAACAACAACAACAAAAAAAAAAAAAAAGAAAGAAAAAAGAAAAAAATTAAGTAGATATTGAAGAGAGTCAATATAATCAATGTTTCTTTCACCCCTATATTCCTCTCCAGCTATTATGTCAATTCTCTGTTCCTTTCACAGGCAAACTTCTCAAGAACTTGCCATGTTCACTTTGTCAGTGTCCTCACCTCCCACTCCTTCACACATTCCAACATGACTTTTCCCTACCATGCCATCAAAACTTCTCAGCAAGGTCTCTAATAACCTCCATGTTGCCAGAACCAACAATATGACACTTTACTTTCTTCAACTCAGTCCACCACTCAGCAGCTCTTAGTACTGGACAGTCAGCCACCTCATCCCTTATTGAAACATGTTCCTCATAGCCTCCAGACACCATGCTGTCTGGTTTTCCTCCCAGCTCTGTCTCCTTGGCAGGCTACCCTTCCCTTGGGGACCTCGAAATCTCTTCCCAGCTGGTCTCATCTATTCCCATGGCTTAAAATGCCATCTATAAGCCAATGACTCCCAAATTTGTATCCTCAGCACAACCATCTTGTCTGACTTATATCTCTAACTACCTTCTTGGTGATTCCACTTAGATGTCTCATGGGCACGTATCTGAAACCCAAGTCTAAACCTCAATTCCTGACTTTTTTCTTGCCCAAATGTGTTCCTTTCCCATACATGCCTCCACCATCCACCTGGTTACTCAAAAACCCCATCATCCTAGATTGCTCCTTCTCCCCCGCTTCCAACCATCATTGAGCCTTGTCATCTCTACCTCCAAAATACAGCTAGAGTTGCTTCACTTCTCTCAGTCACCCCTAATGTACGCCCCAGGTCCCCCGGGGCTGTGGCAGTGGCCTCTCTCCTGTCTCCCTGCTTCTGCTGCCATCCATGCTTCACACAGCAGCCAGGTGCACAGTGCACTTCGGATGTAAATAGGATTACGTGGGCCCACGTAAAAGCCTCACGGGTGACACTCCTTATCTATATGGCCTTCCAGGTCCTGGGTGATCTGGCAGCCGCTGACCTCTCCCATTTCCCTCCCTTGACTTTCTCCTCTCACTCTAATCCATGCTCTCCTCCTTCCTGGTCCTCAAACACTCCAAGCTTGGTTCCATTTCAGAGCCTTCCTACAGGTTGTTCCCTGCCCTGTGGGCCTGCTCTTCTCTGTCGCCATCAGGTGGGCCTCTCTCTCTTTGAGCCTCAGCTTTAGTGCTGGTTCCTCAAGGAGGCCTCCTCTACCCAAAGCCCTGTTTGTATCCCGTTTTGTGTTTACATAGCTCTGTTTGTTTACATGTTTCTTGCCAGTGTTTCTTCACTAGCTCCTGAGCTCCACGAGGGTAGGCAGCTTGCCTCTGTTGCTCGCCACTGTATCAGCATCACCTAGGATGGTGCTTAGCACATCCTGGAAGCTCAGTAAATACTCGAATGAATGAATGGTGTCTGGAATTATAGAAAGGGGTGTTTTGGAGGACGTGCCTCCCTGAGAAGGAAGAGCAAATATTGGCCAGGCAGAGAGGGGTGTTCACTCCAGGAATTGGGAAGCAGTGGGACCTGCTGGTCACATTCTGATCTCTGCCCACTGTCTCCAATTATAGGTGAGAGTCTGGTTCCAGAACCGCAGGGTCAAGTATCAGAAGCAGCAAAAGCTGAGGGCAGCGGTTACATCTGCCGAGGCTGCCTCCCTGGATGAGCCTTCCAGCAGCTCCAACGCCAGTATCCAGAGTGATGATGCCGAGTCAGGAGTAGACGGCTGAGGACTGGGACAGAGGCCCTAGCCAGGCTGCCTGGGCTAGTTCCTCCTGGGGGTACCCACTGGAGCTCCCTGCCTCACACTTCAACAAAAAGCCTCCTCAACCAGAGGAATCTGAGCTGTCAAGCAGGGACCCCCTTTTCTATACTGATTCCTGGAAACTGGAATAATGTAATAATTGGAGGCACAGATTCTTGCCTTCAACTATGTCCTTGGCCAACCTATGGAACTTCCGAGCCTTTTATCTTTATATGTATAATGGGTGCATTCATAACTTAGACCACCCAGGGGTGAGAAGATGTCTGTAAAGCAATAATGTGCCAGGCACAGTGCGAAGTGTGTGGTTACTGTCAAGGCTTGTAAGCCCCTGAGTAGAAAAGACCAAATGGAAAAAAAAAAAACCGTTTTTCTTTTGCTTTCACCCCACAACAATCAACACAGAACACTTCTGTGACCAAACGTATAGGGGTGTACCCCACATTCCAACCTCTAATTCAGTAAATTCTGACATGATCTACCTGCAGGTAGTGTCTGACCCCACAGATTGAGGGCTCATTTCACAAGGCGGCCCCTCCATTTTTTTTTTTTTTTTTTGAGACAGAGTGCAGTAGTGCGATCTTGGTTCACCACAACCTCTGCCTCCCGGGTTCAAGTGATTCTCCTGCCTCAGCCTCTAGGCGCACACCACCACGCTTGGCTAATTTTTATATTTTTAGTAGAGACGGGGTTTCACCATATGGTCAGGCTGGTCTTGAACTCCTGACCTTGTGATCCACCCACCTCAGCCTCCCAAAGTGCTGGGATTACATGCGTGAGCCACCACCCAGCCCAACCCTGCCCTTTTTGTTTTTTATGGAGTCTTAAGGTCTATCAGTCATCGGTCAACTCATTAGCATATGAAAAAACATCACTTCAGAGATTCTAGGGATTTTAGGAGTTCTATGCCAGGAAATCGAGATGAAGACCAAATATATATTTCATAATATCACAGCTCCTCTCACCTGGGGGAGTGATACCTGTACCAGCAATTAATATTTTCCTGGCCTGGCTGTGGAGAAGGAGCCTCTTTGAATAAGCATCTGGGCATAGACTCTTTCCCCATCAGAAGGAGTTGAGAGCAAAGAGGAGAAGGTAAAACTGTTTAGCCCACTTCACAAAGTTTCCCAACGTTTTCTTGTTTTGTCTGAACTGTTACCATTCTCAGAAGCAGCTCAGGCCCAGCAGCCAAGACAAGGTCTCCCTCGGTCACCCAGGCTGGAGTGCAGTGGTGCAATTATAGCTCACGGCAGCCTCAACCTCCTGGGCTCAAGTGATCCTCCCACCTTAGCCTCCTGAGCAGCTGGGTCTACAGGCACGTGACACCACGCCTGGCTAATTTTTAAACATTTTTGTAGAGACAACGTCCCTTTGTTGTCCAGGCTGGTCTTGAACTCCAGGCTTCAATTGGTTCTCCTGCCTTGGCCTCGCAAAACCCCATCTTTTTATAGAAGTATTTGTGTATGCCAAGGCTGGCATTTTGTCATAAACTCTGCTGTGTTTTCACAGGACAGTTATAATTTCCCCCTTTCATGACTCTGACTCATGGGTCCTTTTTCTTCTCAAGAATGTGCTCAATTTCTCTGAAAGAAACCTGCTGCCAGGATTTTCAGAGCTGATTTCCGTAGCACAGACCATTCAGATTCCAGAATGGCTGTTGGGGACTGAGCTGAGGGGTGGAAGGAAGCCTGCCCTGCTACCTGGTGGTGAGTGAGGACACGGCCCCCAGCTGCTCTCGGGGTAGGTTTGCCCCCAAGTCCGTGGACTATTCGCTCCCTGACACCGTGCTGCAGGCTTGAGGGGACCCAGGGTCGGTTTCAAGAACCTTTTCTCTGGCCCTGCCAACTATCTATCTCCCCCAAGTCCGTGGACTATTCGCTCCTTGACACCAGACTGCAGGCTTGAGGGGAGACAGGGTCAGTTTCAAGAACCTTTCTCTGTCCCTGTCAACCATCTATCTGTAATTATTTGATAGATAATTGTGGCTTGATCACGGCTCATTGCAGTCTCGACCTCCCCAGGTTCAGGTGATCCTCCCACGCACCACCATGCCCGGCAAATTTTTCTATTTTTTGGAGAGATGAGGTCTCACTACGTTGCCCAGTCTGTTCTTGAGCCCGGGAGCTGGAGGCTGCAGTGAGTCGAGATCGCCCCATGCCAGTATGGGCGACAAAGCGAGACCCTGTCTCAAACAAAACACACAAAATCAGGGGACAAGGAAACAAAACAAGGCTTGATAGTCAGGCCTAGCTGTGGGGACAAAGGCCATAGGTCTGTGGTTTGCAGCTTTTTGGGGTCCTGAATGAGAGAACAGGCCCCTCCCCCTTTTCACGACAGTGTGTGCATATGCACACTCACTTCTGTATCCAGTTTCAGAGGTTCTCAAACCTGAGGTCCACTATGGACTCCTCTACTACCCCCGGGTTGCATGGCCCCTAAGCCACTGAAGAATCTGAGACAGGCACAAGTCCACCCTGACCTTTGGCAGGACTGTCCGCCCTGCTGCCAGACGGATTACCGAGAAAGGAAATCTTGTCCTGGACTCTTCAGGTGCGGTGAGTGAGCTCCGGGGTATAAGCTAGTCCTTCCCTTCAGGCTGAGAGCTAGGGAGGATATGAGTAAGTGGGCCTTCTGCTGTCCCACTCTAGGGCTGGGTCCAAAGAGCACTTTACTCAGTGAAGACAGGCCACTGTGTGGACAGAGACAACATACATAGAAACATGCATCGTAGGCTGGGCGAGGTGGCTCATGCCTGTAATCCCAATACTTTGGGAGGTCGCAGCGGGCGGATCACTTGAGGTCAGAAGTTCGAGACCAGCCTGGCCAACATGGTGAAACCTGCTAAAAATACGAACATTAACTGGACTTAGTGGCGCACACCTGTACGCCCAGCTCCTTGGGAGACTGAGGCAGGAGAATCACTTGAACCTGGGAGGCAGAGGTTGCAGTGAGCCGAGATCGCGCCACTACACACCATCCTGGGCGACAGAGTGAGACTGTCTCAAAAAAAAAAAAAAAAATGCCACGGACTCAAAGATACACACATCAAAACTATGTACGCGTACACAGACTCAGATACAGAGGTACAGACACAAAAAGGTACCGATGTAAGAGCACAAAGGCAGGCCCAGCTACACTCCCGTCAACAAACCACGGCACCTAAATTCAGACTTGGTGGAGCGCAAAACCTCGCAACCTCCGAGGCACTCTCGCCGGGGGCGGGGCCAGAAGGAGGTGGGGCCTCGCAGGTTGAGGTGGGGTTAAGGGTCATAAGGCGGAGGCACGCCAAGATGGCGGCCTCCACGTGCGACGTGTTCTCCTTCTGCGTGGGCGTGGCGGGCCGCGCCCGGGTCTCCGTGGAAGTCCGTTTCGTGAGTAGCGCCAAGGTGAGGTCGGGGCGGGTCCTGCCGGGAGCCTCAGCCCAGTCCGGCCACGGAGACAGCCCTGCAGGACTCCATGCCCGGAGCCTAGAGGCTTCCGTGCCGCTCGGACGCTACGGCCCAGCCCCTGCTCGCGGCCGGGGGGCTCCCAGTCTGTCCCCGCGCGCAGGCTCGTGGCGCGGTCACGCGATAGACCCGGGCCTCCGGAGTCTCCGTGCACATTTCCTCCCAGCGGAATTCGGCCAGCCAGCCGGAGGCCCTGCTGTGACTGCTCGGGGCGGGGCTAGGGGGCTTTGCTGCTGGGTCCCTGGAACGGTGGGCGGGGACGTGCTGGGCAGAGAGAACTGAGGTGTAAGAGAGTGGGTCCTCACGGACTTAATGTATGAAATTTGGGTGGGGGGATGAGGAGACAGGCCAAGACCCTTCACGAAGGTCCTTGGAGTGCTGAGAAATTTGGACCAGAGTCCAAAGGCCGTGGGGGCGTTGGGAGAGTTTTTAGTAGGAAGGTGACAAGATTTTGTCGTTTTTATTGTGTTCCAAAAGTTCACTGTGGAAAAAAATAGAAAATGCGTGTAAGGAAAGAAAACATAAACATCACTCATACTTCTATACTTGTGCAAAGATGTGTACGTTAAAATTACATTTTTAGAAATTGCTTTTTGATGCAGCAGTGAGTCTTTCAATATCAAGCCTATTTCTACATATTAATTTTTAAGAGGTGAGTAGTAGCTTCTTCCGTTAGAGGGCCACAACCCTCTCAACCAACCCCTTATTAATGGACCCTTTATTGTTGTATTTTTGAAACCTGGAGTCAAAAGTCTTAGAGCTCATTTTCTATGCAAACATCCTTTTGTTTTGTCCAGCACTATTTTTTTCCTAGTTATCTTTGCCTATTGATATGTGCAAAATGATATTTGTTTTCATTTATGTTTCTTTGGTTACTAGTGAGGTTGAATAATTTATCCTATGTCGTGGCTGTGTGTATTGTTGTTTCTTGCCCAAGATGTAAGATCTCTAGTTGTCTGTCATCTGCTCTCAGCATTATCGTATTGATCTAGTTTCCCGGCCCAACCTTCCCTTGCCCCCTTTCTGCTCCAAAGGTGTCTGGAGCACTCTGCTCCTTCCCTGGTAAATCAGCTTCCCTACATCCTTGGTCTCCTTACCTGTTCATATCTCCATCTCCATAGTCTCTAGTGTTCCTGGATGGCCACAGTTTGAAGATGTCTCAGTTCCATCATTCTTGGTTTGCAGTAATTTTCCTCACCTTTTTCTTCGTTAGCCCCCAGTCTCTCAGCCCCTTCCTCTCTTCATTTCTTCCCTCTCACTTCATCACTTCAGCCACTCTCCTTGCACAGTTTTCCTGGCCCAGGCATCTATCAAGGCCCCAGCCGATCGCCCTTTCCTTGCCTATATCTGATCTGCAGCTGGAGAAAATAATATACCTTCCTGGACTTGGTAACAGCGTGGATTTTCCTGGGCTTTTTGCTTCTCTATTCAAATAAGATTGGTTTGTGATTTTTTTTCTCTGTGTTATTTTCCTCAAGTTACCACATGAGGGTTATATGTGTGTGTGTGTGTGTGTGTGTGTTTTTGGTAAAATAAAGCTTTCCGTGTTTTCTGTCATTACATTGTTTAAATAGCGGTTTGAGAGAATTGGGTCATGAAACTTTATAGACCAGGGCCTCAAGTGGGAGTAGTTTTTGACACTTTTTATTGCTTCTGTGGATAGGAATGACTTTTCAAAAATTTATCAACTATTATGCCAGAGACATGACCAATCAGAACAGAAACCTCACCAGGTCCAGTGGAAGCCAGCTGGACTACCATACTGGTGCACTAGCCAGATAGCAGCATGGCGTATTGTGGGCTTTCTTCTTTTAATCAAGATTTTGAAATCTACTACATAGTCTGCCCGGGCATGGTGGCTCATTCCTGTAATTCCAGCACTTTCGGAGGCTGAGGTGGGCTGATCACTTGAGGTCAGGAGTTCAAGACCAGCCTGGCCAACATAGTGAAACCCTGTCTCTACTAAAAATACAAAAATTAGGCCGGGTATGGTGACTCACACCTGTAATCCCAGCACTTTGGAAGGCTGAGGCGGGCGGATCACTTGAACTTGATGTCAGGAGTTCAAGACCAGCCTGACCAACATAGTGAAACCCCATCTCTACTGAAAATACAAAAAAAATTAGCCGGGTGTAGTGGCGCACGCCTGTAATCCCAGCTACCTGAGGCCAAGGCACGAGAATTGCTTGAACCCGGGAGGCAGAGGCTGGAGTGAGCTGAGGTCGTGCTACTGCACTTCAGCCTGGGCAACAGAGGGAGACTCCGTCTCAAAAAAAAAAAAAAAAAAAAAAAAAATCTACTACATAGTCTTAGAGTTTTGCACAATTTTTTTTTAAATAGAGATGGGGTCTTGCTATGTTGCCCAGAATAGTCTCAAACTCTTGGGCTCAAGCAATCCTTCATCCTCGCTTCCCAAAGTGCTAGATTTACAGGCATGAGCCACCACATCCAGCCTGCATGATTTTTTTTTAAACTTTTTTTTCAAATTGGAAGGATGTATGGTTTGTCCCTTTTCATTCAGGTTCAGTGCTCTCCAACCTTCTTTTTTTTTTTTTTTTGAGATGGAGTCTCACTCTGTCACCCAGGCTGTAGTGCAGTAACGCAATCTTGGCTCACTACAACCTCCGCCTCCTGGGTTCAGGTGTTTCTCCTGCCTCAGCCTCCTGAATAGCTGGGACTACAGGCGAACACCACCATGTCCAGCTAATTTTTGTATTTTTAGTAGAGACAGGGTTTCACCATATTGTTCAGGCTGGTCTTGAACTCCTGACCTCGTGATCTGTCTGCCTCAGCCTCCCAAAGTGCTGGGATTACAAGCGTGAGCCCCTGCGCCCGGCCCAACCTTAATATGAGTTAGACTCTGTTTTCCTTGAAATATGCTCATCAGTTTTGGGAATGAGTGACTTTATATAGGAACAATTCCGATTCTTTTCTCTTTGTTTTGATTACTAGATATTTTCTGCATTTAGTTCTTCACAAAGAGAGGGAGATCTATATTTGTCCAATATTGAAATTTGAGATTGTCAGAAATAATGTGAGTCCCTGTTCATATTGTCTTGTCCCATAGAGGAAGGCCAAGTTTTCAATTTGCTAGATTGGGATGGGATACAAGGCATAGGGGGGAAGGGCTTCCAGGAAGCCAGGCAAGGGTGTGCCCAGGGCTTTGCCTCCTGGTTTTGTTTCACCTGTCCCATTCTACTGTGAGATAGAGCTTCCAGAGTTGTTCACAGGGTTGAGATTTTTCGCTCTGAGTTTGAGAGTAACCCTATCTGGCCTTCTGAGGAGTCAGGGAGCTACCTGGGAGGCAACACTGACATGTCATTTTGCTTCGGTGTCAAGCATTTTTTTCCTCTCCTTTTGTTGTGGCAGCTCAGTGTTGGCAGGGCTCTACACATCATCTTTGAGTAGCGGGAGTATATGCCCAATAAGGCCAGTAACTGCCTGGGTTCTGAAGCCATCTGCTGAGTCCTTTTGCACATTTGAGAGATGGCAGTTCAGAAGTTGTTTTCTCATCTTTCATCCTTTACATGATGTATATAGTGTTTTAGACCAGTGCTTCTCAAACTAACATGCATGTGAATCACCTGGGCATCTTGTTACGCTGCAGATTCTTTTTTTTTTTTTTTTTTTTTTGAGATGGAGTCTTGCTCTGTCGCCCAGGCTGGAGTGCAGTGGCCGGATCTCAGCTCACTGCAAGCTCCGCCTCCCGGGTTCACGCCATTCTCCTGCCTCAGCCTCCCGAGTAGCTGGGACTACAGGCGCCTGCCACCACGCCCGGCTAGTTTTTTTGTATTTTTTAGTAGAGACGGGGTTTCACCGTGTTAGCCAGGATGGTCTCGATCTCCTGACCTCGTGATCCACCCACCTCGGCCTCCCAAAGTGCTGGGATTACGGGCTTGAGCCACCGCGCCCGGCCTACGCTGCAGATTCTAATTCAGCAGGTCTGGGGTGGGGCCTAAGATTCTGCATTTCTAACAGAGTCCTAGGTGATGCCCATGTTGCCAGTCCCTGTACCTCTCATTGAGTAGGAAGAAGCTAGAGCTCATAAGGTACATTCATCTGTGCTATATTGTTGCACCCTGGAAACTACCTTGTAGGTATTATTATAATGCTCACTTTTCAAATGGGAAACAGATATAAAGTGAAGCAGTTGGCTCAAAGGTTCACAGCAAGTTCATGTTAGGACTGGTACTAGTATTAGCTCCTTTCTTTCAGTGCAACCCCCAAGGACTTGTTGGATGCCAGGCACTGTGCTAGGTGCTGTGGGTATTCAGCTGACCAAGGAAGAGGGCACATTCTCCCCCAAACAAGGCTTCCCTGTCCCATGGTGTAGGATTTCTCTGCAGCCCTGTGTAGCAACACCACTGCCAGGATCCTGGAGTGGCTTGTGGCTGACTCAGAGATGAGTGCCCTGCTGTTACCAGCTCCTGGTACTGGAGGCCCCAGCCTGCTATAAGCCTTGGCCCTGCTCTGGCCATACTCAGAAAATTTCTCTGAGTAATCTGAGATGACTGCCATGGTGGCTTCCTCCCTGTTCCAGGCCTTCTGCTCTGAATGGGCTGAAAGGAGTACAACTGAAAATAGGTCAGTGCTGCATTTCCAGAGGAGAAAGTTATGGAGGGTACTGACCAGTCTCCATGAACTCATAGAGGCAGAGGCCTCTCCTAAGAGTGAGGCATGTAGGAGTGAGGCTGGACAGCCTCCTGGAAGCTCTTGGAGCTATGTCTTCTATTCCTTCTTACAGCCATCCTATCCCTCTGCCCTCTTAGGGAAAGGGTCTGTTTGCCACACAGCTGATCCGGAAGGGGGAGACCATCTTCGTAGAACGGCCCCTGGTGGCTGCACAGTTTCTCTGGAATGCACTTTATCGCTACCGAGGTGAGTACAGCTCTCCTACTCCTCATGGCTGCTGGGCCCAGTCGCCTTTGTGCGTGGAAATGAGCTGCATACATCCCTACTGGCTGATGTCTCTGGAACTCTGGGTGTTGGGAGGAAATGCTATCTTCCATTGAAGGACTATGCCTGAGAACCACACCTCTGTCCAGTCTCAGGTGTTTGAGGCTAATTCCTGTGGTGGGAGGCTCTTCAGATGTGCTCCCTGAGGGAGCACAGTGGGACTCAGGCGAGTTTGACTCCATGGTCATGCTGAAGGCCCAGTGCCAAAGTAGAGTCCTCCACCAAGAGGAGGCTACATGGCCCTTGTTCAAAGAAGGCTGAGTTAGGGGTGAGCACAAGTAGGATGCCCTTGGCTTTGCTGACCACGTGCTTTTTTCACACTTTTCTTCTTTTGGAGTTGAGGGGAGGGGGACGGAGTTTCGCTCTTGTTGCCCAGGCTAGAGTGCAATTGTGCGATCTCGGCTCTCTGCAATCTCTGCCTCCCAGGTTCAAGCAATTCTCCTGCCTCAGCCTCCTGAGTAGCTGGGATTACAGGCACGCACAACTGTGTCCACCTAATTTTTGTATTTTTAGTGGAAACGGGGTTTCACCATGTTGGCCAGGTTGGTCTTGAACTCCTAACCTCAGGTGCTCCACTTGCCTTGGCCTCCCAAAGTGCTGGAATTACAGGCATGAGCCACTGTGCCTGGCCCACACATTTCTTAAGCTGGAGACACACAATGAAAGGAGGGTTGGTTGGTCCCAGAGTATGGGAAAAGCCCAGTGTTGGGGTGGTAGGGGAGCCCCACAGAGTGAGTCTGATTAAGAAGCAAGGAGAGTTAGACAATAAGGGCCAGGAAGTCCTTGAGAGGGAGGAGGGGATCATCTACCTTTGGCTGCATGTGAAATTCATTCATTCATTCATGCATGCATGTAATTATTCATTTACTCACTTCCCAAACTTTTATGAAACACCAGAATGGTGCCTGACACATAGCAGGTGCTCCATAGGGCTGTGAAAGGGATAGATATGGCCTCTGCTCTCAAGACACTGTTGTGTCTGGCTCTCACCCTCAGCCTGTGACCACTGCCTTCGGGCACTGGAGAAGGCAGAGGAGAATGCCCAGAGGTTGACCGGGAAACCAGGCCAGGTTCTGCCTCACCCAGAGCTGTGCACTGTGCGCAAGGACCTCCACCAGAACTGTCCTCATTGCCAAGTGAGTATTCTTGGGGAGTATACCTGGAAGGGGGTGGGTGAGGGAGGCCTTAGCTGGAGTCCTCAGTGGGGAGACAGGAGCAATGACAGACCTGGTCATGGCCCTTGAAACCTATAATGTAGAATAAGATGTTGAAAAGGCTTGGTTATTGTTCCAGTTTGATCCTCCCTGGCACAGTTACATTGTCTGGAAAATGGGCTTGGTGGGAGCTTGCTTTCTTCCTGGGGACCTGGCAAGGGCTCTCCCCTCTACCTGAAAAGTTCTCTTCCCTTTCTGTGGTTTTGTAAGCCTAGGTGTGCCCTTCACGTGTCCCCAGAGCACCCTATGTTTTCTCTTCTCATAATACATCTGAGCTACAGCTCAGGGGCTATTTATGGAAGGGATGCAGTTAGAGGAGGTGATACTAGGGCCAGATCCTAGGGTACTGACTTCTATCCCACCTAACAGGTGATGTACTGCAGTGCAGAATGTCGGCTGGCAGCCACTGAGCAATACCACCAGGTCCTGTGCCCAGGCCCTTCCCAGGATGACCCCTTGCATCCTCTCAATAAGCTTCAGGAGGCATGGAGGTGAGTCACTTTTCCTCTCTTCTTTCCTTTATCCTTTCCTCTCAGGTTGCCTGCCTGGGCTCATCAGGTGTTGCCATCTTTCTTAAGTTACAATTCCCTGGATTTTTCCTCCTTTCTTAGGGTTAAACAGAAGTCACATCACCCTATCTCCTGCTTTTAATCTGGGCTGTCAGTCCTTCTGTCCGTAGCATTTAACACTCTCCCAGAAAGAGCCCCATTAAGCCAATAGGGATGCAAAGTCTTGCCTAAGTCCTTGCCTATGAACTTTCTCTCATGGTAATTGACGGAATTGGTAGGAAGTTTTCTCTGTACCAGTCAGACTCGGCTTCCCTGAGCTCAGCTACTAGGGAGAGAATTTCTAGGCCAATCTTTTTTCTCTTTCCCCAGGAGCATTCACTACCCACCTGAGACTGCAAGCATCATGTTGATGGCCAGGATGGTGGCCACAGTGAAACAGGTGAGCCCACCCAACCCTCTCAGGGAAGCTGACTTTGGCCCCATTCAACCCTTGGTCTCGGTCTTTTCCTCACCTCAAAGCCCTAGCTTGGATGCAGAGTTCTTCCTGGCCTTCCCAAAGGAGAGCTCTTTGCTATGTAAAACCTTAGGAATGTGCTAAACATGTCAGGCATAGGGAGTGGAGGGCTCATTTTGCCTGTAGTCTTTTTTTTAATTTTAACTTAAACACCAGTGTGATAGTATGCCTGTAGTTTCTGATACAGAAGATGCCTTGTGCAGTAGCAATTCATGCATTTGATTTATAAGCATCACTTTTTCAGGATTGCGTCTTACATAAAGCGAGAGAAGCCACTCTAACCGCCCTTCTATTAATGTTGTTCCTCAGCCTCTTTCTCCTGTTTTCCAAGTGTTGTTGAATTGGCTATCTGGGCTCCAGCTGGGAAGATGGTTGGGCACCATTGGGAGGAAGCCTCAGGCAGAGGAAGGGCTCCTATAAGCTCCTGTGGTGGTGGTATTTCGTAAGTGGGCGGGAGTGCCAGTAAGAAGGTGGGTGTCTGTGACCCTTAAGTATATTTGTTCACTGCAGGCGAAGGACAAGGACCGTTGGATCAGGCTCTTCTCCCAGTTCTGTAATAAAACAGCCAACGAAGAGGAGGAAATTGTCCATAAACTTCTGGGAGACAAATTCAAGGTTCTTCTTCTCCCATGGCCTGTCTCATTCCCTCCCCAAATACCCTAGGATGTCTCTGGCCATCTGTGGGAAGCACCACATTTGATCACTTCTCAGCTACAGGAAGGAGTTAGAACTTGGGTCCAGAAATAGATTCAGAGGACTTACGTTCCTGCCACTGTTTACTTCATGACCTCATGTGGACCTACAGTTGGGAAGTGGGGTGACAACAGAGGAAGGGCGTGTTGGATTCCCTGCCCTGAAAGTGCTCCCTAACTGGTGTTAGAAGGCAGGACTTGTCATAGGATAGCAGTGGGCAAATCAGGTAGAATGGAGACTAGAGGGTTGTGGGGCCACAGAATCAGAGCAGCGTGAAACTGCCCATGTCTTGAGTGACCATTCCCAATCAAAGAGTATGGGTCCTCACTGAGTACAGCAGACTTCCCTGCAGGAGCTGCCTGAGGGTGGAGGCAGGTGTGTAAAAGGTTTGCATCTGGGGTGGGCCCTGTTGCACTGAACTTACAGGAAGGGAGTGGGAGAGCCCAGCTGGTCTGGAGGCCAGGTCAAGGGAGATTTGACGGTGGTGGTGTGGATAGACATTTCGGGCTGTCTCAGCCTTGCTGGTACAAGTGCTGGAAAATGGAGAGAAATTTGGGTTTGCCACCCCAGGTTGGAACAGGCCGGCAGACTGCCAAAGCTCTTTGGAGGTGGACTTTGTGGCCTTCCTTTGCCCCTACGGAAAGCTCAGTCTACAGTGCTGGCCCTTTTTCCTTCCCTCCCTAGTCACCTGGGCCCTGCCTGGGTGCTAATGGGAAATCCCTAGGGAGACAAATCTCTCTCTGCTTCCCCTAAACCAGGGCCAACTGGAACTTCTGCGGAGACTCTTCACAGAGGCCCTCTATGAGGAAGCAGTCAGTCAGGTGAGTGAGGAGAGGGTGGGACCAGTGGCCTCCTTGTTACTCCAGCTTTCCAGGAGCAACAAGGTCAGCATCTCCTACTGGGACAGCTGAGCCAAAGCCGACTTGGTCTTCTGGAGTTGGGATGAGCCTGACTCACAGAAGGCTTCCCAAACAGAGTCCAATTGGAAGAAAAGCAAGTGGCTGTTAACATGAGCGCTTATCTCTTTATCTCTTTTTTGCCCCCACAGTGGTTCACTCCAGATGGATTCCGGTCTCTCTTTGCTCTTGTTGGGACCAATGGCCAAGGAATCGGGACCAGGTTAGAATGTTCCAGAGCTATTGAACTTACTCTCGGGGTGGGAAACTGAGGAAGGTAGCCACAGTTCCTTTCAAGACTGGGATGGGGTACGGTAGGACTCTGGGCAGATCACTGAACTGGACACAGTGGCAGGAGTCAGAATCAGGCATTGGAATCTGTTTTGGGGAGCCTTTGTTGGGGAAGATGGGCCCCCACCCTGGAGAATGAAATGGGGTAGGGGGAGAGACCCTTCTTCTTGGGCTTAACTTACCTGGAGGTGGAGAGCCCTGTGACCTGGGCTTCCACCTCCCCAACCATGGGCTGCCTGGGACCCCCAGCTCCCTAAGCCAGTGGGTCCATGCCTGTGATGCTCTGGAGTTGAAGCCTCAGGACCGTGAGCAACTTGACATCTTCATTGACCAGCTGTACAAGGACATCGAGGCAGGTTGGTGAGATAGGGCCTTGGCCTTACCCAACCATGGTGACCCCCCAGTCAGATGGTGGACACAAAATCTTTCCCCAGGATGCTCTGTATTAATGGTGGGAGAAGGTAATCCCTTTGTGCCTGTGGGGAGCTTCAGATCTATCCACAGGGCACACAGGTGAGAAACAGCCCCAAGATTTATCCAGAGACTTGATGCTGGGAGGAGAGGGGGTGCTGGATAAATAGGGTGTCTTATAGACAGAAAAGCAAGGCTTCTGTCTCAGAGAGGCAAGTTTAGGTAATATGGTAGGGACTGATGCCTTAGTGTGGTGGGGTGGCAGGACAGTGGCGACAGTGCCTGTCCTTGTAAGCCTCATTTCCTTTTCCTGCCTATAAAAATGGGTAGAATAATGTCTGTATATTACTGTCTTACAGCAACTGGAGAGTTTCTTAACTGTGAAGGATCTGGCCTCTTTGTGCTTCAGAGCTGCTGTGAGTCATGGCGTTGAGGAGGGATGGTCCTAGGCGCTTCTGCCTTTGTCAGGTGGCCTCACAGCCACAGTTTATCTTTCTCAGTTGGCCCTTTCTAGGCTGGTAGAGTTGAGTCTGGGAGCTCCATTAGGTCTGAGCTCCCACAGGAATTCCCCTGGGCCTTTTTGTTCTATCATTTTTTTCATTTGTTCACCCAACTGTTTGTGCTATAATACCTGCTTATTATATATAAAACCTTACAATAGGCCAGGCCCTGTACTAAAGCAGGCATAGAGCTCTGATTCTTGCAAAGGGATGCATGGGCTTTGCACCATCACTGCCCTGTGAGATTTGGGAGTACTGGGAGCCCAGGCTAGAGGGCGAGTCTCATCAGCACCTGATGAGGAGGGGCAGATTCAGCTCAGACAGCTGCCTTTTCCAGACTTCAGCCTCCCACCCCCTGGTTTCCTGACTGCAAACTCCTCCTCCCAGGCTCCTGGGCCACTCTACTCTCCCAAACTGGATTCTCAGAGGGCCTGTGTCAGCTGTTACTAGATGTCCAATAGCAGGCAGAACTGAGTTAAGTGGTCTTGGGTGGGCATTCCTTCAGAGCCCTGTCCCTCCCTTTGTGAGACAGTGGGAACACAACTGAGAATGCAGTTGGCCAGTCACAGCGGGTTGGAGTGGGAGTGCAGTGGAGTTCATTTGTGTTGTGCTGTATGGTGTTCAGGAAAGAACACTGGAAGCAGAGTCTGGAAACTTGGGTTCCAAAACGTGCTCAGCCTTGGCAGGGATGAAAGAGCAAGAAAGGACCCAGTGCTCTGCAGAATTGAGGCTAGTATTTTTTTAGGCAATAATTCTCATTACCTGCCTCTTGTGATCCAGGCAACCACAGTTGTGTGCCCAATGCAGAGACCTCCTTTCCAGAAAACAACTTCCTTTTGCATGTCACTGCTCTGGAGGATATTAAGCCAGGAGAGGTGAGAGGGGCCAGGAACCATGGGGATGGGTGGGTAGTAGGCCTTGGAAGTTCGCTGCAGGGATCAGGAGCAGCCGTGGCTAGAGCACTTGAAGTTCAGGCTGTTGGGTGGAATCCCCACATACCTTAGGGTCTGAGTCAGCTCATGGTTCTGGTCTAACCCTACCTCACTTTTTCAAAATATGACTCCAGAAAGCCTCAGGACAGTTTGAGGGACACATATGTGCTCAGATTCTTGTCCCCAGCTATCTTTTGGTCAAATGCAGATATGTAGTTTCTAAGAAAGCAGGAGATAGCTCTTTGTGGGTTTACGGTCTTGTCTGTTATTGCAGGCACAGTGCCTGGTTGAATCTTCTTCAGGGCAAGTAGCATCATACCAAGACCTGTGATCCCAGCTGCAGACCTTGGCCAGTGACTGGCTTTCACCACGGCCTGAGGCTAACCAGTCTCCTCTGTCTCAGGCACAGGCTGTTGGAGGCTTCTAGTGGCCTGCCTACTGAAGGCACTGGGAACTGGATGAGGGCAGCCCGCCCCTTCACTGAAGGGCAACGCAAGCCTGGCTCCTAGAGATGGGGCAGTGGTTGGAGATAGGGTAGGTGTTGGGGAGGCCCTTATGCCATTTAAGAGAGCACAGACCATCAGACTGCACCTCTTTACCCTACAGGAAATTTGTATCAGCTACTTGGACTGCTGTCAGCGGGAGCGCAGCCGCCACAGCCGCCACAAGATCCTCAGGTCCCAGCTGGGGACATGGTTGGGCGGCTGGGCTCTGGGGTCCTCTGTCCCGTAGCTCCCTGACTTTTCCCCCTCACCATCCCTCACCGCTGCAGGGAGAACTATCTGTTTGTCTGTTCCTGTCCCAAATGCCTAGCAGAGGCTGATGAACCCAATGTGACCTCAGAAGAGGAAGAGGAGGAAGAGGAGGAGGAGGAAGGAGAGCCAGAAGATGCAGAGCTGGGGGATGAGATGACTGATGTGTGATGTTGCCCTGCCCAGAAAGGGCCCTGCCCTAGACCCTGCCAGAAAAGAGGGTTCTTCCCCCAGAGAAATGGCTCAGAGGGAACTTCCAACTCCCATTGCCTGCTTTCCCCATTCGAGCCCTCTCTGCCAGAGGGTAGGACAGAGCCTGGATCCCTGGCCCCAACCCCCACCAGACCTCATGCCCTGGACACTGCTGCTGAGTTGGCTCAGACTCTGCACTGGCACTGAGCTTTTCACAACTGGCCTCCCCTTGAGGTTCTTCCACTCTAGGGTTTAAGGAGCTGGAATCAGGGCCAGGGCCTAACAGTGTTTCTTCTCTTCGGCCCCACGGCCTATACTCACCCATTCACCGGAGGCTTCTCCCCTTTCAACTTGCTGTTGATTTCTTTTGAGGGGGTAAATCTGAGACCGAGTTCATTGAAGCAGAGAGGGGAGGTAGTGAGGCGCCCTCACCTCCCCCCACCACAGCTGTGGCTGGTAAGGCAACTGCTTGACCACTGCCACAGCAAGGAGAGGCGGGCAGGAGGATCTGGGCCTCCTGAGCTCCTTCCCTGAGGCTGTCTCCTGGGAATGCTGGACAGGGGGATTACTCACACCTCCATTTGGACATCTGGGGAAGTGGAGATTAACCCCTTCTCCAGACTCCAGAATCTTTGTAACTCGTGCCTTGCCTCTCAGGACCTGGCATAGTGGCTGGCCCTATGGAGTATGGAAAAGGCCTCTGCCTTCCTCAGGAGGGACACGTCGGGGGTCATCACGCTTTCTCACACCTGCTTCCCAATGAGCACTCAGCAGCATGGCTGAGATCTGGGTCTTGACAGGCCTCTGCTCCTTAGATCAGGATGCTCTGGTATTCCTGGGGCCAGTTAAAATGGGTCAGTGAGGGGCTCTTCTGGCCTCAATCTCCATCTTTAGGGTCTCCACAGAGGAACATTGAAGTCTTCCAGAAACCTCGAGGAGCTGGGCTAGATACTTGGAGAGTAGCCCTGTCTTGTCCCCTCCTACCCCCAGATTAGCACCACCCCTCTCACTCTTGGGTTGGATGTTATGGGAATTACAACCCATCATTCCCAATGCCTCCCTTTCCTGGAGGAGCCTGCCACATTCCCCTGCTGAGGGATCCCAGAGAGGACAGGTGCCCACCCCACAGGCCCTTTCCTGGACCATGGAGCCAGGTGGAACCTGTCTGGCCCCTTACCCATTGGGTTCTTACTCCTTCACAACAGTCAGCACTCCCCCTCTGCCCCCCACTGTTCTCAATAAAATGTAAGTGGTGACAGGCCTCTGCAGGAATGCTTTGTGGCTAGTGGCTGGGCAGGCTGCCCTAGGCGTGCGGCAGTCACAGGTGGGTGCAAAGGGGTACTGATTAGACGAGGTAATGGTAGGAGATGGGGGCTCCAGGCTCACCAGCTTGGGCTCACCTCTGCTCTTATTTACACTCTGCTATGCAAATGTTCTAATGCCCAAGAGCAAGGGTCTTGAGGTCCAGTTTGGGTGCCTTTTTAATTTTGAGACAGGGTCTCACCTTGTCACCCAGGCTGGTGTGCAGAAATGCAATTACAGCTCACTACAGCCTTCAACTGGACCCAAGTGATCCTCCCACCTGCGCCTCCTGAGTGGCTGGGACTATAGGGTCACGCCACCACACCCAGCTAATTTTTAATTTTTCTGTACACATGGGGTCTTGCTATGTTGTTGCCAAGGCTGGTCTTGAATTCTTGGGCTCAAGTGATCCTCCCACCTTGGCCTCCTGAAGTGCTGGGATTACAGGCATGGGCCATCATGCTTGGCCCTGAGGTCCAGTTTGGATCCCCGTGCTCTAATATGAGTCTTCTCCTGAGGGGCTGAACTCTGGCTTCCCAGAGCTTCCTTGGCTCTCAACAGGAAGCTGTGCTGGGATCTAAGACTAGCAGTCTGAGCACTGGTCCCAAATGACCTGGGCCAGTTACTGTCCTCTGTGGGCGTTTCCTTTCCTCAGAACGACAGTGTAGGATGAGATGAGTGAGTTTGAAGGTCCTGCCCACCCCTGTGTGCTCTTATTCTAGGACACAGTTGCAACCCTGATGAGAAGCTTTATTGCTAAAAAGTCAGTGAGGGTTTATTGAGTTGCCAAACACTAGCTCTTTAAACCACTCCAACAACTGTGAAGGTCACTGTGCAGAGACCCTGGGTAGGGGAGGCTGGAGCCAGGTGAGTGTGACAGGTCACAGATGGCTCTCAGGCTGCCTACCTTCAGCTCCTTTTGTTTCAGGTTTTAGCCAGAAGCCCTGGGGCCTGTCTTTTGCCCCTTCTTGCAGCATGAGACACCCTTGGGGACCCTGGGGAAGGTAAGGCCAGTGGTGTGGCTTCCCTTTCAGCCTACCAATGCCCAAACTCTTTTCCTCTACCTGGCTCCACTTGTCCCCAGATGCTCTCCCCAAATTCCAAATAGCAAAATTCCTGGGTTTCCCCTTCCCAGCTCAGTCACTTATGGCTGGAATGTGGGACAAACTCTTCTACCAGAAGGTCCAGGGTGGTTGCAGCAGCTCAAAGGTGGGGATGCTGGTGACATTGACTGGGATGGAAATGATGGCCCATGGCAGCCCATGCTGTTCCAGAGAGCGGCGGATCATGTAGCTGGGAGGGCATGAAGAGAAGTGGTGATGGTCACTTTCTTGGTACCCCATCATGCCCCACTGTCCCCATCAATCTGGGAGTTTCAAAGCCCAAGAACTTTTTTTGCCCTCTAATTGAAGTACCCCAAGTTGAGGCCTGCAAGAAGGGACTGGTGATTACCCCTGACCTCCCCAAGTCATGGCGCCCAGCCTCGTGCTGATAAAGCCAGAGGCAAGGAGCCCTCACCCATCTCGGCCAAGCAGGAAGAGGGCGGGGATGTCAGCTGTGCGCTGGGTACTGTCCTGAATCATCTCCACGTAGAAGCTGTCATTGTCAACCGCGTTGTCAGAGATGATCACTGCCCGCCCGCCGTGCTCCTGGACCACCCGAGTCTTGGAGAGGAAGGAGCAGCCCCTGGAAGAGGTGGTGATGAGACCAAAGGAAAGAGAGGTCCTAGCTCCCCCTTCACCAGACCATCACCCTGGGAGTATAGAAGGCAGACTCTGAAGAATTTGTTATAAAGGCTCATAAGTAAATAGCTAAAAGCATGGATAATTTTAAAACTTTTTTTTTGAGACAAGGTTTTGCTCTGTTGCCCAGGTTGGAGTGCAGTGACATGATCTCGACTCACTGCAGCCTTAACGTGGCCTCAAGCAATCCTCTCACCTCAGCCTCCTGAGTAGCTGGGACCACAGGTGTGCAACACCGTGCCCAGCTAAGTTTTGTGTTTTTGGTACAGACAGGATTTCTCCATGTTGGCCCAGGCTAGACATTTCTCAAAGACCCTTAAAAAGATGAAATTTTCAAAAACAGCTCTTTCAAAGCACTACCACCAATAATCTCAGAATCTGTCCTATGCCTGCTCAACCCTCATGTCCTGCCTGCCCACTCCTTACCCCCTCTCCACCAGAGCAATCTGGTCCTGGATGAAGAAACCGTTGCTGAGTTCTCCGCAGGCCTCTGGAGGTTCAGCGGGGACAAGGTGAATCTGCTCATACCTTGTGTGCTGAAAAACATTTAACATTTGGAGAGGTGAGAGTGTAATGAGACACACCAGCTTTAGGACTGGGCTGACAATCCCATCTTATCGGCACCTTGTAAAGTGTGAAGGAAACGGAGTGGTTTCTGTATCGCCAGACACTTAAACATTTTTACTTAATTATCGCAAAGGCCTATCTGGTTGTCCTACACCACCCTACCCTTCCATGAGATAGGCAGGGGAGTTGGTTGTAGATCCAGAGAGAGGAAGTGACTTGCCTTAAGTCACATAGTTCAGAGGTAGAGCTGGCAGAGGAAGCTGGTGCTCTTGGCTTTTCACTTCATGTCCCCTAAAAAGACAACTTGTCCCTCCGTGGTGCCTAGGTCTATATTATACTCGGGAGTAGCTGGAAGAGCTTCCTTTCTGTGCTGCAGCTCATGGAAGGCAGAGCTGATTCCGCTCCCTTCCCTGTCCCACACTCAGGTGGGATGAGAGGGTCACTGCAGCCAGTGAGGGGAAGAGGGAGATTGAGGATCAGAGATAGGTGTCTCCCTTAACTTACAAAGATACCACCAAAGTCCTTGGCAGGTGTGGCTGTGAAGATGTATCGAATGTCCCCAGGACTCAGCACTTGAAAGTACAAATAATCATGGATACGGAAGCCTGAAGGATAAAGAGTACAGGTAAGAAGCCTCCCAGGAACAAACTGGTTTAGGTTCAGATCCCAGACCCTGTGTCTTCAGCTGGGCTGGCTATAGTCTGGACGCAACTATAGTCTGGACGCAGGGTCCTGGCTTCAGCCAACGGGGTCCCCTAGTGGCGGGGTTGGGGGCTAGATGGTCTCTGTCCTGGGGAGGATAGAGTTGATGCAGAGTTAGTAACCCCAGAGGTTTATATCAGCTGCTGCTGCTTACACAGTAAGCCAGGAAAACTGAGAGCTCCAGGGTTAATATTTTTGCTCTGAAGACCTGGGAGTTTCAGGGTAGAGATGTAGTGACCTGCGTACAAAGCAATTCTCACTAACATTTAAAAGTTGACTTTCTGGTCCCGCTGCCACCCCCTTAGTCCAGTTACTATCATCTCTTGTCCTGACAGCTCAGCTTCTTACCTGGCCTCCCTGCCTCCATTCTTGCTCCCCAAACAACAACCAGAAATCGAAAACATCTTAGCAATTATGAGCACATCACCATGCCTAGGGGTTCAATACCTTTCAATAACTGCCCTTTGCATTTAAAATTTAAACTCTTTTTAAACTGTGGCCTACAAGACCCTGTTTGCTGTGGCCCCTGGCCACTCTTCCAGCCTCATCTTCTCCATCCTGTGTTCAAGCTACACAGACCTTTCAGTTTCTTCACTTCTCTGGGTCTTTCTGCAAGCTGTTCCCTGAGCCTGGAAGGCCCCCTACTCCCACCCCACCCTACTTCCACCCCTTTACCCGACTCTTTCCTAGTCATCCTTCAGGTCATACCTTAAATGTCACTTCCTCAGAGAAAGGTTCTGCCTCATGATTGCCCTCCCATACCCATTCAAATGTACTCTTCAATAAATGGGGACTTTCAACATAATTTGTAATTATATACCTTTCATAATTTTTCTTTTTCTTTTTTTGAGACAGGGTCTCACTTTATCACCCAGGCTGGAGTGCAGTGGCACGATCTCGCCTTACAGCAACCTCCACCTCCCAGGCTCAAGCGATTCTCATGCCTCAGCCTCCCAAATAGCTGGTACTACAGGCATGCGCCACCATGCCTGGCTAATTTTTTTTTTTTTTTTTTTTTTTGTATTTTTTAGTAGAGACAGGGTTTTGCCATGTTGCCCAGGCTGATTTTTTTTTTTTTTTTTCATTTTTTAAATAGGAATAGAGTCTCACCTTGTTGTCCGGGCTTGTGATCCTCCCACCTTGGCTTACCAAAGTCCTGGGATTACAGGTGTGAGCCACTGCACCTGCCCTGGATTCATAATTTTTAAATATCTGTCTCTTCCACTTCGTAACTTCATAAGTAAATATAGGGGTAGCCCTATAAATTTTGCTGAATGAATGAACAACAACTATATCCAGCTCCATAGCACCAAGGAGGAGAATTTCCAGACAACTAGATTTTTCTGGGGCATGGGATCTTCTCCCCAGCACCAAAGTTTAATGTTGTACCTGGACTTGAGTCCCTGGTTTCCTCAACCCAGAGAGACTGCGGAATGTTGAAGGATGAAAACTGCTGTCATGGCCGGGGGTGGAGACTCAGGCCTGTAATCCCAGCACTTTGGGAAGCCGAGGCGGGCGGATCACGAGGTCAGGAGATGGAGACCATGCTAGCTAACACGGTGAAACCCTGTCTCTACTAAAAATACAAAAAAATTAACCGGGCGTGGTGGTGGGCGCCTGTAGTCCCAGCTACTCGGGAGGCTGAGGCAGGAGAATGGCGTGAACCCGGGAGGCGGAGCTTGCAGTGAGCCCAGATGGCGCCACTGCACTCCAGCCTGGGCGACAAAGCAAGACTCCGTCAAAAAAAAAAAAAAAAGAAAACTGCTGTCACAAGTCCATTGATCTATGAACAAACTACTAAGTCACTACTGTGTACCAAGGCTGGGATTGATTAAGGCTTTAGCTGTCTTTGTTTACTGCCCAAATGAAAGCCATCAGTTAGAGCTCCCATGGCTTGGCACTGGGCTATACAGTCCTGGGAGTGGGGACTCCCCGTCAGATACAAATACACCCCCAGAAAGCCTTCCTGGACTAGCGTCAAACAGTCCCTCCCCAACCCTTGCTTGCCTTTGCGTGTGCTTATTTGTGTAAGTTGTGGGTATACGTATGTGCTGATGTGTGTGCACAGATGTATACATTTATGTGCTTGTGTAGGTGTAAACGGTTTGTGCGTGTGTGTCCACGTGTAGGAATGTGTGCTCCTGCACATGTGAGTGCTCACATACGTATCTCCAGCCTGTAGTATCTTTCCTTAGCCCTCCCTCCCGGTCGCTCCCTAAGTCACCTGGGTCGGCGCTAGTGGGCCGGGAGGGGCGAGTGGGGAGATCTGCTTTGTCGTGGGAAGCTGAGGACTCAGAGCTTCAGCCTCAGGCTGCGCCCACCTTATGTCCCTGGACCACCACCCACTTATTCCGGCCGCCCGCTCCCAGACCTGTCCTGCTCTGAACTCGCGGGGTCCCCAAGGTGACCCGTGGCCCCCAACCCGAGACGCGGCGCAAGCTGGACGGTCAGCCCCGCCCTGCAACGCAGTCCCACCCGTTGCCGCTCACCGTGGGCCGCGACGCACGCGGGAAGCCAGAGCACGAGACAACACCAGCCCGCGGCGCCGCGGACCATCTCCAGGGCCCGGCCCAGCGCCGCGTTTCCTCCCGCCGCCCCGCCGCGCGTCGCTCTCCCGACTTTAGCCTGACAGCTGCCCCGGCCTCCCGCCCACATACCCGCTCTCGCCGCGGGCTGGACGACGAGAACGAGGCTCACGGCTGATAGGCTCCGACGCCTGCTCATGTAGCCACACTTTCCGCCTCTGCGCCTTAGCCTACTTTTTATTGGTAGAGAGAAGTGGAGCCGGGGACTGATTGGCTTAAACTCTTAACAGCTGCAGCCAGCCCTCGCCTCAGCCCCGCCCCAGCATTTCTCAGTTTGGACTCGACTCTCCTGGTCCTCGAGGGCGGTGGGCGGGCCGCGGAGGACAAGCACTGGAGGTGTGCCGGTACCGGACTTGCTTCAGCTGCCGATAGTCATGGCTGTTAGTCCTTGCGGTCTCGGTCTTGTCCGCTTTAAGGCCTCCTCGCTTGACTACGATTAGCCTTCTCCCAGCTGCGCTTCCCTCCTCCCCACGTCTTCACGGGAAGGCACTCGTCTTGCGCCAGGGGGTTCTCCGCCCAGTGCCACCAACGCTTGCGCGCTCACCGTGGATAGGCGCTGGGGACGCGGCCTGGCGCACGCCATCCACGAGGAGCCTCTGGCCAGTGCAAAGCCAGAAAACGGGCTTTGGGGCCAGCTTCCCACGCTCGCCCCGTTGACACTGTGTAACTGTGACACTGGACACCGTAACCTGTCCGCCTCCGCTCTCTCATCAGTAAAATGGCCTTAGTAATAGGACCAACGCAATAGGGTTGTGAGGATTAAATGAGATCGCTCACGTAAAGTGCTTTGGCACCAGCCCATCCCACACTTTGCGTCCCACACTTTTGCCTTTATTTCATTCCTTGGTCTGGCGCCCGGGGATGGAGGAGGGCGGAATTAAGTTAGTAGGTGATGCGGACCGAGCAAAGACCCTCCGTGCTCAAAGAAGCACGACCGAAATGCGGTGATAACTCTCTTTAATAACCACCCCTCACTAGCGAGCGCCCGAAGCCCAGCCTCAGGTCCTTCTAGCCGCACCGACTCGGTGGTAACGAACCATAGAGTAGCGGAAGTGGTCCGTTCTCTTCCTCTCCCGGCCCAATCTTCTGGGTATTTCTACTGCGCGAGGCATTGTGGGTTGCTGGGCGGCCGGGTCTCGGAGAAGAGGGGACAGTGGCGGGCTGCTGAATAAGCTTCCAAAATGATGGTGAGTGGCGTCTCGCGCATCCGTCGCCATCAGCTGCTATGGCCGGCCCCACTCGGCCGGAGCTTGCTCTGTAGGATCCTCTTTTACTTGACGCCTCTGTTCTCTCCCAGGTCCCCAGCTTATGGGCCACCCCGGGCCCCCGCGGCCTGGCTCGGCCCGAGCACGGCGCTGGAGCCGTTGGCGAGGGCTGCGTGGGGCTTTAGGGGAGTCTCTGGGCGGGCCGGTTGGGGACTACAAGTCCCAGGGTGCTTCGGGCCCGCGAACCCACGTCGGGGACCTCTTTTTGAGCCCCGCATGACCGGGACTTGCGTGAAACGAGTGCAGGTCGGCCGTGGTTACGCGGTCGGCGCTAGACTTGGAAGCCGGGGCTGCCCTGAGATTTGCAGTCTGTAAAGACGTGTGCTTCCTACAACTGGCAGAGGCACATTGGGGACCTCATTTGTGCCCGCCCAGGGACTCACTGTGGTCACTCGCTGACCCTCGCCGCAGTGTGCAGAGAAGCAGACGCCTTCCTTAGTACTTTTAATTCATTCACTCACTCGCTCAGTCATTAAATAAATGTGTCTTTAGTGCCTACTGAATGTACCAAGCCCTGGTGGTTGACAGGGGGTGCAGCCTCTTAGCCAGGAGAACGGGAAAGGCAGATGGAGACACTGTATCCCAGGCTCGGACTCCGGTGACATTAGAAAGACTTTTCTAGTTGGCTACCTGACTCTGGGTCTCGTTTTCTTAAAATGTGGGGCGAGGGAGTTGCTGTGAGTCCTGGAGCCACCTAAAGTGCTCCTTGTAGCCCTACTCCCCACACCTCTTTTCTCCCTCTCGGAGCTTCAGATGCTTCCCGTGGGTCCCAAGCCTCGATGGTATCTCCTGGGTTGTTGTTGAGTAGGTCCAGCTTCCGAGGTGGTGTTTGACCCTGACTGAGATACTGCTTTCTGTGCACTTTGCAGTTCATTTACTCATTTTGGCCTGTCCGACTCAATCTTCTGTTCTTTTCCTGCTTCCTGCAGCTTTTCCCTGTCCTGTTAGGGAGGCAGACTCCTTTTAGGTGTTCTACCAGATGCCCTGTGAATCCCGCTTGTACCCAACGTAGAAGGAAATTCGCATTTAACTGTACTTCCTCTTTCCTTTATGTCTCCAGCATTGCTCATTCTTGAAGTCTTCATCTTCTGTGCAGAGGCAGCATAGTATAGCAGTTTACAGTAAGGCCTCTGGAGCTACACTGCATGCCTAGGTTTGTAACTTAGCTCTGGCACTTACTAGCTGTGTGACTTTGAGCATGTTATTTAATTTCTGGTTCTCAGTTTGTCAGTGTGCCTAGCAGATGGTAAGTACTCAGCAATGTTAGCTCTTACTCGGCGAGGTGGTTGTTTGCTTCCTTTCATCTCTGTAATCAGTCCATCCCGCTGCCAAGCCTTCCATAAGAGCTTTGGTTCACAATCACACAGCTGGGGATCAGAACCGCCATTCTCTGCCGTGATAAAACTTCACCAATGGGCTCTGTCTAGGTCACCACGCTTGGGTTTTCCCTGAACTGACCCCTACTCTGTCAGATTGATTATTTCCCTGCTGTATTGGCTCTTAATATCTCCTCCCCATTTTTGGAACGTAAAACTTCTATCTCCAAGAGTCTTCCTGTCTTCAAATTGGCCCCTGATATTCTAGAATCCTTCTGTAATCGAAAGAGAGGTGAAAAGGTCCCCTGAAACCTCAGTCCTGTGATGTTGGTACAGCTTGTATAAAATGTACGTCCTTGCCTTTGTGGTGTTGAGCGCTGTGTGCCTTGGCATATACACACTTGTTGTTGTTTTGTAAACTATTAAGCTTAATAATGCTTAGTGAAAGTTTTAAAGTAGGATGAAGAGGAAGATCAGTAAGCGGAAATTCTAAAACCTTCCATGATACCTGTGGCAGATTACTGGAGTCGCTTTTGTTTCTTTCTTTCTTTTTTTTTCCCCCAGAGATGGAGTCTTGCTGTTGCCCAGGCTGGAGTGCAGTGGCATGATCTTGGCTCACTGCAACCTCCACTCCCAGGTTCAAGCAATTCTCCTGCCTCAGCCTCCCAAGTAGCTGGGATTACAGGCGTATGCCACCACGCCTGGCTAATTTTTGTGTTTTTAGGAGAGACTGGGTTTCACCATGTTGACCAAGCTGGTGTCAAACACCTGACCTTGTGATTCACCCACCTTGGCCTCCCAAAGTGCTGGGATTACAGGCGTGAGCCACCACACCCGACCTTGTTTCTTATTTATTAGAGGAATTAAAAAAAAAAAGGAGCAAGGTTGAAAGTAACTAAGGGACGGAAGCTGGACTTTCCATATAGTGCCTGTTGCTGGGAAACTGTTAGAAGAGAACCTATATCGTGCTTGGCTTGGTTTGACTCAATCCAGCTCTGCCACCTTTTCCACCCCATAGACGCTCTCTACCCAGCCTGCCATTTCTTCTGCGCCTACAAAGCATAGGGACCCTGGGGAATCTGTGGTTAGCTGTTTCCAAGCTCTTCTTGCATTGTACTTAAGAACTCTTAAGTAAATTTAGTGTTACTATACTGACAGTGCTTTTCTCCCCAAAAGTCAAGAAGCCAGTGCTGTTCAACACTTACAAGTAGCAGTTGGATTTTCAGCCCCAAAAGCTGCTGAATATTGCTTCATGCGTGACCAAATCTTGGCACTCTTCAAGTTAAGGTTATTCTGGTCCTTGTTTTTGGAAAGCTTATACTTAGATGGTGATACAAAAGTTGTGAGCAAGTGCAAGTGAAGAGAAAGTTACAGGATCCCCTGTTCACATGCCCCTGTTATTACTATAGAGAAAACTTCTTGGAAGAATTAGAGCCCTGAGGAATTGGTGGCCTGGTGGCAAGAAAGTGGTTTTGGTAGAAGATGGCAGTGACTGTTTTAGATGGGGGTACACTTTGCAGGTTGAGGTGAGAAAAAGTGTACACAAGCATTGGATAAGTTAAGCTGTTAAGGAGGTGAAAGAACCTGTTGAAGGTGATAGGAAAAGTGATTGAGACTCGTGTTAGTTTTTGATTTAAAGTGTAATACTCCACCTGTGGCAGGGGTGGACCAGAGAAGACTTGGGGCTGCCATAAGGAATGATTTAGCAAGACTGGCAGATGGTGGGGCCTTTCAGGACACAAATCTTTCCCTTACAGAAAGTGCCACGGACTGGGCCAGCTGAAGGGCCAGGAAGAATGCTGGCAGTATAGAGAAGCCATTTCTTGCCACCAGACCTGGGACACTCCAGCAAAAGGAAGGAATTTTCCCTTCAATTGATGCCTGACCCCAAATGTAGGGGTTTACATGACAAGCATTCTTTTTAAAATAAAAAATAAAATGAGTAATGTTTGATTATTTGACAAACATTTAAACAAAATTAATGAGGGCCTGGCATGGTGCCTCATGCCTGTAATCCTAGTGCTTTAGAAGGCTGAGGTGGGAGGGTTGTTTGAGGCCAGGAGTTGGAGACCAGCCTGGGCGACATTTTTTAAATACAAATTTAAAAAATTAGCCAGGTGTGGTACCACACGCGTCGAGGCCCAGCTCAGGAGGCTTGATCTTATAGTAAGCTATGATCTCACCACTGCACTCCAGCGTGGATGGTGGAGCAAGACCCTGTCTCTTAGAAATATTAAAAAAAAAAAAAAAAAAGAATAATATATTAAATTACTCCCACTGTCTTATTCCGTAGAGTTTATTGGTATCTTTCGTTTTCTTTTTGTAGAGACGGGGTCTTGCCCCATTCCCCAGGCTGATCTTGAACTCCATGAGCTCAAGTGATCCTCTTTTTTCTACAGTGGTTTTTGTTTTTATGTAAATCACAGTATGCCTTTCCTCTGCTGAAAGCTTCCCAGGGCTTTCCTTTTTAGGAATGTAATCTGAACTCCTCACCGTAGTGTGTGTACAAGTGGGTATGTGATCTGGTTCCTGCCTGCCTCTTCAGCTTTTTTCCAGTCTTCCTCTTGCTTACTACCCTCCAGCTGCACTGGCCAAAAGAGTTGAGCTTTTTAAGAAATTGACCAGTTAATAAGGAATCAGCCTCATGGGTGGCTAGACTGTCTTTGGCAGGAATTCCTCACTCCTCGTTGTTAGGCTGGGAAAACCCTGTGCTTTCCTGTGCCTTCCTTGCTCAGACATCTCACATACCTGTAAGGACTAGGCAATGGCTTTCAAACTTCATTGCATTCCACATTAAGAAATACTCTTTTTTTTTTTGATAGGGAGTCTGGCTCTGTCACCCAGGCTGGAGTGCAGTGGCGCCATCTCGGCTCACTGCAAGCTCCGCCTCCCAGTTTCATGCCATTCTTCTGCCTCAGCCTCCCGAGTAGCTGGGACTACAGGTGCCCACCACCACGCCTGGCTAATTTTTTGTATTTTTTGTAGAGACGGGGTTTCACCGTGTTAGCCAGGATGGTCTCGATCTCCTGACCTTGTGATCCGCCCGCCTTGGCCTCCCAGAATGCTAGGATTACAGGCGTGAGCCACCACGCCTGGCCAAGAAGTGCATTTTTAATCATAGCCTAGTAACAAATTTAAACACAATAAAAGTTTTGAAATAGTATTTATCCTACTACATTCTGTGTCACACACAAAATTAGCCAGAAACACTTGAGAAGACTGGATCTAGTTTGTGGGCTCATCTCTGAAGGCTCACGTTTGAATGCAGAGAGAAAGTACCCTCTGTGCTAATAAAGGTGGTCACTGGAGCAAATATATCTGAGCAGGCCCTTTAAAACAAGCAAGTATCCCTGTTTCTCAGAGTTTCTAAAGCAGATCTGCAAATGAAGCCCTTACAGGGATAGGGAATGTTCTGGAGACCAATGCAATATAGAAAGAGAGAAACTTCTTTGGGGTATCTGATTGGAAATTAGTCACACAGAAACTTTATTGAGCCAGCATGAGAGATGGAAACACTGCTATATGAATTAGATTTGCCATCATTTTTCAAAACAGGGCAAAGGTACTATTTGTTTCTCTGCCTGTTTCCCTACACTGCAGCTGAACATCACTGTTATATAAAGCTGACTGCCTAGGCATCTCCAGGACAACACCTCAAGCTCTTGGCATCTTGCATTTTGCATCAGTGCCCCATCTGCTTCCCTAAGATTGAGCTGTAACACAGACAAGTGGGTGTTTTGCTGCGGGATGAACACTTAGCAGGGTCTGCCTCTTCCTCGTGTGTTGTGACCTAATTCCTCCACACAGGGAGTAAGGTCAGAAGTTGAAAAGGCCTTGGTCATTCAGCTGGGCACTGGAGAACTCATGATTTGTTCTTTTTAGACGAGGTCAGTGCTTCTCAAACCATTTTCGTGTCTAGCATACCTGCAGGGTAGGCTAAATTGATAGTGTCTCTGGAGGTAGAGGCTGGTTGGGGAATGGATGTGGTAGACAGTTGGGCGAATGTGGTTTAAGAAGACCTCTAGATAATTCTGTTAAGGGAGAGATGGGAGCATTTTCCCCTTTCCCCTGCCAGTCTCATTATAATAGATGATTATTAAAAGCAGTTAATTTTTCTTTTCTAGCCCACACCAGTTATCCTATTGAAAGAGGGGACTGATAGCTCCCAAGGCATCCCCCAGCTTGTGAGTAACATCAGTGCCTGCCAGGTGATTGCTGAAGCTGTAAGAACCACCCTGGGTCCCCGTGGCATGGACAAGCTTATTGTGGATGGCAGAGGTAAGTCTACAGAGTTCCTCAGGCCTATGTGCAGAGAGGAGGCTCCTGGGGGGTGTTTGGGACTAGCATACGTTGGTCTCAGAAATCCCACTGTTTTTAAGATCATTGAAAGATGACTCACTCTGAAGCAGTTCCAATTCTTAATTGTCCTGACTGCTGAGCCCGTGTGGGAATATATGAGAGAACCTAGGTTCAAAAGCCTGTTGCCTCATAGGGAGACATGGCCTAGAAACATGAAATAGAACTATCTGGAGTTTCCTGTGGTCACTTCCATTGTTATCAAGACAAGAAAATTCCTGTTTATATCTTGGTATATTGATGTGTGAGGGTATCGACTGTGGTAAGAATATCTGAGTGGTTACTTTTATTTAAAAAATCTTTTTTGTATCCAGTTGACATGTATTAATTACTCTTCAAGGAAAATTGGGAGTCTGTGGTCTTCAAAAGCTTGTGATTTTAGACCCTTTGTGTACAGAGCGAATTCTGTATAGAAAGATCAGATAGGTATCCTTTCCCTTCAGCCCTGTCGTGATCCCTTCTGCCCCATCCCAGTAAAGTGTACATGGTCTCTAGGTCCAACTTGAAGACAGCATTTAAGAAAGGGGCTTTAAATTTTTGTTTGTTTCTTTTAAGGCAAAGCAACAATTTCTAATGATGGGGCCACAATTCTGAAACTTCTTGATGTTGTCCATCCTGCAGCAAAGACTTTGGTAGACATTGCCAAATCCCAAGATGCTGAGGTAGGAGAATAGTTGTGTGTTTAAATGGAGGTTGAAACACATGCTTGCTTGCTCCTTAGTTTTCCTCTATTAAATTTTTTAAAGATTTTATATAATTATAATTGTACAAGTAATACATGCTTATAAAAGTATTTAGAATTATTAGCATTTTAAAATTCATAGTATTTCATTACATGTAGCTTTTCATATCTGTTAATACATTGGTGAATGACAACAGTCTTTAGATATCAGTCTACTGCCTGAGACCTTAACAGGTTGTGTGCTGTCATTTGTTTGAGTTGCTAGGTTAAATAATTCCACCTCTCGTCGCTTATAAAATGGGGCTGTAAACTAAGGCTTCCAATCTGCCCCCCCCCCCCCTTTTTTTTTTAGGAGATAGGGTCTTACTATGTTGCCTGGGTTGGCCTTCAACTCCTGGGCTGAAGCCTCCTCTCACCTCAGCTTCCTTAGTCGTTGGAACTACTGGCATTTCCCACTACACCAGGCCTTTTTTTTTTTGAACTGATGATAAAATAGACATAAAATTTATTCTTATAACCATTTTTAAGTGTATAATTCATGGCATCAGCCAGTCTGTCTTTTAAAAATAAATTCTAACACTGGAGTATTAATAAATGTGTTGACAGATAGGTTTTGTATTTTAGAGTACTGCAAAATATATATACTACAGGTATGTCCTGAAATTATATTAAAAGGTTTATTAGGACCCACTAGCCTATAAAATAGGTATAGCATATTTAAAATTAAAGTGAGAAGAGTCTGGATTTGATTTGTTTTTGTCTTCAATGAGGGAATAATGCCTTTTGGTCCAGAAATCTGGCCACTTAAACCTTTTCTGTAGTAACCTTTTTTTTTTTTTTTTTGCCCTGTGAGAATTTCTTACCTTACACAGTGAACATACATGAAGTTGAAAATAAATTTCTGGGCTGAGTATGGTGGCTCATGCTTGTAGCTCATCACTTTAGGAGGCCAAGGTGGGAGGATTGCTTCAATCCAGGAGTTTGAGATCAGCCTGGGCAATACAGCACGACCCCATCTCTACCGAAATTAATCTCTTCCAGTTTTAAGTTGATCCGATATTCTTGAAAGCTCTTTTTTTCACCCTCATTAAGTAGGGTTTAGATCCCATCACAGAAAAGCACCATCTAAAAAAGATTAGCAGACTAGTAATCTGCTTATTCCCAGTTTTGTTTTGTTTTTTTTCTTTTGAGAGGGGGTTTCATTCTTGTTGCCCAGGCTGGATTGCAGTGGTGTGATCTCGGCTCACGGCAACCTCTGCCTCCTTGATTCAAGCAATTCTCCTGCCTCAGCCTCCCGAGTAGCTGGGATTACAGGCACCTGCCACCACGCCCAGGTAATTTTTGTATTTTTAGTAGAGACGGGGTTTCACCATGTTGGCCAGGTTGGTCTTGAACTCCTGACCTCAGGTGATCCGCCTGCCTCGGCCTCCCAAAGTGCTGGGATTACAGGTGTGAGCCACTGTGCCCAACCACCTTTTGCTTCTTAAACAATGTTTGTCTCATGCTTCTTGGTACCATGATTTTTGTAAGTACTGTATTATAATACGCGTGACAATGACTGTCTTATCACAATGCCTTGTACGTAACATAAGTTCTCACTTAATTCATGTGTGTAATTTTATACCCTGAGAACATCTGATTGTCCACATCAGCCCTCTTTAGAGAATGGGACTGTCTGGGGAATTAATTTTGTAGCCCAGGACTATTTGACATGATGGATATCTAACTACCATTACCTTCTTTCTACTTGTTGCAAAAACCTGTGCTTCCAGAAAAAAGCTTGACATCCATTTAAAGAATACTCAGTTTAAATGGGTAGTGTGCCTAAAAATGGAGTTTCAGGGCTTTATTCCCTGAATATCAGAAAACGTGTATTTCCTGTCATCTTCCAGGTGGGTGATGGCACCACCTCAGTGACCTTGCTGGCTGCAGAGTTTCTGAAGCAGGTGAAACCCTATGTGGAGGAAGGTTTACACCCCCAGATCATCATTCGAGCTTTCCGCACAGCCACCCAGCTGGTATGGGCAGTACTGATTAACCTTGCCTTGGGTCTGGGCACCTTCACATTTCTCTTAGGAAGGGGAATTTCTTTCCAGGAGTGTGGAGGGACTGGGGAACAGGGTACTTTGGGCATTTTCTGACATCTCCCTAGTAATCTCAGTTCTACTATTCTGTAGCCATTTGATGAGGTGTATTACTTTATCTTTTTAAGGCTCAGGTTAGGGTCAGCCTGGTAGACTATGATGTAGACATAGTCTTTTAGTAAGGACTAGTTTTTATCAAGTACCTCATGATGTATATTGAGACCTAGCTATTTGCCCTCTAACCTTCATTTGTGATCTGGGGCAAGTCATTTAATCTTTCTAGGCCTTACTTTCTCTCTTTGCTATCTCTAATTTGAGTAGTGACATTAAAATGAAATAATATATGAGGAGTACTTTGGAAAAGATAGTTTATATATTTGTATGCATATTTTATATATAACTAATATATAAAGTGGTAGAAGTTTTCATAGGTGTTTTTAGTAAACCAGGAGGTTTGGCTTAATCTCGTGTCACAGCTGTTTCCACTCATTTGTTTTAGTGTGTTACCTACAGACCCAGAACAAAATCTTGGAAGCACCCTGATTCTTCAGAACTGTATACTCACTCTGCATTTCTGACTTTTGGAATTTTCTGAACTATAGAGTTTTACGTTTTTCTGAGCAGTTACAAGACCTAGAAGTGTTGTTTCAGCTGTAAAGTAGAAATGCTTAGGATTTGGGAGTAAACAGACTCGGGACTAGTGAGAGATTGGGGTCCATTTCAGCAGTTTGTCTTTAGCATGAGAAACTCATTCAACTTCTGTTCTTGGCAGGCAGTTAACAAGATCAAAGAGATTGCTGTGACCGTGAAGAAGGCAGATAAAGTGTAAGTCTGTAGTGGACTTTTTTTTTTTTTAAGAGACGTAGCCTTGCTATATTGCCCAGGCTGGTCTGGAACTGTTGGGCTCAAGTGATCTCCCAACTCCGCCTCCCAAAGTGCTGGGATTACAGGTGCGAGTCACCTCGGCAGGCCTTTGTCAGAACCTTGACTGACTTCCTGTGGCCAAATTGGATACAGAAGCATGCTGCAGTCTCTCTGTGTGCCTGGGGCTGTTTGGCTCATGCCAGACCCTTGGCTGTGTCCCAGGCCACAGAGCACAAAAGAAGCTGTCAACTGTAGTTTAAAAGCTGCCACATATGAGATCTTTGACTGCAGTCACCGTCTGTCACTGATAATCTGCCCTAAAGATACAGAAGGTGAAGTTGGAGAGGGCTGAGTTTAGAGACTGGAAGGGAACTGCCTCCACGTGGTAATAGAATCAGATGAGAGGGATTTGGTTTTCAAGACCTGATGCAGATTCTGAGATTCTGCCCTTGTGTCCCAGGGAGCAGAGGAAGCTGCTGGAAAAGTGTGCCATGACCGCTCTGAGCTCCAAGCTGATCTCCCAGCAGAAAGCTTTCTTTGCTAAGATGGTGGTGGATGCAGTGATGATGCTCGATGATTTGCTGCAGCTTAAAATGATTGGAATCAAGAAGGTACAGGGTGGAGCCCTTGAGGTAAGCCTGCTGTGGCCTTCCTCTAAGACAGCTCTTGCTTTCATATTGACTCTTCAGACAGCTTCCTATGGCAGAAGGGTACTCATTACAGGAGTAAAGAGAATGCATGTTAGGCAGGAAGTCAGACTTATATTGTACTTCCCATACTGCCATTAGAGGCTGTGACTAGATAAACTTGGTAACCTCTGTGGATATTATTTGTCAGCAGAATAGAAAAATTGGACTGGATGATTTTCAGAATCTCAGGTTCTCTGTGTCAGTGGGTGGTTGGGGGGTTGTAGGACTATCTCAAATAAATTATCAGTGACCTCCCAATTAATGCATCTGAGAGGGATTTTTCAGTTCAGTGGTTTACTCCTAAGTGATACCGTTAAGCTCGCCCTTCTTTCATTCAATTATCTTGAATAGGTGATACATATTTCAGACTGTGAAGGGGCCTAAAGTTAGAATTGTTTCATGCACTACCCCTGCCCCATATACCGCCACTATTAGTTTGTGTGTATCCTTGCAGAGTTACTTTGTGCATATATGAGCTTGTATGTAAATACTGTTTTTTAAAGACAAAAGATTGCTTATATAGTGTTCTGTAGCTTGCTTTTGTCCATTTAACAGCATACTCTAGAAACTGATCCATATTAGCATGTGTAGCTCTTAACTCAGCATCCTCCAGTAGAGCTTTCTGTAGGGTGGTGGGACTGTTACATATCTGCACTGTCCAATATGATAGCCCTATCCACACTTGGCTGCTGAGCACCTGAAATGCAACTAATGTAACTGAGGAACTGAATCTTAATTTTATTTCAATTTAAATGGCAACACGTAGCTAGTGGCTACTGTCTTGGACAGCAGAACTCCTTTTTAACACAGCAGTGTCTGTCTGGAAACATCCTTGGTATCTCCATGCTACTTTTGGCCTTTGCAGTCTCTGGCCTCCTGTACTTATTTCTCGTCGTCAGTGACCTCAACTGAAGCGATTTGGGTAGAGGAGGACCAGCTTGAAAGATAGCCTGGCCCTTCTCTTTAAATTTTACCCTCCCAAATTGCATTCCCACTTTGCCATTTCCCCTCCTATTGTGGCACATGTCAGACCAGTGGGCTGAGATTCTCTGCGTATAATAAAGCCGTGAGGAACCTGGAAGTCATCTGAGCCATTTCCCTGTCTTCATCATGGCTTGCCGACTTTGTCTTTACTCACTGCTTTAGTAGCAATTTTTCATCTTCTTTTGGGCCTTCCTACTTACATAAATGCTTGAGATTAGATTGGCATCCACTAAACTAGAAATTAGTACTAATAATCTTACCTGGCAAGAAAGCCAGGGACTCTAAGCCACACTTGTGTTTTTCCCAGACTGTCCTACATTCGTTAAATACATACAAACCTGACCCAGAATTCAATAAATAGTGGTAGTGATTATTTACTTGTTACCAGGGTTAACTGAGAATTTCCTGATCCATATCTTTAGTCCTCACCTCTCCTCTGAGCTTCATGCTCTTGTATCTAACTGCTATTAAACGCTTTATTTTGTCCTCCAGTCCTGTGATAGCATTTTCTGTATTTCCTGTCATAGTTGGTGTCACCACCGTTTATTTAAACTAGAAATCTGGGATCATCCTTGAAAACCCTTCTGACTCCAACCTGTCAATTACCATTGTTCAATTTTCCTCGTGATTTCCTAATTATATCTTGAGTCTCTCTTTTACTCTTTCCTGGGACCATTGCCACCCCTCTTCCAGTCTTGGATCCCCTAAATCCATTGTACTTACTTACTGTTTGCAAGGTGAAGTCTCCTACTTTATTCCTCTGTGTAAAGCCTTCTGACGTCTGCATTCCCTATACAAAGCCAGGCATTAACAGAGCCTGTAAGACCCTTCTAAACTGGCCCCTGCCTGCTTCTCCTCTCTCTTCCTTACTGCCTGGTTCTTTAAATTCTAGCAACTTCAAATGGCTTTTCTTTTTTTTTTTTTTTTTTTTGGATTCCATCTGATTTATTATTTGGGGTTTTCATGAAGAAATTTACAAATATGACAGGTCTGCAAATGACAGATTTTTTTTTCTTTTATTTATTTATTTATTTATTTTATTATACTTTAAGTTCTAGGGTACATGTGCATAACGTGTAGGTTTGTTACATATGTATACTTATGCCATGTTGGTGTGCTGCACCCATCAACTCGTCAGCACCCATCAATTCATCATTTATATCATGTATAACTCCCCACTGCAATCCCTCCCTCCTCCCCCCTCCCCATGATAGGCCCCAGTGTGTGATGTTCCCCTTCCCGAGTCCAAGTAATCTCATTGTTCAGTTCCCACCTATGAGGGAGAACATGTGGTGTTTGGTTTTCTGTTCTTGTGATAGTTTGCTAAGAATGATGGTTTCCAGCTGCGTCCATGTCCCTACAAAGGACGCAAACTCATCCTTTTTTATGGCTGCATAGTATTCCATGGTGTATATGTGCCACATTTTCTTAATCCAGTCTGTCACAGATGGACATTTGCGTTGATTCCAAGTCTTTGCTATTGTGAATAGTGCTGCAATAAACATACGTGTGCATGTGTCTTTGTAGTAGAATAACTTATAATCCTTTGGGTATATACCCAGTAGTGGGATGGCTGGGTCATATGGTACATTTAGTTCTAGATCCTTGAGGAATTGCCATACTGTTTTCCATAATGGTTGAACTAGTTTACAGTCCCACCAACAGTGTAAAAGTGTTCCTATTTCTCCACATCCTCTCCAACACCTGTTGTTTCCTGACTTCTTAATGATTGCCATTCTAACTGGTGTGAGATGGTATCTCATTGTGGTTTTGATTTGCATTTCTCTGATGGTGAGTGATGATGAGCATTTTTTCATGTGTCTGTTGGCTGTATGAATGTCTTCTTTTGAGAAATGTCTGTTCATATCCTTTCCCCACTTTTTGATGGGGTTGTTTTTTTCTTGTATATTTGTTCGAGTTCTTTGTAGATTCTGGATATTAGCCCTTTGTCAGATGAGTAGGTTTCAAAAATTTTCTCCCATTCTGTAGGTTGCCTGTTCACTCTGATGGTAGTTTCTTTTGCTGTGCAGAAGCTCTTTAGTTTAATTAGATCCCATTTGTCAATTTTGGCTTTTGCTGCCGTTGCTTTTGGTGTTTTAGACACGAAGTCCTTGCTCATGCCTATGTCCTGAATGGTACTACCTAGATTTTCTTCTAGGGTTTTTATGGTATTAGGTCTAACATTTAAGTCTCTAATCCATCTTGAATTAATCTTCATATAAGGGGTAAGGAAAGGATCCAGTTTCAGCTTTCTACTTATGGCTAGCCAATTTTCCCAGCACCATTTATTAAATAGGGAATCCTTTCCCCATTTCTTGTTTCTCTCAGGTTTGTCAAAGATCAGATGGCTGTAGATGTGTGGTA
Organism: Rhinopithecus roxellana; assembly: GCF_007565055.1. Classification (NCBI taxonomy): domain Eukaryota; kingdom Metazoa; phylum Chordata; class Mammalia; order Primates; family Cercopithecidae; genus Rhinopithecus; species Rhinopithecus roxellana. The sequence continues at coordinate 26,614,739 of NC_044565.1, forward strand.
TTATTTCTGAGGACTCTGTTCTGTTCCATTGGTCTATATCCCTGTTTTGGTACCAGTACCATGCTGTTTTGGTTACTGTAGCCTTGTAGTATAGTTTGAAGTCAGGTAGCGTGACGCCTCCAGCTTTGTCCTTTTGACTTAGGATTGTCTTGGCAATGCGGGCTCTTTTTTGGTTCCATATGAACTTTAAAGCAGGTTTTTCCAATTCTGTGAAGAAAGTCATTGGTAGCTTGATGGGGATGGCATTGAATCTATAAATAACCTTGGTCAGTATGGCCTCAAATGGCTTTTCATTCCCTGATTCCACAACACTGCCTCCCACCTCTTAGGAGCACTCGTTTTTTCCTTTTTTCTGTTTAACTAATATCTGCTTATCCATCATTCAGCTCAGGCATCACTCCCTTTAGGAAGCTGTGGATTTGAATGATGTAGGAATTGGGGACAGATACTCTTCACCCATGGGTTACAGTATTATAGATTAGAATTGTAGAAGAGCACTGGCAGAGAACCTAAAGGTTATTGAACTGAATACCCTTTTTTATGGTGTTGGAAATGACTTGGTCATTTAGTAAGGAAGAGATCTGACGTTGAAACCTAAGTCTCATGGTAGTGCTGAGTCAGCCCTGAGTGCAGTGTGCTTTCTATTATGCCCTGCTGTTAAATCCAACCTACAGAGAAGCTCTGTTGTGGAACAAGTGGTAGAAGATCCTAAGTTGAGGGATTGAGGTCTGAGGACCTGCAGTGATAGCTTAGAAATTACACGGGGGATTTCTGATTCTTATGACATTTTGGCTTCATCTTCTGGAGGGAGGAAGCGTCAAGGCTGTAGTATCCATGCTATTGGGGGTATGCGGGTGGAGGGTGCAGTGCAAGTTACGGGTACATGGAGGTGTGCAGGAGGAGACTTGAGATTTGGGAGTTGGGGTATAGAAGGGGGTAGCATTGCACAACTTTTGCCTTCTTTGTAAACACCTGGCTTCTCTTCTGGCATGCTTTATGGAAGTTTGTACAGCATTCTCCATTGGCCAGTGCTGCAGAGGTCAGTCTTAGAGGACAGCCCAGTAGGCCTTTACCATGCTTTGCCTCTGCTAACCAGATGATTTTCCTTAATGCTAAAGGGATAACTGAAATAATATGTTGTGTTATTTAAAAAAAAAAAAAAAAGGATTTGTCTCCGATTTTATGATAACAGAAAGGCTGTGTTACAACAGTGAAATAAAGACATCATTAGCTCAGGTTCACAGGAATGGATAAGCACTAACCAGCAAACAACTAACTTGATTTTATTTCATGCTAGTACCAAAACGTTAAATTGTTTGTTTTTTTAAAACAGGATTCTCAGCTGGTAGCTGGTGTTGCATTCAAGAAGACTTTCTCTTATGCTGGGTTTGAAATGCAACCCAAAAAGTATCACAATCCTAAGATTGCCCTTTTGAATGTCGAGCTCGAGTTGAAAGCTGAGAAAGACAATGCTGAGATAAGAGTCCACACAGTTGAGGTAGGTGGGTTCACCAGTTGGTGGGGGCATAGAAATGGGCAGCTTTCTGAGCCAGAGCCCTGGGTCTTCATGGCTGTTGTGGGCCCCTTTCTCTTCCTGCCCCCCCCCCCCGAATATTGATATCTAAGTACTAGGCCCCCTTCTTTCCATACTCTGTATTCTCCCTGAGTGACCTTGACCTGAGGAAATTTGGATAGGGCAGACCTGTTGAAATATGCTCTGGTCCTGGGGAAGGGGTTGGCAGGGCCTTTCCAGCTACATAGCCTGCCCAGTATTTTGGTTCCTCTTGTTGGTGCAGGTGTGAGTTCCTCCACTTCTAGACTAGACCTAGTGCTGCAGAGAAAGGTATGCTGTCATTGTTGATGTTACCCAGGCTACCTCTGGAGGTAGCCGTGTCACCCACCTTTGAGCAGTTCTTGGGGAAGGGGCCTTTTTTTTTTCCTTCAAGATGGAATCTCACTCTGTCGCCCAGGCTGGAGTGCAGTGGTGCAATCTTGGCTCATTGCAACCTCTGCCTGCTGGGTTCAAGCAATTCCCCTGTCTCAGCCTCCTGAGTAGCTGGGATTACAGGTATGTGCCACCACGCCCAGCTAATTTTTTTTGTATTTTTAGTAGAGACAGGGTTTCACCATGTTGGCCAGGCTGGTCTTGAACTCCTAACCTCAGGTGATCCACCTGCCTTGTCCTCCCAAAGTGCTGTGATTACAGGCATGAGCCACTGTGCCCAGCCAAAGGGGTCTTATTGGGAACTCCCATGAATCCAGCGCCTCAGAAGAGGCTAGACCTCAGCCAGGTTAAATTATTTCTCACATCTTGACAGCACCAGCTTTGGTTCTCAGCCTTGGGGTTACTTTCTGTTTTTGTGTTGGGGAGTTTCAAGTGATTCGTAAGTCATCTTATGGGGTCCTTGTTTGCTTGGACTGAGGAGTGGCTATTCTGTTTATCTCTGTTAATTCCCAGATAAATCAGCATGTTTTATTTGGTGGGGGCGGATGGGTATATTTTACCTTACCATATATGTCAACCTTCACCCCAAAGCATTCTCATCCTTTTCTGGGTCTCTCCAGGATTATCAGGCAATTGTTGATGCTGAATGGAACATTCTCTATGACAAGTTAGAGAAGATCCATCATTCTGGAGCCAAAGTTGTCTTGTCCAAACTCCCCATTGGGGATGTGGCCACCCAGTACTTTGCTGACAGGGACATGTTCTGTGCTGGCCGAGTACCTGAGGAAGATCTGAAGAGGACAATGATGGTAACCAGATTTTCACAGGCTGCTTCTTGGCCTTTGTGGCCCTGAAGGGTTTTCACTGACCCCTGGTATAACAGATAGTGTACTGTCAGGTTGGCATGTGAATTGAGCCCTGTTTTTTTTTTAACTCTCTTTTTTTCCAGGAAGCACTCCATTTCCATGTGTGTGTGCCCAGTGGCACAAACTACTTTAGTCTAACCAAAACAAGTCCAGAAATCTAGTTTGTGAGAGAACCTAGCAGTAATGCTATGATTAGCTGGACAAACTCAAATATGGATTCTTCTAGCCAGATTTCTTCCCTTTCATGAGCATCCCACAAACGATACTTTTAGGTTTAAAGTACTCCTGAGTTCAATTGCTGGACCCAGTGCCACCCTAGTTTAGGGGAGGGAGTATAAGCTGAATCGAATGGGTCCTTATCTCCTTTTAACTTCTCCTGTTTGCCCTTGATGTGTTTTAGTTCTATTTTGGTTTTTTGCTCTTTCAGGGAGGGGGAAGGGTCACCTGGAAGTCAAGGGAAAGGGTGGGTAATGCAGAGGCTTGGGAATTGGCTTTGGGACGAGGTGGCAGGAAGCTGCCTGGCCTCGGGAACCTTCACTGCTAGATCTTGCCTTCCTTGCTCCCTAGGCGTGTGGAGGCTCAATCCAGACCAGTGTGAATGCTCTGTCAGCAGATGTGCTGGGTCGATGCCAGGTGTTTGAAGAGACCCAGATTGGAGGCGAGAGGTGAGCCGTGGGCCCAGGCCGAGCTCACAAACCCGCCTGGGTCTGGTCTTCTGCCATCTTTCGGCTGTGGTATACAGGTTTTACAGAGTCTCACCTTTGAGCCATAAAGAGCTCAGATAATATAAAGCACTACAGGAAGATCTAAAGCCTTGACTCCACAATCTTTTATGCCCTGGTGGTACAGCTGTAGACCTTTCCAAGAAAGTGTCTATAAGGTTGGGATTGGGTAACCTGAGTGAAGAATGTAAGAGCAGCTGCTGCGTGTTGGGAGGGCTGGCATTGAGGGCAACAGTAGGACGGTGGCAGACAAGAGTTCATGTGTGTACTATTTAATCCTGGGCATAGGTACAATTTTTTTACTGGCTGTCCCAAGGCCAAGACATGCACCTTCATCCTCCGTGGCGGTGCCGAGCAGTTTATGGAGGAGACAGAGCGGTCCCTGCATGATGCCATCATGATCGTCAGGAGGGCCATCAAGGTACGGGGCTGATGGCCTCCTGCCTGCACAGCCTACTCTCATCTCCCTAGCTGTTCAGACCTTGGATTTGTGTGGTGATTCCTTCTCTATATAACCTGCCCTTTCCTGGGTGGTGTGGTGAGCCCTGATTTGCCCCACAAATGGTAGAGAAACTGAGCCTCAGTTTCTCAAAAATAGGTCATCCTGCCTCGAAAGCTAAGACTTGTTTTTTTAGCCAGGTGTGGTAGCTCACACCTGTGATCCCAGCACTTCGGAAGGCCAAGGTGGGAGGGTTGCTTGAGGCCAAGAGTTTGACACCAGCCTGGGCAACATAGCGAGACCCTGTCTCTACAAAAAAAAAAAAAATTAGCCAGGAATGGTGGTATGTGCCTGTAGTCAGTCCCAGCTACTTAGGAGGCTGAGGTGGAAAGATCCCTTGAGCCCAGGAGTTGGTGGCCACAGTGAGCTATGATCACACCACAGCACTCCAGCCTGGGCAACAGAGCAAGCAGAAGAAACACTTGGTTTTGTTAGCAAACTGTGGAGCTAATGTAGTCAGATATTCCAGTAATTGTGCCAGTGTCCTTGAGCTGCAGGTGACCTTGAAAATAGAAACCATAAGGTTCAGCAGGTTGAAGTTGGGATGTTCTAGATAGGGGCTGTGTCTGGGCTTTTGGGGCTTGGGATGGAGGAAGGAATGAAGAACCACTCTTTCTGGGCTGAAGGGACCTACTGAGTGGCCCAGCATGGAAGTTTGGACCAGGGGCCTTCTTCCATTGTGAGGTCTGATCTCTGCAGAATGATTCAGTGGTGGCTGGTGGCGGGGCCATTGAGATGGAGCTCTCCAAGTACCTGCGGGATTACTCAAGGACTATTCCAGGAAAACAGCAGCTGTTGATTGGGGCGTATGCCAAGGCCTTGGAGATTATCCCACGCCAGCTGTGTGACAATGCTGGCTTTGATGCCACAAACATTCTCAACAAACTGCGGGCTCGGCATGCCCAGGTGGGTCCTTTCTCTCCCCAGGGTTCCGGGTTTGGGCGGGTGGGCTGGGTTCTGAATGTGAGCTGTGCTTACTCAAGCTGTGCACGCTTAGCCCAGGAGATAGGTTGCAACTCCACCCAGCCTGTCTGCCTGACCACCTGCCTCCTCAGAGGGCAGAAGGAAAGCCATGGTGCTAGCACTGGAGATCCAGGGTTTCTTCATTGCTTCTACCAAGAATATGATTGTGGCTGGGCGTGGTGGCTCATGCCTGTAATCCCAGCACTTTGGGAGGCTGAGGTGGGTGGATCATGAAGTCAGGAGTTCGAGACCAGCCTGGCCAACATAGTGAAACCCTGTCTCTACTAAAAATACAAAAAAATTAGCCAGGCGTGGTGGTGGGCACCTGTAATCCCAGCTACTTGGGAGGCTGAGGCAGGAGAATCGCTTGAAGCCAGCAGGCAGAGGTTGCAGTGAGCAGAGATCATGCCATTGCACTCCAGCCCGGGTGATAGTGCGAGACTCTGTCTCAAAAAAAAAAAAAAAAAAGAGTATGATGCTCCTCATGGTACCACAGGAGGAACTTTGCATCCACCTTCCTGGACGCACATGCTGACCACATGGAGTGGGCTTATCAGTGTGGTGAAGCTCTCCAGAGCTCTCCAAGTGTGACCCTGGGTTGGTTAGTTCAACCTCTCTGAGAGTTTAATGTCTCCGTTTGTTAAATAGATGTAGGTTTGTTAAGTGCTCAGCACCCAGTGAATGACCCTGCTTCTGGCTTGTATTAGGACTTTTGCTTAAAGTGACTTTATCTCTGTGTCTCACTTGCCTCATCTGTAAAATTGGGCTATTGGAAGCAATGAGATGAGAGATTGAATAATATTTTTGTCATTCTTGTTTATCTTGAGAACTCATTGTTTGATAGTTATATAGTCCTCAGGTGACCTGAGGATGGGGCTACCCCGAAACACAACAGCTTGCCTGGGAGAAGATCCCAGAGGTCTTGTGTGGTATGTCCAGGGTTAAAGGGAGGAGCTGGCGGGAGTAGGGGTGTTTCCAGGTTCCTGACATGCTGCCATAGGAAGATGCAGTATTCTTCAGCAAAATGCCACCAAGTTCAGAGAGTCTGTGGGTTCCTAGCAGTGTCCTTTGGAGCATCAGTTTACAAGAGGAAAGTTGAAAGCAGTTTCATATTACCTCCTTTCTTTTCCTACTCTTTCAGGGGGGCACGTGGTATGGGGTGGACATCAACAACGAGGACATTGCTGACAACTTTGAGGCCTTCGTGTGGGAGCCAGCTATGGTGCGGATCAATGCGTTGACAGCAGCCTCTGAGGCTGCGTGCCTGATCGTGTCTGTAGATGAAACCATCAAGAACCCCCGCTCAACTGTGGATGCTCCCCCAGCAGCAGGCCGGGGCCGTGGTCGTGGCCGCCCACACTGAGAGGCACCCCACCTGTCACATGACTGGCTGGCTGCTGGGTGCACCTACTCTCCTTGGCTTGGTTACTTCATTTTACAAGGAAGTGGTAGTAATTGGCCCACTTTCTTCTCGCTGGAGGCTATTTAAATAAAATGTAAGACTTCAGATAACTTTGTAAATTATTTTGGCACAGTACTCATCAATGTCTGGCTGTAGCTCAGAATTTTAGCTTTACATGCACTTGTCCAACAGGGAGACAAGAGCATTCTGGGGTCAGCTCCACTAGAGTGGCCCCTGTCTGGAAGTTTCACTATGTTTGCATTCTCCGTTCCAGAAGTGGCTGGACAACACACAGTTGCTTTCTTCTGGCATCATCTTATTTATCCCTGGCCTAGCCAGGCACTGCTCCCAGGGTTTCTCTGGTTTGAGTGAACGGGTTACATTACCTTGTCTGCCCCTTCTATCTCCATACTCTTTTGGTTTAGTCTTTTGTTCCCTCTTACTCAAGACTGTGAGAAGGGTGTTTTAGGGAGGGTCTCATGCTCTCTAAACTCTAGTGATCCCTTGGAAGTCTACTAAGGAGATGACTGAAAGCACTCCCCTGGTCTTTTCAGCTTAGCCCCCAGTGATCTTGGTCGTTTTGCTCTCTTGTGACCAATGGGAGTTTGGAATGGCTGGCACAGATGAGCCGGAAATCCAGCAGCGTCTTAACATCCTCCTCATTTACACTGGTCCTGATAGCTGGCCTGCACCCTTCTGTAGTTGGTCGTTGTTAAAGCTGGAGGTAAATGATGATGTCATTGTCAGCCATTGAGACTTGCTAGCTAAAACTGAAAGGGATTTTTAAAAAAAATTCTCTGAACCCAGTCACTCCTGGTTAGATGGACTCAAAAGCACAGAGGGTGGTGGGCAGGTCCAGGCTTTAGAATCTGGCATTCCTCCTAATTTGATGGTCTTTGGGTAGACTTAATTTTTCTGAGCCTCTGCTATTCTACCTATATGACAGGGTAAGAGTAGCTGTCTCAAAGAGTAGTGAGACTTAAATGTTCATTTTACTTGATGTCGGAGACACAATTTAAGCCTAAAACACTCTTTTTTCTGATTTTAAATATTTCAAGACCCTAGGAATCAAGTCAGGGGCACAAGGGCATTTTGGATGAGGAAGTCAAGGCCAGACCATGATGGCAACCTGATCTCCCACAGTCAAAGCCTGATTGGCTGGTCAGAGCCTCCTGAGGAGGCAGCCAATCCAGGGAGGGTATGGGCAGTGCCTGCTGCCCTGTTGTACTGGTGCTGAATTTGCCCTTGAAGATAGTCTCCCAGCTGAGAGTCAGAAATGATGTATCTCAAGGCGTTTCCTCTGGATGCACACACTGAAAGCAGGGTTGAGCAGTGGCAGGACAGTAACCCTAGGTGGCTTTTCTGCAGCCCTGAGGCAAGTTTTTGTTGTTTCTGAGACAGGGCCTCACTCGGTTACCTAAGCTGGAGTGTGCAGTGGCGTGATCTCAGCTCACTGTAACCTCCACCTCCCTGGCTCGATATCCTCCCACCTCAGCCTCCCAAGTAGCTAGCACTGCAGGCACATGCCCAGCTAATTTTTCAAATTTTTTTTGTAGAGACAGGGTTTCACTATGTTGCCCAGACTAGTCTCGAATTCCTGGGCTCAAGCAATTCTCCCGCCTCAGTCTCCCAAAGTGCTAGGATTACAGGTGTGAGCAACTGTGCCCGCTGGCAAGTCTTGCTAATACTTCATTCCACTGGGTTACTTGCCTCTGTACACTTGAGCTGCAGAAAGACCATGATAGCACAGATGACAAGTGTGGCCACAATACCATTTACTTCTGGGGCAGATATACCAGTTTCACCATCTTCTTTATTGGATACAGAGCCATAAATTCTCTGATGCCCATGTGAGTCCTTTTAAATACATACACTCAGGTACATTCAGCAAAGGGCATCTTATGGGTGACATGGAGCAAAGTGCTGGGATGGCGATGCCTGGGTGGGGCAGAGAAGTGTGGCCAGGAAAGGCCCCCTGGGGGCTGGAGGTACAGGCACCACTTCAGAAACAAAAATAAAACCAAAAATTGCTTTCCACCCCTCTGCCTGTGCTTGGGGCTGGGGAAGCTACCCTCTCACGCTCAGGCCCATTATAGCCTAGCTGTGCAGGAAGGCAGGGCCTAAGGGCCAGTTATGGAGGTCGCCCACCAGTGGTGCCCACTAGAACCAAGCCTGCTGGCATCAGCCATGAGGCAAGCCTGGGTCACCTCAGGCCTCTGCCCTGGATACAAGACCCTTGCCAGGGCAGAGCTGAGGCTGGCAAGCCCAAGGCCAAGCCTTCCTTGGGCCATGCTGGCAGTGGCAGAGGAGGCTTAGTCTCATGGTGGGGAGCCTGCCTGATTGTCAGGGCAGCCTTGGGACTGGCTGAGGTCCCAAGGGGTTGGGGAGGGAGTCGTTGCCTTAGCTGGCCCTGGTATTCTGATCTTTACCCAATCCTAAACCTTATCCTCAGGCAAGGGCTGCAGATGAACACACTTGTCCAGGAATACATACATACACACAATACACAGCAATATATACAGAAATGCAGGCTGGGCACAAGGCTGGGTGAGAAAGCATGGCCACTGGGGTAGAGAGAAGGGCCAGGCCCCCAGGGGAAGGAAGTTACACTCATCAGGGACTGACAGGCTGGGACATGTCCCATGGGTTCGAGTTAACTTCTCTGGGCACTTGGGCCATACACCCACTCACTATCTCTCCTGTTTTTACCCCAAGTCCAACAGGAACTGGGACTTTGGCACCAATAGTCACTCTGGGAAGGCCTCCTTCAACTTAGCGCCTTAGAGGGATTGGGGCCCAGGTGACTCCCCACCTGTGGCCCCAAAGATTAGAGACCAGGACCAGGGTAATAGGCAGGACCCAAAGGCAAGGGATGGAGCCAAACCTTGGAGTAGCAGGCCTTGGGAAGGAGGCCTTTTTTTTTTTTTTTTTTTCCTCCCCCTTTTGAGGCAATTCCTGAGGGGCTGGCTCAGACTCGAGTGTCACAGGACCAAGAAAACAGGAGCTGCCTTGATCCTTAGGTGGTCTCTCCTGGCTGGGGAAAGGCCGTGGTGCTGGGCAGCCCACCCACTCTTTATTCCCGCAGGGATGCATGTAAGTGCATCTTCATTTCCTGTTGGTGCTGTGGGGAAGCAGCCTAAATAAAGCATGAAGTACTTAAGCCAAGTACACCAACCTCCCAGGTAGGCACTGGGGCCAGACTGGATGGCAGGGGGTGGTAGAAACACCAAGTGGCCACCCCCACTGGGCCTCTACACATACCTGGGTCCCCTGGAGCAGGGCTGCTTGCTCTCAGATATTCCTTTCTTGCATCTTACTGGGTATGAGATGTGGAGGGATCCCTTTGGGTGGGTAAAGATGGATGAAGTGCTTCTGGGGATAGCCAGGCCCTCTGTCCTTATTCCCATCCTCAGCCCTGGCTGTATGGTTGCCAAAGAAATCCATGCATAGAGCCTCCCAGCAAGCCAAAGCTCCCTACTCAGCAGCAGGGCTCATCCCCAAGGAAAGAACAAAAGAAGAGCATCAAGGGGCTGGTGGGGCAGGGGCTGCAAAGCTGCCAGTGCTCAGGCATGCATGAAGGCTGGGGGGCACAAGTCTGTCAGCCCGGGGGTGCGTGTGCAGTGGGATACTCTGACCTCTCATTCCTGCTGCAAAGGATTGGGCCTGCTCACACACATCCTTCACACACAGCCAGAACAGGGTGGAGGACTGAGGGGCTTTCCTGGAAACAGCCAAACCCATGGGAAGTGGACGTCCCCCAGGCAGAAGGGTATCTTGTTCACCCCTCTGCCTCCAGTGCTGGTGGTGCTCAGTACTGTTGCACAAATGAATGAATGAGTCAAACTGCAACTAGCATCTGGCCTTTCAGCACCACCTTTCTCCCCCCTAGCTCGCTGCCCATATGCCCCAAACTCCTTTCCCTGTGCTAATGCCAGGCATTCTAGTGTGTACCACCCAGAGAGAAGTTGCCCAGAGCCTTGTATTCAGGGATGGAAGGTCCCTGGGACAGAGAAAATCCCTCAGTTGGGCAGACTGAAGCCAAGCAGGGCATCCCTTTGTGCTTTGTCCAGGAGACAGGGAAGGCAGCACCTCTGGTTCTGGGGTCACAGGGAGCAGGAGCTGCAGGCTGCAGTTGGCAAGGCAGGACCAACAAATCCAAGGTAGCTAGGCCCTTAGTGGACCCCCACCTCCCTTCCAGGCCTCTGGAGGAGAGGAAAGAAAGCCATGCTGCTTTTTCCTGACCCCTGAGGACAGGGAGAAGCCAATGGAGCCAGCTGCTCTGGGGTAGGGGCAGGGGGTGCCACACACAGCCAAGGCTTCGTGCAGGACTGGGCAGGGAGTTGCCAGCATGACACCCTTGGTATTTTAGGTTTTCAAAGGGCAGGGACAGAACAAGCCACAGGAGGAAAAGTCAACAATGATAGCAAGATCCGGGACAGAGCTAGGGATGGCGCCATGGGAGCTGGGTGTGCTGCTGCGTCCGTGGGGTCCCAGCTCTGGAGGACTCTCTACAAGGTAACCGAGGGCTGGGTCTTCATGTCCAAGCCAGGTTGCGTTAGGGAGTTGGGTTCCTGGGAAGGACTGGGTAACGAGGGGACCCCATCCCCAGCCAGGACCAGCAGCCTAATGGCTAGGGCTGGGAGCTGATCCTATCTAGGAGAGAAAGAAACCCTAAGACAGATCTAGTTTAGATGTTTGAAAGAACTTTCCAAATGAAAGTTGGCAGGACCCCCGGCCTCTGAGCCACTATGGGAGTTCTGAGAGGAGGAACTGGGGAGACCTCAAGCCTTTGGAGCCTTGGTTCTGAGACCTGATCCTTTGGGGACTGCAAAGGCCAGTGAAAAGCCCCACTGGAATCCTGTGGCTTCTAAGCCAAGTGGCTCCAGCCCAGGTCCAGCACTTCCCCTAGGCAGAAGACCCCAATGCAGCCCTCAGCCCGTGGGGCCCGTGGAGACCGAGGAAGGGGGAGTGAGTCTGTTGAGGAAGCTCTTCCTCTTCCTTGGCCCCATGGGTCTGGCTCCCTGCCAAGGCTACATCTTCAAGCAAGCTAATTAGACAAGGAAGCAAAGCAAGCCACCCTCCTCCTGGCTTCCTCCACGGCCTCAGCACAGAGGGCGGCCCCGTGCCTCCCTCCCAGACAGCCTTGGTGACCCGAAGGCCATCAGGTTCCTGCCCAAGCACCTGGATTAGAAGGAAATTCTTTGAGGACAGGAAGTACTTCTCACTGTGACAGGGCTGCCTGGGGCTGGGACCTTGACCCTCTGGAGGGTCCCTCAGGAATGAATGTAGGTATAGAAACGTGCGCCTTTCAGCTTTGAATTTAGCTCTGGTATGCGGTAGGGTGTGGGGTTGGGAGGAGGGGTCTTGTCTTACAGCAATAAATAAGTTTCCTCTCCCTGGCAATCCCCCACCTTGGAAGGGTGGTCTCATCCTGGAGAGAAGTTCTGGGTGATTGTTTCCTTTCCAAACCCACCCCCACTACCCCACTGTACTGCTGCCCCCAGCTTTTGGCTGACCACGTGCCCAGGCCCCTAGGTCTGCCTGTGGTATCCCCAGAAAATGTGGATTCAGAGCCTAGGCAGGCTGTCTGAAGGGGTGCCCCCAGAAGGCTGGGGCAGGGTTGGGGAGAAGAGTCCTCCTTGCCAAGTCTGAGCTGCCCTGTGGAGACCCCGCTGGCCTGGGGCCCCAGAGGCTCCTGACCAGGAGGCTGGGCCTCAGGAAGGAGAGGCCGGCCAGAACAGCTGAGGAGCCACTGGGTGGTTATTGCAGATCCTCCAGGTGATGACACCAGGCGCTGGTGGTGACAGCTCCTCACTGGCTGTGCCAGAGGCTGCTCCAGCCGGGGTAGGGTCGGGGTCGGAGGGCAGCTTCTGTCCAAGCCCCTGTACTAGGGAAGCAGTGCCCTGGGTCAGGCCCGTTGCTCCGCTGCTCCAGGAAGAGGACAGGAGATTTGTCAGTCCCCCTCCAGAAGCCAGGGATAACACTCGACCTCCAAAGGTCTAGTCCAAACCAGGGTCCCTCTGAAGTCCAAAGAGAGTGCCCTGATATGGGGCTGGCAGGGGCCCTGCCGCCCCCTACCCGGGTTAGCAGCCGCCTTCCACCTTGATGTGCAGAATCTTAGAGAAGCCGGGCCTCCGTCGCAGGGCCTGCGGACCGAACCCTGGGTTAATTCTCCCTCCTGCCACACTCACCCAGGTCACCAGCCCCAGTCTAGGGATGCCACCTGGGGTCTTGGACAGCCTCAGAGCCGACCCCTCACCTGGAGTTTTGTCACCATGTCCTCAAACAGCTTTTGGGCCTCAGGGCTGCTGGGCTCTTTGAAATAATCCGCAATCCCAATCTGGACCACAATCGACTTGAGGTTCCGGCAGATGCCTGAGAAAAGATGGGCAAGGCAAGGGCGTGTTTGGCCTGGGCTGTGGAGCTGCCTCCTCTCCTCTCACTAATTAATGAAATCAGACAATCAGGTGCCAGCCACTGGGAACACGACAAAGGAGAGCAGACCCATGCCACCTGGGGGCTTGTGACCGGATGCGGGGAGAGGGAGGTGGGGCTGAGGGACAGGAGAGGCTGCAGTGGCCTCTGGGAGGGTGAGTGGGCAGCCGCCAGTTGTCCAAGGCCTCTAGGAACTTCCCTGACACAGGGGGCAGCTATACTATGGTCTGGGCATTTGGGGATGAATGACAAGGAACAGAGTGGCTGAGGTAAGGCTCATGGATCCAGGCTGAAGCACAAAGGAGGGGGAGGTGGGACAAACACTTGGAACAGACGGCTTAAGGAACTGGATATGGCGTGAAGTCGGGGGAGGTGGAGGAAGATCAGATGGCTGAGAAGGGCCTGGAGGTCATGATTCTGGAGGCTGAGCAGTTAGTTCTGGTGATAAAGTCCAGGGCGTCCCATGTGGCTGAAGGGGGAAGAAGGTCTTGGAAAGAGGGTCCTCAGTGCAGGTGTAGTGACTGAGAGTGGAGTGGGTGGTTTGAGAAAGGTGTGGAAGCCAAGGAGGTATGATCTGGAGTCCAGGGAGAGAGGAGTCTTCACCCTGAGAACTGTCCTGGGGTGGGGGGTGGGGGGAGCTTTCACATATCTCATTTAATCCTCTCACCCATACTAGAGAGTCACCTTAGAAGATGGGAATACAGGACTCAGAGAGGTATAGTAACTTGCCCAACATCACTCAGCTAATAAGTAGCAGAGCCAGACCTGGGACCTAGGTCAGTCAAGCTCCAGAACCAGTGCTCTTAACCTGTCCCCCTGCCTCTGCCCTTGGCTGGAGGCCCTGATCCATCTGCCCCAGTGATAGTTAGGCTACCTGCTGACAGAGCCCCGTGGCAGGTGATAGTCATACCCTGCCCCTCATTTCCCCATTGCTCACTGTTGAAGTGCAGCAGGGCCTTAGGGGTGACGGGAGTCGCTGTGAGCACTAGCATCTCCAATCCCTTCAGGCCTTCCCGGCAGACCTCTGCCGCCACCTCCTGGGTGATCTCTGACACATGGTCAAGCTCCAGGACCTGCAGCCGCATGCAGTTTCTCGCTAGGAAGAGGAAGAAGGGGGATCCTGCTGACAAACTCCCCAGGTCATCCCTGCAGCCAGCACCCTGGCCACCACTCTGCCACCCGCCACCACCCAGGCTGCAGCCCCAGGCCCCTGTGGGATTTCACGGGGCAGCACTGCACCCATGCCTGCTTCTTACTACCCACCACCCCAGTCCAAGGAAAGACTCACCAAGTGATGCCAGGCCCTGCACCCCACAGCCGGCACCCCCGACCCCCAGGGCCCGCAGGTGGGGCCAACAGCGACCAATCATCTGCAGGCAGCGGTTACTGAAGCGCGTGGGCTGCTGGCTGGAGAATGGGAAGGGGGAGCCGTCAGGGAAGTCTTTGGATGCCTGACACCCCAGCATGCTCCTCCTGTGGGACCCCTCCCTGATTCAGGCAAGCGTTCCTCCAACAACCCAGCTGGTCAAGTCAGAAAACCGGGATCATCCCTGACTCCTCTGCCCTCATCTCATCCACCAAGTCCTGCAGCTTCTGATTCCCAAGCACTCTGTTTTTTTTTTTTTTTTTTTTTTTTTTTTTGAGACAGGGCTCATTCTACCACCCAGGCTGGAGTGCAGTGGTGCAATTTCCGCTCACTGCAACCTCTGCCTCCTGAGTTCAAGCGATTCTCCTGCCTCAGCTTCCCAAGTAACTGGGACTACAGGCATGCACCACCATGCCTGGCTCATTTTCTTGTACTTTTAGTAGAGACGGGGTTTCACCATGTTGGCCAGGCTGGTCTCAAACTCCTGGCCTCAAGTGATCCACTGCCTCGGCCTCCCAAAGTGCTGGGATTACAGGTGTGAGTCACTGTGCCCGGCCTTAACTACTATTGAACCCACAGTTCAGACCACCATTGGCATTCTCTGGGTTAACACTAGTCTCCCTGCCATCTCATCCTCCACACTGTAGACAGGGAACCCCTCATTCCTACATCCACTCACTCCACCATTCAGCAAGTGGTTATCAAGTCAACAACAACTGAGCTAGTAGGCCCTGGGGTGCAGTGCTGACAACATAGACGCGGTCCCTGCCCTCAAAGAGTGGACAGTCTCTTTGGTGGCAGGAAAGTGGTGAGGGGCATAGAACATTACCAGTCTGATCTTAATCCCTTTCTTAAAATCTAAAATTCCCCCAACAGCTTCCAATACTTTCTAGATAAAATGTGAAAAACCTAAATTCCTTAGCAAGGCCCTTCCTGATTGCCCCAACTTTCCTTTCCATTCACACCAAACGCCATTTCCCTGAACACTTCATCCCTCAACATTTGCCCAGGCAACAGACATCTCTCTGGCATCTATTATGCACTTGGTACCAGGGATACAGAAATGGACATTCCTAGATTCTGCCTTGAGAACCACCCGCCTAGTGGAGGAGATCGAAATATCAAGAAATTATTGCAAAGTAGGGGTGGGTGTGGTGGCTCATGTCTGTAATCCCAGCACTTTGGGAGGCCGA
This sequence comes from Rhinopithecus roxellana, assembly GCF_007565055.1. Lineage (NCBI taxonomy): Eukaryota > Metazoa > Chordata > Mammalia > Primates > Cercopithecidae > Rhinopithecus > Rhinopithecus roxellana. The sequence goes on from NC_044565.1 coordinate 26,630,130, forward strand.
GGCAGGCAGATCACCTGAGGCCAGGAGTTCGAGATCAGCCTGGCCAACATGGTGAAAGCCTGTCTTTACTACAAATAAAAAAATTAGCTGGGCGTGGTGGCCCATGCCTGTAGTCTCAGCTACTTGGGAGGCCGAAGCAGGAGAATGGTGTAAACCCGGGAGGCGGAGCTTGCAGTGAGCTGAGATCCGGCCACTGCACTCCAGCCTGGGTGACAGAGCGAGACTCCGTCTCACAAAAGAAAAGAAAAAAAAAAAAATTATTGCAAAGTAGATGACAGAGGGATCAGGGCAAAATGCAGTGGGGATTGAGGCAGGGGAGCAGTGACACGCTCTACCCAGGGTGTTACAGAAGGCACACTGGATGGCTGGGAGGAGCTGTCGCGTGGAGAGGAGCAAAAGAGCCTGGTGTGTTAGAGGAACTCCAAGCAGAGTGAGAAATGATTTCATAACCTGGATTCTCCAACGACCAGCTCTTTCATACACTGACCTCCCTGAACCACCTTTCATATATCAAACAAAGCTGGTGGTTTTTAGCTGGTGTTTACTGAACAATTACTGTGGACCCTGCAGGCTTTGTGTACCTGATCTCATTTGGGCCAGCAACAGCCCTAATAAGGTCCATAGTTCCTAATACCACCTTTACTTTGCAGTTTGAGAAACTAAGACATGATTGGGATTCCCAAGGTGGCACTGCCAGTAAGCCAGGACATGACCCCAGATCTGATTTTATTTATTTATTTATTTATTTATTTATTTATTTATTTATTTATTTTTGAGACAGAGTTTCACTCTTATTGCCCAGGCTGGAGTGCAATGGCACAATCTCGGCTCACCGCAACCTCCGCCTCCCGGGTTCAAGTGAGTCTCCTGCCTCAGCTCTTCGAGTAGCTGGGATTACAGGCATGCACCACCACGCTCGGCTAATTTTGTATTTTTAGTAGAGACAGGGTTTCTCCATGTTGGTCAGGCTGGTCTCGAACTCCAGACCTCAGGTGATGTGCCCAACCTGGCCTCTCAAAGTACTGGGATTACAGGTGTGAGTCACTGCGCCCGGCCAACCAGGTCTGATTTTATTATTTTTATTTTTTTATTTTTTTTTTTGAGACGGAGTCTCGCTCTGTCACCCAGGCTGGAGTGCAGTGGCCAGATCTCAGCTCACTGCAAGCTCCGCCTCCCGGGTTCCTGCCATTCTCCTGCCTCAGCCTCCCGAGTAGCTGGGACTACAGGCGCCGCCACCTCGCCCGGCTAGTTTTTTGTATTTTTAGTAGAGACGGGGTTTCACCGTGTTAGCCAGGATGGTTTCGATCTCCTGACCTCGTGATCCGCCCGTCTTGGCCTCCCAAAGTGCTGGGATTACAGGCTTGAGCCACCGTGCCCGGCCCCAGGTCTGATTTTAAAGCCCTGCTCCTAATGCCTCAATGGACAGATTAATGTGTGTTAATCTGTCCTGATAGCTTGTGGAATGGGCTCAGATCCGCTCAGTCCTCAGCCCCAGACCAGGCCCAACCGTGTTCCCCCTCCCATCCCCCAAACCTGCCAGGGCTCACCAGGGGTGAAGGGGTGCCACTTGGAGGGAGACGATCTCTCTGCAGCCTGCGCCCAGGGCCCAAATGACCTCATGGCCCACGGGGTCTGTGGCACTCCTGTGAAAAGATAAAGCTGCTGGTAATCCCAAGACTTGGGAGGTCAAGGCCGGGGTTGGGGATCACCTGAGCCCAGGAGTTCTAGACCAGCTTGGGCAATACGGCGAGACCCCGTCTCTATTTAAAAAAAAAGAGAGAGAGAGAGAAAATGAAAAGATACAAGACAAAGCTGGAGTTGCCCACTCTTGGTGGCCTCTGCTCTTGCCAAAGCTTCCTTCCCTTCAGCCATAGAGCTCTTGGATCCCTTTGCTTGAGAACCCTGGCGGAGGCTATGTAGCACCTAGGGATCCCGTAGGACCCTGGGCCTAGAGGGAACAGGCCATGCTTCTAGTCGGTTGACCCACCTGTAGGTGACAGCCTGCAGGGCACGGCAGTAGCAACTGGCCAGCCAGAGCGAGCGGTCGGTGAGGATGTTTGGACAGTGGGAGATGCGCAGGATCAGCAGGTTCCCCCCAGCTGCCTTCAGCAGGGACTCCAGCCCAGCTTCCAAGCAGCCCCTGGGGATGACCAAGAGGTCAGAGAGCTGGCCACCTCCTCCTCTGGGAAACATCCTTACTTAATTCCAGGTCTGTGGCCCAACAGCACCCAGCACCCACCCACTGCAGGCCTCACCGGGTGCTCCGGGCATACTCCTCCTTGCTCTCCTTCTTTCCCCGCTGCCGGGGCTTCAAGTTCTGCAGCGTCAGAGAGTGGGCCTGAGTGCACCACTGAGCCAGCATTGCCAGGAACTGTGGGGGAGGGGAAGAGTATTTGGAGATGAAGGGGTCTGCACTTGGTTGGCTGGAGGTGGGCCAGCCCCGGATAGGAGGCTGCATGAGAGCATTTCAGGGAAGCCAGGTTGGCGCTACAGTGTTGTAAGGGTTGCAAGGACCAGACCTTCAGGGGCCAGATTCTACCCACGGGGAAAGGTGGGTTCACAGCAGGGCACAGAAGGCAGGCAGGGGCAGGCACCTTGGAGCAGACTCGGGCATTCTCAAGCAGCACCCTTGTCCAGACTGCAGGGTGGCGGGCCACGAAGCGCCAGTCCCGGCAGACCTCAGCAGCATGCAGCAGTGTGCGCGTGTCCAGGTAGGTGAAGATGCAGAAGAGGGCAGCTCGCATCTTCAGGATCTCTGGGCTGATGACCTCATTGGAGCGTGAGGGGCTGCCCCTCTCTGCTCGCCGACCCCGTCCACTGCCTCCCTCAGGGCGGGCTGCAGAATACAAGGGTTTCAAAAGTGAGCGTGGAGGGTCAAGGCTGGTGTGGGGATGTGTGTGGGGAGCTGGGGCAGGGTAGGAGCTGCAGAGCAATGGGCATGCTGTGGTACCAGGGCCTAGGAAGGAAGGAAAAGGGGCATCTGCGTCCCTGTCCTTTGCGGTACCCCATCTCCAGTTTTACAAATTACAAAAAGGCATCCCTTGTGTAAACTTTCTTTTTAAGGTTATATATCATTCAAACTCACCCCCTACATGAGGCAATACATCAGATTTGGAGAGGGAAAGGGGTTGGAGGGTGCTGCAGTATAAATTGGGCCTCTGGAAACAGAAGGTGGGCATGGGGCTACCCAGAACATGGGGTGCAGCTACAACCCTGACCCTAGCCCTCTCACCTCCCAACCCACCCATATATGTTGGGGCCTTCTGTGAATATGGTGGGAGGCCTCTCCCCCACTGCACCAGGGGCTTCAGAGTTGGGAGGCAACAATCAACTGCTGTCCTATAAATGTTGATGAGCCCACCACGTGAATGGACCTCCCCGTCCCTTGGATGTGGCATCCTTGTGCATCAGACAATCTGAGCATACTTGTGCCACTGCAGCCCTGCCCTGTCACAAGAGTTCCTGCCCTAGGCTTGAAGAGCGCTATGTAGGAGGGGTGGGCAAGTCTGGGGAAAGGGGAGGGGGTGCAGGAGCCCAGGAGATTCACTGCCTCAGACCTGTGTCCCCCTGCCAACCCTTCCGGGACCTACCTGAGAGCCGGCAGCTGCTCAATGGCCCAGCCATAGCAGGCCCGGGACGGGGCGCATCCAACGGGCCCTCAGCCTCTGACTCAGTGGTTCGGGAGCCAACGTCAGAGACATCACCCTCTTCCCCCTCAGTGCTGTGTCGGCGGGGTCTGCGCTGCCAGTTCTGGATGGCCTGGCGCCGCAGGCCTGAGCTGCGAGGGGGCTGGGACCGCTCTGAGCCCCCATTGGCAGCCTGGGCCCGTGTGCCCAAGCCCCCAGGGCCACTGTCCTCAGGGGCCCCCTCCTCCGGCCTGGGCAGCTCCAGACTGTCACTGTCATAGCAGCCTGAGCTCTGGGATGCGGCTGGCACACGGCTGGAGGCCCTGGGGCAGGGTGGATCACACAGTAAGGGGTGAGAGGCACCAGGCCTGCCCAAACTCCCCACCCTGCCCCTACCATCGGCTGAGGGCAACCCACCCGTGCTGCTTTCCAAAAGCCCCCTCTGGGTGTGGAAAGGCAGACACACGTGACCCAGGGGGGTAGGGACAGGAGGATGACACAAGCCCCAGACAGGTCAGCGGATCTTTCCAGGGCGAGGGTGGGCTGCATGGGGTGTGCTGGGCCCAAGGCTTACCCTGTGCTGGGAGAGGAGCCATGCCGTGACACTGCATATGTGCTAGGCACGGCCGGGCCCGCGTGGTGTTCTCGCTGTGGGCCCCCAGAGCAGGAGGTAAAGGAGAGGGGCGGAGGAGGCAAGAGGATGAGCAGGAATAGCAGGGGAAACAGGGAAAAAGATGGAGAGGAAATGGGGGAGAGGAGAGAGAAGGGAAAACAGTTGGGAAAGATGGACAAATGGACAGACAGACAGCACAGAGAGGCAGGCTCACCAGCCCCTCCCCACACCCACCCAACACCCCGGACCCCAGCTTGTGGCTCCTGGACTCTCATTTGCAGGGATGGGCAGAGATAGCCCCTGAGGGCTGGAGTCACTGAATCATATCTCACTACAGCCTCGGGGACTGGCACTGGCACTCCTGCCCAATCAGAGGGTCTCCCCATTCCTGGCATCTGCTCATGGGGGAAAAGCCAAAGAAGGGGCGAATGGGGCATCATGGGGAGATATCCAGCCACGTGAAAGGTGAGGTTGTGGGGGACCAGGTGTGCAGGTAGAGGAGAGAAAGCAGGTGGGCACTCACCATTCTGCCTGGGCCCCGGGCATTGGGGCCAGCACCACCGCCCCCACCTCCACGGCCCAGGCTGGCACTGGGCGTGCTGCCACAGCTGCTGCTGATGACCTGCAGCTGTCGCTCGGCACGGTCAGCCCGCTCAAGGAGCTCCTCAATGAACTGCTGCAGCCGCAGCTTGGCGCTGGCCTCCCGCGCCGCTGTCTCCTTCAGGAACTGGTCGATCTGCACCACCTCCCTGGGCCCAGAGCAGTCTCTTACCCCAGAGCCTCAGCCTGCCTGCCCACCCACCCTCTGGAGGAGAGCCTGGCCAGTGCGGGGAGACACCGGCACAGCTGCCTGCAGTGTCTGCTAACAGTCACATGGGTTCCTGCAGAACAGGCCTAGCCCCACACGATGATACATACAGAAATGCATGCATGCACTCCAAGCCACACACTCACACCCCACCCACCCGGCCCCAGACCCTGCTCTCCACAGAAATACTACACACCCTGCTCTCCACAGAAATACTCAGGCATACTCAGTCCCACACAACCACTCGAGGCACACATACATCCCCACACACGTACCCCATGTACATTCATATGCCATAACCAGACACATCTCTCTCATACAGAAACACAGACATGTTCAGTCACATGTGCATGGCCTTCAATACCCAGCATCCCAACACAGAACACTCCTAGGCACATACTTAGAGCCACCAGCCATGTCACATATCCCCACACAGAGGCCCATTACACAGCCCCAGGCACAGCCCCACACATTCATGTTCGTGTACTCACATCATTTTCCAGCTCGGACATGTGCTCACGTGTGAGACACGCAAAGAACCATGGAGGCACAGTACCACCGACACAGTCAAACATACTTTCAGGAACCTTCAAAAATACACACTAAGTCACATCACCCCATAGAGGAATACACTCAAATGCGGAAGCATACTGATAGTTTGCACCAACTTCTAGGAGCTGCATGAACACATGGCACACTTAGAATCAGCGTGTACTTACTCCCAAATGCATTCCCGGTTGTTTGTGCATCCATTCAATGTTTATTGAGCACCCTCTAGGTGCCAGGCACTGTTCTAGGTATTGGGGAAATAGCAGTGAACAACTCCTGCCTTTATGGAGTTTATGTCACAATGGGGACACATAAATAACATCTATATACAAATGCTCCTTGGCTTACAATGGGGATACATCCCCGTCAGCCCATTGTAAGTTGAAAATATCATCAGTCAAAAATGCATTCAATGCACTTACCCTACTGAACATCAGTGCTTAGCCTGGCTTGCCTTAAATGTGCTCAGAGCACTTATATTAGCCTACAGTTGGACAAAATCACTGAACACAAAGTCTATTTTATTAAAAAAAAGTGTTGATCTCATGTAATTTATTGAATACTGTACTAAAGAAACAGTATGGTTGTACATACTGTTTTTCATTTTCACACAGTACAGTTTCTATGGACTGCATGATGCTTTTGTAGCATCGGAAAATCTAAAAATTGTATCAAACCATCGTAAGTCAGGGGTCATCTGTAGTTCATAATCCTACATTTAAAGACCAGAGAAATGAAGAAGATTGAGACAGCTAGAAGGAAATCCCAAGAGTGTCCTGGAAGCCAAGTGAAGAAGGCATGTCAGGGATCAGCTATGTCAAATGCCACCAATGGGCCAAGTAAGACCATGGCTAGGCCTTAGCAACAGAAAGGTCACTGGTGACATGGGGACCCTGGCAGAGGTGGAAACCCGATCAGCCTGGGTTCAAGAGAGAAAGTGAGGAAAGAAATTGGAGACAAGAAGTATAAACAAATACAAGGAGTTTTCTGTAAGGAGGAGAGAAAAGGAGCAGTAGCTTAAGGGGAAGAGGGTTATGGCAGATGAGAGAAATAACATGTCTGGATGCTTTTAGAAATATGCAGAAACAGGCTGGGTGTGGTGGCTCACGCCTGTAATCCCAGCACTTTGGGAGGCCGAGGAGGGCTGATCACGAGGTCAGGAGATGGAGACCATCCTGACTAAAACGGTGAAACCCCGTCTCTCCTAAAAAAAAAAAAAATATATATATATATATATAAAAATATATATATATAAATAAATAAATATATATATACACACATACACACACACACACAAAATTGCCAGGGGTGGTGGCGGGCGCCTGTAGTCCCAGCTACTCAGGAGGCTGAGGCAGAATGGCGTGAACCCAGGAGGCGGAGGTTGCAGTGAGGCGAGATCACGCCACTGCACTCCAGCCCCGGGAACAGAGCAAGACTGTCTCAAAAAAAAAAAAAAAAAGAAAAAGAAAAAAAGAAAAAAAAAGAAATATGCAGAAACAGAAAATCTGATGATGGGAGAGGGGAGAGTTGAGCTGTGTCTTTGGGTAGGCAAAAGAGAAGAGGATCTGGTGCCAAAATGCAGGAGTTGGCTTGTCTAGGACAGAGAAGAAAGGCAGTCTTCACAGAGGCACAGGGTCACACTGCCATGTCCTCACAGTACCAAACACACATCATCATGACACTCTTGGCCCCACATGCATGCTCCTGGCCACAGATCCTCTATTACAAAGCCATGGTCACATACAGACACACTCAGGCACACCCACGGTGGTGGTGGCGGCGACACAGTGACCGGCACAGGCACAGGGCCTGTGGGTCCACCCACAGGGCCCCGAGGGTCCACTCACTGCTGCTTGCGGCTCAGCTCCTGTTCCTTGTGCACCAGGTCCTGCTTGAGTGAGGCCAGAAGCTCTACGCTCACGTCCACCTGGCGGGAGAGCTCAGACGCGCGTTCCTCCAGCTCCTCCTTCTCGCGCCCAAGCCTCGCACTCTCCTGCCGTGCAGTCTCCAGCTCCGCCGCCTTGCGCTCCAGCTCGGCCTGCAGCCGGCCCACCTGGCCCGCGATCTTCTGCTCCACCTCCTCGCTCAGGCGCTCCAGCCGCCGGTCCACCTCCAGCTTCTCCAGCGCGCGGATCTTGAGGCGCGCCAGGCCCTCTTCGTAGGCCACATCGGCAGGTGAGGGGGACGCGGGCGAAGCGGAGGCAGGCCCGGGGCAAGGTCCGGGGCCAGGCCCAGGCGGCGGCGTCGAGCACGCCGAGGACGCCACGGACTTGCGGGCGAACAGCTCCCCCAGCGGGATCTCGATCTCGCGCAGCGCATAGCGCGCGGCGGCGGCGGGCACGAGGCCCGGTTCGGCCAACTCCTCACAGGGCAGGCTAGCGGGCACCAGGTCGCTGGGGAAGTGTGCGAGGGGCGCGTGGTGGTGGTGGTGGTGCAGCAGGTGCGGCGCCGCGGGCGACGGCCCAGCCGCCTGCTCCTTGCCCTGGAAGGACGTGCTCTCGAAGACCTCGCGCCGGGCGCCGGGCACGGCCAGCAGGGCGGCGGGCTCGGGCGCCAGCGGGAAGCCCGAGGCGGCCGCGGCGGCGGCCGCGGCCGCGGCGGCGCCGTCGCAAATGCTGTTGGTCTTGGAGAGGATGTAGAGCGTCTCGTAGGTGTGGCTGTACTCCAGGTGCGCGCGCAGCGACGACAGGCTCCGGAAGCGCTTGTGCTCCCCGCAGCGGGGGCAGCGGTACGGCAGGTCCAGCGAGGCCATGGCCCCGCCGCCCCCGCGGCACGCGGGCTCCACCGCGGCCGCCCCGCCGGTCAGCCAGGCGCGCTCATGGGGGACCACGGGCCAGGTCCCCTGCGGGGTCAGTAAGGCTCAGGGCGCCCGCGGCGAGGAGGCTGGAAGAGACGCGATGAGTCTTAGGAAGAGGGTATCACTGCTCCCACCCCGGCTCTCAGTCCCGGGCCCTCATCCCCCAGCCATGAGGAAACAGCATCGAGGGGCAAGGTGCGACCTCCCAGAGGAGGCTGGCTTGCTCTGGCACCTGTGCGAGGGCCTGTATATGTGCAAGAAAGAGAGAGCGAGAGAATGAGATAATCTGTTTTTAAAGGGGCTGGCTCGTAATTACTTTTATTTATAATGGTTCCAACCTGGAAACGACCCAAGTGCCCATCAATGGTAGAACGGTTAAACTGTAGCATATTAATGATGGAATCTACCCAGCAATAAGAAAAGAAACTATTGGTACACACAGTGACATGGATGAGTCCATCCAATATTATGTTGCATGAAAGAAGCCAGACCAAAGAGTGCATGCTGTAGAATGCCAGAGATGGAGTTCAAGAACAGACACAACTGATGATGAAGTCAGCATAGAGGTCCCTAGCTGGGGGCTACATGGACTGGGAAGGGGCAAGAGGCAGCTTTATGTGATGCGGAGAATGTTCTATATCTGCTCTGGGTGGTGGTTATACAGTTGTGTACATATTTAAATAATCATCAAGCTGTATACTTAAGATGAGTGTAAAAATCCTTGGAAAGAAGATGCTTATTTTCAGTTTTTGCAGACTGCACCCCCACACAGGCTGGAACTATTGGTACCATGTTGCAGTAACCAAAACATCACTCTACCTAATGACATCGCTTGTGTCACTGTTTTGTCCCGACTTCTGCACCACATCCTCCTATCCCTATTACTCCAAGCCCTTAAGTCTTTTTCTCAGACCTAGAAAAGGTGAAGTAGGCTTCCAGTAAGTGTCCCTGCCCCACCTTTACCCCAAGGGCTTTATTATCCATCCTCCCCACATCCCTTTTGGCACAAGGTCCCTCCATCCCCCCACCAATTCTGGCATTCCAACCCTCCTCACCGTCAACTCCTGCTGCCCCTCCAGATCTGGCTTCCTGTCACCCTTCTCCTACCTTGTGGGGTCTCCATCCCATTCCTCACTGCCATCCTCTTCCTAACTGTCTGCAATCGGGCTTCCACTGCCCTGTGATCAAGGTCACAGACCACCTGCTGATCAGTTAAGCCAGTTGTCATCAAGGGTCTTCACCTACTTGGTCCCATGGCTGATACTGTTGACCCCTCCATCTTCACAGGCTGCCATGAGCTTTCCTGTCTGGATTTTCCCATGGGTTCTGCAACTTCCTGTTCTTGCTGCCTTCCTAAACGTCCTCATTCCCTGAGGTCTGCCTCTGGAGCCCTCCGTCTCTATCCTCCCCCCAGGAAGGCAGTCGGCTTCTCTCCCACAGGTTTACTCGCACCTGTAAGCTCTACTTCTCCATCCTGACCTGCCACACAGTTCTGTTGCCTTCTGGCATTTCCACAGGATGTATGGGTGGATGTCTGTTCCCTTTGCCAGCCCAGCATCCAGTCCTCCTCCTGGTAACAGCACCCTGCTTTGACCATAGGGAACCATCCTTCCCCACTTTCTCAGTCCACATGGTCTTGGGGATGTGACATAGACCTGGCAAATCCCCAGTCCTGGGGTAAACATAGAGCACCAAAGTTGAGCCAGTGAGCCCCAGGACTGTTCTAGAATGACTGAGGGAAAGCATTGTCTTTGGGATCAGGTTTCTAAGCTGATGGAGAAGGCCGGAGCTGCTGGGGCCATCCTTTCTCCTTTTGGGAGGAGACACCTAGGAATGAAGCCAACCCAAAGAAGCAAAACTTAGATGGAGAAAGACATTCCTCACAGACACTGTTTGAGAGCCTGGCCTGTTCAGTTACACAAACTAATCAATTCTGCACCACCACCCCCTTTTTTATGAGATGGAGTCTCACTCTTTCACCTGGGCTGGAATGCAGTCGTGCAGTCTCAGCTCACTACAACCTCCCCCTCTGAAGTTCAAGCGATTCTCCTGCCTCAGGAGTCCCAAGTAGCTGGGACTGCAGGCATGTGCCACCACGCCCAGCTAATTGTTGTATTTTTAGTAGAGACAGGATTTCACCATGGTGGCCAGGCTAGTCTCGAACTCCTGGCCTCAAGTGATCCACCTGCCTCAGCCTTCGAAAGTGTTGGGATTACAGGTGTGAGCCACTGCACCCAGCCCCTATTTCCCTTTTTTGCTTAAGCTAGTTACAGCTGAGTCTGTCTGTGTTACTTGCACCCAGAAAACATCCTAACCAGGAAATTAGAATCAGAGATGGAAAATTTTCATAGACCCACAAAAGAAATTAGCTGAACTAAGGAGGGGGGCATAAGCTGGCACTACTTCCCCCATTCCCCACTCACAGGTTGGTGAACAGAGCAGCAGCAAAGCAGATGATGAAACTGTCTCCCACCAACCCTGGAGCTCAGGCCATGTACCTAGCATGGCTGGAACATTAGGGGATTTGGAGAAAAATGTCAGGATGTTGGGAGTGTCTTTCCAATGGCCTCAGTAAGGTCCAACAAGCAAGAGATACACTCTGGCTGAAAGGAGCCCATCGGAAAGCAGAAAGGAAGAAAATTTGGGCTTGCCCAGAGAGGCCCTTTCTGCTTGCGGCCAGTAATTCAATATGGCTGAGAGTCAGATAATTAAGAGCCAGTTCTTTGCTTCAAGCTAAAGGCAGCTCAAGCGAGGACAAAGAGGCTGGGAACTAAGAGGGAGACAAGCCTGGGGCCTGACAGGCACTCAACTCCTGGGGCCCTGCTGAACCTCTCCTGCTGTGCCCCCCCCGCCCAGCTGGACAGAAGCTTCCATTATAAGCAGCCTTCCATTGGGATGAAGTTTGAGTGAGAAGAGGCAGATAACCTTCTGCCTCCCACCCCAGACTAGGAGTTTGCATTGCCCCGTGGCAGAGGCCCAGCTAGAGGCTGCAGAACCAAGGGCTCCTGGGATGGGCAGAACACTGGGGCCTGTTGCTAAGAGATATCCCTACCCTCCTTCTACACCACCACCAGGGACTTCATTCAAGAATCATAACTTTCTTTAACTTTCTTTTTTTTCTTTTTTTCTTTTTTCTTTTTTTTTTTGAGACAGAGTCTCGCTCTGTCACCCAGGCTGGAGTGCAGTGGTATGATCTTGGCTCACTGCAACCTCCGCCTCCTGGGTTCATGCCATTCTCCTACCTCAGCCTCCTGAGTAGCTGGGACTATAGGTGCCCAAAACCACGCCCAGCTAATTTTTTTGTATTTTTAGTAGAGATGGGGTTTCATTGTGCTAGCCAGGATGGCCTTGATCTCCTGACCTCATGGTCTGCCCACCTCAGCCTCCCAAAGTGCTGGGATTACAGGCGTGAGCCACTGCGCCCAGCTAAGAATCATAACTTTCATAGAGGTCTCTCGCTTTGGCTAATAGCTCTGGGGATAACCAAATGCAAACTGACTGAAAAGCCTCCCAGGGATTAAGGGAATTGTATTGCCAGAAAGCCCCCACAAACCAAAGGATTGCTCAGCCCCTATGGTTGCCCTGAACCTCCCCAAACCTGCATCCCTCAGTGCTCCTCCCACAGAGACAGCGAAATCAGAGCAGTGAGGTTGGTGCACCAGGGAACCTCTTCCTCACCATTCAGTCAAGCATGTGGACCACAGACCAGGTTTTTTCCTCACCCCCCTCTTCAACTAGGAGGGTTTTTCTTCTTTCAGCTATACAATTTTCTCTCCATCATTGTAGTTGGGCCTCAAATGGAAAGACCATGAGCTTAGTACCTAACCAAACAGCCCCTTGCCATTGCCAAGATGTTGAATGGGGGATAGATATGGTAACTGGGTGAAAACTTGGAATGTCTCCTCCCAGAAGTGGGATAACTATACTTTAAGTTTGATGAGGGATAGTTGCATTATGATAAACATGAAAATGTTTTTTGAAATTACACAGTAAAGGGGGACTATGTTGATCTTGGACATCTAAGAAGTGAAATACAGTGCACTTTTATTGTTTTTACTGCCTGGCTCTAATCCCTCTTTATTGTGAATTGATCCCCAATTTTTCCTTTGAGAACCATTCCCTGCACTTTGAATAGATTTGGGTAGGGCTGACCACATCCATTGGCTCCCAGGGAACACACATGACCTCAGTCTGTTCCATTAGAATCACAGTGGTCCGGTCAGTAATGGACTCATTTCTCAACCTGGGCCGATACAGGCACTTCAGGAGCTGTGCTCAGTTGGTAGGATGTGAGCCTGGAGCATCTTGTGGCCATTTTTGTCCTCTCTTTGAGACAAAAGAAGTAAAGGACCCCTGATGATATCTGAACATCCACATCCAGATGTGCCTGAAGCTCTAACCCAGGACTTGACCATTGAGAAGGGCTGCAAATGTTTTTGTAGCTTTAATCATTTGCGTCAGTTGCCAGTCTCTAGTAATGAGACTCCAGACTAATACAATGGCCCACAGTTTCAAAAGCAAATCCCAGACTTCTCCTCACTTACTACCAGCACCCCTGTTTCCTTTGGTGTCACTGTCCTCCCAGCCATGCCACTGACCATCTTGATTTTTCTCTCTGCTAACCATCAAGACCTACTGGTTTTTCCTTCCAAGTGCTTTCAACCCAACTGTTCTTTTCTCATGCTTTGTACTCTTCTAGGCCACAACCTCATCACATTAGACTGCTGGCTCAGCCTTCAGTCCTGCAGCTCTATTCCATCTGTAAAGGCATCGGATTCCTCTGCTCAGACTCCTTCAAGGGGACCCCCATCCACTACCAACTGCAGCCAAACTCCTCAGCTTCACGATCTGGCCTCTGTGCTCTTACCAATTTGAAACTGAAAAGTGGCCTGGCTGTTTCACTTCCATGTCCTTAATTGTGATGGCTAGACATTTTTTCACACATACACCGGCCACTTCTATCTCTTTGGTAACTTGCCTGTGCACTACTTCACTCATTTTCATACTTAACATTCATCTTTTCTTATCGATTTACAAAAGCTTTTAATATTATTGATCCTTTGTCATTTAATACTGCAAATATTTTTCTCAAGTGTGTTGATTGGCTTTTACTTTTGTTTATGGTCTTTATTGATATACTAAAGTTTTGAATTATGCCGCAGTAAAATCGGATTTTGTTTTTATGCTTAGGAAATCTCTCCCTACCCAAAGATTATAAACAGTTACATATGTTTTCTTTCGATACTTGTGATTTCCTTTTTTAAAATTCCAGAATATTTTTTAGAATTAAAGATTTTAAACAAATAACCATAATACCATAAACTAACAATGACTTGGTAGTATATAAATACTTTAGGCTGTATGATTTCCTTTTGGACTTTTTTTTTTTTTTTTAAGAGACAGGGTTGGGAGGGGGGAGGGATAGCATTAGGAGATATACCTAATGTAAATAACGAGTTAATGGGTGCACCACACCAACATGTCACATGTATACATATATAACAAGCCTGCATGTTGTACACATGTACCCTAGAACTTAAAGTATAATAATAATAAAAAAAGAAAAAAGAAAAAAAAAGGAGACAGCGTCTCACTTTGTTGTCCAGGCCGGTCAGAAAGTGCTAGGCTCAAATGATCCACTCACCTCAACTTCCCAAACTGCTGGGATTATAGGCCTGAACCACTGCATCTGACTTACATTTGGATTGCTTTTTTTTTTTTAGACAGAGTTTTGCTCTGTTGCCCAGGTTGGAGTGCAGTGGTGTGGTGATCTTGGCTCACTGCAACCTCTGCCTCCTGGGTTCAAGTGATTCTTGTGCCTCAGCCTCCCAAGTAGCTGGGATCACAAGCACCCACCACCATACCCGGCTAATTTTTGTATTTTTAGTAGAGACAGCATTTCACCATGTTGGCCAGGCTGGTCTTGAACTCTTGACCTCAGGTGATCTGCCCACCTCAACCTGCCAAAGTGCTGGGATTACAAGTGTGAGCCACCACACCCGGTCCATTTGTATTTTATAACCCAGCTAGAAATTTTTGGTGTGCATGGTGTGACAGGAATTTTTAAAAACCAACTTTCCATTATAGACATTTTCATACATGTTCAAAAATAGACTATTATGATGAACTCCTAGGTACCCATCATCCAGCTTCAAGAATTCTCAACTCTTGGCCAATTATTTTTCATCTGCACACTACTTCCCTGCTTCACACTTGCCCTGCCCCCACTATTGGATAATTTTGAGCAAATCCTAAATATCATATTATTTCATCCATAAATACCTTAGTATATATGAGACAAGACTTAACTTTCTTTTTTTCTTTTTGGACAGAGTTTCACTCTGTCTCCCAGGTTAGAGTGAAGTGGTGTGATCTCAGCTCACTACAACCTCTGCCCCCTGGGTTCAAGTGAATTCTCCTGCCTCAGCCGCCCGAGTAACTGGGATTACAGGTGTGTGCCACCAGGCCCAGCTAATTTTTGTGTTTTTAGTAGAGAGGGGGTTTTACCATGTTGACCAGGTTGGTCTTGAACTCCTGATCCACCTACCTCAGCCTCCCAAAGTGCTAGGATTACAGGCGTGAGCCACCACACCTGGCCAAGACTTAACTTTCTTTTTTTAAAAAAATGATATGTAGTAGGCTGGGTGCGGTGGCTCACGTCTGTAATCCCAGCCCTTTGGGAGGCCGAGGTGGGTGGATCACCTGAGGTCAGGAGTTTGAGACTAGCCTGGCCAACAGGGTGAAACCCCGTCTCTACTAAAAATACAAAAATTAGACAGGCGTCACGGCAGGTGACTGTAATCCCAGCTACTCAGGATGCTGAGGCAGGATAATCGCTTGAACTCAGGAGGTGAAGGCTGCAGTAAGCCATTGCATCACTGCACGCCAGTCTGGGCAACAACAGCAAAACTCCGTCTCAAAAGAAGAAAAAAAAAATGGTGTGTAATAATTGTTCCAACATCACCATCCTTTAGGTATATTAAAACCCAAAATGTAGCCTTGAGAAGTAAATCCAAAAGATGGTTCTTTGAAAAGACCAGCAAAATAATTAGGTCTCTGGCAAATCTATTGAGAGAGAGAGAGAGAGAGAGAGAGAGAGAGAGAGAGAGAGAGAGAGAGAGAGCGAGAGAGAAACAGAGAGAGAGAGAATGCATTTATATATAACACATGGGGAAAAAGAAGAGCGATAACTGCTGGCACAGAGAGGATTTTCTTAAATTACTACCAGGTACAACTCTTGGCCCAAATCTTTGAAAATCTGGGTGAACTGAATGCTTTTCTAGGAAAATATATATTATCAAAGTTGACTCAAGAAGCAATAGAAAACTTGAATAGACTAATAACTATAGACAAAACTGAAGAAGTTGGCAAAGTGACCAGAGATATTCTAGAGTTCACATACGTACAGAACTGTTCAAGAACAAGGATATTCTATAATGTATGGTGAGCCTGGTGTCAGGGCATCTGTGTGTATCTGTTCATCCTAACTAAGTGCTGGTCCTTCCTGTGGGGGGCATCTTTCAGGGCCCCAGAAGTAGCTAGCCTTCTCCCCACCCTGCTGTCTCTCACCATATACTTTTGAAGTGCCCCTTTTTGCCTCACAGCATCCTGCTAGCCAGGCTGCCAGAGAGCAGGGGAAGGCGAAAGTCTGGGGGTGTCAGCCTGTGGATGGATTGTAAGGTGGAGGAGGAGAGGGACTTCTGGGGTACAGGTGCCTCTTCACCCCAGGCCAGCCCTCCTCACAGTTGCCCTCCATCTGCTGGAGCTGAGGAATGACTACAAATCTTAGGAAAATTTTTGTCTAGATTTATGCACCTCCTAAGCATGCACCTGAAGCTTTGCTTGAATGCAGGCGAAAGGGCAATAAAGTCAGGGGGAGGCGGGACAGAGGAAAAAGGAAAACAGAAGTGTTCAAATTTTATCACAAGTCTGTACTATGAGCACCAGGACAGAACAGTTGGAGATTTTCCTTTGCATTCTAGTCTCCCCAAATCAGCAACCTCTGCAGTCCTAAGACTTGCTTCCTTTTTTGGCCTGACCATGCCTCCAGACCTGTGATGCTTCTCGTATCTGAAATGCCTATCTCAAGCCTACTTTCTTTTTTTTTTTTTTTTTTTGAGACGGAGTCTTGCTCTGTCGCCTGGGCTGGAGTGCAGTGGCCGGATCTCAGCTCACTGCAAGCTCTGCCTCCCGGGTTCATGCTATTCTCCTGCCTCAGCCTCCGGCGTAGCTGGGACTACAGGCGCCCGCCACCTCGCCCGGCTAGTTTTTTTGTATTTTTTAGTAGAGACGGGGTTTCACCGTGTTAGCCAGGATGGTCTCGATCTCCTGACCTCGTGACCTCGTGATCCACCCGTCTCGGCCTCCCAAAGTGCTGGGATTACAGGCTTGAGCCACCGCGCCCGGCTCAAGCCTACTTTCTTTCAAGTCCCCGTCAAGGTTTTCTTTGGATAGAAGGATTCTACAGACTGAACTAATCAGAGGTACTTTTTTTTTTTTTTTTTTTTTTAAGGCTTACAGGTATGTGAGTCTTATCTCTTCAAACAAGACCAACCATCTTAAGATGTGTGTCTTCTCTAGCTCGTGCTTCCTATCATATTCTCACATGTTGACTTTGCCAGCAACACAGATCATCTTGCATTTCTATGGCTTCCACCATCATGTGGTCACTGATAGTCCCTGCAGTGGGCATTATGATTTTCATCTGCTCAGCAAGTCTTCTTCACCTTCTGGTAATAGCAACAGCTCATCCTTTCTTTAGTGAGCTGCCCCTCTGTACTTTATGTGGTTCTGGCCGGGGTGTCAATCCTAGTAGGTGGGCACATGACCCAGGCCTGGCCAATCACAGTATTTCTATCTTCTTGGCCACAGTGATTGACCCAGGGTTGAGCATATTCCTCAAGCTGAGCCAACAGAGTCCTCTACTGGGAGTTTATATGAAAGATCAAGTAGTCCTCTTGTCCCTCTGGGATCCCATGCTAGGATGGTGAAGCTATCTATGGCCTTGTGCAACCTCCACCCATCACATGGAGAAAGCCCATGCATGGTGGGGAATACTCAGAGGAAAGCTGAGCCAAGAGCTGGAGAGTCCTCACCACATCTGTGAGGACCTGGGTGTCCAAGACTCATTCATTTCCCTTCTTCCCAGTTATAGGAATTGGTAAATTTGCTTAAAGTAGTTCAGGTTGAATTTCTGTCCCTTGCAATCAAGAGTCTTAACTAATCGTCTCCCAAATCTGCATTTCTAGCCAAGAGTTCTCTCCTAAGCTCTATTCAAACCCAAATTTATTCTATGTCTATTTACTGAGTACCTACCCTGTGCCATGAGCTATACCAGGTACTGTGCTAGGTTTGTTGAGGGCAAAGACAACAAGATCCAGTCCTGGCCTACACACAGTTTGTTGTCTCCTGGGGCTGACTGAGGTGTTAGAGGATACAATTATGAAATAAACATTATGCAAGAGGCAGGCACAGGATCTACACTTAACCTAACTTGAAGAATTGGGGGACTGGGGAACCCCCAGAGACGGTAGCATCTAAGCTGACTCTTGAAGAGCAAAATATAATTGCCAGGTGAGGAAGAGCAATTATGAGGTTGGGGTAGGAGAAGACAGACATTCAGAGCACATGAAACAGCATGTATAAGGGCAAGGAAGTGAGAAAGAGTATTCCTCCTTCAGGGAACTAAAATGTAAGCTCCTCGAGGATAGAGACATTGTGTATCTCAAACACTGCTATTTCCCCAACACTTCTAACAGTGCCTGGCGTGGGGCAGGTGCTCATGGGGCAGTGTTTGTGGAATGAACAAATGGCAAGGGCTTGATCAGATTTAGTTTAGAGAATAAAATACAGAGAGCCAAGGTCAGGAAGAAGGTTGTTGGAACACTGGAAGTGGAAACTATTAACCAAGGTAGCAGGAGTGCAAATGGGCAGAAGGATGGATATGGGAGCAATTAAGGAAGGAGAGTCAAGAAGGCCTGGTGACAGAATGACCGTGGCAGGTAAGAAAGGGAGGAATCAAGAATGAGGCTCGGGTTTGGGTCTTAAACAACTGGGGAGATAAGGACGTGATTCAGCAAGGAGGAAAAGTGGAGGATGGCAAGTTTTGAAGGGAGATAATTTTGGCTGTGGATTCCATGAGTTTGAGGTTCCAGTGGGCCGTGGAAATAGAGATATTCAGTACATGGATTGCAACACGGAACCAAAAAATACAGTTTTGGCAACTTAAGGGTAAAAAGGAAAGTATTTAATCAATGAGCAAGTCCAGGGAGAGGGTTCAGAGAGAGGGGAGCTGGGGGAAAAGACGGACCCTCAGAGAGGCAGAAGAACCAAGAGGTTCCTAAGAACCAGCAGCAGAAATGGGAGTTCTGGCAAGGAATCTTAGGGAGGAGAGGACGTTCAGGAGAGGAGTGAGCAACAGTAGAAATAATGTTGACAACTCAAGTAACAGCAGAAGAGGGAAGGGCCCACTGGGCACTTTCAAGAGGGCTGCTTTGATGGGCCTGGTTGATGTGGGCTGAGGAGAGAGTGAGGTAAGGACGTGAGGAGACAATGAGTGAATACAAGAAGCTCAACTGTGAAGAGAAGGAGGCAGCATGGGAGAATCCAGAAGCAGTTTCTAAGATGGGAATGACCTGAACATATTTAAATGCTTCTTAAGGCTAACCTAATTCTACTCTATATCTTCACTTCTGCAGGCCCGAGGCACGAATAATTCAATGCCTTAGACCTGAAATGTATAGCAATTCTTTAAAAAAAAAAAAAAAAAAAAAGGTTCTTAGAAGCAGCCAGTAGACAGGGAGAGAATGAAAAGAGTGGTATTTCAATATTGGTGGCTCAAAGCTTAATGTGACTAATACTGAACTCACAATACCCCAATGCCCACCTCCAAACATTCTTTCTAATGGCTCCCATCTCAACCAATGCCCTTGTTATCTATTCAGCACCCTGGATAGCGCCCCATCCCCCGCCGCCCCAAAGCCATCTCTGAATTTTCAGTGCCCCTCAGATCTCATCAATCACTGATTTTTGTCAACACTAACTTCTAAATATTTGATTCTGTCTACTTTTCCTAAAGCCACTTCCCCAGTTCAGACCTATATCCCCTTCTATATAGATCACTGATATTGTCTAAATGGAGTCTATAAATCTCCCAGCTTCGAATTCTCACAGCTTTCAACGTTTTCTGCATATATTGATCCAGTCACATCACTTTTATTCTAAAAACATTTCAGAAGGCTGGCCATCTTCTGAGAGGTTACATCCACCTGGCCTTGCCCACCCTCAAGATTGGCTGGAATCTAACCATCCCTGAGCTCCGCCAGCTCTAGCTTTTGTCTTTGCTTCTCTCCCATATGCGTTCTTAGGGTGCCCTACAAGATTTTGCTCCATGGGGAAATGCCATGCACTGTCATATCCCCAAATCTAGGCTCATGCTGGTCCCTCTTCCTGGGACTCCTGGGCCTGAATTCTGCAGGCCCAGTTCAAATGCCACCTTTTCCTTCAAGCCTTCCTTGACCTCTCCCTCTACAGCTCAAATCATATCACTGCATGAATCACTCCTTACTGTACCTCTTCAAGGATGTGGTAGCAGGTATCACATACTGATAATCATGGACATGTCTGAACATCAAATAACTCCTAACACATACACTGGAAGCAGAGACAATACAACGGATTCATCCTCACGCACAGTAGATATCAGTATGTTGTTAGAGGAATCACACTGAATAATGGAGAAATTGATTTCATGTAACCAAAGCAATTTCCACCACTCGTCATCATGGAACTGGATGAACTGGTTACAATTAAGTAAATCCAAGAATCACCACGAATAACAGGTGGCTTCCTGGTTCTGCTGGTCACCTACTGGGAGGTAAGAGCTTGCTGTCTTCTCATTGCTGCAGCTTTGCTCTAGCTGAGTTCTAAGGCTCAGGGCTTGTCTGCTTCAGTCCATTTTATCCACCCAGCAAATGATGTCTAGCACAAGGCCCATGCTAGGCACTGGGTACACATAAATGAATGAGAGTTGTGCCATTAGGGTGCCTGCAGTTTAACAATCAAAACAGTGAATACTTATCTACTAATGATTCTGGTCAGACATCATGTTATTCACTCGGTCCTCACAACAATGCTGCCAAGTAGGTGGTACTGCTTCCATACTAGGATGAGGAAACTGAGGCTCAGAGAGTCCAAATCACTTGCCCAAGGAAAGCCTGTCATGGACTGTTGCTTTGGTGGTCCCCAATGAGACATGCCTCCCAGTATTTCTGTCCTTATGTGCTCTCCTCCCACACTGACTCAGGGATTGGCCATGTGACTTGCTTTGGCCAACTGGACATTTGCAAGCCTGATGCAGGCAGAGGCTTGATCAGCAGTTGTAACTTAGGACTTATCCTCTTGGAATACTCCCTCCTGGGATCCAGTTGGCACATAAGAAACTTGGGCTAGACTAGTAAATGATTAGATGCCACATGTATTGAGACCCTGGAGAATGACAGGCTATTTTGATGTCCCTCTCCTATTAGTTTCTCAATATAATGCAGCTGTGTGAGAGTCCACGTGAGAACAGCAGGGCCCACAGCCACAGCCACAGTCACAGCTGACCCACAGACCATGAAGGAATAATAAATCACTGTTGTTTTAAATCCAGAAATTCTGGGGTGGTCTGTTACAACCTAATGAATAACTAAAACCATGATAAAGTAGGATATGAACCCAGTACTACCTGACGACCAAAGCTCATGCCCTTGGTCTCCACATTGTGCTCCTTCTGATTGGGAACATCATGCTAACACTGTAATACACACAGGTTGGCCCATGGTAACATGCAATAATTTTTTTTATGTTTTTGAGACAGAGTTTCACTCTTGTTGTCCAGGCTGGAGTTCAGTGGCATGATCTCAGCTCACCCCAACCTCTGCCTCCCAAGTTCAAGCAATTCTCCTGCCTCAGTCTCCTGAGTAGCTGGGATTACAGGCATGTACCACCGCACCGGCTAGTTTTTGTATTTTTAGTAGAGATGGGGTTTCTCCATGTTGGTCAGGCTGGTCTTGAACTCCTGACCTCAGGTGATCTGCCTGCCTTGGCATCCCAAAGTTCTGGGATTACAGGTGTGAGCCACTGCGCCTCGCTGTTAAATGAATGGATAAAGGGTGTGATAGGTCACCAGAGAGGTAAAGAGATCTAGGGAATTCAAAGGCAGGATGGTAATTACTTTTCAACAACCATCACCCCCTTCCCATTACAAATATTCCAAAACAAAGCTGGGCACAGTGGCTATAATCCCACCACTTCAGGAGGCTGAGGCAGGAGGACTTGAGCCCAGGAGTTTGAGACCAACTGGGCAACATAGGGAGACCCTGTCTCTACCAAAAGAAAAAAAAAAGTAGGCAGGTGTGGTGGCCTATGCCTGTGGTCCCAGCTACTTGGGAGACTGAGGTGGGAGGATCGGTTGGGCCCAGGAGGTCAAGGCTGCAGTGAGCTATGATCACTCCACTGCACTCCAGCCTTGGTGACAAAGCAAGAGCCTATCTAAAAAACAAACAAATATTCCAAAACAAAAACAAAAATGAAGCCATATAGGCATTCCTAAATCTAGAAACAACTGCGTGAATATCACCAAACTCCCTTTCTGTGTCTATCTCTTTCTCTGTTAAATTCAGATCAGGCAAAATTGAGAAGGTGATAGAGTTTGTTTACTGGTGGCCCTGCCTCTCTGCCCCCAACTCCCCATTCTTTTCCTCTCTTTCCATGTAAAATTCTTTCCCTCTCTTTCCATGTAAAATCCACATGCAGAAAAGGGGCTGAGAAGGTGGAAATTACAGAAATGGGGAAGGAAGATTTGGATGTTAACAGATGGATTTACAAGCCAAAGAAATGAAGTTCTAAGCTGGGTACTTTTAGGAGGCATCTGTCAGCAGGTGGAGGTATCCTAAGGATGGGGGAGGCAGCTGGAGTTGTCCCCATTATACCCCTATTAGGCCCCTGTGGGTGGGGAGTAAAGGAATGCCCACTGCCTCTATAAATCCCTCTGAATCCCCCAAGAAGGCTGGGGCTCTGACTCTCCACACCTGTGGCTGTGGCCCCAACATGTATACCTCCCAGAGTAGTCACTCTAGCCTGGCGAAGACCCTCAGGGGTCAATGCATCCAGTCCTCTGCCTTCTGGCAGCCCTGGCACTGCTTTTTCTGTTCTAAGCCCTCCCTCACTCTCCTGCTCCTGCAAACAGGCACACACCTCCCAAGGTCACACACAGGCTCCAGAACCTGGATCCCACACCCAGAAAACCGTCTGGGTCCCTCGCTGCAGAGAGACCTAAGGAGAGAGCAGGCCCACACAGTACTCGCCGGCAGACTGTGGGCAGCGCACACAGGCCCCGTGTCACACACACTCGCATGCAAAGCAATGCAGAGGGGCGCACACATTCAGAGACACTGTGAGCACTGTCACCAGTACAGGCACTGGATATAAAGAGTCAGAAACATGCGTGCACACACATGCACACCTCCAGGCAATCACACGTGCACACCAGCACGCACTGACACCCGCACAGGTGCCCAGCCAGGCCTCAACACCAGGCCCCTCCCCCAGCCCCTCAGAAGCCGGCAGGGAGGGTTGGGGTTTCAGGGCGCTTCCCCTCCTCCCTCCCTCTGGCCCCTGTTCTCCAAGGTCCAGAGTCCCAGTGGGGTTCTGGAGCCCGCCCCCGCCCCAAAACCTGGCTCAGGGAGCGACAGGCGAGAGGGGGGAGGGGAAACCTGATCTCAAAACGTTCTGATTTTAATTTCTTAAATTAACCCCTTCCCTTCCTCTGATTTGGCCTGCCCAGAATCCCTCCCGGTTGGGCGGCCTCGCGGGCCTCCGGAGGGCTGTGGGGGAGAAGGAAGGGGAAGAAGGCACAGTGGCTGGGGTCCTCCCTCCTTCCCTCTCCGGGAGCAGTCCCGCAGCGTGCCCGCAACTCGCCCTTACCTCCTCCACCCCGCGGCGAGGCCAGGCCCAGCGGCCCAGGGCTGGGGGGCGCAGAAGAGCCCCTGCGCGCCCGGTCCAGACGCAGGGCCGCCTCGGGGCCTCGGATCTTGTTCCACTCCGCAGCCTCGGGTGGCGGCCGCGGCTAGCGCCCCCGCCTCCCTGTCGGGGCGGGGGCGGCCGAGCCTCCCAGCCAGTCGCAGCGGGAGGGGCGCACGAACCCGGCGGGAGGAAGGATGGAGGAGGAGGAGGAGGAGGAGGAGGGGGAGGAGGGGGCGCGCGGCCGGAGGAAAGCAAGGGAAGTGGGAGGGAGGCAGCACGGAGGTGGGGCGGAGCCAGCCCCTCCTCCGGGGCGGGCTCTCCAGCGAGCTGGGGAGCTGCAGATGCGGCCAGAAGCGGCTGCGCCGGGACCCCGCGTTTTCCGCTCAAGGTGGTTTCGATGGGGGAGGGGTCTTCGGCGCCGCCCTGGGGGTGCAGGGACAGCTTGCGCCGCGCTTCTCCCGGATGCCAGTCTTCCCGGCTCCCGGCACCGCCCAGTGCACTCCCCGCCCTGGGCACCTCCAGCTGTGGCTTCTGTTGCCCACCTTGAATCAGGGCCTCTCCACCCTATCCCTACCACTCTGGCTTGAGCCTGCTTCCACGTGGGGGCAAATCCGGGGGTGGGCTGTTCTGTGAATCCGGAAGGGGGCGGGCGCGGGCGCTACTCCTGAGACCTGCGCCACGGTCCCTAAGCGGCCTCATGGGCAGCGCGCCTGGGTCGTGCACTCGGCGACCTCGGGTCAGACGCTTGGTCTCCGTGGAGACCGCCTGGGATGATCCCCTCTGGGCATTCCTAAGGAACCAGCGGAGCTGCTGCCGGACCCCATCCGGGGACCCAATTCTGCTCTTAAAGAGCCGCCTAGGAACACGTGTACCCATCACAAATCCCATCCCGGACCTAGAGGAGGAGGAAAAGGCCTCCAGGTCCCTGGTTCCCTCCTACCCACTCCCATCACTTGGCTAGGAGAGCAGCCAGGCTTCTTGGGACTGGAGCACTCAGAGGGCCCCACCTTTGGCCTAAGGCCTACCCAGCTGGTGAGGCAGGAACAATCTGGCTGTCGTGCGCTTGGAGGAAGTCCACAGGGCTGCAGTAGGGCTGAGAAACAGGTTTGGAGGCTACCAAGGCCAGAGCAGAGCTGAGGCTTGGATGAGAAAAGGGGAAAGTGTTATTTCAGCCTGAGGGTGGTGCTTGGGCAGGGCTGTGCACATGTGCCTTGAGGGGCAGTCTTGTTGCAGGAGAGCAGAAACCCAACTTAGTCCCAGGATTCCAATAACTCTGGGGCTCATGGGAACTCTCTTTGATCCCCGTCCCATTCCTGTGAAGGCAGAGGCATTGGGACATTCAGTATCAGGAAGGATAATTTGTAAACTTGTCAGTGGCTTTGGGGGAATGGCAAATTT
This sequence comes from Rhinopithecus roxellana, assembly GCF_007565055.1. Lineage (NCBI taxonomy): Eukaryota > Metazoa > Chordata > Mammalia > Primates > Cercopithecidae > Rhinopithecus > Rhinopithecus roxellana. Next base: position 26,654,927 of record NC_044565.1, read on the forward strand.
AATAAGGACAGAGGCTGTACAGTGGCCAATCAGGTCGAATTCCCCCTCTCTTGATCTCTTCCTCTCTGTAGCTCTTGAATTTCTTTCCTCCTGGAGGAAGTCTTCTGAGATTGGGCAAATGAGAAATCACTTTTCCTAATACCTAAACGATAACAGCTCCTATTAACCAGGCGCCAAGCATCATGCTGATAATTTTTATGCATATCACTTACTTTTCCTAATATTATTATCCCCACTTTGCAGATGAAGCCGCTAAAGTTCAGAGCTCAAAAAATGGCATAGTCAGGATTTGAACTCAAATCATCAAACTCCAAAGTCTATGCTCAACCACAGTGCTCTCCTGCCTTCTCTCTATAATAAAGTCCACTAGACCTTCACCTGTTAAAATGCAGATTCCCCAAATCCATCTGCTCTTGCAGATGGCCAAAAATGTCCGTATATTTTCTTGGTTTAACCTTTGTTGTGATGTTTCTCCTCACTCTGTGAATCCTGTGAATGTGTCAAAACAATTTGGGACCTGCACAGCTATGTATGTGTGTGCTTTTGTGCATGTGTGCATGAGTATGTGTGGATGTGTGTGTGTATGCAGGTGTACACAGGTGCATGTATCGTGAGCACATGCATGTGTGCATGTGTGTATGTGTGGGTATGAGTTCATGCATGTGTATTTGCACATATGTGCATGTGTGTGCATATGTCTATGAATGTATGCATGTGTATTTGTGCGCATGTGTGCTCATGCTACATTTCACAGATAACAGTTCCTGCTTGGTTGTTATGGGAACCACAGTTCTAAAAATGTTAAACTGAATCCCACTCCATGTGAACCAGAGAAACCAAAAGAGAGAGAGAGCTCAGTGATGGAGACACCTCTGGGGTCCCAGAGCTGAGGCAGAGAATTGTGGGCTCAGGAAGAGCTGGAAAGACCCAGACTAGCCAGAGGTGTAGACCCACTCATGAGACCTATGGTGCCCATCAGAGCCCCTCGCTGCAGACTCGGTCCTCAGTCCTGCTTTTTCCCATCTCTCCCTCCTGATCCTTTCTCCTCCCTCTCTCTTTGCCAGCTTCATGCTCTCCAACCACCTTACTTCTCTTCCTCCCCTTTCTGTTTCCCTTCTTCTCCTTTTGGGTTTTTTTTTTTTTTTTTTTTTTTGGTTGTTGTTCAACTAATTGACACAATAATTAAGCACTTTCATGTTAGGCTTGGTGATATGGGGACCACACATTTGGATCAAACAAGGTTTCTGCCCTTGAAGGTGCTCAAGAGTGGGAGCATTTGGATAACTGGTGGGGGAAGAGAGGTGGCAGAGCAAAGCACAAAGGGAGAGATAACAGAGGAGGTTGGAAGGTGAATTTGGATCAGATATAGAGGGCTTTGACAGCAAGGGTGAAAAATAGGTATTTTTTAAGTAGGAGAGTGGAAACCTTGGTCAGTTTGGGATAAACACTTGTTTGTTGTGAATGGCATATTAGGAAATTTTCATCATTAGTGCTGGGCAATGTGGAATGAAAGAGGGATAAGGGAGGCAGAGGGACCACAGGAAGCAGTTTGGCATAATGTAGCCCTCTCTCAAATAGGGTACAAGAGTTGGGGTGAAGAGAGAGAAAATAGCAAACATTCTGGGGTGCTTTCTCAAACTCTCCCCCATATCCCACCTCATCAAGATTTGTATTACTTTTTCCCACCTTTCCAGTGTGAGAATCAGGACTTCTCTGTTCCTCTATTACTTATGTGTGTGTCGAATTTCTCAGGTGCACCAGAAAGTAAAATAGTTGGGAACCACTGGCCCAGCATGTAGTAGCACTCAGTATCTGTGGAGTGAGTGAATATTTAGATATGCACTGGTCTTGGAACTGGAAGGTCCAGGTTCAAGGCCCATTTCATTCTCTTATTATCTGTGTGCCCTTCAGAAAATCCCCAAATATCTTGGGCTTCAGTTTTCTCTTCTATAGAGCGTGGGTTTGGACAGGATGTTCTTTTTAAAAAAAAATATTTTAAAAAATAGAGACAGGGTTTTGCCATGTTGCCCAGGCTGGTCTTGATCTCCTGCACTCAAGCCATTCACCCGCCTTGGCCTTCCAAAGTACTGGGATTACAGGCATAAGCCACCATTCCTGGCCTGGACAGGATATTCTTACAAACTTCTTCCAACTGCAATGTTGTTATGTGATTATATGAAATTGACATAGCCAAGGAATGTGTGTATATGGAGGGAGTGGCATGGACTAAGGTGCTGGCAATCGGCACAGAAAGGATAAATGTGGGAAATATTTTAATAGAAGAATTCATATCATCTGGCTTCAGTTTTCAACAACATTGCTGACTAGATAGCCCAAAGACTCTCTTGCTACAAAATATGTGGACTGCTTCATAAAATTGACAGACATTTCCTGAAATGCTTAGCTGAGCTTGCAAGAAAGGGGAAAAAGTCTACATGGACCAAAATAAGGGGACCAAGACCAAGAAATATAAGCATCAGATATGCCGTGACTAACCCCAGAAGGCATGGGAAGGGAGGCATATTGCTTGTTTGTCCTGACCTGGGTCCTGGTTAGAGAAGGGGGAACTGCCTCTGAGAATTTATAACTACTTGAGCTGGAGTTTGAACTCAAAACATCTGCATGTTACAATAACTTCAAGCCAAGAAATTAACAAAAGATTGATCTCCATCAGGTGATACTCTTGGAGTGCCTGGTAGAAGCAAACAGGAAACTGCTCAGGAGAAACATACCGTCACTCAAGGCCACAGAGTATTGCTGCCCAAGTAAATCCCCACTGAAGTTGAGCTCACAAGCTAAAGATTATAATACGTAACAGGAAACAATGTGCCATGAATGAGAGTAGAGAAGACCCTGAAGAATTACAGTAAGATTCAACAAGTCTAAGTGACAGCCTGGATGTGTGGGGAGGGAAGAAGCAAAAGTGAATCCCACAGAGCTGTAGTTGCTTAGATGAGTTCAGCGAATCAAATAACATTGCTATTACCAGAAATGTGGAAGGGTGATTTGATTTTAGACAGACTGTATTTGGAATGGCGGTGGGACATCCATATTGGGGTATTCATTAGAACCATGGGGCTGCCTGACTTAGAAGCCATTTACGTAGGAATAATAGCTGAAGGCTTGGCAATGAATGTACTCTCTAAGGAAAGTGTTGAAATAGGAAAGAAGACAGCTAAGAACTGCTCCAGGAAAACACGTTTTGAGGACCAGTTGAAAAAGAGGAGCAAATAAGGAAAATGAGCTCTTTGGTCTCCAATTCTGGTTGGGTCCTGGGTTTGGATTGATTTTCAGATTGTTTGGTTTTAACTCTTTCCATCTCTAGCCTAACATTCTCGTCCCTCACAATCCCTAGGGGACGCTCCAATAAATGGGAGCAGTGTCCCTTGGGACATAGCAGGAACTTCTCAGCTAGGAATTATAGAGCCAGACTGGGGCTCTGATACCAGGACTACTACTAAGTCACTTCTTTGGGGTTCAATTTTCTCATCAGTGATGTTAAGCCTAGGTGAGTGTGAGGACAAGGGGAATAATAGAGCTGATGGCACTTGCTGGAATGCTGCTGGAGAGGACAAGATAGGGGTGATCAGGGGCCAGCCACCCACTGTCTGCATTTCCTCCTTTGTTCAGGTTGTGTGGTTTGGCAGCAGTTGCTTGAAATGTGGGCCATTATGCTTTTCTTGCCCTACTCTTCATGAAAAGTGAAGTCAGGTGGCCTATGCCTAATAAGTGAAAGGTGTGGTGACTTAAATAGTAAGACAATGAGGGTCATCATTATCTTGCGTCTCCATGAATACACCACTTACTTATCACAGTGCCTGACAGTTCACCATTTGGGCCTCTTCATAGGGTTAAACATTGCCCTCTGCAGGCTGCTCTTCTAAAATGTTAATTCTCCTAGAAGAGGTAATATTAAATCCTTTACCACAAATTAGTTTCTTAGATACAAGATACTTGGCCACATGAAAGCACTTAACACCTGGGGAGAGAAAAGGATGGGATTCTCTGAGTTGATCATTTTGTCTCTGGTCAGTTGGACTGTGCGGTGGAGCGTGAGCATATCTGAGAGTGAAGGGGTGAAGAAAGAAGCAAGAGGATCAGAAGCTGGTTTGATCTGGCATCACAGGGCTGTAAGCTCTCTTAATTCAAGAACAGCTCAGCTCAGAAGAGAAAAGAATGAAGTCCCCAGACACAGGCCTTCTTTCTTCCTTATCAGAGAGGGGTCATTGGAGCACAGATGGAGAGCACAGCAGCCTTTTTATGCTCCAAGGTCTGCCCAAGATGGCCAGAAAGAGTGGAAAAGCTTTGGGTAGGGAGTTCAAAGAGTAAAAAGGGCCATCTTCACCATTACAAGGTCATGCTTTCCTCATCACCCTCCTAGCCTTCCTCTGATCCCAAAGCCATAAAGGGTTCACTTGGAAGGACAGCTGGAGAAAAGTGGCTGTGGCAGGCACATGGCTGAATGGTAAGTAGGCTGATGCCTCCTGGAGAAGATCCTTTTTGTGGGAAGAGCAACTAAGGTGACCATGAGTCTCTGGCAAGTGCCTGCTCCTTGCTATATTCAGGTGTGCTCTAGCTAAATGCTGATACCTTTTGGGCCCTGACACCATGTGACTCTTGAACAGATGCATAGATACTGTCTAGAGCCTCTGTGACAGTGAACGCTCTGGGCTTTCACAAACAGCACCAAAATACTGCAGCCTTTTGCTGCTGTCGCTACTGCCTGGAGCTCCCTCTAGCTGCCAAACCTGTTTCTCACCTTCTGGTAGGAAGCGTTTCCAATCAGTGCTGTTAAGCTTAGGTGCCTCCATTCTGGGGTTGGAAAATGAGGGTTGGCTTTGAAGTTAGATAGATGTGTTTGACGTGTCTGTTCCTAGCCTGGGTTAACTACATTGTTCCAGCAAGCTATCTACATTGCTTCCACATCTTTGAAGTGAGGTGTATGCCTGCTTTATTTGGGATTGTGAGGATTAAGGAGAATAATATATATATAATGTTGAACACCTACACCTTTTAACCACTTTGAAGTTCCAGAAACACCTCCAGCCCTTAGGTGAGCTGTGATTAAATTCGTTCATTAACCCAGCACACATTTATTGAATGCCTACTCTGTGCCGCAGTTCCTGGCAGGTGTACCTGAAGTGGGTGTGTAACATGTTCAGGGCCTGTACCCCATGAGCGTGGGGATGTCCTTTATCCTCGGGCACTTATGGTCCTGGGGGAGAAGCTGAGGGGAAGGGTCAGGAGCTTACATGGCAGATTCGGTAAGCTTTTAGCACAATAATTTTAATTGCAAAAATAAACAGTTTTGTCAACTGCTTGAGAGTAGCGTCTGCTTTACAAAAATTAACAACAACAAAAGGAAAAAAACCCCAAAGCAAAACGTTACATCCAATGGCTGCTGGATAAGACACTGCTGTACAAAGTCCCGCGCGAGACCGGCTTGGCGCTGCCCCAGCCTGTCTCTGGGGGTTATAGAGGAAGGCGTGGGGCGTGCGCCAGTTACAAAAGACTGTCTTGAATCCCAGGGTAGTGCCTATTCACTGGGTGGTCTCAGAAGACTTCCCCCAAAGCGCGGCTGACAAGGGACAGCGCCTGGACCGCGGGAACTGTCCGCGGAACTGGTGCTGAATAGGGCGTGTGCGGCGGGCGCTTCAAGGAAACTGGAAGCGGGACCGGAGGCCGGCCCTCGGGCGTGCGAGGAGGAGTTGGAAGAAGAGCGGGGAGGGGAACGGCCCGGATCTCGTGCGCGCCGAATGGCGGCGCTCCAACCCATAAACCCATCTCTTGCTCAGAGGGAGGCGAAGGAGAGGCCCAGCGAGTAAAAGCCGAGGCCCTTGAGCCGCTCCTCGGCGCGCGCCTTCTGCTTGAGGTGCACCTTGCTGTGCCGTTTCTTCTCATCGCTGCGCGCGAAGCGGCGGCCGCACACGTCGCAAGCAAAGGGCTTCTCGCCGGTGTGGGTGCGCACGTGCGTGGTGAGGTGGTCGCTGCGGCTGAAGTTGCGGAGGCAGATGCGGCACTGGAAGGGTTTGTGGCCCGTGTGGATGCGCAGGTGGCGATTGAGCTCGTCGGAGCGCGCAAAGCTCCGCACACAACTCTCCACCGGGCAAGCGAAGGCCTTGGCGTGCGGCCGCGGGCAGAAGCAGCGCGTGCTGCATTTGCCGCCACGGCGCCCCTTGCGTCGCACCTTGGCCTGGGGGAAAGGGGTGGGCGGCGGTGGCGGCACGGGTGGTGCAGCCACGCCGCTGCTTCCAGGGATGTCCGCCACCAGAGGTTTAGGGAAGTCCGCCGCGGCGGTGCTGCGAAGGCCCAGCGGGGAAAGCTGAGGCTGCGTACTGACCAGAAACTCTCCACCGTCGCCGCTACTCCCTCCCTCCCCACTAGGAGGGGTCAGGAGCCCAGGGAGGCCCTCAGCCCCCTCCCCTAAGTCACCCGGGGCCCCCGGGAAAGCGTCGTAGGCCCCGCTAGGGTAGAGTCTGTTGGCTGGGACGGCCGACAGTTCCGCAGGGCAGCTGATGGACAGCAAGTCCTCAATCTTGGTCCCTATTGCGGGAAAACGAGCCTCGGGGGCGGCCTGGTAGCCTCCCTGTGACCCACAGTTCCCCGGGCCCCCCACAGAAAGCAGCTCCCAGGGCGCGTAGGGACCCTTGAAGGCAGAGGCAGCGTCCAGCGCTGGCGAGGCGGGAGGCGCCCGGAGGCCGGGCTTGACGTCGGGCGGGGAGAGCTGAGGCTCATACAGGCACTGTGAGGGGGCGCCCGCGCAGGGCGAGGCCTCCCAGAACGCCTCTGGGAAGGGGACAGCGCCCAGATCCGGGGAGTAAAGGTCCGGCGGAGCCGGCAGCAAGGCATCGGGCCCCGCGGGAAAAGAGGCATCCAGCGGGGATCTGGACGCTGCTGCCTCTGGACCGGGGAACGGTGCCAGGCCTAAGATGCCCGACATGAGGTTGAAGAGTGCCTCCGGGTCGTGCGGGTGTTCGGGCACTGCCTGAATGAAGAAGCTACCGCTGTAGCTGAGGCCGGGAGGGGGTGTGGGCGCAGGCCCCTCCAGGAAGCAGGAGTCGGCTAAGTCCCCACTTGCGCTGCAGCTGTTCAAAGCCCAGCTCAAGAAGTCGCCTGCTGAGGAGGGAGCAGGAATCAGCTCTGGGCACATCAAAGGGTGCACCTGAGTCCACAGCCCCTACCCACGAAACTCTTGGTGCCCACGGATATACACAAAGTGCCTTTTGCACATTCTGATTCAGCAGGGGCCCGCATACGTCCCGAGGAGCACATAGAAACATGCACACGCAAAACACACGTGCACAGGCAAAAGGGCGCTCTGATAACCGCACAGGTTCCTGCGGAGGCGCTGGCAGCCCAGTGTGGGTGGGAATGGGGGTGCGCACCCCAGGACTCCTAAGCTTCCCATCGCCCCTATTCTCACAGCTCCAGTGTCCCAGTCCCTCCCGGTTCTCAGGTGTGGTGCGCCCCCGCGCTGCGCTGTAGTCTTCTGAGCACCCCTGCTCGCCCTCCTTACCTCCAGGGTAGCCGGTGGCCGCGGGAGCGTCCCTGGCGGGCAGCCGGGGCAATTCAGCGCTGGGTTCGGCGCAACAGCCTTCAGTGGACTTGACGAGGAGCGCGTCGGGTTCGGAAAACTCGCTAAGGTGGAGCATGGCGCGGCGCCGGCTGTGGGGCGCCCGGGGCCTCGCCCGCTGGGCTTGGGGGCGCGCGGGTGGCGGGGAGGCTGGCGGTAGGGGTTCCCCGCAGCGCGCAGACCTAGGTGCCCGGGCTCCTGGCTTCGGGCACTCACCTCTGGGAAACGAGTTGGGGAGCCGCGGCGCCCTCGCTCGCCCGCACCGGCCTCGGGCGGCGGCTCCTCGCCTCTCCAAAGCGCAGCCGGGCTCCCCCAACCCACAGCCCCCCCACTTATATAGCTGCGGCGGCGCTGGCTCCGGGCTTCCGACTCCCCGGGCCACTGCCATTTTGGGAGGCCCCGGCCCTGCCGCCGTGACGTAAATGCCCAAACATGGACACAGGATGTGTGCCGGGGACTCCCGAAAAGGAAAGCTCGAGCTGTGACGTTGTTGTTGTCGCCGCAGCCGCCAGGCTAGCGCCGCTGCGTGCGCGCGCGCTCCCCAAGCGTGGAGCCTGTGTGCGCCGGGGCCGCGGATGCACCGGTCTGGGGCGCTGCGCCTCACCCCGCCGACAGTCCGGTAGATGTGCTTCCCGACTAGAGGCAGAGGCCGAGGAGCAGCAGGGGAGGACCTTGGACTTGGGGTTCCACAGTGTTGGGTTTGAATCTGCCCTCTACCACTTACTAGCTTGACATTGAATCCCCTTTAACGTCAGTTTCTCACCTGTGCATTTCCTATGGAGAGAAACTGAGAGCACTTAAACGTCCAGGCGCACTCAGTAAACCATGGAGATTATTGCCATTCGTTTATTTTGCTCACGCCTGTGTTTTTCCATTTTAATTTTTTTTAAATTTGTGCTAGGAAAAATAACTTATTTAAATTAAAAAGGACTGTAATACTTGTCAATAGTAGAAGGAAAGTCAACTAGCACAACAGGGTATATTCTAAATTGAAAAGTAAAAGTCCCTGTTTTTTCCACCCACGTTTATTACTAACTCCTGGGGTAGCCACATTTAAGTTTCTTGAGTATTCTTTCAGAAAAATTTTATGTATATTCAAGTATACACATTGTTCTGCAATATTATTATTATTATTTTTCACTTGAAATAACTTAAGAGATTGTGCCATGTCCTAACATAAAGATCTTGTCATTCTTTTTCAAGGCTGTATAGTACTCCATTGTAAGGGAGGACCTTGAGTTAGTCGATTTGTCCCCTATCCGTGAGCATGTAGGCAGTTTCCAACCTTTTACTTATACCAATGTTGTTGGAGTCAACATCCCTGACTATAGAAATGTGAATGTGTTTGTGAGATAGATTCCAACGAGTGTAATTATATGCCAAAGTATATGTAAAATTTTGATAGACAACTGGCAAATTGTCTTCCAGAAAAGTAGGGCCAATTCCTGCTCACTCCTCCCTCACCCACAGGGTATGAGATGCTTCTGCAGACCATTTTTTCTGCCTTCATACAAATGACTTTCACTCTAAGGAACACATAGGGAATCCTATGTGTTCCCAGCAACACATAGGGAATCCACGGGAAATATCTCCCTGGAATCAGTACTTGAAATAGTTGGGCTTCTTTTGAGAAAAAAAAATTCCTAGCCTTAAGGAGGCTGTGAATCTTGGCTGCAGAAGCATCAGAGCCAACTCCAGCAAAGAAGCTTGCCTACTCTCCTAGTCTAATTTCCCTTCTGCTGTGGTTTTCCCTCTGTCTCATTCTTACATTCTTTTTACAATGTTTATTTTATTTTGTATTATAGCTCACTTAACTCCTTTCTGAAACCAAATAAATAAATACATGGGGGGAAGGATTAAATAAATACATGGAATAGCCTGTTCTTCTTTATTAAGAGCATCAATTCCTGAGACTCTGTGTGCTGGAGGGTAAGGCAGGCAGGTCTAGGGCTCCGCCTTCCTTCTCTACTTTCTTTGAAATAGAAACAAAGCCCTTTGGGGGTGGTGGACTCAGCATCATGGTCTGTATAGTTCCCATCCTCTCTTCCACCCCGTGCCCTCCTTTTCAAGAGAGAGAGAGAGCCCAAGAATGGCCAAACCCCACCACATTCTCAGTCCTTTCACCCGATGTCCATTATCCCAACATCCATTCATTCAGTTTCTCGATGTTCATTCATTCAGTATTCATTTCTTAAGTGCCTATCAAAGACCAGAAGGTAGACTTTGGTTTTATGTCTGCTGGGACCCTGAGCCCCATCTCCAGCACTAGGTGCCCACTCTTCATCCCACTATGACCCTATAAGTGTTTTCACAGAATAGGTCCTTTCACACAATCACCTGCAAAACATATGCTGACACATTTGTATGCATCTTCTCCTCGAGTCCACAAATCATACAAAGGTTCTCACAGGGTCATGCACTTGCAGTGTGTCTTACTAAATGGCTACACTTATGGTTCTGTGTTAGTAACACATACATGAGCATGTAGGAAATGCAGAAACCCAGCAGATGTCTGTAAAGATTGGACACACCAAGCATGATTTTCCTTATACTCTATTTCAGATCCAGGGTTTGATTCTAATCCAAATGCATTGCCAAGGCCAGGTGAGCCCACACCAGACACGCAGGGCACACATGTCTCAAATCCACTCTGGCATCCTACTGCCTCAGAGGGAGGAGGAGGGGAGGAGTTTGGCTGGGCTGGTGTCCAGGTCTCCCCAGGTCACCCCGTCGGGCCAGATTGGTCGGCCCCAGGTTGCCCATCCCTTCTGCTGTTCTTCCCTCTGCCACAGCATTCCTCCTCCTTCTTAGTCACAGATAATTCCCCTACTCTCTTGGTGAGTTGCCAAGCCATTGCTGCTCTCTGCCAAGGGCTGTTGGACTAGGTCTGTGTTAGGACAAGGGTCCAAGTCACCCTAAGTTTCTTGTGTTAGAGGCCAGACCTGGGGACAGGGCTTGGGGTTGGGTAGGAGTGATTAGGAAAGGAGATAGGGAAGAGACAGCTTGTGCTCTGGGTGTGGGATGGCTCACACCCCCATGTCTATGCTACTCACCTCCAGTGGACACACATACACACACTCACAGGCACAGAGGATGGCTGCCTCTGGAGGGCAATTTACATTTGCATTTGGCTCCTTGAGTACTGGGAGGGAATATAAAGGGGGCTGAGCATTTTGTAGTTATTCCCAGCTCGTCCCTTCTCCCTACATTTTAACAGCTTACAAAGAGATTCTGGGCCCAAAAGGTCTTTGGGAAGGGAAGGAAGAGAGAGGAGCTTAGATCTATGAGCTCCATTTTAATCACACTTCAAATATAAAAACACAAATGTACACAAGGGAAAAAAGGGAAATCACATACATTGAGCACTTTACAAATATTTTATCATTCAATCTCCACAAAAGTTCTATGGAGTAAGGAATTGGAGACCAGTTTCACAGATGAGGAAGCAGACTCAAAAACGTCAAATGACTTGATCGACACCACACTTCTATTCAGTGGTAGGGCTGAGAGTCAAGTCCAGGCTATCTTACTCTATAAGACAATTTAGGAGAAGATAATTAATTTTACAAAAGGATTCACTGTTAGATGGCTTTAGATGGAGGATCTCCCTGTAGCTTTCAAATAGGATGTGATGTGCAAACTCAAGCTGGCTGGTGCCCATCCCTGCAAGAATTCCCTGGAGTGATGGCCATGGATAGGTCACACTAGTGGGTCACATCTAGTACTGAGGAGTAGCACATATAAGGTTCTTTGGAGCTGCTGTGTAAGTTGTTGGTGTGTGTGTGTGTGTGTGTGTGTGTGTCTGTGTGTGTGTTTGTATGTGTGCTCTTGGGGAAGGTGAGAGCGAATTTTCTATTTCCATGGGAAAAGGTGCAAAGGAGAATTCACTTTCTAGACAAGCACTGAACAAACATTTGCTGAATGAATTAATGAATGAAGAAATTCATTCATCAAATATTCATAGAGCACAGCCCAGTGCCAGATGCTGGGTTGGCCCTTCAGATGCTGATGCCGCAGTGCATGAGACTGGAAGCTTTGAATCCAGGGAAGGAGGTGGGGGGGCAGAGGGAGGGTAGAGGCAGCCTCCCTGCTCTCTCTTCTGGGGAGGGCTCAGCCCCTGTCATAGTTCTGGTTATGCTACTGCTCCCTCCTCCACACCCTACCTTGATCTTTCTGCTCTAAATATCATTGTGTTCAAATAATAGTGTATATATTTTAAAAGACTCCAAGAAGACAGCTGCCTGGGAGTATTAATCATGAAGAGGCCAGCACTCGGTCTCCATGGCGACTCCTGACAATGAGAGCTGAGGAACAGTTCCATGTCCCACTTCCTGGGGCCATGGAGATGCAGGGGCACTGCATCTCTCACTCCTCTTTCCTCTCTGCTTCTCCTTTCTTCTCTCTTCCTTACCTCTCCTCTCTTCTTCTCTCCTGCCCCCTCCCTCCATTCCCTCTTTTTTTCTCTTCCTCAAGGATTTATTTAAAAGCAGAGACAGAGGCAGGGTCAGCCATCAGATTAACAAAAAACATGGCCAATGAAGCCACAGCAGAGATGAAGGCTGCATCCAGTCGCAGTGTCTGCAGTGCCCAACTCCACTTCCAAGACCTCAGCAGTGCCCCCGGGCTTCCACAGCCAGTAGGGCAGAAGTAGTGTGATCATCTGCCCCTGAGGCAAGAGGCCGACCTTCTCTGTCTCTTTTCTCTTCCCTGCTCATGGCCCATCATTTGTTTGTGGTTTGGGTCATTATTATGATTATGAGTATGGCTATTATTTTTAGTGCCCATGAAAGTAACAGGCTTATTGAAAAAAGACAAATGTTAAAAATTAGAATGCAAAGAACGGGGTATCTTTCACTATCCTGTACACACACACACATGAACACGTTTTAGGTCAATTCCTATAGAATTTTTTCATGCATATTCATGCAACATGCATTTAGTCAACATCCATTTAGTCAACAATCATTATCATCATTCTTATTTACATCATTTTCATACTATACATAGTCTTGTAACTAACTTAACAGTGTACCTTGTTTTTTTTTTATTTTTTCCATAATGATACCCATCTATAGTGTTGATCTATAGTGTTGGTAACAATTTCACCAGAGTATTTCATTGTGTAGATGAATATAATTTTTTAACTTGTTTCCTGTCTTTCACTATTATAATGAATCTGGCTATATATAGCCTTTTATGTATATGTGGTACATTGATAGGGTAATAATATTACAGTATTCTAGCTAACAATTGCATGTTATTTACTATAGGCACTATCTGACAGGTATTGAGAGCTTTACATATACTCATCATTTAATCCTCACCACAACCTGATTAGTAGTAGTATTATTTCTATTTTACAGATGGAGAAATTGAGCATGGAAGACTAAGAAATTTGTCCAAGCTTACCAGGTTAGTGATGATGCAAGGGATTTGAACTCATACTATAGCCATAGGCTAGGTTACAAAAAGTGAAATTTCATGCTCATTTCAGCAGCACATATACTAAAATTGGAATGATACAGGGAAGAGTAGTATAGTCCTTAAAAAGAGTGAATTTTTTTAGGACTAAGGTACAAACACTTAAAATTATATATATTGTTAAATATTTCTCTAAAAAGATTGTTCTAATCTCTGGGCCAACTAGCAGTATATGAGGACCAACTGGTAAACAGAAAGAGGCATCCCAGTGATATTTTAATTTTTGTTGTAAAAATTATCAGTAAGGATGAGAATCTTTTCACGGGGCCTTAGTATTTCCTTTTCCATGATATTTAGGCTTAACACCTCACTCAAATACTTTTTTTTTTTTTTTTGAGACGCAGTTTCACTTTTGTTGCCCAGGCTGGAGTGCAATGGCGCAATCTTGGCTCACCGCAACCTCCACCTCCTGGATTCAAGCGATTCTCCTGCCTCAGCCTCCCAAGTAGCTGGGATTACAGGCATGCACCACCATGCCCTGCTAATTTTGTATTTTTAGTAGAGATGGGGTTTCTCCATGTTGATCA